>NC_058080.1:492238552-493438552 GCF_014858855.1 Bufo gargarizans | reverse complement strand
TAGTACCCCTTCTGGTAGGGATCTTAGGTACGGATATTTTGATGATAGAGCCTGCAATTCCCCCAGTCTCTTTGCAGTAGTGATGGCAATAAGGAATAGAACTTTATAAGAAAGCCATTTTAGATCAACTTCTGATAATGGTTCAAATGGCGGAGCTGTCAACTTCTTTAACACCAAGGATAAGTCTCAGTTAGGTATCGGATGTCTATATACCGGCTTCAATCTTTTAACTGCCTTGAACAATCTAAATATTAATGGATTATTTCTGAATTTGCTTTCTGTCATAGCATTGATTGCAGTCATGTGGACTCCCAGTGTATTTGGTGTAATCCCCTTTTGAAAACCGTCCTGTAAGAACTGGAGAATTTAAGCTACAGTCATTTCTGTACGACTAGTTTCAGACATCCAAGATGCAAATCTTTTCCATATCTTTTCATATTTAGCATTAGTTGAACTTTTATGGGAAGAAGGTAAGGTATTGATCACTGACTATGAGAGACCTTTCTCTTCTAACCTGGATTTCTCAATCTCCAGGCTGTAAGCTGAAGTCTGGTCAGGTTCTGATGATATAGACTGTGCTGTAATAATAGATCGGGGTGAAGAGGAAGCTTCCAAAATTCTCCTTTCGACAACTGGAGTAGAAGGGGAAACCAAGGCCTTCTGGGCCAAAAGGGGGCTATCAATATAGTCTGAGGCTTCTTAACTAAAACTTTCTGTAGGACTTTTAGGATGAGGGGAACTAGAGGGAATAAGTACACATACAGGCCTTTCCAGCTGATTGAAAATGCATCTACAATCGTGGGGTTGTCGAATTTGTTTAGGGAGCAGAAATTGGGTAGCTTCCTGTTGTGTCTGGATGCCATTAGATCCCACGTCGGTGTACCCCACTTGGCTATAATCTGCTGGAAGTAACGTGGATTCAATTCCCACTCCGATGGTTTAATTTTCTTCCGGCTCAGAAGATCCGCTTGAATATTGGCATAGCCTCTGATATGCACTGCTCTCAAATTTTGTAGGAATAATTTTGCCCACGCAAAGATCTCCTTGCATAGGTTCAGTAGGCATAGACTCCTTGTCCCCCCCCCTGTTTGTTTAGGTAAAAAACTGCAGGAAGGTTGTCTGACTGAACCAACACTTACTTGCCCTTGAGATCTGCTTGGAAATGATGTAAGGCCAGCTTAATCGCCTTTAGTTCCCTGAAATTTGATGATTGTCGTTTTTCTTGGTTGGACCACCAACCTTAAATCCACTTGTTCTGGAGATGTGCTCCCCATCCTAGAGCAGAAACATCTGTGGTAATTACTAAAGGAGACAAAAACTGGAATATTTTCCCCTTGGATAGAATAGTTTCTTTTAACCACCATTTTAGACTCAAAATCGTGGATAGTTTTAATCTGACCTGAGCTCCAAGATTGTGATTGTAACGCCAGACCCGTAACATATCCTGTTGGAAATCTCTGATGTGAAACTTTGCCCATGAACAGCATCTATCACGGCTGTCAGGTGTCCAAGAGTCCTCATTACCCTGTGAACTGAAGGTTTTGGGGAAGATGTTAAGTATACCACTTCCTTTTTCAAGGATACAATCTTCTGAACTGGTAGATACAGGGTCATGGTACATGTGTCTATCTGAAACCCTAGGAACCGTTTCGATGTGGTAGGGTAGGTGTCGGATTTCTCCCAATTGATTAGGAATCCTAAGGTATGGAGGAGCTTGATGACCTTCTGTAAGTGTGACGTCAGCATGTTCTCTGATGGTGCTGTTATAAGCCAGTCGTCCAGATATGGAAACATCTGTATGGATTGAAGATGAAGATTTGCTACTGCAATCACTGCAATCTTCGTGAATATCCTGGGTGCTGAAGAGAGGCCGAAGGGCAGAGATTTAAACTGGAAATGTTGTATCTTTCCGTTTTTGAAAATGGTTAATCTCAGAAATTTCCTTGAAGACCTTTTTATTGGTTCGTGAAGGTAGGCGTCTTTTAAATCTAGTGACGCCATGAAATGACCATTTTGTAGCATAGCCGTGACTGATCTTATGTTTTCCATTTTGAAATGGATCTTCTTGATGTAACTATTTACATAACGAAGATCTATGATCAGACGCCACTTTCCCCCTGGTTTTGGCACTGGAAACAACCGGGAATATACTCCTGCTCTTTTTTGATATATTGGAACTGGTTCCAATGCTCCTTTCAGTAGGAATTCTTCTACCAGCTCTGTAATACGGGGGTCCTCTTTTTGATTTAAAAGGAAGCATATTCTGGTTGAGTGCAAGCTGCGCAAATATTAGTAGGATAATTATCCGGCAATGGCTTTAACGCAGGAGATGCATGAAGCATGCTTTTTCTTTTGTTTCTTTGAAGGTCTAACAGGAGAGGATTCCAGGGAATGAGTAGTTAATTGCTTACTACAGATCACACAGTAGTACATCCAGGTCAGGGCCGTTTCTTGGACCGGGCAGGCCGGGTGGCTGCCTGGGGCGCTGTCAGAAGGGGGGCGCCGGCAGGGCACAGCAGGAGATTAGTGCTGCGCTTCCATTGTTGAAGCGCTCACTCATCTCTATAGTCATCTGTATCGCCGTCCTCAGGACGACGATACAAATGTCTGTGCTGCGGCAGCCGGCAGGGGAGGGAGTCATCTCCGGGGGGGCACTAAGAAGGGGTATTTTATATTGGCATATTATGGGAACATTAGCTCAACTGGGAGCATTGCAAGGCGGTATGTTTTGCACATTATAAGGATAATTATTTCTACTGGGGGGCATTATGGTGGGCTTTATTACTCCCCCATTGTATGAGCCCCCTAGTAGCAGCACTAGCCTCTCCTCTGCTATCCCTCTGCCCCTTCTCCAAATCCTTATTATGAAATCTTTCTCATTAGGATAAAGCATAACATCAGCTCCACCGAGCCCCCGGCCAAAGTGTTGAAGTGGCGTCCGAGATCCCCAAGGCCCAAGTAATTGTACGTTTTCATGTGGAGTATGTTTATGTTATACACATATAGCATACACTGTTCCACACGATATACAGTATACCTCTACACTGTGTAGGGGTTATACTGTTTATTGTACAGCATGGCACAGAGGTTATATTGTCCGGCATGGTGTAACCTCCATACATTTTATGTACAGTATACAGTAATCCGCCTTGCCATCTATGCTTTGAATCTGGTTTTATGTTACTTGGTTTTTGTACATTTACTTGCGTGTGCTAGTTGAGACCTGCTGTGATTTGGGTTTAGTTAGTTATTAAATGCTAACATGACAGTTTTTTGGTTTTGCACATTATTGATGATTGTATTTCATGACTACTCTTCTAGGGGTATTGCCTTCCTTTATACTGCAGTTCTACTGTACTACTCTGCCTGCGACTTTTAGCAGTTTAAGCAGTAATTTATAATTTTATTTTGCTCTCAATAAATCTTGAGCATAAAAAAATAAAAATAAAATAATATATATATGGTGAGACGGTTGCAAGTACTCTTTTGATGGGGAGGGGGGGGGGGGGAGTTTTTTTTACTGATCCAGGTAATTATCAGGCAGGGGCTGTTTACAAGACTGACATAGTCTGAGTCTGTGCTTTTTAGTTCTTTTTCCCCCTCTGCTTGAATGGCTGGACATCTGTTTAGAAAGAAACAGGAATATATATATTAAAATACAATATAGCCATTGATTTCCAGGAAGACCGACACAGGACAGGACTTGTACCTTAACTAAGGCAAGAGCTCGGCTGCCAGGCACACCAGGCAACATGGCTCTGCGCTAGACCGCCTAATATACTTAACTTTGGCGCCAGAAGAGGGAGAGAGAGAGGCGGGCATTAATGATCTCAGCGTTCCTGTGCGGTGTGTTCCACAGCCTGCACCGGAAGTCGCTTGAGTAAATGCCGCTAACTTCGCCCCGCAAGTAATAACTCCCCGCTGGCTGCAATAAGCGGATACAGACCAGCGCCAAGGACACGCCACATGGCTAAGCTGGACTCTGAACCATGTAACCTGGGACACACCACACGGTATAAGCGGCTAACATAACAATAGGTGGGCTTCTTCCTTCATCCAGAATGAGGACAAATAAAAAACACAAAGCAGGGTGGCGGAGGGCGTGTATATATACTCATTATACTAATTGTGTGATTTATCTAGGTGGGCGGTCCTAGTAAGCGAATGAGACAAGATTAACCCATTATGTGCTGCCAAGGACGAAACGGGAAAAGCCCTATAGCTTACAAAACCATTCTTTTTGCTGTAGTGAAATACACTCAAAAAGAAAAGGTAACACAAAGGCCCAAAGGAAAAGGGAAGGGAAACTGGGGTGCTGTTATGGGTTCTGGAAAAACAGATTGCTGGTAAGTGTAATCTGTCTTTTACCTCCTTACCCATAACGGAAACCCACAGAGTAATAGACGTAAGTAGTAAAGAAATTGGAGGGTTTACTGCCTGCAAAACATTCCGACCAAAGACAAGATCAGATAGTGGGAAAAAAGTGCAATCTATTGTACCCGAGAAAGTTAGAAGGGGAAGACCAGATAGCTGCTTTACATATCTGATCCAACAAGGCTTCTGCTTTCTCAGCCCAGGAAGTAGAATGAGCCTGAAAAAAGGAAGGAGGAATGAGCCTGAAAAAGAAAGGAGGAAGAAGGTCCTGACTGTTGAATAAATAGCCTCCATCTGCTGATGGTACTTCTACTAGCCAAGAAACCCTTATTCTTTCCCTGATACTGCACAAAAGTAGCCTCAAAGTAGCGAACTAGACACCTTCTAACAACTAGACAATAGAAAAATGCTTCACTGTCATTAGAAGGATTATCACAAAAACATGGGAGAACAATCTCTTGCTTCTTATGGAATTTAAAAACAGCCTTTGGTAAAAAGGAAGTAATGGTCTTCATTAGAGATGAGCGAATCGAAGCTGACGAAGTGGAATTCAATCCGAATTTCCAGAAAAATTGAAATCGCAACGAATGCAAATTTCCTTGCGCTTCGTGGTAACGAATCACATTTTTCTTTAAGTGCCTGCAGCACGTGTGAGGGCATGGAGAAAGTTTGGGAAAGCGGGATCAACCAGACTGACATGCATGATGCAGCCAATTAGCAGCCAGCCAGCCCTGTGATGTCACAGCCCTATAAATAAATTTAAAAAAAGTGCAGGGAAAGGATAGGGAGGAATCATTTTACAGCATCTTAGTGCAGGGAGAGACGTCAGATGGCGCTAGGGACACTGCTAGAAAAGCGATTTACAAGTGCAGGGAAAGATTTTTTGGGGGATCCAAATAGCCATTCTACAGTTCTGTCATTCCAGCAATTTGTTCTTGTTATTGGGGTGCAAGTAATATGTTGAAAAGCCTTTAGTGGCCTATTTTAGTACAGAAAGAAAAATATATACGCAATTTACTGTTGCAGTTATTTGTGGTAAAAGCGTTTAGTGGCCTATTTCAGTACAAAAAGATAAATACATTTTCAGTTCACTTCTGCGGTTATATGTGCTGAAAGCATTTCGTGGCCTATTTTAGTACAAAAAGAAAAATATATTTTAAGAACACTTCTGCAGTTATATGTGTTGAAAGCGTTTAGTGGCCAATTTCAGTACAAAAAGAAGAATATATACGCACTTCATGATTACAGTTATTTGTGGCGAAAGCGTTTAGTGGCCTATTTTAGTACAAAAAGAAAAATATATTATAAGTTCACTTTGGCGGTTATATGTGTTGACAGTGTTTAGTGGCCTATTTCAGTACAAAAAGAAAAATATATTCTCAGTTCACTTTGGCGGTTATATGTGTTGAAAGCATTTAGTGGCCTATTTCAGTACAAAATGAAAAATATATTCTCAGTTCACTTTGGCGGTTATATGTGTTGACAGCGTTTAGTGGCCTATTTCAGTACAAAAATAAAAATATATTCTCAGTTTACTTCGGCAGTTATATGTGTTGACAGTGTTTAGTGGCCTATTTCAGTACAGAAAGAAAAAGACAGTATATTCTCAGTTCACTTCGGCGGTTTATGTGTTAACAGCATTTAGTAGCCTATTTCAGTACAAAAAGAAAAATATATTCTCAGTTCACTTAGGCGGTTATATGTGTTGACAGCGTTTAGTGGCCTATTTCAGTACAAAAAGAAAAATATATTCTCAGTTCACTTTGGCGGTTATATGTGTTGAAAGCATTTAGTGGCCTATTTCAGTACAAAAAGAAAAATATATTCTCAGTTCACTTCGGTGGTTATATGTGTTGACAGCGTTTAGTGGCCTATTTCAGTACAAAAAGAAAAATATATTCTCAGTTTACTTCGGCGGTTATATGTGTTGAAAGCATGGATGAGAGTCAGCAGGGTGGCAGCAGTGGGAGGTCGGGAGCCAAACGTGCTCGGCGTAGACCACCTGCTTCGCAGCAGCCTACCTGCCTGGAAAGTAGTGGTGTAGAATTCACGGAAGTAGCGGTGGTAGCAAGCCATCAGTGCAGACTGCTGGGGGGAAAATCACCTACTTCGTGGTGTGGCAGTTTTTTGTTAAGCCGCCGGAGGAGGTTAACATGGTCATATGTAGAATATGTAGGCAGAAGGTGAAGCGTGGCCAGGGTGCCAATGTTGGCACCACAGCCATGCGTCAACATATGCAGCGCCACCATACAGTGAGGAACAGACGTATTTGAACACCCTGCGATTTTGCAAGGTCTCCCACTTAAAAATCATGGAGGGGTCTAAAATTCACATTGTAGGTGCATTCCCACCCTGAGAGACAGAATAAATAAAAAATTCAGTAAATCACATTGTATGATTTTTAAAGAATTTATTTGTCTTGCACTGCTGAAAAAATATATCTCAAGGATCGTTGCTATGACAAAACACTATCACTCAAAGCAACCACCTAAAACTTAACTTTTATTCAAGGTTCTTTAGCAATAAACAAGTCCCAAATAGGACTAATGTATACATAATGCAACTACAGAAGGAACTATGATAACCTGGACAGTCAGCCAGTAAATTGGGAATCACATTTGGAACAACACGTCTACATACCTAATGTCTGTCCCTGTTTAACCCTACAAAAATGTGCTCAGCCCAGAGATACACCTGAATGATAGGGGTACTCTGTCCACGTACCTTGGCTAACCTGTCCTTAAAAAGCCCTAACTTAAATCTAATACACAATACATGATTGAAAATCCCATTAATTGGATACACAATACTTGGTTCACAGTACCAACGCGTTTCCCCTTGTGATAATTAAGGTTCGTCAGGGGACAATTGGTCAAACACTGATAATAAAATATCAAATCAAGTATTTTAAAATAAACAAAGGGAAAAAGAAAAAGAAGAAAAAAGAAACTGGAGCACCCCAAAGCAGCACTGGTCTGTGAGACAATATGATAAACTATGCAATATTTGTCAGAGATAGAGATATAAAAAATATGCAGTGCCGACCTCTATAGTTGGTTAATTCAATAAAGACCACTAGTATAGTACTTATCTGATGAATCCAGTCGACATTTCTCACACACAGACCGATGGTGCACAGTTGGAGGGGCTCCAGGGGGCAAACAGATACAGCTCCAGTTAGTCCATGTAACACACTCACTTTTTAAATGCCTGGATAGGGGCGGATACAACCTCCATTGGATGATGATTTTGACCTGCTATTGGGTAAGTACTACTCCCCATGCTATCAATTAGTATTTAACCTAATGGTGCTTATAATGATGATGCATTGGAAGCAAGTTCGCAATACAGTCACCCATAAAAGCGTCGGGCCAGCATAACTCTGCGCTAATATGTTATTTGCGCGATAGTGGCCCACTCGATATAGCGGTCACATGACTTGTTCACGTGATCCTTGGCAGGGTGGCCGTGGGTCTCACCTAGGAAAATAGTGGAACGCACTTTCGATATCCGGGTCACGTGACGTACTCACGTGATGCAGGAAAGATGGCCGCTTGCTCCACCGATGTAAACAGTGGAACGCAGTGTGCGGTGGCCGTGCGCTCCATCAGTATGTGTAGCCAGACAGATGGTGACCGTAAGGGAGTACATCCCACCACTGCTGCCACCCTATATTAGCCCCACAATCCCACTCCAGACCCACACAGAAAGGAGGTAGAAGGGGGCGTATAGTGGTACTTCTGTGCTGACACACATTAAGAGGGGAGCATGGCGGTGTCTTCAAATGAAGAAATCAGTGAGTGTGCCATAAACCAACACCTGTTCTTGCCAACAAAAAGATACATTACACTACGTGCAGAATTATTAGGCAAATGAGTATTTTGACCACATCATCCTCTTTATGCATGTTGTCTTACTCCAAGCTGTATAGGCTCGAAAGCCTACTACCAATTAAGCATATTAGGTGATGTAAAATACTTACTTGGTCACTGAGACCAAAAAAATCCCTTTAGGGATCCCTATTAGCAGTTAAAATATAGCTTTTATTATCAATAGTAAGGACTCACAACAAAAATTGAAAAAAGAACAAGGAAATTTAAAACTCAGTTGTAAAGAGGTATGAGGTATAATTAGATAGACCAGGTTGCCTAATTTTTGCAACCTTTTATAACTATGTCTGTATTATGTAGCTCGATACAATGATGTCTATTTTAGTCATAGCGTCGAGGCTGTTTGTGTGCAGCAAACAAACCTTGGGAGGCACTTGGAATTTGTTTTATCACTATTGCTATGGGCTTGATTTTATTTTTTAATATTTATTTATTATTAGGGTGCCCTGCAGAGAGCCTTTATTTCAGGCCTCCCTGACACAGTTGTTGTTGAACTGTAGATAACATGTTCCAGTGTTTGCCTAGTTGGTAACAAAGCTTCAAATGAACGGATAAGCTACAATGTTGCCCCTATTTATGTCATAAGGGTCAATGCAGCCGTATTCCTGCACTCATTCAGTGCTTGGCGTTCCTCTCCCTGCTATGCAGGATGTCTGCCACTAGATGTTGCTGATCACACGTGTCACTACCTCACTAGACCTCGCTATGTTTCACTGACAACTCGGTATCTCTACACTAAATATCCTCTCTTTCAATACAAACTGCCTAAAAACAGGATCGCACTCTCTACACCCCTCCCGACATGTTTCGCCGCTGTTGCGGCTTCGTCAGGGGATGCGGGGTATATGTACGCGCGCGCTCATTATGACCTCCCTTTATACACTCCATAAACCCGCCCCTCTAGGTAAATCATCCAATGGAATCCATGCACGTGACTTCTGGCCCGATATCAGTTTAGTGACGTCTATTCCCAGCGCTTGTCCTTCACAGTCTCATGTTAATGACGTCTATTGCAAACGCTTGTCATTCACAGTCTCATGTTAGTGACGTCCGGTCTCGCTTCACTGACGTCAGGCAATGTTTACATGGTTCAGCTAGCATAGTATGAATGAGGATTTAGCAATTACCTCACTCAGCTATAACGATGGTAGGCTTCTTCTATGCAAATACGATCTATAGTTTCCACTGTATATACTAGTGAAGGTACAGACGTCAATTGATTGTTCTAGTTAGTGAATCCAAATCAAATGATTTTAACCCACATAATCTATCTGATTATTTTACGGTGAAACAAAATACCATTAACCATCTTTTGTTTATTATTTCACTATATTCGGTCTATCTTTTATGGGTATAATGTCATTCCCTCTTATACTAATTTCATTAATTTTGTTTATTTTTTGAATTATTATTGGTATTAATTATTTGTTTACACTTATATATGTGGGTTAGGTAAATATATCATTCGAGCAATAATAAGAAATAAAATTAAATGGGCCATAATATCCATTGGTGGCTACTGGGGGTGGGTTCATATTCTGGGACTATCAGGGGGGGGGGGTCATTATTCTTTGTTTCTTCTTCTATTTAGTTATTATTTTTTATTTAATAAATTTTATTTTTATTATTTCATGTGCTAGACGCATCAGATGAAGGCTGTATATGAAAAGCCTTCATTCAGGCCTCCTGGGCTCAGGGTCTGTACAGACCCTGAGCCCAGGAGGCCTGAATGAAGGCTTTTCATATACAGCCTTCATCTGATGCGTCTAGCACATGAAATAATAAAAATAAAATTTATTAAATAAAAAATAATAACTAAATAGAAGAAGAAACAAAGAATAATGACCCCCCCCCCTGATAGTCCCAGAATATGAACCCACCCCCAGTAGCCACCAATGGATATTATGGCCCATTTAATTTTATTTCTTATTATTGCTCGAATGATATATTTACCTAACCCACATATATAAGTGTAAACAAATAATTAATACCAATAATAATTCAAAAAATAAACAAAATTAATGAAATTAGTATAAGAGGGAATGACATTATACCCATAAAAGATAGACCGAATATAGTGAAATAATAAACAAAAGATGGTTAATGGTATATTGTTTCACCGTAAAATAATCAGATAGATTATGTGGGTTAAAATCATTTGATTTGGATTCACTAACTAGAACAATCAATTGACGTCTGTACCTTCACTAGTATATACAGTGGAAACTATAGATCGTATTTGCATAGAAGAAGCCTACCATCGTTATAGCTGAGTGAGGTAATTGCTAAATCCTCATTCATACTATGCTAGCTGAACCATGTAAACATTGCCTGACGTCAGTGAAGCGAGACCGGACGTCACTAACATGAGACTGTGAATGACAAGCGTTTGCAATAGACGTCATTAACATGAGACTGTGAAGGACAAGCGCTGGGAATAGACGTCACTAAACTGATATCGGGCCAGAAGTCACGTGCATGGATTCCATTGGATGATTTACCTAGAGGGGCGGGTTTATGGAGTGTATAAAGGGAGGTCATAATGAGCGCGCGCGTACATATACCCCGCATCCCCTGACGAAGCCGCAACAGCGGCGAAACATGTCGGGAGGGGTGTAGAGAGTGCGATCCTGTTTTTAGGCAGTTTGTATTGAAAGAGAGGATATTTAGTGTAGAGATACCGAGTTGTCAGTGAAACATAGCGAGGTCTAGTGAGGTAGTGACACGTGTGATCAGCAACATCTAGTGGCAGACATCCTGCATAGCAGGGAGAGGAACGCCAAGCACTGAATGAGTGCAGGAATACGGCTGCATTGACCCTTATGACATAAATAGGGGCAACATTGTAGCTTATCCGTTCATTTGAAGCTTTGTTACCAACTAGGCAAACAGGGGATACACTGGAACATGTTATCTACAGTTCAACAACAACTGTGTCAGGGAGGCCTGAAATAAAGGCTCTCTGCAGGGCACCCTAATAATAAATAAATATTAAAAAATAAAATCAAGCCCATAGCAATAGTGATAAAACAAATTCCAAGTGCCTCCCAAGGTTTGTTTGCTGCACACAAACAGCCTCGACGCTATGACTAAAATAGACATCATTGTATCGAGCTACATAATACAGACATAGTTATAAAAGGTTGCAAAAATTAGGCAACCTGGTCTATCTAATTATACCTCATACCTCTTTACAACTGAGAGTTTTAAATTTCCTTGTTCTTTTTTCAATTTTTGTTGTGAGTCCTTACTATTGATAATAAAAGCTATATTTTAACTGCTAATAGGGATCCCTAAAGGGATTTTTTTGGTCTCAGTGACCAAGTAAGTATTTTGAATTTATATCCCGAGGATCTCTAAAGGGACTGTGGAGAATCATTTATTAGGTGATGTGCATCTCTGTAATGAGAAGGGGTGTGGTCTAATGACCAACACCCTATATCAGGTGTGCATAATTATTAGGCAACTTCCTTTCCTAATGGGTCAAAAGAAGGACTTGACAGGCTCAGAAAAGTCAAAAATAGTGAGATATCTTGCAGAGGGATGCAGCACTCTTAAAATTGCAAAGCTTCTGAAGCGTGATCATCGAACAATCAAGCGTTTCATTCAAAATAGTCAACAGGGTCGCAAGAAGCGTGTGGAAAAACCAAGGCGCAAAATAACTGCCCATGAACTGAGAAAAGTCAAGCGTGCAGCTGCCAAGATGCCATTTGCCACCAGTTTGGCCATATTTCAGAGCTGCAACATCACTGGAGTGCCCAAAAGCACAAGGTGTGCAATACTGGAAGACATGGCCAAGGTAAGAAAGGCTGAAAGACGACCACCACTGAACAAGACACACAAGCTGAAACGTCAAGACTGGGCCAAGAAATATCTCAAAACTGATTTTTCTAAGGTTTTGTGGACTGATGAAATGAGAGTGAGTCTTGATGGGCCAGATGGCTGGATTGGTAAAGGGCAGAGAGCTCCAGTCTGACTCAGACGCCAGCAAGGTGGAGGTGGAGTACTGGTTTGGGCTGGTATCATCAAAGATGAGCTTGTGGGGCCTTTTTGGGTTGAGGATGGAGTCAAGCTCAACTCCCAGTCCTACTGCCAGTTTCTGGAAGACACCTTCTTCAAGCAGTGGTACAGGAAGAAGTCTGCAAGGTAAGAAAAACATGATTTTCATGCAGGACAATGCTCCATCACACGCGTCCAAGTACTCCACAACGTGGCTGGCAAGAAAGGGTATAAAAGAAGAAAATCTAATGACATGGCCTCCTTGTTCACCTGATCTGAACCCCATTGAGAACCTGTGGTCCATCATCAAATGTGAGATTTACAAGGAGGGAAAACAGTACACCTCTCTGAACAGTGTCTGGGAGGCTGTGGTTGCTGCTGCACGCAATGTTGATGGTGAACAGATCAAAACACTGACAGAATCCATGGATGGCAGGCTTTTGAGTGTCCTTGCAAAGAAAGGTGGCTATATTGGTCACTGATTTGTTTTGGTTTTGTTTTTGAATGTCAGAAATGTATATTTGTGAATGTTGAGATGTTATATTGGTTTCACTGGTAAAAATAAATAATTGAAATGGGTATATATTTGTTTTTTGTTAAGTTGCCTAATAATTATGCACAGTAATAGTCACCTGCACACACAGATATCCCCCTAAAATAGCTAAAACTAAAAACAAACTAAAAACTACTTCCAAAAATATTCAGCTTTGATATTAATGAGTTTTTTGGGTTCATTGAGAACATGGTTGTTGTTCAATAATAAAATTAATCCTCAAAAATACAACTTGCCTAATAATTCTGCACTCCCTGTAGATATATAGATAGACGCTCACATATAGAGCTTTCTCTTAAATAATAACATGACACTTCTTGTACCCCTACCATCCAGGTGTATTTCTGGGCTGAGAAATTTTTTGTAGGGTTAAACAGGGACAGACATTAGGTATATAGACGTGTTGTCCCAAATGTGATTCCCTATTTACTGGCTGACTGTCCAGGTTATCATAGTTCCCTCTATAGTTGCATTACATATACATTAGTCCTATTTGGGACTTGTTTATTGTTAAAGTATTTGAACACCTGAGAAAATCTGTGTTACTATTTGGTACAGAAACCTTTGTTTGCAATTACAGAGGTCAAATGTTTCCTGCAGTACTTGACCAGGTTTGCACACACTGCAACAGGGATTTTGGCCCACCTCTCCACACAGATCTGCTCTTTCCCTCTTCGTCCTCCGGCAGCACACCATGGGTTAACCCGACCTCATCAGCTCCTTGGACCGCCCACCTAGTTAGACAATCAGAGATTAATTAGTCAGTACCTATATAGCCGGTCATCTAGCCGCATCCCCTAGTGTTTTTTCTTTGTCCTTCAGCGGACTGGCCGGCTGTCTTGCGGCCAGTTGGACTTTGCCCACCCGGATTAAAGTCTTTTCTGTGCGCCATGTATGTTCCCTGGCGCTTTTTCTCTCCATTACAGTGGCGCCCCGGCAGTAACGAGGGACCGGAAGTCTTGTCCCTAACTTCCGGTGCGGTGGAACGCACCATGTGGAACGCAGGCGCTGGGCGTCTGACGTCACAGGAAGTTCCGGTTTGGGCGCCAAATTTGAATTATTTAAGCTAGGTAAGCCTCTAGCTCACTGCCCTTGTGCCTGGCAGCCAAGCTTTTGCGTTCCCAAGGTAAATTGCCTGTCCTGTGTCAGGCAGCCTTCTCCCCCTGCAAATTTAAAGACTGTATTTTATTTCTTTTTTTGCAGATGTCCAGCTCCAGCAGTAAGAGGTCTAGGAAGACCAAACACAGGCTCTGCCGTGCTTGTGAACAACCCCTTCCTGATAAATGCTTGGAGGACGTGTGTGTGGACTGCTTGAAGAGCTCCCCTTTAAGGTTCGCAAAAAAAACTAAGAAACAGGTTTTATGCATTTCTTGTATCCAGCCGCTCCCTGAGGATGCTTTGTCTAACATTTGCAAGAACTGTTCTCATTCTGATGAAGTATTGGATTCAGATACCAGAAAATGTATGTCCTTACTCAAGGCCTTTTTAGAAAAGTCCAGTAAGAAAAAGCAGAAGACAAAGCGTTATATTTCTCCAGCTTCTTCTGATCAAACTTCCCGGTCTGAAGGAGAAGTATCGTCAGAATCGGATCCAGAGTTGCCAGTGTTGGAAGACAATTTTTTGTTTAATAAAAACGAGGTTAACCTCCTAATTAAAGAGGTCAAGAACATTATGGAGTCCAAGAAAGAGAAACCCTCTGAGCAGAATGAAGAGAACCTGTTCTACTTCCCTAAAAAGAAAGCTACGTTTTTTCACAGACATCCAGTGCTGAACTCTATTATGCACAAGGAATGGGAACATCCTATCGGGAAGATCAACCTGGGATCCAGATTCAGGGCCGCTTATAAGACAGATCTGGCTGAATCCACAAGCTGGTAAGCCCCCGCTAGAGTAGACCCTTCCGTTACAAGGCTTGCAAAGAAATCCTTCTTTCCCAGCAATGACTCCTCCTTACTAAAGGACCCTATGGACAAGAAGGCGGATGGCCTCCTGAAGAGGCTTCATACTTATATAGCCTCCCTGAACAAGGCAGCTATGGCCGCTGTTCCGGTGGCACGTGCGCTGTGCGTCTGGCTGAGTCATCTAGGAAGGGACATTGAGGATGGAGACTCTAAAGCTGGCGGCGGAATTCTTATGTGATTTCCCTGTTGACTCCTTGAGATTGACAGCAAAGAATATGGCCCTGGCCAACTCCGTAAGAAGAGCTACATGGCTGAAGTTGTGGTCTGGTGACCCTGCATCTAAGAGCAACTTGTGTTCCTTGCCCTTTGAGCCTGGCAAGCTTTTTGGCTCCCATCTAGACAAGCTCCTGGAATCCAATACTGAAGATAAGGTCCTCAACTTCCCTCAAGTCAAAAGAAAAGAAAAAGCAAAGTTTTTTCGTCCCTATAAGGGCCAGGATTATAGAAGATCCAGCTTCAGAGGACGCCCCCACAGGGGAAGATCAAGCAATAGGCCTGGTACAGAGGGATATAAGAAGAAGTCTGAAGATTCCAAGCAGCCCAAAACCGAATTCTGACGCCAAAAGCCAAGTAGGAGGCCGATTGTCCCATTTCTATTGAGAATGGAAACGAATAACGTCAGAGGGATACGTAAAGGAGGGATACGATTTAGAATTCTGCCGGTCTCCTCGAGATCGATTCATCTTGAACGAGAGAAATCAGTGTCTCTTCCATCTTCTGCAAGAGTTCCTGGAAAAGGGTGCTCTAGAACCAGTACCCTTCAGTCAAAAAGGGAAAGGAGTATACTCCAGAATATTCGCTGTCCCCAAATTGGACGGGGGAAACAGACTGATTATAGACCTAAGATACCTGAACCATCACATAAAGAAAATACACTTCAAGATGGAAACAATAAGATCCATCACAGCAGTACTCAAACAGAATCAGTTCCTGGGGTCCTTGGATCTCAAGGACGCATATCTCCATATACCTATAAAGAGTTCAGCGAGAAGATTCTTGAGGGTGGCAATCCAGGTCAAGGGAAGAACCCTTCACTATCAGTTCAAGGCACTTCCATTTGGTCTGTGTTCTGCACCGAGAGTATTTACGAAGATGGCAGTCATCATAGCAGCAGAGTTACGCCTCCAGGGAATCCTCGTCTTTCCCTACCTGGACGATTGACTTATTGCAGCAGATTCCAGAGACATCCTGCAAGCTCATCTCAAGACAGCAATAGAGCTTCTTCAATCCCTGGGCTTCTTAATAAACTGGAAGAAGTCGGACATCACCCCCTCTACCTCCAAGAAGTTCCTGGGTCTCCTAATAGATACAGACTTCATGATGTTATACCTAACTCCAGCAAGAATAGAAATCTTGAGGAAAGAAATAAAGACCCTAATGACCCTACGTTCCCCCACTGTCCGCAGGGTTATGAAGACTTTAGGCCATAGGACAGCAACATCGGATGCGGTACCATGGGCCTTGATACACGCCAGAGATCTTCAGCAGGATATGTTGAGAACCTGGCATCACACTCGGCACAATCTGGAGGCGAGAGTGAATATAAGAACCTCAACTTTACAGAGTCTAAAGTGGTGGCTTTCGTCCAAAAATCTCTCCCGGGGGAAAGTATTCCAGTTCAGATCTCCGGTGGAAATCACCACGGATGCCTCCAGCAGTGGTTGGGGAGCACACTTTCAGGACAAATGGATCCAGGGGGAATGGTCTATGCATCAGAAAAAGCGCTCTTCAAACTACAGGAGAGCTGAAAGCAATATTTCTGGCCCTGCTCCACTTCCAGCCGTTTATCAAAAGAAAATATGTGATGATTCGTTCAGACAATCTTCCAGCGGTGTTCTACCTGAACAAACAAGGAGGTACAAGGAATACTGCACTCCTGAATCTATGCAAGGAGATATTCTTTTGGGCAGAAGGGTATCTCTCAGAAGTAAGAGCGACGCATATAAAAGGTTGCCTGAATATTCGAGCGGATTTCCTGAGTCGGAAGAAGATCAGTCAGTCAGAATGGGAATTGAATCCTGTTATTTTCCAGCAAATTGTAAACAGATGGGGTTGTCCGGATTGGGATCTTATGGCATCCAAGGAAAACAGGAAACTGACCAACTACTGCTCCCTAAACAGGAGGGATCAGCCCACGGTAGTAGATGCGTTCTCCATCAGTTGGAAGCACCTATTTGTCTATCTCTTCCCACCTGTTCCTCTCATCCTGAGGGTTCTGAGGAAGATCCTGCTGGAGAGACCCCAAGCCATCCTAATAGCCCCATTCTGGCCCAGAAGGTCCTGGTTCCCTCTCCTGCTTCAAATGTCGAAGAGAGAATACTGGAAGCTACCGCTAGTTCCCAACTTACTACTTCAAAACGGCCTGTACCATCAACATCTGGACAGGCTACACCTTACGGCCTGGAGACTGAGAGAAGCAGACTAGAACAGGAAGGTCTTACAGAATCTGTGATTTCTATCCTACTATGTTCACGCAAAGATTCCACTAATAAGAAATATGCGAGGATCTGGAAAAAATTTGTGACCTGGTCAACAGAATCTAACTATCCAGAGGTTACAGTCAAGTCCATTTTACAATTCCTCCAAGAGGGTTTCCAGGAAGAGCACTGTACTGGGGGTTGATACTTAAAGCCTTCTCAGATTTCGTCAATTTTATCTTTGAAATATGTAGAGAGTTGAAGGTATTAAAGAGGACCTGTTATCTCTCCTGATATACAATTCTGGGACATCTGTTCGTATGACTGTGTTTTGCCATTTCTTTATTATTTCTACTAGAAGTTATGAATGAATTGCTAGCAGTCTTCATTAAAGTTCAGAAGGTTTTTAACTAGTTGGGGGGAAGGGGGGTATACCTGCACAGTCTGACAATGGCAGCACTGACATAATAAAGTGAGACTGTGCAGGGACATCTCCCAACTGGTTAACAACCCTGGTGAGTGTGAGTGTCTGGTGACTGCGAGTGTCCCTTTAAAGCAGGCATGTCCAAAGTGCGGCCCTCCAGCTGTTGCAAAACTACAACTCCCAGCATGCCTGGATAGCTTACAGCTATTAGGGCATGCTGGGAGATGTAGTTTTGCAACAGCTGGAGGGCCGCACTTTGGACATGCCTGCTTTAAAATAACCGGTCACTGCATACAGCAGGTTCTAGAGCAGGTTGAAATATGATTCAGTAAAACTTGTAATTTATCTATTTAAATCTCTGCTCATTGATCATTGTTCACAGTGTATGTACATTGAGAATGCTATCATTCGCTCATACTTCCCCCAAGGACAATGAAATCAGAACTAGAAGATAGGCCAAAGATGAACTTTTTGGTTTAAAGGCAAAAAGCTTTGTATGGAGGAAAACTAACACTGCACATCACCCTGAACACACCATCCTCACCCTGAAACATGGTGGTGGCAGCACCATGCTCCAAAAGGCTTGAGACTCGGGCAGAGTGTTACCTTCCAGCAGGACAATGATTCTAAACATACAGGTACATCTAAATTATAATATCGAAAAGTTAATTTATTTCAGTCCATATATTATATAGATTCATTACACACACAGTGATCTATTTCAAGTGTTTATTTCTGTTAATCTTGATAATTATGGCTTACAGCTAAATTACAAACCCAAAAGTTAGTATCTCATAAAATTAGATTATATAAGACCAATAAAAAAATAAAATTTAATACAGAAACGTTGTCCTACTGTAAAGTATATGCGATCAATACTTGGTTGGGTCTCCTTTTGCATGAATTACTGCATCAAAGCAATGTAGCATGAAAGCCTGTGGCATTGCTGAGGTATTATGGAAGCCCAGGTTGCTTTGACAGCGTCCTTCAGATAATCTGCATTGTTAGGTCTGGTATCTATCACCTTCCTCTTGACAATATTCCATAGATTCTCTATGGAGTTTAGGTCAGGCAAGTTTGCTGGCCAGTCAAGCACAGTGACACCGTGGTTATTAAACCAGGTATTGGAAGTGTGGGCAGGTACCAAGTCTGGCTGGAAAATGTCAGCATAGAGAAGCATGAAGTGCTCTATAATTTCCTGTTAGACGGCTGCACAAACTTTGGACTTGATATAATAGCGTGAACCTACACCAACAGATAGATGACTGTGGAAACTTCACACAAGACCTCAAGGAACTTGGATTTTGTGCCTCTGAACTCTTCCTCAAGAAAGACTCTGGGACCTTGATTTCTAAATGAAGTACAAAATTAACTTTCATCTGAAAACAGGACTTTGGACTAATGAGCAATAGTCAAGTACTTTTTCTTCTTAGCCCAGGTAAGACGCTTCAGAAATTGTCTCTGGGTCACGAGTGGCTTGACTGCAGGAGTGTGACCGTTGTAGCCTATGTTCTGGATATGTCTGTGTGCAGTGGCTCTTGAAGCTCTGACTCCAGAGGCAGTCCACTCCTTGTAAACCTTAACCCAAATTCTTGAACAATAATTTTTGCTTCCAACTTTCCATTAATTTTCTTTAGCAATGACCTTTTGTGGCTTCCCCATGATTGTGTTGGTCTATCACATAAACTCCCAATAAAATGCATATAAGTTTGTGGGTATAACTGTATCAATCTACTCAGCTCCTCCTGACTTCAGATTGCATTGAATATTATGCAATGCAGGTCCTCTTTAAGGGAGTGTCTAATTTCTGGGGGCACCCGGAAATGCATGCTTCTGGGTTTTTGGAAGTCCAGATGCTGTCATCAGATTTGAAAGTCCACGACCAGACATTATCTGTGGGTTTCTGCTGTATGAAACAGAACATGGCAGCTACTGATGGCCACGACAGAGAGACAGATTCTGGGGAAGTATTTTGTGTTGTACTGTGGGATGGTATTCTGTGCTGCACTATGGTATTATGGACCATCTGCTTGTGTTGCCCCACCTTCTGTCAATTTGGACCCACCTAGGATTTTTCCAGGACCAATTTAAGTTCCCAGTCCACCCATGCCTGGAACCCCTTCCCTTAGGTCTCTAAAACAAATATCTCCTACTAGAAACCAAAGAAGACATTTCCCATCTTAAGTAGTAACAGCCAAGTGTCCTTCAAGGTACTGGGCTGGAAGGCCTTGCGTCGCTTTGGTCAATGCGTCCTGCGCTTTCTGACATCTCACTGGTAAGACGGAAAAGCCATGAAGATTTCAGCCTAAAATAGGCAGTGAATTAGCAAATGAAGGGGCTCTGAACGCTCTGCCCCTCCTCCACCTGGTATGACATAACGTCCCATATCCAGAGGTGAATTATGCCACTGAGCAATGAAAGGGAGGAAGCCATCTACCTACCTTCCAATTCCAGTGGATCGAAACACGGTCAACCCAGCTGGTGAGGGAGATGGAAACTTGGCCAAGTAGCAGAATCCTTACCAGCGCTCATTGAGCGCCCGACCTCTTCTAACAGCTGCTTGGCGGGGCTCCGGGGTGTTGGACCCCCGCCGATCAGGTATTGATGACCTATTCTGAGGATAGATAATCATTATCATTTGTCAGATGACCCCTTTATAAACATCTTTTACAACTATTAAAAACCAGACCTACGAGTTTCAGACATAGTATGACTTGTCCTTAATGATGTTTTATAATTAAGGACAATATAAATCGTCCGCCTCTAAAACATATCACTGTTTTTATTTTCATATTTTATTTAAGCTATGGGTTTAGTGATCAGCACCTCAAAACCATTTTGTTCTTCTCTTCACAGTGATTAAAGGACAAGTAACACTATGTCCAAAACGTGTAGGTATGTTTTTTTAATTATTGAACAAGATGTTTTTAAGGATTTTCCAATGAAATAGTAAAGCTTTTATAGAGTGCTGTAGATTTAAAAAAAAAATAATTTAATTTGTTAATTCTGGGTACCCCCGCCTGCACCAGGGACCCGTAGCCTTGATAAGGTAAGCTGCACTGAGGTAACCTATAAAAAGATGTAGAGAGATGTGTCCCGCTTCTTATGCTGCAGGTTTTTTTGTTCAAAGACATGGATTTGGGCTGTTCCTCATCAAATATCCACAGAAAAGTACTAGGGTAGCACAGTATGCACACCGCAAACTTCCAGAAGCCCACCAGTTTCACTTAGGAGGCTTGACTAGATGTAGCTAATCCCAGTACTTTGTTGCTCAGGACAACCAGACCAATTTTCTAGTCCTCTCCTACAATCCTTTATGCAGGAAAAAGGGAAGGAACGTGCAATAGTGAAGTACTGCTGAAGGGAATGTCATAAAAAAAAAAAAAAATGCTTTATTATGTAAAACTAAAATATTTGGTATCATCACGTCCGTAACAACCTGCTCTATAAAAATTGCACATAATCTAACCTGTCAGATGAACATTGTAAATAACAAAAAATAAAAACAGTGGCAAAACAGCTATTTATTGTTACCTTGCCTCACAAAAAGTGCAATATAGAGCAACCAAAAATCATATGTACCCTAAAATAGTACCAACAAAGCTGCCACCTTATACCATAGTTTCCAAAATGTTTTTTTTTTTTGGAGTTTCTAGTCTAGGGGTGCATCAGGGGGTCTTCAAATGTGACATGGCAGCTTAAAATTATCCCAGTGAAATCTACTTTCCAAAAACCATATGGCGTTCCTTTCCTTCTGCGCAATGCTGTCTGCCTGTACAGCAGTTTAAAACCACATATGGGGCGTTTCTGTAAACTACAGAATCAGGGCAATAAATATTGAGTTTTGTTTGGCTGTTAACCCTTGCTTTGTTAGTGGGGGAAAAAATTATTAAAATGAAAAATCTGTCAAAATAGTGAAATTCTGAAATTTTATTGCCATTTTTTCTTGTGGAACACCTAAAGGGTTAACAAAGCTTGTAAAATCAGTTTTGAATACCTTGAGGGTGTAGTTTCTAAAATGGGGTCATTTTGGGGTGGTTTCTATTAAGTAAGCCTCACAAAGTGACTCCAGACCTGAACCTTAAAAAGTGGGTTTGGGAAATTTTCTGAACAATTTCAAGATTTGATTCTAAACTTCTAACGTCCCCAAAAAATAAAATGGCATTCACAAAATTATCCAAACATGAAGTAGACATATGGGGAATGTAAAGTAATAACTAATTTTGGAGTTATTACTATCTATTGTAAAAGTAGAGAAATTGAAATTAACTAATTTTTCAAAATTTTTGGTAAATTTATTTTTTATAAATAAAAATGAAATTTCTTGACTCAATATGTGACGAGTACAATATGTGACGAGAAAATAACGGCCTGGATAAGTAAAAATGTTTTAAAGTTATTACAACATAACGTGACACGTCAGATTTGTAAAAGTCAGCCTAAGATTTAAGGTGAAAAGTGGCTCGGTAGTGTAGGGGTTAAGCTGGAAAAACCTTAATATTCCTCCATGGAAACTGCCCAGTCTGGGTTTCACCGCCGATTCATCAGGTGCATCTTTCTTTCCTCCTGCATTATTTAATTATATCCTCTACTTACTCTTGCATTCATATATATCGTTATATGACCCTCATTGCGGACTTTTAGACCACATTCAGCCAATGACTAGGATTTGTCTTTTACCTCATGCCATCATGTGACTAAATCCACCAGTCAAGATGGGAAACCTCACCCAGAGGCATCTAGGTGAATACTGGTGGGGGCGGGCTTCTTGAAGTTTGCTGTGTGCACACTCTGCAACTGCATTATCTTTCAGTGGATATATTGATGAGGAACGTCAGAAATCTGTGTTCGTGGATATGAACTGTTAGAAAACCCACTTCAAGTGGGCAGAGGTCACATTTAGTGGACTGAAACAAACATTGCTATTTATACGGGTTTCCTGTCCAGCACGAGGTCCTCTCCATGGGTTCCATTAGAGGCAACAATGTCTATCCCTGTACCACATTGACCATCCATTCTGAGCCCCTGTGATAAATCTGGTACAGGTCAAAAAACAGCCTGAGCGTCCTCCATCTTAAGAATAAGGAAATCTGTGCCAATGTTCTATGAATGTCACTCAAGATTACTGAACGACAGGTCATGTACAGTGACCCTACCATGATTAACAGAGCCGTCAGAATAAGGCTACTTTCACATCTGCGCTTTCCCTTTCCCCTATTCAGATCAGTCATAGGATCTCAATAGCGGGGGGGGGGAAGAACAATTCTGGTTTGTCCCTATTCATTGTCAATAGGGACAAAACTGAATTGAATGAAACGGAGTGAACCACAATGCATTCCGTTCTGTCCCCATTGCGGACAGAATAAGGCTACATGCACACTAGATGTCGCCCCCCACCCAAAAAAGGACGACATCCATTTTTTGAAGATCCATTGTAACAATGCCTAGAACGGTCAAGAATAGGACAGGTTCTATTTTTTTGTGGGGCTACGGAACGGACAATACTGATGGTGTCGAGCAAGACGGATCCGTCGTGACTAACAATGTACAGTTTATGGGGACAGATCCGTTTTCTATTGTGTCTGACTTTCAATGGAGTTCACGATGTATCCGTCATGGCTATATAATACAACTGGATCCAAGCAAACATGCTGATGTGACAGTAGCATACTATAACTAGAGGGGACTAAACCGGGCAGAACTGCTGCTATATATTTAGTGGCCGTCTTGAGTCTCATCTTTGTTTGTGTTGGCATTAGCGCTTTGGATCATCACCAAGACACACGTAACAAACCACTCTAGAAGTTGCTACTTTCTACAGCACTTAAAAGTGTAGCTCTGGTTAAACAGAACGGTCAATGTAGAAAACATTTTATCAAATGTGACAAGTGTCAGAGCAGATATTCCCCCTATACACAACTTAATGTGTCTGTCTCCTTCCAATAGGTATCCGGCTGAAATAAACAAATGGGCAATTGAATATGTCAACCAGCAAGGGATTCGCAGAACATATCCAGTACAGAAGAAAAGGCAGCAATATCTTGAGTGTGCCAAGGATCAATCCTGCGCCTGCCTTTTATGTGATGTCCCAGGGAATAGCAGTTGACCAAGAGCTTTTCTTCCAAGCTGTTCAGGCTCATGTAGGATTTTAATAAAATTAGTGTTTCACTTTTTGTGCTTGTAGAGAATGTGCAACATCCAGTGGGAAGTAATAGAGTTTATTGCATATTTACATTTACTTTTATGGTATACTCTAGGCAGGTGTATACAGTACAAAAACCCAAAGGCCAAAGCTCAAGGACTGCATATCTCTTGTGGTGATAATTTATATATACGCTAATGTACTACGGGGCTATACTTACAAAATGCTGCAATCACATCTTTCTCAGGAGGCTTTTACACATCTGTAGGGGAAAAGCTTGTGTTTCTTTGTAAGCCACAATGATGTTGGTGCAGGACTTCTGCCTATACTTCTTACATGGAAAAGGGGACTTTACCAATAAGCACCTAGCAAATACGGGGCTTCTTCAGAAGAGCTTGCATCAAAGCAACTGAAACTACGCCCTCAGTTCCTTCTTTTAACCCACCTCAAGCAATTCCAACAGTGTTATGTACAGTATAAAACAAATCATGTGCATCAATATAAAATCAATAATTTAGACAGTTTCACTAACAGAATTTTCTTATACGATGCCGCCACCAAAACTTTCCATTTTACAATATATACTCTTTTTAATATAGAAAGTCTGAAGTGTGTAACTTATCAGATTCCAGTTTTAAACTGGATTTATGTGAAGTACACATGTTTTTATTTCACTCCTATAAAAGGTCATGTTATTTAAAAAAAAAAATAAAAGAAGAAACCTTATTCTTAATAGAAATCAAGAATGTTAGTGGCCTTTGACCCAAGTGGACACATTTTCAGCCCCATGGTTCACAAGCCACCAACACTCCATGAACAGGGTTAAAAAAAAAAAATTGTAATTTATGTATAACCACATCTCAAAATATATGACAAAACACATACAGTAACAGACACCAGCATATTCCTAACCAATATTAGTACATCCATTTGCAATACTGGATGACTGAGGAGAGATTAAAACCAAGTAGGCAGGTCAGGGTGCATGATCTGTGCTAAAAAACAAACCATCTAGTATACACTGCATGTTGTGCCTCAGACAGGTAAGACATCGCAAATATAAAACTAATGCAGAATTTTATTTTCTGATAATCCACTTCATTTATAATAAAAAATAAAAGGAACACAATAAAAAAAAAAAATATATAATAATAATAGTAGGGTAAGATGCCACATGTGGCAAAAGTAGAATGAAGTAACCAATTGCCCGACATTTTGACAGGCGCACAGTTACATAGAGACGAGCCTCATTGCACAAACTTTTCAGGAGAGTCCAATGATGAACCAATGATCATCTGAATGATAATCCTCAAAACAGTTAGAATTAAAGAATTTGGAAAAAGAAAAAGGAAAGAGGGGACAAGTAGGCAGACAAGGTTCCAAGGATGGGAGTCTGAATACAGACAGAGCATCATGAATCCTACTGAAGGATACAGTCTCCTTGCCTAAGTGTTTCTTACAAAAGAAACAATTTGCTTGTGAAGGAGCATGGTGAGTAATGCTCCTTTAAACGCCTACAGTTATAAAAACTTTATCGCCACCTGCCCTGGACAGGCGTATAGCAGCCGAGTGGACAGTCAGGAAAAGCCTCAGACTAGAGTCAGCGTCGTCCTCCCCTATCTCTCACTGGTGTACTCCTGCTGCGACTCCTGCTGTGCCTTTTAGGATCCCTACGTTCTCGCTCACGAGGATGTTCTCTGCTGTGCTCTCGCCTTTTCTCTCTCTCGGCCTCACGTGCCCGCTCTCGGTTTCGCTCAACCTCCTTCTCCCTTTCCTTTGCTCGCTCCTTTCTTTCTTCCTCTTCAAGCTCTTCCTGTTCTTTACGGCGCTTCTCTCTTTCTTTCGCTCGCTCCGCCCTATCTGCTACTTTCTTTACAATCTGCAAGAAGAGATGATGGCAAAGTTACACCTTCTCAAGTCAAGCATTCAAACCAAGTTTAATCCCATTGACATACTTCATACCTGATCATCTGTGAGGGGCAACCAATATATACAAGGGGCAGCTTTGGTTTTATGGAATAAGTCATCCAAGAGTTTAGCTGGAGGTTCCTCTTGAACTTTCTCTGCAAATGGAATAAAAACCAATAAACTCAAAGAAAGTTGAGAAAAAGAGGGGACAGTTGCATGTAAGCTACAGAGACCACCAGTGCAAGTACATAAGCAAGGCAGCGCAGAACAATGTGACTACCTTTCTTTTCATTCTTTTTCTCTTTGGACTTTGCATGCTCTTTACGCCGTCTGTCTCTGGAACGTGACCTGGGAGCCTCCCGAATTTTATCTCTATCCCACTCTCGTTCCGATCGAGTACGTTCCCTCCTCTCCATCTCACGCTCCCTCTCAGCCCACTGTTCTCTCACACCACGTTCATGTTCCCGGTGTTCACCGCGTAATGGAGGGGCATATGCATGTGAATGAGAGTGTGTGTGTTGGTGAGGGGGCTCTTCTGGTTTAGGTTCAGGTGGTCTCTCTGGAAGAATACCTCTGTGGAAGTCCAGCTAAAGGGTATGATAATCACAGTAAGTATGCTGAAAACAAGGAAAGAAGACCAGCCAAAACATGGGGACTAAACATCACCTTTATAAAATGTACATGTATGATCTGGAAAGTTTTACCTCATCTTGTTCTGCAAAGTCTACAGATAAGAATTTAGGATTGGATTGGGGCCATTTCACTCCATGCAGAGAATTCCTTGTAGCAACAGCTTCTTCTACTGTAGAATACTAGGGAAACAAGAGAAATTTAGCACAGAGATGGCATAAAGCCTACAAAGAATTGTCTAAAGGCCAAGTACACGGTCATCATTCTAAAGCTGCTGACATGGTATGTCTTTTTCGAATTGCAAATAACATTGAAGGGTATTATTTCTTCCTCATTTGGCAATAGATCAGGCTGAAAGGTAACTGAAGAAAATGTTGACAAATGCCAAATAAAAAGGAAAACTTAAGCAAGGACAAGCGTAAAACTGATGCTCAGCAGGAGAGTAAGTGAACACTGATGGCAGCTTTTCCATTCACATGGCAGTAAGCCGTTTGGCCAATCAGTATCCCCCTCGACTCTCCCCCATACACACTGAAGAGTGCATAAATTCCAAATACAGATAGGGGACAAATACAAGGTTAGGGTCCATTCACACGATCCGCAAAACACTAATACCGGCAATGTGCACATGGCAGGCACTATAATAGAAAAGGTCTATTCTTATAGCGGACAAGAATAGGACATTTTTTTTTTTGGGCGTAGACCGGAAGTTCGGATAGCACTCTGTGCTGTCCGCATCTTTTACCGCCCCATTGAAAATGAATGTGTCCGCACCCGTTCCGCATAATTGCAGAATGGATCCGGAACATTCATACGGACGTCTGAATAGAGCCTTAGACACCTCTGGTGGTGGCTCATCCCCAATGTGGAAAGGAGGGTCACACACATTGGAAATCTGAAAGCCTGATTCTTCTTGTCCTTAAAGGATAACTGTCACACTTAGACCCTAATTTCAATTTTCATATATGTAGTTACTAATAACATGATATTCCAGAATCAGTTACTATTAGACTGACTTACCCCATATTTAATAAGATTCAGCCCTTAGCAACCAGTCTGCATAAAACTGCAATTTCACTATTCAGTTAAGATGGCCGCCACTGCCCTCCCTCTGAGGCTAATCCTGCCTGCCCTCACTAGCCAGTAACAATAGCCCCCCAAAAGTGTCAGTAACCAGAGCCCTCCCCCTAAAGGGTTAATCTCCTGCAGCACAAAGGGGTCCTCTTACCACATGTTGCTTTCATTTATACACTGAGCAGATGGCAGATCTCCCTTCCCTGCTCCAACTCTGCATTCTCCAGCTCTGCTGAGTGAGGGAGCGTCTGCCAAGCGCAGGGACAGGGAGAAGTGCACACAGCCCAGGCACTGTTAGCTGCTGGGGAGGACCTGGCTTTAATCATTTACTTACAGTCCCTGGCTGTCTAATCTGACCACGTGCTTCTGCGTCCTCCATCCTAAGGACCCTGCATAGCAACCTGATTTTAAGCACAGGTAAAAATAGGCAGTACAGGGAACAAAACTGTGGAATTAAGGGGTAATTGAATACACAGTGAAAAGTGGAAATAGGGCCACCAAGGAGATATTAACCACCTCCGGACCGCCTAACGCAGATGTGCGGTCCGGAGGTGGCGGCCCTCCGCAGAGTCACGCATATATGCGTCATCTCGCGAGGTTTTGGGGTGTCATTTTACATATACCCATGCTGGGTGAGAAAAATATCTTGGTCAAATGCCAACTTTGTATAAAAAAAATGGGAAAAGTTGTCTTTTGCCAAGATATTTCTCTCACCCAGCATGGGTATATGTAAAATGACACCCCAAAACACATTCCCCAACTTCTCCTGAGTACGGCGATACCAGCATGTGTGACACTTTTTTGCTGCCAAGGTGGGCAAAGGGGCACATATTCCAAAGTGCACCTTTTGGATTTCACCGGTCATTTTTTACACATTTTGATTGCAAAGTTCTTCTCACACATTTGGGCCCCTAAATTGCCAGGGCAGTATAACTACGCCACAAGTGACCCCATTTTGGAAAGAAGACACCCCAAGGTATTCCGTGAGGGGCATGGCGAGTTCCTAGAATTTTTTATTTTTTGTCGCAAGTTAGTGGAATATGAGACTTTGTAAGAAAAAAATAAAATCATCATCATTTTCCGCTAACTTGTGACAAAAAATAAAAAGTTCTATGAACTCACTATGCCCATCAGCGAATACCTTAGGGTGTCTACTTTCCGAAATGGGGTCATTTGTGGGGGTTTTCTACTGTTTGGGCATTGTAGAACCTCAGGAATCATGACAGGTGCTCAGAAAGTCAGAGCTGTTTCAAAAAGCGGAAATTCACATTTTTGTACCATAGTTTGTAAATGCTATAACTTTTACCCAAACCATTTTTTTTTTTTGCCCAAACATTTTTTTTTTATCAAAGACATGTAGAACAATAAATTTGGCGAAAAATGTATATATGGATGTCGTTTTTTTTTTGCAAAATTTTACAGCTGAAAGTGAAAAATGTCATTTTTTTGCAAAAAAATCGTTACATTTTGATTAATAACAAAAAAAGTAAAAATGTCAGCAGCAATAAAATACCACCAAATGAAAGCTCCATTAGTGAGAAGAAAGGGAGGTAAAATTCATTTGGGTGGTAAGTTGCATGACCGAGCGATAAACGGTGAAAGGAGTGTAGTGCCGAAGTGTAAAAAGTGCTCTGGTCATGAAGGGGGTTTCACCTAGCGGGGCTGAAGTGGTTATTCACCACAATACTCCAAAAAAAAAAAAAAAAAAAAAAGACAGTTATACTTTAACACAGGGGTAGGCAACCTCCGGCACTCCAGCTGTTGTGAAACTACAACTCCCAGTATGCATACTTGTCCTGCTCTTCTAAAAACTCTCATAGAAATGAATGGAGCATGCTGGGAATTGTAGTTTCACAACAGCTGGAGTGCCGAAGGTTGCTGATCCCTGCTTTAACATGTGATGCAGGGAGAAAGATGGGAAATCCCTATTGAAGTTGGCAGATTTGGCTGTCATTAACCCAATGAGGGACGTTTATCAAAAAATTGTTGCTCCCATAATTAAAAGACTTAACACAACACACATCGTCAGACGATATCAAATTAATTCATAAAGCAAACTGTCCAGTGGCAGGTATCAAAGCTTAAAGTTTTAATCTTGCATGGATTCTGAGGATCCTCTTGGCGTGTAAAGTTATGATTTTTTTTTGCAGTATTAGCAAATAATTCAATGAATTAAATAGCAAACTTCGGGACTCATTATAAATGATACAAGATGCACAGTGCTATGGGAGATGATGTACATAAAAGCCCTAAAAAGTGGATTAGCCACTTTAAAAGGAATCTATTCACTCCTATAATACTCATTTACTTCAGAATTACACAGACATTCTGAAGTGGATTTTTAGGACGCACGAATCCTTGTCAGATCTCAGATCTATTTAACCTTTGCAGTTTGTGATGTGAAATCTGGTGATATCTTTAACTAGCAGAACACCCCCCCCCCCCCCCAAAAAAAAACAAAACACTATCATAAGGGGAAAAAAACCTTACCGTGACATAACAATGAGATTTAATCTTGTCTATCCAGAAATGTTCATCTACAATGGTACCAGTACGCGAGAGCAGTTCTTTGAGTTGCCCCAAAGTGAAAGGTCGGACCTGTAGAGTAAATTATTTATATATTTAAAACAAAGAAGATATCACTAGCAGCAGTAACTCTACTACACAAATTCCTCCCCCCCCCCACCCAAAAAAAATAAAAAATACAAAAAAAAAAAAAGACGCTCTTAATAACCTATACTGACTCACCAGATTACATATATGTACAATACAGCTTGGCTTCCGTCGAGGGGGTGAGGGTTGCTGGGATGCAGTGCGCACTGGGTCGTCAATTGTAATAGAGACATTTGTCTTTTGCTGACTGATTGACCGCCTCAATAGAGTATCTCCCAACGTGACTTGAAGTGGGGGGAAAAAATGTGAAAATTAAAAAAAAAAAAATATCTCTTCCTAAACTACTGTTAAGTCGCTGGCTTCCTAGAGATTTATCTTACCTCTGACCTCTGCCTGTGCTGGGCTTTCTGGTAATGGCTTTTTGACTTCTTGTTCACTGGGAGGAGGTGGCTCTACCTCCATAGGAGCAGGTTCTTGTACAGCGGTAGGTGCTTCCTCTGACTGATTCTGGTATGTCACCTCATCCTCTTCTTGCCCATTTTCTTGCACCTCAGCTGGCACAACCTGGATATACAGAGAAATCACAAATTTAATTCTGTCCATAACCTTTACATCAACAACCTGGTATAACGATTCAGAAAACCCATTGCTACCTGTGTGACTGTCCTGCATATTTTCAGCCCTTTGTCATGGGAATTGTCATCTCCGTTGCGTTCACTTTCATCTTCAGAAATACGAGCATCCTCAGCATGGAGATCCACCACTGCCTCTTGCTTGATTTCTTTAATCTCAGGGATTAAACTCTTAAGAGGACAATCAAAGTGTTCATTTGTAAGTCTAACAGTAAAGTACCGGTATATAAAATCCAATTAACCTTTCAACCCCAATGTTACATTCCAGATATTACCTACTACTCAGACGTACAAAACTAGATCTGAAACTACTGCAGTACTATGGAAGCCAAATCTGAGAACCAGACTAGAAGAAATGAACACTTTGCTATTCCATGTCAGCATAGTGTTGAGCAACGCGAGCTTCAGATGCTACATCCGAAGTCGCTTCGCTCAAAACTTTGAACTACTGTACAGAGATTTGTCTCAGTGCAGTATTAGAATGTACGGGCTCCAATGGCCCAAAGTAAGTTATTCACAAAGTCGCTCATGACTTTCTTGAATAACTTCGGTAGTGGATTTTTAAAGCTGAAAACCACTTGAAAAACCGAACTTTGCTTTGGTTCTGACTAGTACCTCGAAATCGAAGCCGAGTTCGGAGCCCATACATACATTCTAATACTGTACAGAGATAAAACTTCATACAGTATTATTCCAAACGACATGAATTTACTTACAAGTGATACCACATTACGGAAACACAACACGTTACATGTGCAACTATCCCACAGAATGGAACGTACCTTCAGCGACTCTGTAGAGATACTGATTGAGGGCTTTTTCTGTGTAGTAGCGGTGCTGGCGCCCCACCGCCTCCTTCGCGCAGGGTGTGCTGCCTCGCTGTCACTGTTTATAGTAGACACTGGAGAAGGCTGACTGGAACACTTTGCAGCCGCTTTCAGAAGACATGAAAATAACATTTTATATCAGTCCCGAAAACATTTTCTATAGAAGAGAACAGCAATTTTAAATCATGCCCTTGGGTTCCCCATCTGATGAACGCTCAATATTTTTGCTCTATGTCTCAAGAATCCATAAACTATACACAATTTAGCTTTACAACTTTAACTCCACAAAGTTTCTCTGAACTTGTTTTTTTTTGTTGTGACACAAATGCAAAGATGAAGTCATTTAGCCCAAAAGTCTATATTATAAAGGGGTTGCCAGGCCTTTAATAAGCGATAACCTATCCCCGGGTTAGGCCATCACTAGGTGATCAGTGTAGTTCTGACAGCCTGCCAATATGCCATTCAGATCTCGTTCTGTCGCCCAAGTCATAGCTCTGACACCCTTGTAGTGGAGAGTGTTACTTCAGTGCTGTTCGGACACTGACCAGCTAGTGACAGGCCACCATTTGTTAAAAGATGGACAATCCCCGAAACGTGTAGGCAACTCTCAATTTCAATGTTCTCTATTGATTAGATACAGAGACCATAATGGGAGCCACATTTCTATAGAAGACTACTCTCTAAAGAAAATATACAAACTAAAAAAAAAAAATTATGTAACACAAATGGCTACTTACATATAACCGAGATCTTCCTCTTAAACGTTTTTGGTGGTGTTGTACTCTAAAGGAAAGGGACAAAGGGCAGAGAGAAAGGAGGAAGGAGGTGGAGGCAATATGGCACCCCAGGGGAGAAAGACATTGTCAGTCAATTAAAAACAAACCATTACAGAGAATAAATTATAAGCAAAGGGTGGGAGGAAAAAAAAAAAAGAAAAGAAAGAAAAACCGCGCAGATAAATTAAGACAATCCCTCCACACGTACAGTACATTACAGAACACAAGATGGGATGGAGTTAGTGACATCTTTCACACTTCCTCAGGTCCTTTCTAGGTCCCCGGGGCAGACAGCAAGGGGCTTACCCAGCCCAAAATGCAGCATAATACAGTACCAGCAAAGTGAAAGATTCCACCAATCTCATTCCTACTTAGCTTTTTTTTTCCTTTCGTGTAGATTTTGAAATCTGCGTCATGTCAATGTCATGTCTGTGCAATTCAGCACCTTATGTACAGTGGATTTGACCATAGATTTCAATGGCGTTTTGTCAAACAGAAAATATACATAAAACACTGGACAAGAAATGCACAAAAATCATGATAAATAGTATGGATTTGTGCGCGTTTTGGGTGTAGATTTCTTGCAATTTTTCTGCAGACAAATCTGCACCGTGTGTAGGTACCACAAGGCCAGGTTCAGACATGACTGACTAGATGTAGATTTTCCATCGATGACTTTCAGCATTGTACCAGCAACGTGGATGAGATTTTTGGAATTCTCATCCACACTTTGCATACAAAAAATAAAATGACCTAATAAAATAAATTAACCTACAGTGCAGATGTGATGTCTGCAGCATGTCAATTTATACCGCAGATCTCTCCTGCGGATTTTACCCTTTGCAATGGAGAAGGTGAAGTCTGCTGGCTTTTCCACAAAAATAAAAAAGCTGTGCTTCTCTCATGCTATTCAACTTCACTTTGGGCGCTACAGAGAACCAGAAAAAAGGTGCCCTAGCTTACAGTATATAGCAGGGATGGCCACCCTGTGGCTCTCCAGCTGTTGCAAAATTACAACTCCCAGCATGCCCAGGCTGTCTACAGCCATCAGCCTACAGCAGGGCATGGTGGGAATTGTAGTTATACAACAGATGGAGAGCCACAGGTTGGCCAGCCCTGGTATATAGTAATAATGCCTGCCACCCTTAAAGGGGTTGTCCATGATTTTGATGGCCTGTCCTCAGGCCATCAATATGGGATTGGCGGGGTCAGTCCCCTCACAACCTTGCAATCAGCTATATAGTTGCTGCCAGAACTACACAGCTCTGCGCTGTCCCACTGAAGTGAACGGTAGCTGCACTGCAGTGACTAGCAACTCCACTCACTACAAGGTGAACAGAGCTGTGCAATTCTGGCGATGGCGCAACAACTACACAGCTGATTGTGGGGGTGTGACCTCCACCAATCATAGGCTACTTTCACACTTGAATTATGGGTGGATCAGTCATAGATCGGCAAAAACGGATCCGTTACAAGAATACAACCGCATGCATCTGTCATGAACGGATCCGTTTGTATTATCTGTAACACAGCCAAGACGGATCCGTCATGAACTCCATTGAAAGTCAACGGGAGACTGATCAGTTTTCTATTGTGCCAGAGAAAACGGATCCGTCCCCATTGACTTACACTGTGTGCCAGGACGGATCCGTTTGGCTCAGTTTCGTCAAGCGGACAGCAAAATGCTTCAGGCAGCGTTTTGGTGTCCGCCTCCAGAGCGGAATGGAGACTGATCGGAGGCAAACTGATGCATTCTGAGCGGATCCTTTTCCATTCAGAATGCATTACGGCAAAACTGAGCTTGTGAGAGCCCTGAACGGATCTCAGAAACCGAAAAGACATAACACCAGTGTGAAAGTAGCCTTACATTTATGGCATATCCTGAGGATAGGTCTTCAATATCAAAATCCCAGAGATCACATTTAGGCTACATGCACACGACCGTATGTGTTTTGCGTTCCGTATGGCATCCGTTTTTTTTGCGGATCCATTGTAATAATGCCTATCCTTGCTCGCAAACTAGGAAAAATTAGAACATGTACTATTATTTTTTGCGGAGCAACGGAACGGACATGATGCGGACAGCACACAGTGTTCATTGAAATGAATGGGTCGGCATCCTATGTGCAAAAAAACCCCCCCAAAAACGGATCGGACACGGAAACAAAATACGGACGTGTGCATGAGGCCTTAAGGATAAGGACACAAGAAACGTTCACAAACCAGTGAATTTGGCAAAACTGCCAAGGTTCTCAAATGCGTCTCACTGGGCCACGTAATGGCTGATCGCTGCCAGGAAAACAACTGAAAATAATGCTGTATGAAGCACTGCATCACCTGCAGTAAGTCCATCCCACCCAGTGTCCTGTAGAGTACCAGCTTTTAAATCAGAAAATCAAAAGAAAAACAAAAAGTCTTAGGCTGGATTCTCATGTTTTGTTAGTGTGCCGAAGGGAGGTGGGGGTGCACAAGTTACCGCAAACAGCAGTGGCATTACTATGTGGTGAAACAAAAAGTAATAAAAAATAATTCACCTGTAAAAACGGCACAGCCAAAAACCAGAGCAATCCATAGGAAAATGCATATAGTTTGCTGAATGGTTTTCGGCTGTTCGACACACTATAAGGCTCTATTCACACGTCCGTAGTGTATTGCGGATCCGCAATACACCCGGACGGCACCCCCATAGAACTGCCTATTCTTATCCGCAATTGCGGACAATAGGACATGCTCTATTTTTTTTTTCTAGAGCTGCGGACCGGAAGATCAGGACCACGCTCCGAAAATGCAGATAGCACACTGTGTGCTGTCCGCATCTCTTCCTGCCCCACAGCGAACGAAATGGGTCTGGATTTGTTTCGGAAGGATCCGGACCCATTCTACGGACGTGTGAATGGACCCTTACAGTGTGAACCCAGCCTTAAGAAATTTTGATTATAATTATAAATAAAAAAAAAAAAAAAAAAAAAAAAGAAAGAAAAATTAAATAAAAAAAAACCCCCAACAGAATGAGAGAAATTGAAATAGATAAAAAGAAACCAACGATTAATCAGAGGATTGATGAAGTGTCCTGGGTACCCCGTGTGTCTCTCCCACGTGGCTCATGAGTGGCCAGCCGGTGCCCCTCCGCTTATTTTGGAATTGGTTTAGTCGTGTATTTTTGGAGGGTGAGGTGGGAAGGTGAACGGTGAGGAGGGTGGGTGAGAAGGGGCCTGAGCCCTTAAATCCATGGCAAAGATGGCTTTAAAAGTCTGGTTTGGTGAAAAGTTCAAATGGAGCATAAGCTTATAAGAGGACCCTTCATCAGGCTTTATATTAGTCCATATTTTGTTCCTGCAGACGGGTGCAGTTTGAGTGGTATGACCCCGACCAAACCTCAGGTCTGTAGTATCAATGAACACAGCTGGAAACAGGGTCACCAATCTCCGTTATTGAGCATATATCAGTCACTACATAGCTTGATCACAGTCCCAAAGGCCTGAGGAAACTCCAGAATGTGCTTTTGCAAAGTCTTTCCCCCCCTTCTTTTTTTTAGTAAAAAAGTAACAAACTGTGGTCAATGTAAAAGCGTTTGCCAGTCTTTAGGGTGCAGATGGTGGCCCCCTCAGTGTGAAGGAAGTAGCTTTTGTAGAAGTATGGTCTCCAGACTTGGCATACTGTTGAAGGTATGGATTACAAGTCCTTCAGAAGGTTTTCAGCATCTTTCATGTTGTAGCAGCTTCTTGTAGAAACCAGAGGGACCACACACACAACATATTACATTTCAGGATGCAAAGGAGTCTATGTAAGCCACCTCATAATTACAAACACTTGGTCAGGACAGTCTTTCCACCTGGAAGGAGTGGCAGTCACTTTGATTAGACAATTTTGCACTTTCAATTTCGTCTCACATGGGGACATGCTGGTAGGAGTAAGCATCTCACCCAGCCCTCCTTTCTTTATGCTCTTAGCAGTGTCTGTTCGGCACCCCCGGGGCTGCCTGGGTGCTGCAGTGCCTGGAAGTCCAGCAGGGTTTTGGTGGCAGCGCTGGGGCCATGGGACAGGTGTCTTTACGGAGGAAGGAACGGCACACACACTTATACAGGCTTCGCTGGTGGACAAGGGAGGTGGGAGAGAGCAGGGAGCACCTTAAAACACCATCTCCCCCCTCCCACTAAAATCCCACTGTTTGCGACCACAGGTCTCAAACTCCCCCCCCACATTCAGTAAAGTACACAAGGTTACATATCTGCTCAGAAAGTGGGAATTCATCCCTGGGCCGTGTTTCACGTGTATTTTGTCCCACCCTCCCAAATGAAGAGGAGTCTGCTAACTCTTCTCCCACATAAGCCCTCTCCTGCCTCGGGCCTTACACCCCATGTCCATGCAAGCTGGTATCTAAGCTAGGGGTCATAAGCTCGTATCTGTGTCCCCTCGTTATAAGAATAATATGCATGAGGTGGGAGATCCTGTCCTTCTCATCACTGATGGGCCCCGGTGACCAGACTGGGGCTGACACCCACTCTTACCTCTTTCTTCTCGTTGGCGTCGCAGTCCTCTTCCTGGGGTTGGGATGGCGCAGCCTCTTGGACCTCACCCTCTGGGTGGCTTTCTGCAGGTGTCCATGGTCCCGCTCTCTGGTGCACTGTAACAGATGAAAGGACAGGAGTCAGTGGCTGCAGGTACAAGATGGTGGAACTTCCTGTGCACTCAGGCACATGTGACCCACAACACACCGGCTGCACTGTCCCTTTAAGAGGCCTAAGCACTATTGACCATGGCACGACTGCACAATGCCAGGTGGCAGTTTCCCCTGGGGCAAGGCCTGTAGTTCCGGAGCGCACGCCTTTTCAATGGAAGTGTGAAACCGCACCAGGTTCCAGCCGGTCCCCGCACCCACACGTGACGCATCCCGCCAATCACGGAGCCGTGCACACACTGCGGCGCTTCCAGCGGCGCTGCTCCGACAAAGGGCGCCTCTCCCCCACCCTCCCCTCCGCCGTCCCATCCAGGATCCCCTTACCAGTCTTTGTTTTCTGATAACATTTCCCTGGAAGCCGGCTGAAAAGGAAAGGGGGGAGGGGTGGGCGGAAAGGATCCTCTGGAGGTCGAATGCAATGGGGGGGAGGAGGGAGGGAAGAGGCAGGGGACGGGAGAGCAGGAGACACGGCGAGTGTGCGGCGGCCGGAGCGGGGCAGCTCTAGGCCGGCGTCCTCCCTGCAGTGCCTGTGCTCGCTCACGGTCCGGCAGGGGAGCCACACTCATACATGCTCTGCGGCCATCTTGACGATTACCCAGAAGTCCTGCGTGCGGGGAGGAGAGAGGGCGGAGGAGGAAGGCTCCCAGGGGCCGGGGTGGGGGAGGGGAGGAGAGGGGCGACAAGCTGAGCGCAGCTGGCAGCTCACGTTACAGGCAGCAGAGCCTACAGCGGTGCCATTCCTATGGGGGCAGCATAAGAAGACGCTGCGATTACAGCTCGGCTATAGATTTTGCACTGGGGCCCACAATCTTCTGAATGGGATGTTATGGAGCAGAAATCTGCTGCCTGTGAATTTTCTCTAAGGGCTCATGCTGATGGCCGCCGCCTGTTTTGCGGTCCGCAAATTAAGGATATTGGCCCCGTGCGGTCTGCATTTTGCGGCACAGATCTATCCGTATTTTAGCGGATGCCACGGAACAGACATACGGAGGAGGACAGTACACGGTGTGCTGTCTGCATCCTTTGCGGCCCCTTTGAAGAGCATGGGTCCGCACCCGACCCACAAGAATGGCGGATCAGCTGTGTGCATGAGCCCCAAGGGCTAGTTCACGGCGTTTCAGCCGGAATGCTGCAGACCCCACCGAATGATGATCAAACACAAGATGGCGCACACCAAAAAATAAATCACAAAATGTATTAAAAACAAGGCCACAAGCAGACATGGTGCCATGAAAGGGCATGTCCTTTATTGGTGTGGGCACTGCTATAAACCCCAGCGGCCAACCATTCAGAACAATGGGAGGCAGAGTCAGCGCTGCTACCGGCGGCTTTCTGCATGACATACACGCCAAAACCCCACCAGCACAAAAACCCTGTGTGAATGGGGTTCTGACCTCCCAGCACTGCGGGGGTCGCATAACATTATATTGATTTATGATGCCATGTAACCCTTACAGTTCTGGAATGTATTGGATAACACTGACAGCATTATGGCAGTGTTATCCAACACATTCCAGAACTGTAAGGGTTACATAGCATCATAAATGCATGGAACTTGCTCGTGTGAAAGGGGCCTTAAAGCCACAATCAGGAGTGGATCAATAAAAGGAGAGAAGGTATAAAGGACGGATAAAACTTCTGGCCATGCTTTCAAAAACTGCACCCAAAAGGCCCGGTTCAGACGAGCGAGAAACACTCCCCATATGAGAACATGATTTCCCGTCCTGAACTCTGCTCTTGTAAGGGGACCTCACGGCATTATAACCGAATTGTACTGACGGCAAGAGAGAGCGGAGCGCTGTACTCGTCTATATCCGGAACTCCCATAGAAGTGAATACAGCAACCACATTCATTTCATGGGGCTGGGGATCCCACTGATATAATAGTTATCCCCGGTCCTGTGGATAGGGGATATTTTTAAATACCCAGAATAGCCCTTTAAAAGCTATATACACCTTTAGTGGCAATTTCTTTTATGATTGGATTTTAAGCCTCATTCATACGTCCGTGCTCAAATCCGTGGGCAGGTGGTCAGTGATGCATCCGTGAAGCTGTCCGTGAAGGATCCATGTGTCCATTTTTGCTGTCCGTGTTGCATCAGTGTTTCACTGACACTAAACAGCTGAAAAATAATTTTCAAAGCATCTCTTCTTAAAGGGAGTCTGTCATCAGCATTTCACGTTTGTAACTCTTCCTATAGCTTTCTAGCACGCTTACAGTTAATAAAAACGTTACCTTTAGCATCAATCCTGGACTTATAAAACCGTAAAAAAACATCTTTGTAACATATGCAAATGAGGGCTCGCGTTACCCTCGTAGGTGCCCTGCTAGCTCAGCCTTTTCTTCGCCTCCGCCTGCCCATCCTTTCCCTCTGACAGCCTATCTACTAACTTGTTGTTTCGCCGAGATCCCGCGCCTACGCACTCAGTCCATTGGCCGGCGCATGCGCACTGCGATGCCCATTCCTTGTACGGCATCACAGTAATTAATGCGCATGCACCGGCTAACGGCGCGAAGCCGGCGCATGCGCATTAATTACTGTGATGACGTACAAGGAATGGGCATCGCAGTGCGCATGCGCCGGCCAACGGACTGAGTGCGCAGGATCTCGGCGAATTAAGTAGATAGGCGGTCAGAGGGAAAGGAAAGGCTGAGCTAGCAGGGCACCTACGAGGGTAACGCCGCCCCTGGGCACTTGCGAGCCCTCATTTGCAAATGTTATAAAACCGTCAAAAACCATCTTTGTAAGTCCAGGATTGATGCTAAAGGTAATGTTTTTATTAACTGTAAGCGTGCTAGAAAGCTATGGGAAGGGTTACAAACGTAAAATGCTGATGACAGACTCCCTTTAATGAGCCGTGAAACACAGATTGCATCCGTGGTATTCACGGACCCATAGACTATAATGGATGTGATGGATCCGTGAACATGGACAAAATAGAGCACGCATCCGTGGTAAAAACACTGAGCCACGGACTGTGCTAAGTAACTGATGTGTATGAGGCTATACTCATTTTAGGCTAAAAATCATTTTTGCAATTGGTCTTTATTAAAAATGGTGAGCCATTCTGTCACAAAGGCCTCTTTCACACGGGCGACAATTCCGCGCGGGAGCAATGCGTTAGGTGAGCGCATTGCACCCGCACTGAATCCTGACCCATTCACTTCAATGGGGCTGTGCACATGAGCGGTGATTTTCACAGCAAGCTCTATATTGTGTGTTTTTCACGCAGCGCAGGCCCCATAGACAGGGACAGGACTCATCTCAGGTTAATTTATGCATCAAATCGTTTTTTTCCACAATAAAAAGCACACAGCTATGGGGACTGGGTATTGCGGATGTGCTAGCGTCCATACCATGTTATAAGGGAAAATAATAATGATCGGGTCTCCATCCCGATCGTCTCCTAGCAACCGTGCGTGAAAATCGCACCGCATCCGCACTTGCTTGCGGATGCTATGCGATTTTCACGCTTCCCATTCACTTCTATGGGGCCTGCGTCGCGTGAAAAACGCACAAAGAGGAGCATGCTGCGATTTTCACGCAACGCACAAGTGATGCGTGAAAATCACCGCTCATGTGCACAGCCCCATAGAAATTAATGGGTCCGGATTCAGTGCGGGTGCAATGCGTTCAACTCACGCATCGCATCTGCACGGAATAGTCGCCCGTGTGAAAGGGGCCTAAGGCCTCCTGCACACGACCGTAGGTGTCCCGTTTCCGTATTGTGAACCGCATTTGCGGATCTGCAATACACGGGCAACGTTCCGTGTGCATTCAGCATCACGGAATGCGGACCCATTCACTTCAATGGGTCAGCAAATCAGGAGATGCGGAACGGAAGCACGTAAAGGAAACCTACGGAAGCACTATGGAGTACTTCCGTGGGGTTTCATCCCGTACTTCTGTTCCACAAAAAGATAGAACATGTCCTATCTTTTTACGGAACGGCCAGATCGCGGACCCATTAAAGTGAATGGGTCCGTGATCCGCTGCGGCTGCCCCACGGATGGTGTTCATGCATTGCAGCCTAAGGCCTATTGCACATGAACGTGTGCGCTCTGTGGCCGTATTGTGGACCGCATTTGCGGATCCGCAATACACGGACATCGTTCCGTGTGCATGCCGCATCACGGATGCGGACCAATACCCTTTAATAGGTCCGCAAATCCGGAGATGCAGAATAGTGCGGAACGGAACCATCGGAACCAAAGTGAATGGGTCGCGATCCGATGCGTGTTCGTGCATTGCGGCCCGCAGTGCGGCCACGGGGCACACACACATTTGTGTGCAAGAGGCCAAAAAGAGGTGCTACCCTCAATATAAACAAGAAAATGTAGACTAGCACATTCATATACATAGTCACAGGTGCATATCCATCAAACAAAAATGTGTCACTTTATGTGGTTATAACTTTAAAATGCTTTTACTTATCCAGGCCATTCTGAGATTTCCTAATTTCTCTACTTTTATAATAGATTGTAATACCTTCAAAAATAGTTATTACTTTACATTCCCCATATGTCTGCGTCATGTTTGGATCATTTTGTGAATGCCATTTTATTTTTTGGGGACGTTAAAAGGCTTAGGCCCCTTTCACACGGGCGAGTTTTCCGCGCGGGTGCAATGCGCGAGTTGAACGCATTGCACCCGCACTGAATCCGCACCCATTCATTTCTATGGGGCTGTGCACATGAGCAGTGATTTTCACATCATCACTTGTGCGTTGCGTGAAAAATCGCAGTAAGCTCTATTTTGTGCGTTTTCACGCAACGCAGGCCCCATAGAAGTGAATGGGGCAGCGTGAAAATCACAAGCATCTGCAAGCAAGTGCGGATGCGGTGCAATTTTCACGCACGGTTGCTAGGAGATGATCGGGATGGGGACCCGATCTTTATTATTTTCCTTTATAACATGGTTATAAGGGAAAATAATAGCATTCCTAGAGAATGCATAGTACAATAGGGCTGAAGGGGTTAAAAATAAATAAATAATTTAACTCTCCTTAGCCTTCGTTCACATCACCGTTCAGCCTTTCCGTTCTGCTCCGTTTACGGGCAGGAGAACAGAAAGGACGGATAAGCATTAATAATCATCTTCTGAGCAGAAACATAACGGACCCCATTATAGTGTATGGGGTCCTAAGGGCTCAGTTTGACTCAGTTATGTGCTTATCCGTCCTTTCCGTTCTCCTGCCCCTAAACTGAGCAGGAGAACGGAAAGGCTGAACGGTGATGTGAACGTAGCCTAAATCCACTTGTTCGCGCAGCCCGGCTTCTCTTCTGTCTTCTTCTTTGAGGAATAGGACCTTTGATGACGTCACTACGCTCATCACATGGCCCGTCACATGATCCATCACCATGGCAAAAAGATCATGTGATGGACCATGTGATGAATGCAGTGACGTCATCAAAGGTCCTATTCCTCAAAGAAGAGATGCCGGCTGCGCGAACAAGTGGATTAAGGTGAGTTAAATATTTTTTAAGCCCTCCAGCCCTGTTGTACTATGCATTCTGTATTCAGAATGCTATTATTTTTTTTTATAAAAACTGAACAACGGAACGCAATCGCAGTCAAAACTGACTGCAATTGGGTACCTACTCGCGTGGGTTTGCCGTAAGGCATCCGGACCCTATCCAGATACGCTAGTCTACAAGGGGCCTAAAAAAGGCATCAGGCTGCCATTGGGTCCCCGCCACAGCAGCACGGGAACCCGATGGAAGCTCCGATACCCACTAGGACATTGCAGGTGCCGCGGTCTTTTGCAACCCCATTGAAGTGAATGCGGCTCGAATGCAGAACAAAACCACGGTAGTCTTCACCGGCTGCAGATTTTGTGGCAGAAAATTATGTCACTGAAAAGCAGTTCTATTCCCCTTAATGGGGTTTGAAGAAATCCATTTTGCTTGCAGCCCCATTTAAATGAATTTAATGGATTTTCAGTCACAGAATTTTCTGTCACAAAATCTGCCACGTGTGAAGGCACCCTATAAAGTATAAACATGCACCACATTTATCACAGGGGTCGGGCTAGACGATTTGGTGCAGGAGTAGACACGTCTAATTTTAGCCCAACAATTACTTTGCAGCAAGAATTTTACACAAGAAATCGCGGCACAAAATCTAGCATTCTAAGTCATACCCCTTTCCTGCAAAGCCGTGCCCACTGGGAGAGCCAGCTGGCGCAATCACTTTAGTAAATATGGGCTAAACTGCAGAGCCTTAGGCTAGGTCTAAACGACGACATGTGTAGTGTAACTAGACTGAAACATTTGTTGTGCAACAATTTTAATAATGATAATCTATGGTGTCGCAATGAGACATGCTGCGACTGTGACAGTCTCAGAAAAATCCATCTCAAATGGATTTTTTTTGCAACTGTCACATCGCAGTATGTCGCAGTGCGACACCATAGATTATCATTATAAAAATTGGTAGTCGTGTAGACCTAGCCTTAGGCCTCGTTCACACTTAAGTGTTTGGTCAGTGATTTCCATCAGTGATTTGTGAGCCAAAACCAGAAATGGAGCCTCCACAGACATGAGGTAGAAGAGAAAGATCTGCTCCTGTTCTGTGTTTAGAGCTGCACCTGGTTTTGGCTCACAAATCACTGATGGAAATCACTGACCAAACACTGAAGTGTGAACGAGGCCTTAGGGTACCTGCACACAGGTGCGTACCTACAAACAGAATTTCAACACAACTTTTCGTTCAAATTTGTCTGCGTTTCCACACATTTTCCTTGGAGATTTTGATGCAATTTGCCGTATTTTCACCCTTGCATTGCAAAGAATGAAATTCACACAAAAATCCACAGAAACAATTGACATGCTGCGGATGAAGAAAAAACAAAACAAAACAGAACAAAGAAATAAAAATATGTTTGTGTGCATGAACCCTTAGGGCTCATGCACACAAACCTTTTTTGCGTTCCATATACAGACCGTATTTTGATTCCGTATATGGTACCATTCATTTCAATGGGTCCGCAAAACATGCGGACAGCACTCTGTGTGCTGTCTGCATCCGTTGCTCCGTTCCGTGACGTCGCAAAATTTATGAGACATGTCTTATTCTTGTCCGTTTTGCGGACAAGAATAGGCATCTCTATAATGGGCCTCCTGTTCCGTTCCACAAATTCCGCAAAAAACGGCACAGTCGTGTGCATGAGCCCTTAGACTGTAATCGGCAACATGTGCAGGTAGCCTAAGGGAGACTTATCAAAACAGGTGTAGAAGAAAACTGGCTTGCCTCCTAGCAAGCAATCAGATTCTGACTTTCCTTTTCCAAAGGAGCTGTGAAAAATTAAAGGTGGAATCTGATTGGTTGCTGTTGGCAACTAAGCCAGTTCTACTTTACACCAGTTTAGATAAATCTTGCCAACAAAAAATAATCCCATAGGAAATGCCTGTTTTTTCTGATATTTATATATATATTTTCTTTCTAAACATGTTTATTCCCTACATGCCAGGGGGTGGTAGTTGGGGGGCGCACAGCTTCGACATGCATTGATTTTAAACAGATGCCAAAAGACCCAAAAAACACTTGTTTCCTGCATTTCATATTTCTTGTGGCCTTTCATTTAACATCTGGAGCTATGTGTGGACCCACCCTAAAAGGTATAGTCACACTGTGGACTTTTGCAATGGATTTCATCACAGATACCGTGCTGAAAACCATAAGGCATCTGCGCTGAAACTGCCTCCCAGTGTTTTCAATGGGAATCCAAAACCACTATTCATGTGGCTGGGGATCTTTCACGTGTGGTTTCCAGACTGCACCAAGAATGGACATTCATTCTTAGTGCAGTTACCATGGGAAACAATAGCAGAAGTCTGTCCGTACTTTAGCTCCACTGAATGGAGCCAAACTGAAAGTGGGACAGCAGCATTTCAAATGAAAAACCACGTCAGAAACCGGTGGCAGATTTTGACAGTCAAAATACGCTGTGTGAACACACTCTAAAAAGGCTTGTGTCACCCCCTTTTTTTTTTTTGTCTTTTTTTGCCCAAAAACGGAAACTTTTTTTTTTGGGAGTAGCATCTTTTCGACCATTTGTCCTGCTTGAAAAAATAAGATGCAGTGTGTGCCGTTTTAATGCCATTTTTCCATAGTATTTTTAAGGCTAGTTTCACACTAGCACTATAGATTCGTCAGGCTGCTTCAGCATTCTGGCACTGCCAAAAGTTTGTAAATCTCCGAACTATGCAAACAGAATGCAGAGATCTGGCAGGCTGCTCCCTGCTGAATGTATAGCACTAGCCTAACCAGCCTAACAATTAGTTTTTGCCATACAACTCTAAGGTTGGTTTCACACGGGCGTTGCGGGAAAAGATGCGGGTGCGTTAAGGGAACATGTGCAATTTTTCCCCGCGAGTGCAAAGCCTTTTAATGCGTTTTGCACGTGCGTGAGAAAGATCGGCATGTTTGGACCCGAACCGGAGTTCTTCAGAAAAGTTGGGTTTGGGTTCAGTATTCTGTAAATTGTATTATTTTCCCTTATAACATGGTTATAAGGGAAAATAATAGCATTCTTTAATACAGAATGCTTAGTAAAAGGCCAATTAAGGGTTAAAAAATTAAATTTACTCACCTCCTCCAATTGATTGCGTAGATGCAGGTCTCCTGTTCTTTCTTCAGGATCTGTCAAAGGACCCATGGTGACGTCACTGAGCTCATCACATGGTAAATCACCATGGTGATGGATCATGTGATGAGCACAGTGACGTCACTACAGGTCCTGAAGAAAGAACAGGAGACCGGCAGCTACGTGATCAATTGGAGGAGAGGAGTTAATTTTTATGTTTTTTTTTTTTTATTGACCTTGTACTATGCATTCTGTATTAAAGAATGCTATTATTTTCCCTTATAACCATGTTATAAGGGAAAATAATACAGTGAATAGACTTATCCTAGCAACCATGCATAAAAATCGCACCGCATCTGCACTTGCTTGCGATTTTCACGCAGCCCCATTCACTTCTATGGGGCCTGCGTTGCGTGAAAAACGCACAATATAGAGCTTCAGGACGGGTGCAATGCATTCACTTCACGCATTGCACCCGCGTGGAAAACTCGCCCATGTGAAAGGGGCCTAAGGGCTCATGCACACGGTTTTTTGACGTCTGTTATTCACTGGATTGCAATGGTTCTGAAAACAACCACGTGAATTTAGCCTTAGGGCCCTTGCACACGACCATATGCCCTTCGAGATATACGGTCCGTGAGCGGGCCATATGTTCCGGAGCGATATTGATCGTGCGCACAGCATCATAGATTTCCATTTTAATACATTTTTCCTGTAGTACAGCCAGGGTTAACCGCAAAACAAACCTCAATATTGGTTACCCTCATTCCACAGTTTATAGACACACCCCATATATGGTTGTAAACTGCTGTACAGGCACACGGCAGGGCTCAAAAGGGAAGAAGCGGCAGATGGATTCTCGAGGGGAGATTTTGCTAGACTGGTATTTAGTTTTTCACTTTCTCAACGGGAGACTTTTCTCTAACATGAGAAAAGTCACCCCACATTTTGTTACACATTTCCTCCTGAATATGGCAACGCCCGATATGTGGTCATAAACTGCTGTATGGGCACATAGGAGGGTTCAGAAGGGAAGAAGCGCCATACAGTCTTTAGAGAGCAGATTTTGCTGGAAAGATTTTTAGATGCCATGTTGCATTTGAAGAGATCCAGAGGTAACCCTACAGTGGGAACCCCCAAAACTGACCCCATTTTTAAAACTATACCTCTTCCCAACCCCAAATAATTTTTCAAGGGGTCTAGTGAGCACTTTGATTGAAAAAATGTCAAAAGAATTTTTGTTCTACAAATTAATGTGTAGTGGAAGGTGAAAAATTAAATAGCAATTTTATTAAATTATTATACTGTGTTTCCTAACTGTAGAAACGCCCTACATGTGCCTCTCAGGCTACTTTCACACTTGCGTTTGGGGTTCCACTTGTGAGATCCGTTTGAGGGCTCTCACAAGCGGCCCCGAACGAAGCCGCTCATCCCCAATGCATTCTGAATGGATAAGGATCCGTTCAGAATGCATCAGTTTGGCTCCGTTCCGCCTCCATTCCGCTCTGGAGGCGGACACCAAAACGCAGCTTGCAGCGTTTTGGTGTCTGCCTGGCCATGCGGAGCCAAACGGATCTGTCCTGACTTACAATGCAAGTCAATGGGGACTGATCCGTTTGACGTTGACACAATATGGTGCAATTGCAAACGGATCCGTCCCCCATTGACTTTCAATTTAAAGTCAGGAGTCCCTATTAATTTACCATCGGATCTGAGTTTTCTCCAATCCGATGGTATATTTTACCTTGAAGCATCCCCATCACCATGGGAACACCTCTATGTTAGAATATACCATCGGATTTGAGTTATATCGTGAAAACTAAGATCCAACAGTATATTCTAACACAGAGGCGTTCCCATAGTGATGGGGACGCTTCAAGTTAGAATATACTAAGAACTGTGTACATAACTGCCCCCTGCTGCCTGACAGCACCCGATCTCTTACAGGGGGCTGTGATCCGCACAATTAACCCCTCAGGTGCCGCATCTGAGGGGTTAATTGTGCGGATCTCAGCCCCCGATCGGGTGCTGCCAGGCAGCAGGGGCCAGAACCTCTTCCCTCCCCAGTATTAAAAGCATTGGTGGCCAGTGCGGCCTCCCCTCCCTCCCCCAGTATTAAAAGCAAGGTGTTGGTGTAATTTTACCCTCCATTTAAAAGGGACTTGTCTACACATATTTTCAGGGGTGTACACCTCAACAAACTTGGTGTTAAAGTGCTCGAGGACTGGCCTAACTTTAAATAGATGGTAATATCTTGGCAATTTATTTTTTTACAAGGCCCATATGCAGCACAAGACCCCCAAACCGTCAATATGTGCTGCATTTCTTGGGGTCCAATTCAGGGGTCTAGCAAATAATATTGGGCAATAAATTGCTGGGCTGATGATCTTCAGGGGATAGGGTCCATATGGGAACACTCTTCGGGGCGGCTGCTCCAGCTGTTGTATTGGAACGCTTTCTTGAGGGTCTCTCATAAATGGGAAGGAAGAGGAGTACAGTAGAGGAATCTCCCTCGCTTGCTTTATCAGTTTCAGAGGCAAGAATGGTGTATGCCTTCTTAGCTGAATACCCTGAATAATGTATGTAATTCAACACATGCAAAGTTTGAAAATTTTATTTATTCTTAGGGGTGTGTGTTATGCTTTTAACCCCTTAAGGACCTTGCCATTTTTCACCTTAAAGGGGTTGTCAGAGTTATTTTTTTTGTTCTTTATGTTCCTAACTAGGCAAATATATCAACTTTACAATTAAACTTTATCTGCAGTGCCTGGTTTATCAGATTTGACTGAGGGTCACATGACCTGTGATGTCAGCTTCTCTCCCTGCTCTGATAAAGTTTGTTTACAAGCCTGTAAACGAAAAGTCACTGTGTTGGCCACACCCCCTTCACTGCCGGGCTGTCTGCTCTCTCCTAGGATTGTTAACCCCTTCAGCTGCACAGATTGGGTAGCTGCAGGGCGCAAGCAGTGACAATTCTGGGCATAGGAGCTGACAGACTAGAGAGAGCATTGCACAAGTAGGTAAGGGAAAGATCCTGTGTGTATTAGCAGTGTCATTATACAGCTGGGACTTGTAGTCCTACACATACAACATGCTGCTGATTCTCCCAGCAGGCAGACGTGTCACTCAGGGCAGCACTTGTATCCACTCCCTTAGCAGTGTCATTATAGAGCTGGGACTTGTAGTTCTACACATACAACATGCTGCTCAGTCACTCAGGGCAGCTCTTGTATCCACTCCCTTAGCAGAGCAGGTGGAGGGGCAGAGGTTGTTTTTATTGCATGTAAATAAAGGGCCAGAAGAGAACCAGGAAAATGAGGAAAGAGATTTATTTTTATTTTTTTTGCCTGAAACTTGCTCATCTTAGTTATATATTGCTGATCATCAGATTTTCAGTGCTATATTATTATTTTTTTTTTTTCATAACTCGGACAACTCTTTTAACCCCTTAAGGACATGGCCCTATTTCACCTTAAGGACCAGGCCATTTTTTGCAAATCTGACTAGTGTCACTTTAAGTGCTGATAACTTTAAAACACTTTGACTTATCCAGGCCATTCTGAGATTGTTTTTTCTTCACATATTGTACTTCATGACACTGGTAAAATAAAAAGTCAAAAAAATTAATTTTTTTGCATAATAAAATACCTAATTTACCAAAAATTTGGAAAAATTAGCAAATTTCAAAGTTTCAGTTTCTCTACTTCTGTAATACATAGTAATACCCCCAAAAATTGTGATGACTTAACATTCCCCATATGTCTACTTTATGTTTGAATTATTTTGGGAATTATATTTTATTTTTTGGGGATGTTACAAGGCTTAGAAGTTTAGAAGCAAATCTTGAAATTTTTCAGAAATTTACAAAAACCCAATTTTTAGGGACCACTACAGGTCTGAAGTCACTTTGCGAGGCTTACATAATAGAAACCGCCCAAAAATGACCCCATTCTATAAACTACACCCCTCAAGGTATTCAAAACTGATTTTTACAAACTTTGTTAACCCTTTAGGTGTTGCACAAGAGTTATTGGCAAATGGGGATGAAATTTGTGAATTTAATTTTTTTGCCTAATTTTCCATTTTAACCAATTTTTTCCACCAACAAAGCAAGGGTTAACAGCCAAACAAGACTGTATCTTTATTGCCCTGACTCTGCCGTTCACAGAAACACCCCATATGTGGCCGTAAACTACTGTACGGCCACACAGCGGGGCGTAGAGTGAAAGGTGCGCCGTATGGTTTTTGGAAGCCAGATTTTGCTGGACTGTTTTTTTGACACCATGTCCCATTTGAAGCCCCCTGATGCACCCCTAGAGTAGAAACTCCATAAAAGTGACCCCATCTAAGAAACTACACCCCTCAAGGTATTCAAAACTGATTTTACAAACTTTGTTAACCCTTTAGGTGTTGCACAAGATTTAATGGAAAATAGAGATACAATTTCAAAATTTCACTTTTTGGGCAGATTTTCCATTTTAATTTTTTTTTCCCAGTTACAAAGCAAGGGTTAACAGCCAAACAAAACTCATTATTTATGGCCCTGATTCTGTAGTTTACAGAAACACCCCATATGTGGTCGTAAACTGCTGTACGGGCACACGGCAGGGCGCAGAAGGAAAGGAATGCCATACGTTTTTTGGAAGGCAGATTTTGCTGGACCGTTTTTTTGACACCATGTCCCATTTGAAGCCCCCCTGATGCACCCCTAGAGTAGAAACTCCAAAAAAGTGACCCCATTTTAGAAAGTACGGAATAGGGTGGCAGTATTGTTGGTACTAGTTTAGGGTACATATGATTTTTGGTTGCTCTATATTACACTTTGTGCGGCAAGGTAACAAGACATAGCTTTTTTGGCACTTTTTTTTTGTTATTTACACCATTCATCTGACAGGTTAGATCATGTGGTAATTTTATAGAGCAGGTTGTCACGGACACGGCGATACCTAATATGTATACAATTTTTTTTATTTATGTAAGTTTTATACAATAACTTCATTTTTAAAACCAAAAAATTGTTTAGTGTCTCTATAGTCTAAGAGCCATAGTTTTTTCAGTTTTTGGGCGATTATCTTAAGTAGGGTCTAATTTTTTGCCGGATGAGATGACGGTTTGATTGGTACTATTTTGGGGTGCATATGACTTTTTGATCGCTTGCTATTCCACTTTTTGTGACGTAAGATGGCAAAAAATGGTTTTTTTTTTTTTTTTTTTTACGGTGGTCACCTGAGGGGTTAGGTCATGTGATATTTTTATAGAGCCGGTCGATACGGACGCGGCGATACCTAATATGTATACTTTATTTTTATTTATGTAAGTTTTACACAATGATTTTATTTTTGAAACAAAAAAAAATCATGTTTTAGTGTTTTCCATAGTCTAAGAGCCATAGTTTTTTCAGTTTTTGGGCGATTATCTTGAGTAGGGTCTCATTTTTTGCGGGATGAGATGACGGTTTGATTGGTACTATTTTGGTGTACATGCGACTTTATGGATCACTTTTATTACCTTTTTTGGGAAGTAAGGTGGGCAAAATTTCAATTTTCTCATAGTTTTTATTTTTATGGCGGTCACCGTGCGGGGAAAGTAACATGACCGTTTTATAGATCAGGTCGTTACGGACGCGGCGATACCTAATATGTGTAGTGTATTTTATTTTTTTAATTTGTATTCAGTGATAAATGTTTTTTTTTTCTTAACTTTTTTCACTTTTTATTTTTTTGACCCAGACCCACTTGGTTCTTGAAGATCCAGTGGGTCTGATGTCTGTACTGTATTTTACTTACACTGAACAGATCTACGCTTTTAGCATAGATCTGTTCAGCACCATGGACAGCAGGACGCCTGAGCAGGCGTCCTGTTGCCATGGGAACCTTCCCCTTCTGCCACAACTTCGCAGACGGGGCTTCGGGGGGCTGCCTGGGGGCTCTCTCCCTCTCCATTGGGGGGCTGCAAAGGCACAGCAGCCCTCCGATGGGAGAGAGCTCCCTGACCGATGACAGTTAACCGTACGGACCGCGGTATGGAAAGGGTTAAACGGCTGACATCTGCACAGATGTCAGCCGTTTATACCAGGGTGTCAGCAATGTGCTGGCACCCTGGTATAACCCATAGAAAGGGTTAAACGGCTGACATCTGCACAGATGTCAGCCGTTTATACCAGGGTGTCAGCAATGTGCTGGCACCCTGGTATAACCCACTAGATGCCAACGATTATTCAAGGGGAGGCGGGCAGAAGATCGCGATCCCGCCTGCCGCACTGCCAAAAAACGCCCCCACCGCCTGCGACACCCCCCCCTGCACCACCCGCCGCCATCAAATCGTGCAGGGGTGCAAAATCTCTAATTTAGACACTCTAAAGTTTCTGATCCTGCAAAAAGCGCAGCAAACCGCAGGTCTGAATTGACCTGCGGTTTGCTGCGATCGCCGACACGGAAAGGGGGGGGTCACATGACCCCCCCTGGCGTTGTGACAGGATGCCGGCTGAATGATTTCAGCCGGCATCCTGTTCAGATTAACCCCTGGGGCGCCGGAATGCCTATTTAAAGTTAGGACGTACCGGTACGTCCTGTGTCCTTAAGGACTCGGGAAACAGGGCGCACCGGTAATTCCTATGTCCTTTAGGGGTTAAGGACCAGGCCATTTTTTTCAAATCTGACATGTGTCACTTCATGTGGTGACAACTTTGAAACACTTTTACTTATCTAGGCCATTCTGAGACTGTTTCCTCATCGCATATTGTACTTCATAACAGTGGTAAATCAGAGTCAAAATATTTCATTTTTATTTAGAAAAAAAAAATTCCAGATTTATAAAAAATTTGCGATTATCAAAATTTCTCTGCTTTTAAAACAGATAGTGATACCTCCTAAAATATTTATTACTTTACATTTCCCATATGTCTACTTCATGTTTGGATAATTTTGTAAATAACATTTTCTATTTTGGGGACATTAGAAGCAAATATTGAAAATTTTCTGAAAATTTCCAAAACCCACTTTTTAAGGACCAGTTCAGGTCTGAAGGCACTTTTTGAGGCTTACATAATAGAAACCACCCAAAAATGACCCCATTTTGTAAAATACACCCCTGAAGGTATTCAAAACGGATTTTACAAACTTTGTTAACCCTTTAGTTGTTTCACAAGAATTAAAAGGAAAATGTAGATGAAATTTCAGAATTCACTTTTTTTTGGCAGATTTTCCATTTTAATCCATTTTTTTCTGCTAAGGCTACTTTCACACCTGCGTTTAGGTGCGGATCCGTCTGGTATCTGCACAGACGGATCCGCACCTATAATGCAAACGCTTAGATCCGTTCAGAACGGATCAGTTTGCATTACCATGAACATGGGTTCATGATAATGCAAACGGATCCGTTTTGACTTTACATTGAAAGTCAATGGGGGACGGATCCGTTTGAAAATTGAGCCATATTATGTCAACTTCAAACGGATCCGTCCCCATTGACTTACATTGTAAGTCTGGACGGATCCGTTTGCCTCCGCACGGCCAGGCGGACACCCGAACGCTGCAAGCAGCGTTCAGGTGTCCGCCTGCTGAGCGGAGCGGAGGCCAAACGGTACCAGACTGATGCATTCTGAGCAGATCCGCATCCACTCAGAATGCATTAGGGCAGTATGGATGCGTTTGGGGCCGCTTGTGAGAGCCTTCAAACGGAACTCACAAGCGGAGCCCCGAACGCTAGTGTGAAAGTAGCCTAACAAAGCAAGAGTTAACAGCCAAACAAAACTCTATATTTATTGCCCCGATTCTGTAGTTTACAGGAACACCCCATATGTGGTCGTAAACTTCTGTACGGGCACACAGCAGGGCGCAGGAGTAAATGAACGCCATATGGTTTTTGGAAGGCAGATGTCACTGGGATAATTTTAAGTTGCCATGTCACATTTGAAGACCCCCTGATAAACCCCTAGAAACGCTGGCAGTTTTGTTGGTACTATTTTAGGGTACATATGATTTTTGGTTGCTCTATATTACACTTTCTGTGAGGCAAGGTAACAAAAAAATTGCAGTTTTAGCACAGTTTTTATTTTTTGTTATTTACAATGTTCATCTGACAGATTATGCGGTATTTTTATAGAGCAGGTTGTTACGAACACGAGAATACCAAATATGAAAAAAAAAAAAAAAAAGATTTTTTTGTGTCTCCATATTCTGAAAGCCATATTTTTAATTTTATTTTATGGACGACTGTCTTATGTAGGGTATTTTTTTTTCCGGTATGAGATGCCAGTTTGATTGGTACTATTTTAGGGTGCTGTGACTTTTTGATCACTTAGTATTATACTTTTTGTGATGTAAGGCGACAAAAAAAATAGATTTTTTGACAGTTTATTTTTTTAAGGTGTTCACCTGAGAGGTTAGGTCATGTGGTATTTTATACAGCAGGTTCTTACAGACGCGGCGATACATAATATGTATACTTTTTATTTATTTATTTAAGTTTTACACAATAATAGCATTTTTTGAAACAAAGATAAATAAATAAATCATGTTTTAGTGTCTCCATAGTCTGAGAGGCATAGTTGTTTTATTTTTTGGGCGATTGTCTTAGGTAGGATCTCATTTTTTACAGGATGAGATGATGGTTTGAATAGCACTATTATGGGGGTGCATATGCCTTTTTGATCGCTTGCTATTACACTTTTGTGATGTAAGGTGACAAAAAATAGCTTTTTTGACACAGTTTTTATTTTTTTACGGTGTTCACTTCAGAGGTTAGGTCATGTGGTACAAACCGGATTCCAAAAAAGTTGGGACACTATACAAATCGTGAATAAAAACTGAATGCAATGATGTGGAGGTGCCAACTTCTAATATTTTATTCAGAATAGAACATAAATCACGGAACAAAAGTTTAAACTGAGAAAATGTACCATTTTAAAGGGAAAAATATGTTGAATCAGAATTTCATGGTGTCAACAAATCCCCAAAAAGTTGGGACAAGGCCATTTTCACCACTGTGTGGCATCTCCCCTTCTTCTTACAACACTCAACAGACGTCTGGGGACCGAGGAGACCAGTTTCTCAAGTTTAGAAATAGGGATGCTCTCCCATTCTTGTCTAATACAGGCCTCTAACTGTTCAATCGTCTTGGGCCTTCTTTGTTGCACCTTCCTCTTTATGATGCGCCAAATGTTCTCTATAGGTGAAAGATCTGGACTGCAGACTGGCCATGTCAGTACCCAGATCCTTCTCCTACGCAGCCATGATGTTGTGATTGATGCAGGATGTGGTCTGGCATTATCTTGTTGAAAAATGCAGTCTTCCCTGAAAGAGATGACGTCTGGATGGGAGCATATGTTGTTCTAGAACTTGAATATATGTTTCTGCATTGATGGAGCCTTTCCAGACATGCAAGCTGCCCATGCCACACGCACTCATGCAACCCCATACCATCAGAGATGCAGGCTTCTGAACTGAGCGTTGATAACAACTTGGGTTGTCCTTGTCCTCTTTGGTCCGGATGACATGGTGTCCCAGATTTCCAAAAAGAACTTCGAATCGTGACTCGTCTGACCACAGAACAGTCTTCCATTTTGCCACACTCCATTTTAAATGATCCCTGGCCCAGTGAAAACGCCTGAGCTTGTGGATCTTGCTTAGAAATGGCTTCTTCTTTGCACTTTAGAGTTTCAGCTGGCAACGGCGGATGGCACGGTGGATTGTGTTCACAGACAATGGTTTCTGGAAGTATTCCTGAGCCCATTCTGTGATTTCCTTTACAGTAGCATTCCTGTTTGTGGTGCAGTGTCGTTTAAGGGCCCGGAGATCACGGGCATCCAGTATGGTTTTACGGCCTTGACCCTTACGCACAGAGATTGTTCCAGATTGTCTCTGAATCTTCGGATGATGTTATGCACAGTTGATGATGATAGATGCAAAGTGTTTGAAATTTTTCGCTGGGTAACACCTTTCTGATATTGCTCCACTATCTTTCTGTGCAACATTGTGGGAATTGGTGATCCTCTACCCATCTTGGCTTCTGAGAGACACTGCCACTCTGAGAAGCTCTTTTTATACCCAATCACGTTGCCAATTGACCTAATTAGTGTTAATTGGTCTTCCAGCTCTTCGTTATGCTCAAATTTACTTTTTCCAGCCTCTTATTGCTACTTGTCCCAACTTTTTGGGGATTTGTTGACACCGTGAAATTTTGAATCAACTTATTTTTCCTTTAAAATGATACATTTACTCGGATTAAACGTTTGCCATCTCCACATTATTGCATTCAGTTTTTATTCACGATTTGTATAGTGTCCCAACTTTTTGGGAATCCAGTTTGTATTCATATAGAGCCGGTCGATACGGACGCAGTGATACCCAATATGTCTACTTTTCTTTCCCCTATTCTTTACTTTATTTTGGGAAACTTTTAAATTGTTTTTGTAAAACTTTATTTTTTTCACTTTATTTTTTGTCCCACTCTGGAACATTAACCTTTGGGGGTCTGATCCCCTTTACAATGCATTACAATACTTCTGTATTGTGATGCATTGGCTGTAAGTGTATTACTCACTATAAGGGTCCATTCACATGTCCGTAATGTATTGCGGATCCGCAATACACCCGGCCTGCACCCCCATAGAACTGTGTATTCCTTGTGTGCAATTGTGGAAAAGAATAGGACATGTTCTATTTTTTTTCCGGAGCCGCGGAACAACGCTGTGTTGTCCGCATCCATTCCTGCCCCATAGAGAATGAATGGGTCCGCACCAGTTCCACAATTTGCGGAATGGGTGTGGACACATTCACGGACGTGTGAATGAGGCCTAATACACTTACAGCTTCCTGCCTTTTATTCACAGGTCACACAGCACTAGGGAAGGGGTATGGGTGTCTGAGGGGTACTAAGTGCAGCTGATGGGGTAAACTGCAGCCAAGGAGGAAGGGCAGGCACATCTCACTGGTCACACAGCTCCCCGAACATCAGGGAGCTCTAATGAAGGGCTATATATGTGTGAGGGGGACTGAAGGGGTTAATTCTGAAGCTGAGGGGGAAGGGCAGGCTTATCCACAGCTCCGATGTCCTCAGCACTGGAGAAATTACTGACCAATCACAGTGATCGTCAGACGGGGACAGCTGTGACTGTCTTTGTCATAGGTGTTGTGACCAATCAGCTGTAACAGCTGTTGTCACTATCCTGACACTTTGTGTTTACTCACTGTGACAGTTTAACTGCAGGATGAGAATGCTAGTGCCTGAAGTACCTGCAAGTTAGGACGAGCATTCTCGTCCAAGGTCCTGAACGTATTAAAGGATAACTGTCATATTTTATTTATTTTTTTGCTAAAGTGTAGGGCAAGTGATAGGTAACAATTTTGCAATAGACTTTATTTAGCCAAAACATTTATTTTTGGTAGAAAACTGGGTCTGAAATGGCCCTCAGCAGCACTCTTCAAAAGAGCGTCGCTAAGGGCCACCCGTCTCCAATTAGAAAAGACGTGCTGTGCAGCCAAACGCTATGCTTCTGCCTCCCGTGTTTCCCTGGGAGACAGAAGGCTGGGCACAGGAGTCTTAGGAGTTAAAATAACATTTATATTCCCCCTTTCTATGCAATCTAATGCTCCGTTACATTCACTGACCTGCGATCTCCGTGATAATAATTCATGAAGCAGCCGCCGACTCACTGCGGCACAGTGCTTCTACTTCCAGCGGCTGCTACATAAATTATTATCATGGGTATCGCAGGTCAGTGAATGTAACGGAGATGGAAACATTTTATAGCCTAGAAGGCTCCACACTTAGGGTTCATTCACACGTCCGTATGTGTTTTGCGGACCTGCAAAACACGGACACTGGCAATGTGCGTTCCGCATTTTGCGGACCGCACATCGCCGGCACTCTCATAGAAAATGCCTTTTCTGGTCTGCAATTGCGGACAAGAATAGGACATGTTCTATTTTTTGGCGGAACGGAAGTGCGGATCCACAAATGCGGACAGCACATTCCAGCCCCATTGAAAATGAATGGGTCTGCACCTGTTCCGCAAAATTGCGGAACGGATGCGGACCCATTTTGCGGACCTGTGAATGGACCCTTATGCTTACTAGATGCAATCCACAAGGAAAAATAGTACCCCCTGGGTCTCAAAAAGAAAAAGCTGACCACACAGCATAGACCAACAATTCAGGGTCTCAGTAAGTACCGGTAGTCACTTACCTTTAAAATAAATGTGCTCTGTGACTGAATACATTGCTTATATATTTTAGTTTTTGTTGACTATGAACTTTGACTATGGGTTTTTGTAGGTAGGGATGCTTGTTCAGTAAAAGGCAGACTACTGGTGACATATTAAGGTTTAAAGTCCCAGGAGTAATGACACAATGTTAAAGTGAAGCAATTAACTTTCATATGACATCCTTTGGTCAGTATTTGGCTACTACTAGTAGAAGGTCCTAAACTTGGAAGACAAATGCAAATCTTTACACTGTACCCCGCTGAATACCAGACGCTGAGGTGACTCACAGCAGTAACGTGGCAGATCCACCAGATAGAACTTCAGTGATGCTTTTTCATTCTATACAGCGAATAATTTCCTCCATTACTACTACTACTACATACTCTGAGATCAATAACGTTCCACTATTTGTGGTGTTCTGGCCTGAGTATACAGCACATGATTCATCAGTGCTCAGGCTACAGCACTGAGCTTTTTATTTAAAGGGATTGTGCCACCAGTTATTTCATATTGGTGTTAATAAATCATCCTCGTCTTACAGATACCAAGCCATTACCACTCTACGTCTCTGCTTCCAGGGCACTCGACACACAGGAAATTAGCACTCACGGCTCTTTCACACAAAGGAGTTTTCTGTCCGGATGTAGTGTGCAGTGAATGCACAGCATCCGGGCTGAATCCTGACCCATTCATTTCAATGGATCTGTGCACATGACTGGTGGTATTTCACGCATCAGCTTTGCGTTCAGAAAAAAATGCAGCCTGTTTCATATTGTGTGTTTTTCACGCAGCTCTGGCTTCATAGAAGTGAATGGGGCTGGTGTGAAAAACAGAAGGTATCTGGATGCGATGCGTTTCTCATTGAGGATTTCTAGGAGATGTAGATTGTTATTCTTATAGTTGATATATAAGGAGTCTTGTGTTCGAAATGCACACAGGTGTTAGTGTGCTATGAACATTCCCTCAAGAAAAAATGTAATATGTATATATTCAATGGTCTTGAATTGAAGCCTGATGAATAATTCTAAATATCGAATTCATGTGTCATGAATTCGACTTACAGAGAAACATGTGTCGGCAGATAAGAACCATTTGGCCCATCTAGTCTGCCCAATATACTGAATACTATGGATAGCCCCTGGCCCTATCTTATATGAAGGATGGCCTTATGCCTATCCCATGCATGCTTAAACTCCTCCACTGTATTTGCAGCTACCACTTCTGCAGGAAGGCTATTCCATGCATCCACTACTCTCTCAGTAAAAGTAAAACCTTTGCCCCTCTAATTTAAAACTATGTCCTCTTGCAGCAGTTTTCTTCTTTTAAATATTCTCTCCTCTTTTACCTTGTTGATTCGCTTTATGTATTTAAAAGTTTCTATCATATCCCCTCTGTCTCGTCTTTCTTCCAAGCTATACATGTTAACAGTGTCGGACTGGTGTACCTGGGGCCCACCAGTAAAATTTATTTTGGGGGCCCACCGTACGGATACATTCAAATATAATAAATAATCTAACAAGTTTTTTTTATATGAACATAAGCTGGTGGAGGTGCTGTACATTGGATATATGTACTGTATGTAGTGTACTAAATCTAATGTGTTATGTGCCACTTGTGCAGGGAATGGGAGACTAGGGGCCCACCTTGCTCAGGGGCCCACCGGGGGATTCCCCTGTACCCCTGTGGGCCAGTCCGAGCCTGCATGTTAAGGTCCTTTAAAGCGAACCTTTCACCTCAATTTCACTTAATAAACTAGCAACAGTACCTTATAGATCATCTTCAGTGTGTTATTATACATCCTTGTGCCGCTTTCATGCGCTGTATATGCCTGAAAAAATCGTCTTATAAAGTACTCTTCTCCAGCTCCAACAGTCACGCTAGAAGTCAAGGGGGTAGCCCTTCCCTCACTTCAGGCTGTACCTCCCCTGCCCTAACCCCGCCTCTATGCACTGTAATTAACACCCGGCTCAGTCGCCGGGACCGCTCTTGTACAGGTGGCGCATGCGCCGTCGGCCGCAGTAGCAGCGCGATCCCGTCTATCGCGCGGACTCAAGCGCGATCCTGTAACTGAATTACAGGATCGCGCTTGAGTCCGCGCGATAAACGGGATTGCGCTACTACTGAGGCAGACGGCGCATGCGCCGCCTGTACAAGCGCGGTCCCGGCGACTGAGCCGGGTGTTAATTACAGTGCATAGAGGCGGGGTTAGGGCAGGGGAGGTACAGCCTGAAGTGAGGGAAGGGCTACCCCCTTGACTTCTAGCGTGACTGTTGGAGCTGGAGAAGAGTACTTTATAAGACGATTTTTTCAGGCATATACAGCGCATGAAAGCGGCACAAGGATGTATAATAACACACTGAAGATGATCTATAAGGTACTGTTGCTAGTTTATTAAGTGAAATTGAGGTGAAAGGTTCGCTTTAATCTTTCCTGGTAAGTTTTGTCCTGCAATCCATGTACCAGTTTAGTAGCTCTTCTCTGAACTCTCTCCAAAGTATCAATATCCTTCTGGAGCTATGGTCTCCAGTACTGAGCACAATACTCCAAATGAGGTCTCACTAGTGCTCTGTAGAGCGGCATGAGCACCTCCCTCTTTCTACTGTTAATGCCTCTCCCTATACACTCAAGAATTCTGCTAGCATTTCCTGCTGCTCTATGACATTTTCTGCCTACCTTTAAGTCTTCTGAAATAATGACCCCTAAATCCCTTTCCCCAGATACTGAGGTTAGGACTGTATCACTGATTTTATATTCTGCTCTTGGGTTTTTACGCCCCAGGTGCATTATCTTGCACTTATCAACATTACATTTTAGTTGCCAGATTTTTGACCATTCCTCTAGTTTTCCTAAATGCTTTTCCATTTGGTGTATCCCTCCAGGAACATCTACCCTGTTACAAATCTTTGTGTCATCAGCAAAAAGACACACCTTACCATCGAGGCCTTCTGCAATTTCGCTGATAAAGATGTTTAACTTCTTTAGTTTAAAATGTTGTGTGCAATAACTATTAATTCTAACAAAGGCAGTGCAATAAATCTGTATGAATAAGTACGTGATGTGTACCTGTCCTTAGCTAGAGGCATGTTCGCATCATGTTGTGCATACCTCCATGCTGGTCACTTTTTGACACTTACACATTGTTGTCTCCTGGGCTGTGTTCCTCTTCCACCTCCTGCTCCCCAGGGACAGGACTGTTTTGGTCCTGATCCTCAGGCTGTGGATCTAATCTTATTCTCTTACTCTGTTCAGACAGCAAAACAAAAAAAGCGGAAGACACAGGAATAAAGGAAAAGCATTAGAATGGACGTGAGCAGGAAGAACTAGCAGAAGAGACAATCATTGAAACAATTTTTTTTTTTTTTAAAGAGGAAAGAGAAAGAAACAAAAGATTGCAGGTGATAAATCTGCACAAAATATACTATAGTCCAAAAGCCAGTTATTAAACTCTTACAATTGTAGTTAATAATGAAGAGAAGACGTGTGGTAATGCATTCACTCACTTGCTCTTCTTCATCATATGTAGCATGCGGCCTACGTCGTTCTCCACGGCCTGGAGGGGAAGGACTGTGTCCTTGGTTAAAGGCCTCTCTCTGCAGCCGCACTGTAGTTTGTGGAGGAGGTGAAGAGGTACTTGGTGGGGGCTGTGATGTTTTCAAAGGCAAGACTTCAGAAGACATGGCTGCAACGCATTCGGCCTCAGATCTCTCACTACACAATTGATCCTTGAAGATACAAGTATAAGTAAAGCTTTTTTAAAGATTATGTACCCATATGACGGTATGACTATTATAGATTAAAGGGGTTCTCCAAGAGTATAAAATGTCCCCTCATGTGCTGGGCACCCCACATGGAATATACTTACCCCGATCCCCGCTGCGGCTTCTCCCTGCACACAGATAAAAACATCCGGTGTTAGGGGGAGGGGGAAGCAGCCAATGGCAGGCGGTGACGGGGACCAGTCTGCCTAGCGTCACCCACGGCTGGTCCCCATCTGACATTGGCTGCCCCCATCCCCCACACCAGATGTTTTCATCCGTGTGCAGGGAACAGCAGCGGCGGTGCGGGGACCAGGAGCGGGAACCTGGGTAAGTATATTCCATGTGGGGTGCCCGGCACATGAGGGGATATTTAATACCCTTGGAGAACCCCATTAAGACTGGTGTTTTGCAAACTGATCTTAATCCTGCCCTGCTCATGTCAGACGCACTACAATTATGATGATGATCAAGCATGTGGCACCGTGCAGTAGGTCTGTGTGTCAGAAATGGAATCTACGACAACTAGGAGCTGTGGTAGACAACAGATATAATTTACGTCAGTATTTTGGCATAATATTACAAGTGGTAAGCGGGGTGCATGACTTTTTGATGCCTGAAAACTGATGTAGGGATAAAATGTGTCCATCTACATAAACACACTCATTCCCCCAAAAATAACCCACCCAGATAGGAATGTCCGAATGCTGCAAAACTCGGCATGCAGTTATGTCTCCGGCAGATATGTAAGCGATTATGGGTATGGTATGATTATACACTTGCACATGTGCTTCCCCTGCTCAGAGGCTACATTTTGGTGGTGTACTTCTTGGTGAGAAATTAATGCCTGCTAAACATGTCTCTATGATGCACTCAAAGACATTTTGCTCAGTTGACAGACTGAGGGGGCACATCACTGGACTGAGTAAAGCAGGATGGTCATTTTGAAGAACTGCCCAACATCTAGGCTGTTCTGACCTACCTGTTAGGAGCAGTGGTTATATGAGGGCACACGCACAAGCTATGGACGGCCTAGACCAGTGATGGCTAACCTTGGCACTCCAGCTGTGGTGAAACTACGACTCCCAGCATGCTCCATTTATTTCTATAGAGCTCTGAGAGCAGCCAAGCAAGGGGGGCATCTTGGGAGTTGTAGTTTTAACACAGCTGGAGTGCCAAGGTTAGCCATCACTGGTCTAGACAGACCACCAGTAGAGGCCCGTTTGATCTGACAGGAAGCAAGGACTGCTCCCACAGATTCGTAGTCCACCATTCAGATACAGATGGCACCTTCATTACACACTCCTGTCTCTGTCCAGACCATTTCAAGGAGCTTAGTGTAAGGAGAATAGGTGCCCTGCCATTGAAACTGCCTTCATAGCAGTCCAGGTTGCTGGTTCATGACACCCCTTCAAATAGATTGGAACCGTATAGTCTTTAGCTTTGAATCTAGGTTCTGTTTGAGATTCGATGACTGTCAGGTTCGAGTATGGAAGCCTCGTGGTAAGAGAGTCAATCCTGCCTTTGCTATGGAGCGACACACTGCCCCAACTGCTGGTGTGATGATCTGGGGAGCCATCACATACGACAGTCTGTCTCCTCCTAGTAGTGATATTAGGGACACTAACGGCGTGCCGATATGTGCAGGACATCCTGAGGCCACATGTGTTGTCTTTCATGGCAGCTTCCAGCTGGCATTTGTAAACAGGATAATGCTCATCCACAGCAAGTGTTTCCCAGGAACGTCTCAGATTGCAACAATTCCTTGGCATGCTGGGTCGCCAGATTAATCAGCAAGCATTTACGGGACCAGTTAGGACACCAGTTTCAGCATCCTACAAGTGTGCAGGATCTAGAGCAAATGTGCTGCAGGATACCAGAGAGAACCTGTATGTCTCCATGTCCAACCATATTGTTGTGCTTTTTCATAAGTTTAAACAGTTATACTTACTTATTTTAGTTAAGTATCTAATCTTGTATCCAGGCTAGAGGAGATATAACAGGTACTAGAGCCTCCTTTCCATAGTACATTTTTCTCCAATAAACTTATCCTTTTGATCTAAAATTGTAATCACTTACATATGTCATCATTACATTCACATATAGAAAGTGTCATTCAACTCAAAGCGATCATTAGTACCGGAGGACCAGGAAGCGGTGAAGGCTCTGTACTTACCGCTTCCTGGTCCTCTGCTGTTGGCTGTGCATACGCTGTGCGCACCATTCACAGAATAGCCGTCAACAGGAGGAAGAGAATCGCGCTGGAGGAGCGGCGGTGTCCAGGAGCAGGAGAGGTAAGTGTTTATTTATTTATTTTGTGATCTGAGGCTGGGGCTGCAGAATAATGGCTGGAGTCTGATTAGGGCTGAAACGATTACATTGAGTAATTCAACACCCAAAAATAAATCGATGCAATTTTTTTGCATCGAGGATTCGTGTGTGTCATGTGACCACGGAGCGGAGTGAAGCGCCTGCTATTACTTACCGCTCCGTGGTCACCCGCCGGTCCGTACCGGTTGGTACTGCGCTGCACTGGATCCTGACACATCGTCAGGTCATAGTGCACGTAAGCGCGCACTAAGACCCGACGCTGTGTGACGTCAGGATCCAGTGCAGCGCACGGAGAAAAAGAGGAAGGAGCTGTGTAGTGGCACCTCTACTGGAAAGGTACGTATTTTATTTCACTGGCGCTGCGGACATGGCACAGAAGGGGGACAGCCGGCAATGGATGGCATGGAGGGGAAGATGGGAGTGGGGGACATGGAGGGGCTGATCTGATGGGACTGGGGGACATGGCAATGGATGGCATGGAGGGGTTGATGGCACTGGGGCAGTGCAGCTGAAGGCACTGGGGGAACGGAGCTGATGGCACTGGGGGGGAACTGATGCACTTGGGCTGATCGCACAGGAGGGAACCAAGGGTGTTGGGGGACTGATGGCAGGGGGTCTAATGAGTTTTTAAGGAAAAACGGTCTAATAATTAATTTTTTCTTAGATTACGCGATTAATCGTAAAAAATACTCCGTTACTGAAATAATCGTTTACTGCAGCCCTAGGGCTGATTATATATATGGCTGGGGGGTGATAAGAGGCATGGAGGTCTGACCTGAGGTGTAATGAAAAATATTTTTTTTCTTATTGTCTTAGGGTACTTTCACACTTGCGGCAGGACGGATCCGGCAGGCTGTTCACCCTGTAGAATCCGTCCTTCCACTGTTTCGCCGTGCCACCGCTCCGTCCCCATTGGCTATAATGGGGACGGGGGCTGCGCTCCGGCGGACTAAAAGTCCTGCGCGTCCGACTTTTTAGTCCGGCGGCCTCTGACCGCGAACTGTCGTATTGCGCCGGAGCGCCGCCCCGTCCCTATTATAGTCAATGGGGACGGAGTGGCGGTCCGGCGAAACAGCAGAAGGACGGATCAGACAGGGTGAACAGCCTGCCGGATCAGTCCTGCCGCAAGTGTGAATGTACCCTTACTTTTAAACCTAGCTGGGTCATATATAATTTTTCACCCTATATGTATATATATCTCTATCTATCTATCCTACATGATAAAATCCCTGGGTCAGGGCGCTGTGTGTCACCAATTTAATTTTGCACTGGGCATGCGCGTCGTCCAATCAGGAAACAGCGCCACACACAACGCTCCATAACTGTTTAAGCCCCGCTTAAGGCTTAACCATCGGGCCACTGCGGTCAGATGGTTGAAGGGTTAATGCCCCCCGCACTCCCTTTCAAGATGGCAGAGCGCCATCTTGCGCCAGGATGCGCACCATGTTATGAGCCGGCACAGTCAGTGGGGAAGGAGGAAGTCCCTCTCTCCCCACTGTGTGCGGCTTCTGCTGGCTACTAATGAGAATAGAGGGGAGTAGAAGGGAGGGACTGTGGCCATTGCGCCACCAATGAATATAGTTAATGCTTGAATACAAACATAGCCTGCGTGTGTCGGCCATATCCCATACCCCACCCCCATTACTGTGCACTGCGATCCACCGAAATTAACCCCTCAGGACCTGGGTGGTGCAATGGCCACAGTCCCTCCCTTCTACCCCCCTCTTCTCAGTATAAATTGCAGTCCCCCACGCAGTGCGCCCCCCCCCCTCCAGTATTAAATCATTGGTGGCAGTGGCCCCAGGGTCCCCCCCCCTCCTCACCCATTGGTGGCAGTTGTGATCGGAGCCCCAGCAGTGTAATCCTGGGGCTCCGATCGGTTACCATGGCAGCCAGGTCGCTGCTGAAGCCCAGGCTGCCATGATAAGCTCCCTGCTGCACAGGGCAGCAGGGAGAGTGAATGCCTTTTCACCCCAATTATCTAATAGATCTCTATTAGAGTGAATAGGACACGGGTTCTAGCTCCTAAGGGGTCTAATAGTAAATAAAAAGTAAAAAAATTAAAATAAAGTTAACCCCCCCCAAATATAGAAAATAATATATCGCACAACATGCTTCAAATTATATTGCTAAATAGCTTTTAGGTCATAATCGCCCAGCCCTAAGTTCAATACACTATATAGTGTACTGTAGTGTATTGTAAGCCATCAGACCCACTGGATCTTCAAGAACCAAGTGAGTTTGGGTCCCCAAAAAAAAAGTAGTATAAAAAAAATGTATTAATTAAAAAAAATCCTATATATACACACACACACACACACACAGCCTCAAATCACGAACAGAGTGGTACAGGTTTTGCTCAAGAATTTCCCTGTATTTAGCACCATCCATCTTTCCCTCAACTCTGACCAGTTTCCCAGTCCCAGTGCTTGTTTTTAGCTGAAAGTAATAGCTTTCTTCTGGCCACTCTGCCATAAAGCCTAACTCTATGAAGCGTACGGTTTATTGTCATCCTATGTACAGATACTCCAGTCTCTGCTGTGGAACTCTGCAGCTCCTCCAGGGTTACCTTAGGTCTATGTACTGCTTCTCTAGTTAATGCCCTCCTTGCCCGGTCCATGAGTTTTGGTGGGCGGTCGTCTATTGGAAGGTTTGCTGTTGTACAATGTTCTTTCCATTTGGTTATGATAGATTTAATGGAGCTCCGGGGGATCATCAAAGATTTGGATATTTTTTTATAACCTAACCCTTACTTGTACTTCTCAACAACATTGTCCCTTACTTGTTTGGAGAGTTTCTTGGTCTCCATGGCAGTGTTTGGTTAGTGATGCCTCTTGCTTAGGTGTTGTAGCTTCTGTGTGTATATGTAATGACAGATCATGTGACAGATTGAACACAGGTGGACATCATTTCACTAATTATGTGACTTCTGAAGGTAATTGGTTGCACCAGAGCTTTTAATGGGCTTCCTAACAAAGGGGTTGAATACATACGCACATGGCAATTTTCTGTTTTCTATTTCTAAACAATAGTTTTATTTATATATTTTTCTCCTTTCACTTCACCGACTTAGACTATTGTGTTCTGATCCATTACATAAAATTCAGATTAACAAAACATTGAATTTAAGGCTGTAATGTAACAAAACACGAAAAAAGTCAAGGGGGTGAATACTTTTGCAAGGCACTGTATATACACAAACACAATGCACAACTACCTCTAGCAAAATATTTCAATACTGCAGGAATAAACCTAATAAAACGCCCTTCGCACTGCTCACACCAGTGCGCCGACCAATCGCTACCAGCAGTCTCAGCACCAGCAGTCAGTGCCAGTCGTACAGCAACCAGTCACAGTGCCAGCAGTGTCAGCAACCAGTCAGTGCCAGCCATCTCAACCATCAGTCTCAGCCACAAGCCGCAGCCAGCAGTCAGTGCCAGCAGTCTCAACTACAGCCAGCACTCAGTGTCAGCAGTCTCAGCCATAAGCTGCAGCCAGCAGTCTCTGCCACAATCACTAGTCAGTACCAACAGTCTCAGCCGCAGCCTAAGCCACCAGCCGCAGTCTCAGCCAGCACTCTGTGCCAGCAGTCTCAGCCACAGCCGCCAGTCAGTGTGGTCAAGTTCCCTTGCCATTTAATATAGACTGTTCCTACTAATGTTTATGCACTACTGTTCTAGCGCCCATTATTGTAACGGGCTTAATGACTAGTGTGTGTGTGTATATATATATATATATATATATATATATTATATTATATTTTTTTATTACACACACACACTATATATAATATATATATATATATATATATACACACACACACATACATATACACACACACACACATACATACTGTGAGGGGTAGCTTTCTTTCAGGTGATCATCCTCACAGATACGGCTTCAGGACACCAGGTTTAAAGGCAACCTGTCACCTGGATTTTGGGTATAGAGATGAGGACATGTGCTGCTAGATCACCGCTAGCACATCTGCAATATCCATTCCTCATAGCTCTCTGTGCTTTTATTGTGTCAAAAAAACTATTTTTATATATATACACACACACACACACACATTTTGTGAGGCAGTGACAGGCCTCACGGCTGCTAGGGGAGAGATCTGGCAGGAGTTTCCATTTCTTCGCTGTCAATCAGCAGGTCAGAGGCCGCACCAGGTGCAACAGTCTGGGATAAGAGCCCAGTCCAGACTGTTAGGAGGAGGAAGAGTCTGTGTGCAGCAGAGGCCTGGAAAGGCTCTGTACGAGTGGGCTCAGCCGAGCTGGCTGAGGGGCCACGAAGCTAGGTGTTAGCCTGAACTTTGGGGGACTCTGCGAGGTCTTGGAATCGACAGTCGCTAGGCCAGAGTCAGGAGGACTTCTGTGCCACAATCCCCCAAAAGGTACTGGACTTTGTTACAGCCTGGAAGTGCTGGATTGTTAGGCTGGGAAAAGCCACATGTTCTTCCCGTGTGTGAACGGGGCTTTCAGTGAGGTAGGGAGTCCTCATGTTTAGTTAGAGCCCAGCCGGGCAGGTGTTTTATTTGTATTGTTTGTTTTGGTTTTGCCGAGGTGCCAAATAAAAGCAATGTTTGGCCCCTAACCCTGTGGTCGATGAAGATCATTGTGAGAATGACCCCTGAATAGGAGATAATCCCTTACAATATACACTCACCTAAAGAATTATTAGGAACACTTGTTCTATTTCTCATTAATGCGATTATCTAGTCAACCAATCACATGGCAGTTGCTTCAATGCATGTAGGGTTGTGGTCCTGGTCAAGACAATCTCCTGAACTCCAAACTGAATGTCAGAATGGGAAAGAAAGGTGGGCTACAACAGCAGAAGACCCCACCGGGTACCACTCATCTCCACTACAAATAGGAAAAAGAGGCTACAATTTGCACAAGCTCACCAAAATTGGACTGTTGAAGACTGGAACAATGTTGCCTGGTCTGATGAGTCTCGATTTCTGTTGAGACATTCAAATGGTAGAGTCCGAATTTGGCGTAAACAGAATGAGAACATGTATCCATCATGCCTTGCTACCACTGTGCAGGCTGGTGGTGGTGGTGGTGTAATGGTGTGGGGGGATGTTTTCTGGGCACACTTTAGGCCCCTTAGTGCCAATTGGCCATCGTTTAAATGCCACGGGCTACCTGAGCATTGTTTATGACCATGTCCATCCCTTCATGACCACCATGTACCCATCCTCTGATGGCTACTTCCAGCAGGATAATGCACCATGTCACAAAGCTCGAATCATTTCAAATTGGTTTCTTGAACATGACAATGAGTTCACTGTACTAAAATGGCCCCCACAGTCACCAGATCTCAACCCAATAGAGCATCTTTGGGATGTGGTGGAACGGGAGCTTCGTGCCCTGGATGTGCATCCCTCAAATCTCCATCAACTGCAAGATACTATCCTATCAATATGGGCCAACATTTCTAAAGAATGCTATCGGCACCTTGTTGAATCAATGCCACGTAGAATTAAGGCAAAAAGGGGTCCAACACTGTATTAGTATGTTGTTCCTAATAATTCTTTAGGCGAGTGATATATATATATATATATTATTGTAAATGAGGCTACTAACGTTTCCAGAGCCCAGCTATGCCCACTGTGAAGGAGCCCAGCACCGCCCGGCATCCTCCGAATCTCCTCCTTGCTCCCCGACATCACAAAGCTAGAGCGCCATTATCTCGCAATGCGCGAGCTAGCACATGCGCAGTGTCGGCATAGTGTTTCTTCCCTGTGCTGGCATCAGCCTCAGGGAACGAACTGTGCATGCACTAGCTCACGCATTGCAAGATTACGGCGCTCTAGCTTTGTGACGTCGGGGAGCAAGTAGGAGATTTGGAGGATGCGGGCGGTGCTGGGCTCCTTCACAGTGGGTGTGGCTGCACTCCGAAAGTCAGAACACTTGACTCATCTCTGAAGCATGGAGGAGACAGGACTCATCTAAGGTTAATTTACATATTTTGACACAATAAAAAGCACAGAGAGCTATGGGGACTGGATATTGTGGATGTGCTAGCGGCGATCTAGCAGCCCATGTCCTTAGCTCTATACCCAAAATCCAGGTGACAGGTTCCCTTTAAGGTCCAAACAGTGCATTTATTGTGGCACACCAGCAAAACAAACAAAACAATAAACACTCGCCCGTCCAGGCTCTAACTAATACATAACATCCCTGACTCAACTATTAGGTACAGTTTACACCCTGTGATCCGATGCAGCTTTCCCAGCCAATGTCCCACAGCCTCCTGGCTGTACAAATCACAGTAAACCCACTGTCTCCAGTCCAGTGTCTCTTGTGGGGGATTGAGGCTCAGTAGTACGCCCGACTATGGCCCTGCGACCCTCCTAGCCTGGAGTTGGGGGACGAAGCGACGACTATCTCCCAGCCTCGTGGTCCCTCAGCCTTGCCCAGCTGAGACCACACTCAGAGCCTCCGGGAGGTGCTTTATGCCAGTTTGAGTACCTCCAGCTGGTCTCACATGTGGTGGAATAGGGGTATGGACCGCACTATCCACCCCTTCCTTGCCTTTAACCTGTGTGAGACCTGTCACTGTCTCACAATACATACACTATATCAAATATAATATATACAGGCATTCTCTAGTTTCAACTCATAAAGCAACACAATTGCTTTAGTACTTTTACTATTTACCATTAATGCTAGTGTGAAAATAGCCTTATATCTACTCCAATTCTGGTATTGTTTCCCATATTTTTTTGAATAGATATTATTGAATGAGCTCTGATGGAGAAATAAATAACCTCAAAATAAGGAAAATACATTCACTACACCTATTTCAGTGATGCCCCTCAGGATGTCTTCACTTCAGTCACTGTACGGTTTTTGGACTGAGAAACTACTGTAGCATGCGGAACACTTGCCGGAATGCCGGATCCAGCATTATTTTACATTGAAATGCATTAAAGGGGTTGTCCGAGTTATTTTTTTGTTCTATGTTCCTAACTAAGCAAATGTAACAGCTTTCCAATTAAAGGGGTTTTCTCAACACGCTATTTGATACTTACCTGCTCCCGGCATGCCGTCCACTTCCTGGTTTCGGCACTCGGCAGGGGGCGGGCTCCATCTTCATTGATGTCTTCTCCCGGCCGGGCCGCGCGCTGTACGGAACGCGCACGCCGAGTCCGCACATGCGCCCTGGTGACTTCTTCCTAGCCAGTATAGTATACTTGCCAGGAAGAAGTCACCAGGGCGCATGTGCGGACTCGGCGTGCGCGTTCAGTACAGCGCGCGGCCGGTCGGGAGAAGAAAAGACGTCTGCGCACGTGCGGCCACCACGATTCCTGAGAAGAGCGGTGGCCGTAACCAGGGGAGACGGAAGACAACAGTCATGTAAGTATAGGTTTATTTTTTTCTAAGGGGTGGGGATTTGTTAATGAAATATATTTAGAAAAATGATCACTGTTAAATCATTAACAGATTTAACAGTGATCATTAAGATGATAATACCCCTTTAACTCACTTTATCTCCAGTGCCTGGTTTCTCAGATTTCACTAAGGGGCACATGACCTGTGATGTCAGCTTCTCTCCCTGCTCTGATAAACTTAGTTTCTCTCCTAGGATTCTTAACCCCTTCAGCTGCACACACTGGGTATCTGCAGCAGTGACACTTCTGGGCACAGGAGATGAAGGACTAGAGAAAGCATTGCACAAGAAGGTAGGGGGAAGATCCTGTGTGTATTAGCAGTATCATTATACAGCTGGGACTTGTAGTCCTACACATACAACATGCTGCAAAGTCTCCCAGCAGGCAGACATGTCACTCAGGGCAGCTCTTGTAATCATTCCCTTAGCAGGGTCATTGTACAGATGGAACTTGTAGTCCTACACATACAACATGCTGCAGAGTCTCCCAGTACTCAGGGCAGCTCTTGTATCCACTCCCTTAGCAGTGTCACTATACAGCTGGGACTTGTAGTCCTACACATACAACATGCTGCTGAGTCTCCCAGCAGGCAGACATGTCACTCAGGGCAGCACTTGTATTCACTCCCTTAGCAGAGCAAGGGGAGGGGCAGAGATTGCTTTTATTGCATGTAAACAAAGGGCCAGAAAAGAACCAGGGAAATGAGGAAATATATATTATTTGTTTTTGCATAAAACTTGCTTACCTTCGTTATATATTGCTGCCCATCGGATTTTCAGTGCTATATTTTTTTTTTTTAGATAACTCGGACAACCCCTTTAATGCCGGATCCAGCCCTAAGTGTTCCGGAAAAACGGATCCGGTTTTGCAGTCTGCGCATGCGCACACCTTTAAAAATGTGAAAAAGATAAATACCGGATCCGTTTTTCCGGATGACAACCGGAGAGAAGGATCCAGTATTGCAATACACTTTTGAGACGGATCCGCATCTGGAATCTAGCGACGCTAGTGTGAAAGTATCCCTAAGGCCCTGTTCAGAGTTATGTTTGAATTCTGGTGGCATGATTAGGCTAACGGAGCTCCCTGTATCAGAAGGTGATCCGGACACATTTCCAGAATAAATAGAGGAGAAATACAGGTGCATGCAGTGGTTTCTGTTTGGCCTATAGCCGGCATTTATACTGGAACAGCCCGTCGAATCAGTCTACCGGATTCACAACGTTACTGTGAATGTAGCCCTACCCTGGTTTGCTTTTTAAAACTAACCAAATACAAATCATTTACACAACAGTCCGTGAGAAAGAATGGCCTAGATTTACTTATGTGCCTGAATCAAAAATCTGTCTAAAAAAGTGGGGCAAAATGGCACATCCGGGGTAGGGTTGGACAATATCAAAAATATTCAGACGATAACGATATTAAAAAATTTATCGCGATAACGATATATATCGCGATAAATACCCGTTTTAATCACCTCCCGACCGCTGTACGCAGATATGCGTCCGGGAGGTGGTTGCTTTACTCCTCCTGGACGCATATACGCGTCATCTCGCGAGACGCGAGATTTCCTGTGAACGCGCGCACACAGGCGCGCGCGCTCACAGGAACGGAAGGTAAGCGAGTGGATCTCCAGTCTGCCAGCGGCGATCGCTCGCTGGCAGGCTGGAGATCCGAATTTTTTAACCCCTAACAGGTATATTAGACGCTGTTTTCATAACAGCGTCTAATATACCTCCTACCTGGTCCTCTGGTGGTCCCTTTTGTTAGGATCGACCACCAGAGGACACAGGTAGGTCAGTAAAGTCGCACCAAACACTACACTACACTACACCCCCCCCCCCCGGTCACTTATTAACCCTTTATGAACCCCTGATCACCCATAATCACCCCATATAAACTCCCTGATCACCCCCCTGTCATTGATCACCCCCCTGTCAGCCTCCGTTCAGACGTCCGTATGATTTTTACGGATCCACGGATACATGGATCGGATCCGCAAAACGCATACGGACGTCTGAATGGAGCCTTACAGGGGGGTGATCAATGACAGGGGGGTGATCACCCATATACACTCCCTGATCACCCCCCTGTCATTGATCACCCCCTGTCATTGATCACCCCCTGTCAGGCTCCATTCAGACGTCCGCATGTGTTTTGTGGATCCGATCCATGGATCCATGGATCCGTAAAAATCATGCGGACATCTGAATGAACCCCTGATCACCCCATATAAACTCCCTGATCACCCCCTGTCATTGATCACCCCCCTGTCATTGATCACCCCCCTGTAAGGCTCCATTCAGACGTCCGCATGATTTTTACGGATCCATGGATACATGGATCGGATCCGCAAAACACATGCGGACGTCTGAATGGAGCCTTACAGGGGGGTGATCAATGACAGGCGGGTGATCACCCATATACACTCCCTGATCACCCCCCTGTCATTGATCACCCCCGTGTCATTGATCACCCCCGTGTCAGGCTCCATTCAGACGTCCGCATGTGTTTTGTGGATCCGATCCATGTATCCATGGATCCTAAAAATTCATGCGGACATCTGAATGGAGCCTTACAGGGGGGGTGATCAGTGACAGGGGGGTGATCACCCTGATCACCCCCTGTCATTGATAACCCCCCTGTAAGGCTCCATTCAGACGTCCGCATGTGTTTTGTGGATCCGATCCATGTATCCGTAAAAATCATGCGGACGTCTGAATGGAGCCTTACAGGGGGGGTGATCAGTGACAGGGGGGTGATCACCCTGATCACCCCCTGTCATTGATCACCCCCCTGTAAGGCTCCATTCAGACGTCCGCATGTGTTTTGTGGATCCGATCCATGTATCCATGGATCCGTAAAAATCATGCGGACGTCTGAATGGAGCCTTACAGGGGGGGGTGATCAGTGACAGGGGGGTGATCAGGGAGTCTATATGGGTGATCACCCCCCTGTCATTGATCCCCCCCTTGTAAGGCTCCATTCAGACGTCCGCATGTGTTTTGTGGATCCGATCCATGTATCCATGGATCCGTAAAAATTATACGGACGTCTGAATGGAGCCTTACTAGGGGGGTGATCAATGACAGGGGGGTGATCAGGGAGTCTATATGGGTGATCACCCCCCTGTCATTGATCACCCCCCTGTCATTGATCACCCCCCTGTCATTGATCACCCCCTGTAAGGCTCCATTCAGACATTTTTTTGGCCTAAGTTAGCGGAAATTTTTTGTTTGTTTTTGTTTTTTCTTACTAAGTCTCATATTCCACTAACTTGTGTCAAAAAATAAAATCTCACATGAACTCACCATACCCCTCACGGAATCCAAATGCGTAAACATTTTTAGACATTTATATTCCAGACTTCTTCTCACGCTTTAGGGCCCCTAAAAAGCCAGGGCAGTATAAATACCCCACATGTGACCCCATTTCGGAAAGAAGACACCCCAAGGTATTCCGTGAGGGGCATATTGAGTCCATGAAAGATTGAAATTTTTGTCCTAAGTTAGCGGAAAGTGAGACTTTGTGAGAGAAAAAAAAAAAAAAAAAAAATCAATATCCGCTAACTTATGCAAAAAAAAAAAAAAAATTCTAGGAACTCGCCAGGCCCCTCATTGAATACCTTGGGGTGTCTTCTTTCCAAAGTGGGGTCACATGTGGGGTATTTATACTGCCCTGGCTTTTTAGGGGCCCGAAAGTGTGAGAAGAAGTCTGGGATCCAAATGTCTAAAAATGCCCTCCTAAAAGGAATTTGGGCCCCTTTGCGCATCTAGGCTGCAAAAAAAGTGTCACACATGTGGTATCGCCGTACTCAGGAGAAGCTGGGGAATGTGTTTTGGGGTGTCATTTTACATATACCCATGCTGGGTGAGAAAAATATCTTGGTCAAATGCCAACTTTGTATAAAAAAAATGGGAAAAGTTATCTTTTGACAAGATATTTCTCTCACCCAGCATGGGTATATGTAAAATGACACCCCAAAACACATTCCCCAACTTCTCCTGAGTACGGCGATACCAGATGTGTGACACTTTTTTGCAGCCAAGGTGGGCAAAGGGGCACACATTCCAAAGAGCACCTTTCAGATTTCACAGGCCATTTTTTACAGATTTTGATTGCAAGGTACTTCTTACACATTTCGGCCCCTAAATTGCCAGGGCAGTATAACTACGCCACAAGTGACCCCATTTTGGAAAGAAGACACCCCAAGGTATTCCGTGAGGGGCATGGCGAGTTCCTAGAATTTTTTTATTTTTTGTCACAAGTTAGCGGAAAATGATGATTTTTCTTTTTTCCTTACAAAGTCTCATATTCCACTAACTTGCGACAAAAAATAAAAAAATCTAGGAACTCGCCGTGCCCCTCACGGAATACCTTGGGGTGTCTTCTTTCCAAAATGGGGTCACTTGTGCGGTAGTTATACTGCCCTGGCAATTTAGGGGCCCAAATGTGTGAGAAGAACTTTGCAATCGAAATGTGTAAAAAATGACCGGTGAAATCCGAAAGGTGCACTTTGGAATATATGCCCCTTTGCCCACCTTGGCTGCAAAAAAGTGTCACACATCTGGTATCGCCGTACTCAGAAGAAGTTGGGGAATGTGTTTTGGGGTGTCATTTTACATATACCCATTCTGGGTGAGAGAAATATCTTGGCAAAAGACAACTTTTCCCATTTTTTTATACAAAGTTGGCATTTGACCAAGATATTTATCTCACCCAGCATGGGTATATGTAAAATGACACCCCAAAACACATTCCCCAACTTCTCCTGAGTACGGCGATACCAGATGTGTGACACTTTAGCGATTGCAAAGTTCTTCTCACACATTTGGGCCCCTAAATTGCCAGGGCATTATAACTATCCCACAAGTGACCCCATTTTGGAAAGAAGACACCCCAAGGTATTCCGTGAGGGGAATGGCGAGTTCCTAGAATTTTTTATCGCAAGTTAGTGGAATATGAGACTTTGTAAGAAAAAAATAAAAATAAAAAATCATCATCATTTTCCGCTAACTTGTGACAAAAAATAAAAAGTTCTATGAACTCACTATGCCCATCAGCGAATACCTTAGGGTGTCTACTTTCCGAAATGGGGTCATTTGTGGGGTTTTTCTACTGTTTGGGCATTGTAGAACCTCAGGAAACATGACAGGTTCTCAGAAAGTCAGAGCTGCTTCAAAAAGCGGAAATTCACATTTTTGTACCATAGTTTGTAAACGCTATAACTTTTACCCAAACCATTTTTTTTTTTTGCCCAAACATTTTTTTTTTATCAAAGACATGTAGAACTATAAAGTTAGCGAAAAATTTATATATGGATGTCGTTTTTTTTGCAAAATTTTACAGCTGAAAGTGAAAAATGTCATTTTTTTGCAAAAAAATCGTTACATTTCGATTAATAACATAAAAAGTAAAAATGTCAGCAGCAATAAAATACCACCCAATGAAAGCTCTATTAGTGAGAAGAAAAGGAGGTAAAATTCATTTGGGTGGTAAGTTGCATGACCGAGCGATAAACGGTGAAAGTAGTGTAGTGCCGAAGTGTAAAAAGTGCTCTGGTCATGAAGGGGGTTTCAGCTAGCGGGGCTGAAGTGGTTAAAGAAAAAAACACAAGGAGACGTTATACTGTATGGGGGCAGCCACAAGGAGACGTTATACTGTATGGGGGCAGCCACAAGGAGACGTTATACTGTATGGGGGCAGCCACAAGGAGACGTTATACTGTATGGGGGCAGCCACAAGGACACCTTATACTGTATGGGGGCAGCCACAAGGAGACATTACAGTATGGGGGCAGCAGCGCAGCCACAAGGAGACATTACAGTATGGGGGCAGCAGCGCAGCCACAAGGAGACATTACAGTATGGGGGCAGCTGGCAGCAGCCACAAGGAGACATTACAGTATGGGGGCAGCAGCCACAAGGAGACATTACAGTATGGGGGCAGCAGCCACAAGGAGACATTACAGTATGGGGGCAGCAGCCACAAGGAGACATTACAGTATGGGGGCAGCAGCCACAAGGAGACATTACAGTATGGGGGCAGCAGCCACAAGGAGACATTACAGTATGGGGGCAGCAGCCACAAGGAGACATTACATAGAGTATGGGGCTTGTGGGGGGCAGCAGCTGCCCCCCATATCTTATGGACACCTGTGTGACTGTGACTTGTCACCTGCCTGCCAGGCTGCCACCACCATAATTCCTCCTTGTTCATCATGTCATGGGGGAGGTACTGGAGGGACTCATGATGGCTCACTGCGATTAGCATAGAGGCAGCAGCAGGCAGTGTAATAGGAGCCTACAGTGGAAGCTAGCCCCTCCCCTCCCAGCCCTCCAACCAGAGGCAACCAGCAGTCCAGCACTGACTCAGAGCACAGGGGGAATCCTCAAAAAAAGAGTCAGAGACTGTGTCACCGGGTCCCTGCCAGGCTTCCTGCTCTGCGGCTCCCTGTGTGTGTACAGGGTGCATGCAGCAGTGTAGCATGTAGCAGAGCAGGAAGTCTGGCAGGGACTCAGTGACACGATTCTTTTAACTAATAAACTCTCAGAAGATTCTCTGAGTCCCTGCAATAACTATACATTGTAAGTCCCTCCTGACCTTCGGTTCACTGGAGACTGAGTCGACTCTGTACTGCGCTGCTCAACTCAGCCTGGGGGCGTCACCTGATTCCGAAGTGAGACGTCGGTCGGTGGGCGGAGACAGCACATTCGGAGCAAGCAGGAGGAGCCGCTGCTGGAAGAAACTGGTAGATAATGATGGGGGAGGGCAGCCGCGGACGCAGTTTTTAAAGCGATGACGTCACGAAATATACCGCGGTATTAAGGAAACAGCGATATCGCCATATCGCAGTTTTTTTTTTAATACCGCGGTATATCGTGATACCGGTATATCGCCCATCTCAGTCATGCTTGAAAAAGGGTGGAACTTAGAAGAAAGTGAGCAGGGCTTCATGAAAAAGGGGGATAGGCCTAAGATGCATTATTTTGCACCAAAGTTCAACGCAACTCTGACATAAAAATGTGTTTCAAAGTAATCCAACCAATAATTGCCATATAGGCCCCATGCACACGGCCGTGTGCGGGCCGTGGAACCGCGGCCTGGATCCCTCCTGAGAGCAGGAGCGCACGGCGTCACTGGTTGCTATGACGCCGTGCGCTCCCTGCTGCCGCCGCAATACAGTAATACACTGGTATGATCTATACCAGTGTATTACTGTACTGTGCCGGCAGCAGGGAGCGCACGGCGTCATAGCAACCAGTGATGCCGTGCGCTCCTGCTCTCAGGAGGGATCCAGGCCGCGGTTCCACGGCCCGCACACGGCCGTGAAACACGGCCGTGTGCATGGGGCCATAGTCAGAGAAAAGTGTCTATCCCTGTATCATCCAGCCTGAGCCCTTGTGATAAATCCGCTGCCCGTCCAAACAGCCTGTCTAAGCTTACACCAGCTTTACGATTAGTAAACCTGGACCAACATCTTTTCTGACTGTAGAAATGTTTTTCATAAATATATAAAAAGAAAAATATGACATATTCCTCTCTAGCGATAATCCTCATCATCAGTATTACTACAGCGTGTAATGGGAATCGCGAGAAGCAGTCTGCATATTTTACACTAAAGATTGGATATGGACAGGGACAATGTGTGTTACGGATGTTTGTGTGTGGGATGTAAGAGTTTGGGGAGACTTATTTGATGCCGTGAGCCAGACTCTTATAAACATCTAGGTTGTTGCGTCAATAAATGGCTTAACTAGACGCTGATTGATGTTTAGATGACCAGGTGATCATCTTGTAACTTCTTTCCTGAAAAAACAAAAACTCTGATTGATAGAGGAGAGGGGGGTAGATAACATGCACAGAAGTCCATTTTACCCTCCCCCTGGTGTCAAGTACAGGTAGACAGGGAGTGAGAATCTTTTTTCCAATCTTACATTCCACCCTCTCCTCCTCTAAACTGGCTGAGATCACAGCTGGCTGAAGGAGAGGAAGGCTGCTTTAATCTTTAATATCTAAGTGGGCAAGAAAGCCGCAGGTTTCTGTCGCTGGGACAAAATGTGTGAATTAAACAAAAATACCATGCAAAAAAGGAATCCGTATCACGTTTCCTAGTCTGTGGTCAGAAATTCCTATTATCTGCAATTGTGCCTGTTTTTTTTCCCAATGATGGTGAAATGCATAAGTGATAAAAATTCATCAGGTATGCAAACTAATTCCTTTCAAACTGAATATTTTTTGTGCAAGTATGAACAGAGCCTAAGCTGGATACTTAATCTGGCCGTGTATTGGGTTCTGAAATAACCAGTTTCCAAAATATATCATATTAGGAAAAGGGAAGAAAAGACCACTGTTTTAGGCTACGTCTACACGACGACATTTGTCACACGACAATTTTTATAATGGCAGTCTATGGTGTTGCACTGCAACATGCTGTGATGTAACAGTTGCAGAAAATCCATTAGAGATGGATTTTTCTGCAACTGTTGGGTCGCAGCATGTTGCAGTGCAACACCATAGACTGCCATTATAAAAATTGTCACGCGACATTAGTGCAACAAAATGTTGCGCTACAAATGTTGCAGTGTAGTTGTGCCCTATCTGTCGCGCGACAAATGTCGTCGTGTAGACGTAGCCTTAAAGCGCTCACAAGACGATATAGGCTATAGAATGATTGTCAGCATCTGGATTCATTATCATGCTCAATAATAAATATAATCACCAAGCTCACCAATAATTTTTTTTAAATTAGCAGAACCTAACCTTGTCACTGTGAGGAGTTGAAGACCTTGAGGACTGTGACTTCTGATCTTGCCTTTCTGGTGATGAGGACTTAGAATGGGAGCTACATCTAGAACGGGATGACTTCTCTGTAGAAGAACGTGATGAGCGGGATGAGGAAGAAAATGACGATGAAGAAGATGAAGAGGAGGAGGATGAAGAAGAAGAAGAGGTCCTACTTCGTCGGAATTCTACCACAGTGGCCTTCTTTGCAATATCTACTGGTTCAGGAGAATCTTCTTCTACTTCATGGTACTGCTCTTTATTGGGCAGCACTTCATCCATTGTATGATGAACAGGTGATTCATCATTGTTTGATTTAACTGGTTCATCTTCCTTTTGAGGTTCTGTTTTTTCTGATATATCAACTTCATTGCTCTGGTCTGTCGCAATAGCTACATCTATAAGGCATTCTACCTGTTGCTGCTTTAGCTCTGATTGTGCCACTGAGACAGTTTGTTCCTCACCCTCATTAGTTTGTGTACTTTGATTTTCATCTTCTTTTGTGGCTTGCATAACACATTTGCTATCAACCTCATTTGGGGGTGGTGAGGGTAACTGGGTTACTTCGGGTTCTTCCACATTATGTTCAGGTGGTTGTGTAGAAAGAATTTCTAGTTGTGTGTGTTCTTCCACTGACTTTTCTTCATGTTCAGGTGGTTGTGTAGAAAGAGTGTCTAGTTTTGTGTGTTCTTCCACTGACTTTTCTTCATGTTCATGTGGTTGTGTAGAAAGAATTTCTGGTTCTGTGTGTTCTTCCACTGACTTTTCTACATGTTTAGGTGGTTGTGTAGAAAGAATTTCTGGTTCTGTGTGTTCTTCCACTGACTTTTCTACATGTTTAGGTGGTTGTGTAGAAAGAATTTCTGGTTCTGTGTGTTCTTCCACTGACTTTTCTACATGTTTAGGTGGTTGTGTAGAAAGAATTTCTGGTTCTGTGTGTTCTTCCACTGACTTTTCTACATGTTCAGGTGGTTGTGTAGAAAGAATTTCTGGTTCTGTGTGTTCTTCCACTGACTTTTCTACATGTTCAGGTGGTTGTGTAGAAAGAATTTCTGGTTCTGTGTGTTCTTCCACTGACTTTTCTACATGTTCAGGTGGTTGTGTAGAAAGAATTTCTGGTTCTGTGTGTTCTTCCACTGACTTTTCTACATGTTCAGGTGGTTGTGTAGAAAGAATTTCTGGTTCTGTGTGTTCTTCCACTGACTTTTCTACATGTTCAGGTGGTTGTGTAGAAAGAATTTCTGGTTCTGTGTGTTCTTCCACTGACTTTTCTACATGTTCAGGTGGTTGTGTAGAAAGAATTTCTGGTTCTGTGTGTTCTTCCACTGACTTTTCTACATGTTCAGGTGGTTGTGTAGAAAGAATTTCTGGTTCTGTGTGTTCTTCCACTGACTTTTCAAGTTCAGGTGGTTGTGTAAAAAGAATTTCTGGTTCTGTGTGTTCTTCCACTGACTTTTCTTCAAGTTCAGGTGGTTGTGTAGAAATAATTTCTGGTTCTGTGTGTTCTTCCACTGACTTTTCTTCAAGTTCAGGTGGTTGTGTAGAAAGAATTTCTGGTTCTGTGTGTTCTTCCACTGACTTTTCTTCAAGTTCAGGTGGTTGTGTAGAAAGAATTTCTGGTTCTGTGTGTTCTTCCACTGACTTTTCTACATGTTCAGGTGGTTGCGTAGAAAGAATTTCTGGTTCTGTGTGTTCTTCCACTGACTTTTCTACATGTTCAGGTGGTTGCGTAGAAAGAATTTCTGGTTCTGTGTGTTCTTCCACTGACTTTTCTTCAAGTTCATGTGGATGTGTAGAAAGAATTTCTAGTTGTGTGTGTTCTACCACTGACTTTTTTACATGTTTAGGTGGTTGTGTAAAAATAATTTCTAGTTTTGTGTGTTCTACCACTGACTTTTCCTTATGGTTAGGTGGTTTTGTAGAAAACATATCTGGTTCTGTGTGTTCTTCCACTGACTTCTCTTCAAGTTCAGGTGGATGTGTGGAAAGAATTTCTAGTTCTGTGTGTTCTACCACTGACTTTTCTACATGTTCAGGTGGTTGTGTAGAAATTTCTAGTTCTGTGCGTTCTACCACTGACTTTTCTACATGTTCAGGTGGTTGTGTAGAAATTTCTAGTTCTGTGTGTTCTTCCACTGACTTTTCTTCAAGTTCAGGTGGTTGTGTAGAAATAATTTCTAGTTCTCTGTGTTCTTCTGCTGACTTTTCTTCATGTTCAGGTGGCTGTATAGAAAGAATTTCTAGTTCTTTGTGCTCTTCCACTGACTTTTCTTCATGATCTTCAGAAACGGATTCTTTCTTCAATTCATCCTCTTCCTGTGCAATAACTGGAACATCCTCCTCTGCCATTGTCACATCAGACTGTTGAGTATCAATGGCAGTCTCTGAAGGTTGAACGCTAACTTCCTCTGGAACCACACTATTATCCTTACATTCTTTTGAATGAACAACTTCTGCAGTACTCTGGGCAATATCATATTTTTCAGCTGCAGGTATTGATACAGATTCATCAACATTATTGTCCTGCATATCAGGTTTTGAGGGACCGGTAGGATTTTCTCTGTCTGAATTAACTGGTAAATCCCTGTAACTCACATTATTTTCAGTGACTTCTAGGTCCATAACACTGTCCTGCTGTGATATTTCAGATTCATGGGAAATCTTATTGGTGACTGTTGCTTCTTGACCTTGTTGCGGAGAGACATTATCTGATTGTTGTTCTACAGAATTTTCCAATACTGCATCCGAGTTACTACATGATGATAATGCTGATGAGGATGCAGTTTCAACTTCAGTCAATGGTCCAGTGTCTTCCTGGTTGGCATCCATTCTTACATCCTCAGCTGTTAAAATGTTAAGGGACTCCTCTATACTCATGGCAGCCTGTGCAGTTTCATCTATAGTTATAGGTTCTTGTTTAGTTGGTGACATGGGCACTGGAGTCATTGAAATATCTTCAGTGTTTTCTAATGCCTCATCTACAATCATAGGACAATCTTTTGTCACTGTTTCAGACTCTGATTCGTCATCTCTTTGTGGCTTTTTATATGGCTTCACTGAGGTCTCCTCTTGTGTATGCAAGGACTGTTGTGTGTCTGGGACCATTTCAGGAACAATGGCTTCTACAGATGCAACATTTGCAGAGTCTTGTACCACTGGGCTATTTTGTGTGTCCAAAGTTTCTTCTGTACTCAATGATTCCTTGTTTTCTACAGCCATTTCTGGGGCTTCCCTAACCAAAGAGATTTCTTCAGTATGAGGTCTGATATTTAAGGAGGACTCTTTCAATTCTGATGGTACTGAACAACATACATTTTCTGTGACAGAACTTACATTGAAAGTGTTGGTGCTGCTGGTTTCCTTTTCTTCTGTCTCTGATGCTAATGAATCATCTAATTGAGGTCTGTCAATAATCTCTTCTGTTTTTACTTCTATTTCAGTTCTATGTGGCCTTGTTTCAGTTTGCTTCTCTGGTTGGACCTCAGTCTGTTTACATTCAGATACTTTTAGAACACTTTCTTGCTCGTTATCCAGTGGCTCATTCAGCATCACTGGTGCTTGTGCTTTCTCCTGAAGATCCACTGCTGGTGGAGTTTGTACATTTTCTGGTTGGTCTTGTTGTGCACTTGATGTTCTAATCCTTAACCTTCTTGTTCTAGGTAAGCTAGGAGAAAAAGCAGATTCATTTGGACCACTAACTAACAATGAACTTGCATCTGATTTTTCATGCAAAGATTTTGACTTAACACTTGATTTTACTAATTCAGGAGAGTTTGACAAAGACTGGCTGTCTTTTAATTTAGAACAAGGATCTGGTACTTGTTTTTCTAATATGGACATAGCCTGAACACCCCTTGATGATAACTTTTCCACTATCTGCAGACTTTGTGTACACACAGATGTTTTCCCTTCCAATTTTGAACGAACCGGAGGCTTCATCAAAACCAAAGATGCCCTTCCTTTTGCATCCTTTGCAGTAGTAGCACCTGTTGTGTGTGTGGAGGTACACTTAGTGTCTTCACCCTGCTGTACAATCTCCATTTTTTCATCTTCCCTTTCACTGCATGTAGTCTGTTGAATAACACTGTCTGGTGCCTGCGGTACTTCTGCATCTGTACCAGTGTCAATTCGTTCTCCCCTCTGGCGTCTCCATTTCTGTGGTGATCTATGACTCTTCGGGCTCTCTTTGATGGGCAGCTTTGAAGAGGTGTTTTTTTCAGACGCTGGTGACACTTGCTTCTCAGAAATTTGTTGGTGAATACCTTCAAGAGATAGCATTGGAGGAACACGTTCTTCTGAAGTCTCTTCTCCCTCAAGAGTTGCTGTTTTAGAAACAGGTTCTAATAACTCAGGCGGGGAAGGAGATCGTTTTAATTTTGGTGACTTTTTGGGCTGAACAGCAGCAGTTGTTCTGGAGGATCTTCTTCTTTTTGGAGTTTCTTCCTCATCCTTCTCAACTGCTGGCTCTTTTTCTTCTTCCATTTCTTCCTCCCCTTCTTCACCTACCTCTTCTACTTCTTCTCTTGCAGCAGATTTACGCGCACGTGCTGATGTCCTACGTGGTTCTTGTTCTTGCACTGGTTGTGTAACTACACTTGGCTTAGAAACTTTGGTCTGAAAAGTAAAGACAAATAAAACTAAGCCTGTGGCATTATTTATGCACTGATGTAAGTAGTGGAAGGAAGAGGTACCTGTTTTACTCGAGATGACCTCCTCTCACGCTTCTTGGGCAACTCTTCTTCAGATTCGTTTGGGTCTTCCAAAACTGAATGACTTTTTTCTGTAATGAAGAATTTAACCTTCAGTATCCAAGATAAATACTTTCTATGACAAACAAGCATGGTTCTGCCAACAATTCTGGAAAGCTCTGATGGAGTGGTTTAATGTAGGCTAAATGAAACAATTAATCATTATGTATGAAATTTAGTGAAGTATTAAAAGAATTAATAAAAACATTATAGTAACACCTTCCTGCTCTGCATCTTCAAAATTGCTGTTTTTGTTTTTAAAAAGTCTTATGTAACCCAAGATGTCACAAATATAAACTACTTGCCCCACAAAAAACAATCCTTCATACAGCTCTGCTGGCAGAAAAATAAAAAATTTTATGGATCAGCAACAGTCACCACCAGAAATTAATAAACGTAATACAATATATAAATGTACCCCAAAAATGATGGGTATGTTGACAGGAAAAAAAAAAAAACTAAAAAAAAACTTTTGAAATGAAGAAAAGATGAGATGGAAAAAAAAATAAAAAAAAACTAATACGCCCTGAAATCAGGCTGTATCCATAAACGGGTATTCCAGAATATTGACATTGATGGCCCATTCCCAGGATAGGCCATCAATATCTGATCGGCCAGCTGTTACAGGGTAGCTCTGGTGTGGAAAGTTGCATTCATCCATTGTGTAGTGGCTAGAGCTGCTTCTACTGACATGAATGGCAGCTTAGGCTACTTTCACACTTGTATTCGGAATTCCGCTTGTGAGTTCCGTTTGAAGGCAGCCCCAATGCATTCTGAGTGGATGCGGATCCGCTCAGAATGCATCAGTTTGGCTCCGCTTGGCCTCCGTTCCGCTCAGCAGGCGGACACCCGAACGCAGCTTGCAGCGTTTTCGTGTCCGCCTGGCCGTGCGGAGCCAAACGGATCCGTCCAGACTTACAATGGAAGTCAACGGGGACGGATCCGTTTGACATTGACACAATATGGTGCAATTTCAAACGGATCCGTCCCCCGTTGACTTTCAATGCAAAGTCTGGACGAATCCGTCTGACTAACAATTACACTTAGATTTTTTTCACAAATATAATGCAGACGGATTGGTTTTGAACGGATACCATCGTTTGCATTATAGGAGCGGATCAGTCTGTGCAGAGACCAGACGGATCCGCTCCAAACGCAAGTGTGAAAGTAGCCTTACTCTGCAAAGCCGACCAGGCAGTCCGCTGTTATCTCTGCAAGGACATTCCCAAACAAACATTCTTTTTTTTTTTGCTACCTTCTCCATGGCTCTAACTTATTCAACTTTTCTGGGGGGGGGGGAGAAATGAAAAAATATAGCAAATTCCACAATTGTTTTATTGCGTTAAAATTTTGCACCGGTCACCATACTGCAGAGACAGCTTTATTCTGCAGGCCTATAGGATTATGGCAATATCAAATTATGTTCAGATTTTGTTATGTTTTCCAACTCTTTGCACAATACAGATATTTTTTTCACAAACAATAAATACATTTGTTTCGCCAGAGTCATAACGATTTATTTTCAGAGCTGCGTGAGAGCATGTGTTTTTGTGGAATGAGTTTTCCTTAGTTCCATTTTTTTTTTTTTTTATCACTTTTTAAATCTTTCTTATTTTTTTTTGAGAGGCAGGATAAAAAGAACTGGAAGTCTGCCATGTTTTATTTTTTTATTACGCTCACCATGCAGGATTAAATAATTGTCGTTACAGACACAGCAATTCTTATTATGTCTGCTTCTTTCTTTCTTTAACACAAGAAAGTGCAGAAAAGTGAGTTTGTGTTTTATCCTTTTTTCAAACACTGTATGACATTTCTTTTTAGTCCCACTATAGGGCTTGGACTTTGGATTCCCTGATAACTGACAAAATTCACTGCAATACTTTACACTAATGTCCTAGATCCTGCCTGTATATTGTTAATAGGCCTTTATCTCTGTTCCCAGATGATCCAGTTACCACAAGCACGATCAGCATTTACATGTACAGCATTATGTGGCAAGTAGAGACTGCAGATGACATAGTCAGGTCCATAAATATTGGGACATCAACACAATTCTGACATTTGTGGCTCTATACACCACCACAATGGATTTGAAATGAAACAAACGAGATGTGATTTAACTGCAGACTGTCAGCTTTAATTTGAGGGTATTTACATCCAAATCAGGTGAACGGTGTAGGAATTACAACAGTTTGCATATGTGCCTCTCACTTGTTAAGGGACCAAAAGTAATGGGACAAGTGGCTTCTCAGCTGTTCCATGGCCAGGTGTGTGTTATTCCCTCATTATCTCAATTACAATGAGCAGATAAAAGGTCCAGAGTTCATTTCAAGTGTGCTATTTGCATTTGGAACCTGTTGCTGTCAACTCAAGATGAGATCCAAAGAGCTGTCATTATCAGTGAAGCAAGCCATCATTAGGCTGAAAAAACAAAAAACAAACCCATCAGAGAGATAGCAAAAACATTAGGCGTGGCCAAAAGAACAGTCTTAGGGCTCTTTCACACTTGACACGCTCCTTCACCCATTGAAAGGCATTAATCCGTATCCGGCCTTAAGCTAAACGTCGTTTCGGCGCATTGCCGGATCCGACGTTTAGCTTTTTCTGAATGGTTACCATGGCTGCCGGGACGCTAAAGTCCTGGCAGCCATGGTAAAGTGTAGTGGGGAGCAGTATACTTACCGTCCGTGCTGCTCCCGGGGTGCTCCAGAGTGACGTCAGGGCGCCCCACGCGCATGGATGACGTGATCGCATGGCACGTCATCCATGCGCATGGGGCGCTCTGACGCCATTCTGGAGCGCCCCGGGAGCCGCACGGACTGTAAGTATACTGCTCCCTCGCTCCCCACTACTACTATGGCAACCAGGACTTTAATAGCGTCCTGGCTGCCATAGTAACACTGAACGCATTTTGAAGACGGATCCGTCTTCAAATGCTTTCAGTTTACTTGCGTTTTTCCGGATCCAGCGTGTAATTCCGGCAAATGGATCCGGACAACGCAAGTGTGAAAGAGCCCATAAAAATAAGGAACGCACCGGTGAGTTCAGCAACACCAAAAGACCCGGAAGACCATGGAAAACAACTGTGGTGGATGACCGAAGAATTCTTTCCCTGGTGAAGAAAACACCCTTCACAACAGTTGGCCAGATCAAGAACACTTTCCAGGAGGTAGGTGTATGTGTGTCAAAGTCAACAATCAAGAGAAGACTTCACCAGAGTGAATACAGAGGGTTCACCACAAGATGTAAACCATTGGTGAGCCTCAAAAACAGGAAGGCCAGATTAGAGTTTGCCAAACAACATCTAAAAAAGCCTTCACAGTTCTGGAACAACATCCTATGGACAGATGAGACCAAGATCAACTTGTACCAGAGTGATGGGAAGAGAAGAGTATGGAGAAGGAAAGGAACTGCTCATGATCCTAAGCATACCACCTCATCAGTGAAGCATGGTGGTGGTGGTGTCATGGCGTGGGCATGTATGGCTGCCAATGGAACTGGTTCTCTTGTATTTATTGATGATGTGACTGCTGACAAAAGCAGCAGGATGAATTCTGAAGTGTTTCGGGCAATATTATCTGCTCATATTCAGCCAAATGCTTTAGAACTCATTAGACGGCGCTTCACAGTGCAGATGGACAATGACCTAAACCATACTGCAAAAGCAACCAAAGAGTTTAAGGAAAAGAAGTGGAATGTTATGCAATGGCCAAGTCAATCATCTGACCTGAATCAGATTGAGCATGCATTTTTCACTTGCTGAAGACAAAACTGAAGGGAAAATGCCCCAAGAACAAGCAGGAACTGAAGACAGTTGCAGTAGAGGCCTGGCAGAGGATCACCAGGGATGAAACCCAGCGTCTGGTGATGTCTATGCATTCCAGACTTCAGGCTGTAATTGACTGCAAAGGATTTGTAACCAAGTATTAAAAAGTGAAAGTTTGATTTAAGATTATTATTCTGTCCCATTACTTTTGGTCCCTTAACACGTGGGAGGCACATATACATACTGTGTAATTCCTACACCGTTTACCTGATTTGGATGTAAATACCCTCAAATTAAAGCTGACAGTCTGCAGTTGAAGCATATTTTGTTTGTTTCATTTCAAATCTATTGTGGTGGTGTATAGAGCCAAAAATGTTAGAATTGTGTCGATGTCCCAATATTTATGGACCTGACTGTACATGTAAGTCACTCAATTTGCATTAAGGGTTTACAGCAAATGTTATTCTTGTATTACTACACACTACAATATATTACATGTTTTGGCTGATTTATTGCTATTAAAATTAGAGGAGCTGTCAAAACCCCTGACATGTCTGTTTTAGTAGCTACTTGCATTCCCCATGTTATAACAATGCTGGAGCACCTATTTTTTTGACTCTATGTTGTGCCATTCTTCTGTTATACTTGCTAGAAGTTTATGGATAAAGGTAGAGAGGGGAGTTACCAGTTGGGGGGGGGGTGTCCCTGTTGTGTCTGACCTTGTCCAATCAGTGCTGCACGTGTCAGCCTGTACATGGACACACCACCAACTGGTAAAACCTATCTGTACCTTTATCCCAAAAAATTCTAACAGCAATAAGAGGACAACGGTACACAATAGAGTCATTAGACTAGATGCTCCAGAGTTGTTGTTATATGGAGGATGCAAGTAGCTACTAAAACAGACATGTCAGGAGAGGTGGAAGGTCCTCTTTAATATTGTTACTTCAAGCAATGTCATCAGCATTTGTAATTGTCAGTGTACTCAGAGGCATCAACTGGGTGCTAAATGAAGATATGGTATTTTTTCACAATACTGCGTATATACATACTAGGAGTATGTTTTCCCAGTTCTACTTCTGGCATTCTCAGAACATCACAGATAATATCAGGAGGTTCTGGCACTATGTCAGGGTTCATGTTTTCATCCTCAGAATCTGCAAAAGTTTCTGTAAAGCAAAGAGACATTTCTGTAATCATCCAAAGAATCAAACAGTCCCTACCAAAGCTTGAAGCACAGAAAAATGGAGACCAGATGGGGAAGGCAGCAAAATGGAGATATTAAATGGGTTGCAGAGGTCATCCGAGCACTGCGTCCTCTTCATACTATACCAAACACACCTCTGTACATTGTATAGTGGTATTACAGCTCAGTCTAAGTCACCTGAATGAGACAAAGCGTCACAGAGGCCATGTGAATGGTGGACGTGACATTGCATGCCTCTTCAAACAGATGATCAGAGGGGGTGCGGGGAGTCGGACTCTGACCCATCAGATATTGATAATGATTGAATTCTAGTTGTTCGACTGTAAAGCGCTGCGGAATATGTTGACGCTATATAAATGAAGATTGTTATTATTCATAGCAAAACAAATAAACACTGTAGTCCTAGGGCAGCTCCTTTAACCCCTTAATGACTAGCCAGTTTTGGGCCAAGCAAATTTCTTCATTTTTTCATTGTTGCCTTCCAAAAGCTATAACTTTTATTTTTCTGTCAATGTGGCCATATGACGGCTTGTCTTTTACAGGACAAGTTGTAGTCTGACCAGTCCAGACAAACCTTCATCTTCAAAATGGAACTCCCTCCCTTTCCTCTTGCCACACTGCATCAAATTAAACATGTCTGCTTACTGTCAGTGAATGCAGATGCTCATGCTTACATCCAAAACCTGCAATCCAGTGGTAAACGCCATGATTTATCTACACTAATACATTGCAACGGAACCTCAGCTGTAATAAGTAGAAGGTTAAGATAGTTTTCAGTGTCCCAGTGGCTGACTACAAGCAGAGAGTTTGAAAATAGTGAGGTAGTAACACAAGGTGAATAAACACATATGTACAGACAGAGCTGTGGGGTTGTTACAATAGGTCAGTGTAGCTTGGTGCTGTACTCCTGGTTGAGGGTAAGAGGGGTTGTACCCCAGCGCCTCTTAGTGGCTAAAAGGTTGGAGAGGAGACCATAGCATCCAAATCTAAATTATGTGCTTTAGGGCTCATGCACAGGACCGTATGCATTTTGTGGTCCGCAAAAAATAAGGCTGACATCCGGGTGCATTCCGTATTTTGCGGAACGGAACAGCTGGCCCCTAATAGAACAGTACTAATCTTGCCCGAACAGAAATACGGACATATGGAAACCGAATGCACACAGAGTAATACGGTCTGCAAAAAAAACGAAAAAAAAACGAAAGGTCACGGAAAGAAAATATGTTTATGTGCATGAGCCCTTACTCTGTCAAGGAAAGTTTTTGTTGGGATTAGATTCTTGAAAAAGCAGACAAGCAGCGGAGGCCTGGAAGCGAATGAGCCAGGACCCAGCACCTAGGGATTACCAATGCAAATCTGGCTAGTCTGACAGGTAATGGAAATGAGTGCACAACCCCTTTAACTGCATGGGCTGTAGCTTAGAAAACACCATGCTCCTAAGTATCCCAGCTATATTATATGCATTTTAAATTTGGCGACTAAAAATTTTATTTGGCTTCTAAATTTTTCAGCTTAGGAGCCAATTGCTCCTTGATATTTTTTTTTTTAGTCTGGATAGTCTGGAGCACTGAGTATATTCAGCCAGGTCTTCCTTCTCTGATGCTAGTGCACGTGACTCAGGAAGTATGGGAGGGGGCTGGGTTTAGTACTCTGGATAATTGTTGTCTACACAGTGAATGTAGCCATTTTGTTGGAAGGAATCTTCTAGTTACTAATAGTATGAAATACATTTGGGGACAGTGCCAGCCATAGTACTAATAGCAAAAGCTTTAGTACATACATAGAACCAGCCATAGTGCCAATTTTACCAGCTGTAATATATACATAGTACATAAAGCTGAAAAGCTAATCTGCCCAGTTACGCAGTGATAATCCTTTCCTTTACTGCATAATTGTGCAGATTTGCCTTTCAGCAGTTTTGGAATACAAACTACATATATAGTATATACTCACGGTTGTCCTGATATTATTTTTTGGGATGTAGTGCATACAGAATGTATAGACCAAGTGTGGCTTGTTACTCAGCTTTCCAAGAAAGCTGAATTCCATATTGGCTAGTTACGTAGTTATAAAACCCTTTGTATAGTAGAGCTAGACCAATTTGCCGTTAAGGGTCCTGGAAAAGCTGTACAGTTGCAATGGTGAAAATAGATTTTGAGTCTGTCAGGATCACACACAGTGTATCATGGCAGTGTTGTGTACATTTTAACAATATGCCCCTATTTTTACCCAGCTTTCCCAGACTGCAGTATGCCAGATCAGACTACATATGAATTGGTAAATCCCTGGTATTGTTATACCTTACTAAATTTGTTAGCCAGGAAAAGCAGAGTAAGAATCCCAGTGACAAATCCTCCATATTGCAGAATAGCTACACAGATCTTCTAAAATGCAAAAAAAGTTATCCATTTTCTAGTCAAACAGACGCCCTTTTGAATAGAAAATAGCTAGACAGATCTGTCCTTCAGGGTCCTGGAAAAGCATGGAAACAAATTATATAGAACTGTAATAGGGACTGCTAAATACTATGTACCTAAATAAATCCCTGTCTTCACTCCCAAATAGTGCCGTAGTGAGGGTCCTGGGGAATTGTGATTACAACCATGTGTCCCACTCCTAAATGGTGCTATAACTAGGCAGATCTGTCGTTTAGGGTCCTGGGAAAGCTGGGTTAAACCATGTGAAACAGAACACTAAATCTACCAGAACAAATCCCCCTCCTGACACCAAAACAGGGCCACAGCTAGGCAGATTTGCCTTTTAGGGGCCTGAAAAAGCTGGGTAACTTGCACAACGTGAGGGTAACATTATTTACCTTTATAGGCAAACTTGACATTTAGAAATCTGGAAAAAGCTGGCCAACACTTTCTGTCGATGCCCTGGTACTGTAAGGTATACATGTACACATACAAGGGGGTATTTGGTAAGAAGCTGCTAAGTTTAGCAGTTTCCACCACTTTCACACTGCTCTGGGAGTCCATTAAAGTAAATGCAGAGTTGAGCCCTGCCCTTTGCCCCCAAACTTCCAGTTTTGACTGTGAGCTCATACGAGTGCACTGAGTGGGTGCCCTGCAGAAGATTGAGCATTGGGAGAAGGTGGCACTTCTCTGACTGCAGGAAATCTGCTAAATACTGCTTTCTGTAGCTGCTTGCAGATGCCCATGCAGAAAGAGCTTTACTTAGCAGGTATGCTTTTTTCTTGTTTTTCAGGGTTAATTGGCCCTTTGCCAGCCACAGGTACATCTATCCTTTAATTCTTGTATGAAAAAAATAAAAATTAAGATACGATGGAGATGGGACAAAAGAGATTGTGTGGTCAGAAGACATATGATACAATATAGCAATAAGACAGCACTACTCACTGGACACTTTCAGCTGATCCAATCTGTTGCGATGCCTGCAGCGTCGAGTTCCGGCCTCTTGGACCCCACAAATGTCAAATGATAGTATAAAGCGGCAGCACTACAATAATTCTTTATATTTTGAAGTTTATTTGCACCGGAAAAAGCTACGTTTTGACTTATCCGGTCTTTCTCAAGCTCAAGTGAGCTTGAGTAAGACAGGATAGGTCGAAACGTTGCTGTTTTCGGTGCAAATAAACTTCAGAAGATAAAGAATTATTGGAGTGCCACAGCTTTATACTATCAGAAGACATATGATGTCACCTCTCTTCCTTTCAGATCACTAGATAACAATTACTGGTGTACCTTCTGTTTCTTGTGCCTCTCGTGCTTCTTTCTGTAGACGCTGCCTGAGCAGCTCCTGCTGTTTCTCCAGGTACTGCTTTATGAAACTGTTTTGTCCCATTTCTTCCCCCATCTGCAGGAAAAAAAATATATATAGCTTCAGTGCTCATATAAAGGACAACCGGTTGCGAACTTTGCAACATACATTATGTGTCCATTGTGATTGCACCTAGGCATTGTTAAAAAATGCATCAAAATATGCAAAACATCACCAAGTTTTAGACACAGTTAAAACGCAAATGCACCACAAAGAATAGTGCATCTTGCTTCAGGGGACACAACTTTTCACAAAAGGGGGTTTTAGCAAGAAAAAAATAATAATAATTTGGGCTAAAAAAATATGTTGCATTATATTTATCATCCGGTATGTGCTACTGTGATATACTTGGCACTAGGGTTGTTGCGGGTATCGAAATTTCGATACCCAATCGATACTTTTGTCCCGGTATCGATACGATACCGGGATTTCCGTTTTTTCGATACTGGGCTGCGCTTCTGCGCAGCCTAGTATCTCTGAACATGAGCGCGCTGCTATCGGCGCGCTCATGTTCTCTCAGCAGCACGGGGAGAAGGAAGCTGTCCTCCCTCCCCCTGTGCTGCTGCCGCTGCCACCAATGAGAAGAGAGGGGCGGCAATGAGAAGAGAGGGGCGGAGGAGGGGCGGCACCACGGAGGAGGGGCGGCAATGAGAAGAGAGGGGCGGAGGAGGGGCGGCAATGAGAAGAGAGGGGCGGCAATGAGAAGAGAGGGGCGGAGGAGGGGCGGCACCACGGAGGAAAGGCGGCAATGAGAAGAGAGGGGCGGGCGCACTGCGCCACCAATGATAGGTTTATTTCCACACAGAGCGGCGCCCAGCGATGTCTCTGCACTCACCATTAGTCCTGGGCGCCGCTCCGTTCGTCCGCAGTGCCCATTACTGTCTCCTCTCCTGCTCCACATGCTGCTGATTACTATCGGAGCGATGGGAGGAGACATCAGCTTCACTAGTGGGCGTTCCTTTTCCCTGCGCTGCGATTGGACAGCGCTACAGCCAGGGAGAAGGAACGCCCACTAGTGAAGCTGATGTCTCCTCCCATCGCTCCGATAGTAATCAGCAGCATGTGGAGCAGGAGAGGAGACAGTAATGGAGCACTGCAGGCGAACGGAGCGGCGCCCAGGACTAATGGTGAGTGCTGAGACAACGCTGGGCGCCGCTCTGTGTGGCCTGATAGTGAAAGTCTGGAGTCCCATATAGTAGTCAGTCTTTAACACATACAGGAGGCGGGTGCTGGCAGCAGAATCGCATTGCCGGCACCCTGCCCCTGACAGGGAGCTGCGATCAGCGGCAGTTAACTGCCGCTGATCTGCCAGTACCCGCCTCCTGTATAAAGGGGTAATTATCATTGGTGGTGCAGTGTGCCCCCCAACCCATTAAAATCATTGGTGGCACAGTGCGCCGGCCCATCTCAACCCCCCAGTATTAAAATCAGGGACCTCTCCCCTCCCCTCATTGGTGGTGCAGTGGCAGCTTCTGATCGGAGCCCCAGCATTGTAATGCTGGGGCTCCGATCGGTTACCATGGCAGCCAGGACGCTACAGAAGCCCTGGTTGCCATGGTAACATCCCTGATGCTGTGTGCACAAAGCACAGAGCAGCAGGGACAGTGTGAAGTCCTATTCACCCTGATAGAGATCTATCAGGCTGAATAGGAAAAGGGATGAAAGATCCCAGGTTCTAGCCCCTAAGGGGGGGAAATAGTTATTAAATAAAAAGTGTAAAAAAAACAAAAAAAAAAACACTAAAATATGAAGTATAAATCACCCCTTTTCCCAATTTCACATATAAAATATATAAATAATAAACATATTACGTCGCCACGTCAGAAAAGTCCAAACTATTAAAATATAAAAAAAAATCTAGGTGGTGAATGCCGGAACAGAAAAAATAAAATAAAAACTGCGCGATTCGCCATTTTTAAAAATGAGGAATGCACGTGGCTTTTTTTGTTTATTTTTTTTGCGTGGTATCGAATGGTATCGAGTATCGCAATACTTTTTCATGGTATCGAAACCGAATCAAAAATTTGGTATCGCAACAACTCTACTTGGCACACAGGACACCATCCTGCTTCCTGGAAGTGATTACTGCCCCGTGAGACAAATCCAGGGCTGGTGGGGAGATGAGAGTCCCCATCCCTTTGTCAGTACCACGATCTGCACTGGAGGGAAGCTGTCAAGTACAGTCGTCATCCAGTAGTTGATCACAGTGTGCGGGAGTCTAAGGCTGGGTGCGCATCACGTTTTTCCGTTTAACGTATATATTAAATGGATGCCTCAGAGTGATGCTATACAGTGGCATGTGTTCACCATAGAGTTCTATTGTAAAAAAAGTATATGTTTTTTACCGGACCCTGCAGGATACAAGAACGTGGTGTGCTACGTTTTTGTACCCTTTTTTCCCCCCTAACATATACGTCAAACGGAAGGCATAAAATATGATGTGAACCCACCCTAAGCCATTTTTGTCCTTTAGAACCAAGCAAGTGTAGTATTCCCGCATTCTGCCAGTTATAACTTTTTATTTAAAGGTTAAGGCAGATACGTGAGGCCTTGCGCTTGGCTAGATGATTAGTACTTTCTAGACAAACCATTTTGCAGCACCTTTAAAGGAGTATTCCCATCACATACAGTGGGGGCATATCGCTAGGATCTGCCCCCATTGTCTGTTAGGTGCGGGTCCCAGAGGTGGTACAAGGAGAACAGAGCGGGGGGAGCTGTGGCTAGAGTCCACCACCAAGCGCTGCCCCCCCTCCCATACAAGTGAATGGGAGCGCACCGTACACACATGGACCCTGTTCCCATTCATTTTTATGAGGCAGACGGAAATAGCCAAGCTAGCGCTCTATTTTAGACGGCCCTATTGAAATTGATGGACACCGGCTGCGCATACGCAGTGCGCCCTCCATTCATTCCACCTATCAGACAATGGGGGCATATCCTAGCAATATGCCCCCATTGTATGCAATGGCAAAACCCCTTTAATTTACTGTCTATAATACACATGTACATAAAACATCATGAGTTATAACATACAACCCTTGTATGTACCAAACTGAAATACATGATTTGTACATATTAAGTTGAAGAGTACATATAACAGGCTGTGACTAAAATAAGACCGTAGGCGGGGAGAAAAATCCAGTAAGTTTAATGCCCATCTGAATACAGCTCAAGGTAAGGGCCGTATGTTACATACATATGGCATACAGAGAGAGCAGAGCCTGTGTAATGCCAACACCCCCGTTGCTCCTAGAGGGTCATTTGCATGTATTAAAGCTTAATTTTTCTCTGCAATGTGGGCACATATGAACATGGGACCAACACAGATGCCTTCAGCTGCCAAGTGCACATGTAACAGGTCAGCCAGTTTCATAGGTACAAAGCTGCTGACAGATGCCCTTTAATGGGAAAACTCCTTCAACATCTACTGATTCTTACCTTCACCTCTATACATGTAGGATATCCATAGAGATCGTCAAAGTAAAGTGGGAACGGGGGAGGTTATGCCATTAAAAGCACCATTTATGAACCAGAATGAAGAAAGCTTGTCTAGGAGTTTCCAAAATGGAGCAAGCAATGCTGCATGTTCATACTACAATCTCCCCTGCAGTTACTGGCCCAGTATGGCAATACATACCTGCGAGTTTGGCTGGAAACCAGTGTGAGGAGTAGACTGTTTCTGCAGGTTTTCCAACATTAAAGCCTGAAAAATTGAAAAAGAAAATATATTACAAAATGGTAGGCAAGATCTGTCATATACACAGAGGTCTCCCCCAGATTCTTATCGGGGCTGCACTGTCACTAACCGTCATAGGAAAAATGTGGATGGGTTTAGACTTCATTTATCCCCTGAATTTCCCTGGCTGGAAATTCCTCCTCAGGTTTCCATGAGGAGTTGTCTGATCACGTGCGTACTCCAAGGAGTAAGGTCTATCCCGTGTGCGTGGCTCTTTATTACAGTGTATGGGATTTCTGGAAATAACCGAACCAGCGCGCTCTGCCATTTCCATTACTTATCTAGGTGTCAGACCATGTGAGAGGCACTGGCTGGGTCACTACTCCACGCCAGGTATTTCTGGACGATTAGGCTACATCTGACTTTGAATCGGAGTCTTGGTTGGATGTGAGAGCGGCCGCCTGCAGAGAGCATGTGTGACCACCTTCAGAACACTGGCATGCAGAATAAAGACTGGGCTAAAACTAAGGCATCCATAAGGCTACTTTCACACTAGCGCCAGAGTGATCCAGCAATCTGCCTGCAAACAGACAGCATTTGTAGACAGATCTGGTTGCGGATCAGTCTTACAAATGCATTGCAAGAACGGATCAGTCTCTCCGCATGTCATCTGGAGAAACAGATCTGTTATATAACGGATCCGGCATTGCGGTACTTTTAATGCCAGATCCAGCACTAATACATTTCAATGTAAATTAATGCCAGATCCGGAATTTTGGACGGAGATAATACCGCAGCATGCTGCAGTATTTCCTCCGTCCAAAATGCCACTCGGTGACTGAACGGAAGACATCCTGAACGGATTTCTTTCCTTTCAGAATGCATGGGGATATGCCTAATCAGTTCTTTTCCGGTATTGAGCCCCTAGGACGGAACTTAGTGCCGGAAAAGAAAAACGGAAGTGTACCCTAAGCACTGTTCCTGTTATATCTGGATGCTGTTAGGGCTTCTTACAACCACTGAGCTGTATGGAGGGTTTAGGCCGCCTGCACATGGGTGTGAGCAAACACACATAAGATCCGCACAAATTTCTGTGCGTTTCTGCACCGTATTGACACCAAAATCTGCCCTTTCCAATTGCAGATTTGGGTGATTTATTGAAAAGGGCAATATCCGCAGCTCAAACAGCAAACATAAATGAGATGCTGCGGATACAGAAATCCGCAAAGCAGGTAAATTTCCACTTCGAAACAATCTGCAAAGTGTACGTGAGATTTGTGTAATCTGGTACTGTAGTACACAGCATTTTTTCCGCACAGAAAAAAAAAAAAAAAAAAAAAAAAAAAAAAAAAACTCTATTAGGCCGAATGCACACGGCCGTGAGCAGTCCGTGGTTACACGGCCTGGATTCCTGCTGAGAGCAGGAGCGCACAATGTCATTGGTTGCTATGACGCCGTGCGCTTCATGCTGCCGCTGCACTACAGTAATACACTGGTATGAGCTATACGAGTGTATTACTGTAGTGCAGCGGCGGCATGAAGCGCACGGCGTCCTAGCAACCAATGACGCCGTGCGCTCCTGCTCTCAGCAGGAATCCAGGCCATGTTACCACTGACCGCTCACGGCCGTGTGTATTCGGCCTTACTCCTAGAGGCTCTGCTCTCTCTGCAACAGCCATGTCCTCTGCACTTTGGTTGACAGGGCCAGGCATCAAAGTGCAGCGGGCATGGTGGTTGCAGAGAGAGCAGAGCCTCTAGGAGTAATGGCAACGCCCCCATTGCTCCTAGAGGCTCATTTGCATACATTAAAACATAATTTCACTCAGCAATGCGGGCACATATGAACATGAGACCAACACAGATGCCATTAGCTGCCAAGTGCACATGTAACAGGTCAGCTAATTTCATAGGTACAAATCTGACAGAAGCGGTTTTAAAAAACACACACATATACAGCATAAATTTTAACATTGAGAGGTCTGGGGGATCAGTGAAATCTGTTCCATTCACCAGAATGGGGCTTCCAGAAATCCATGTGTTTGAAAATCAATCTCAGGGGTTACTTTGACCATAGGCTTTTTCTGCAACAAAATCTGCCGTGTGTGAAAGCGCCCTAATTATTCACAATGGACTCATGGACCGAGAGGTCACTCTCCATTGAGATCAACAGAAGCACAGAAAAGCCAGAGCTGTGACACTGTGGAATCAGGGTGGAGAGCAGGAGCCCACCCCTGGCATGGCCTCACCAGCACCGAGTGCTCAGGGATGGGGCTAGGAAAGAAAACAGCAGAGGACGCCACAGATCCACTTTATAGCCCCCTCTCAGGGGCAGGTTTGAGGACAGCTCATGGTTCACACTCTGTCAGTAGAGAATCTATGGCTTTCTTACACTGTGTGCACATTGTAATGCCTGCTAGTTCTCAGAGGTGCCTCGTACATTTCCATGGGACTTGACCATGCATGTGAGGGGTAAATGCAGAAGAAGGACATTACAGTGGTTGTCCCATCAGGGGGATAAATGGTCATAATGGGAACCTGTCACCATGAACTTACAAACTGATCTGCAGGCAGCAGGTGGAGCTGACTGATCTATAGTTTTATGGGAACTGAGTAACTGATAGCTTGTGTTTCATTCATTTATATCACTGCCCATTCTGTGCTGTGAAGTCCAGGAGGCGGTCCTATCAGTGATTGACAGTCTTCCCTCTATGACTGTGTATACAGAGATAGATTGTGTTTCATTCATTTATATCTCTGCCCATTCTGTGCTGTGAAGTCCAGGAGGCGGTCCTATCAGTGATTGACAGCCTTCCCTCTATGTCTGTATATACAGAGATAGCTTGTGTTTCATTCATTTATATCCCTGCCCATTCTGTGCTGTGAAGTCCAGGAGGCGGTCCTATCAGTGATTGACAGTCTTCCCTCTATGTCTGTATATACAGAGATAGCTTGTGTTTCATTCATTTATATCCCTGCCCATTCTGTGCTGTGAAGTCCAGGAGGCGGTCCTATCAGTGATTGACAGTCTTCCCCCTATGACTGTGTATACAGAGATAGATTGTGTTTCATTCATTTATATCCCTGCCCATTCTGTGCTGTGAAGTCCAGGAGGCGGTCCTATCAGTGATTGACAGCCTTCCCTCTATGACTGTGTATACAGAGATAGATTGTGTTTCATTCATTTATATCCCTGCCCATTCTGTGCTGTGAGGTCCAGGAGGCGGTTCTATCAGTGATTGACAGCCTTCCCTCTATGACTGTGTATACAGAGATAGATTGTGTTTCATTCATTTATATCCCTGCACATTCTGTGCTGTGAAGTCCAGGAGGCGGTCCTATCAGTGATTGACAGCCTTCCCTCTATGACTGTGTATACAGACATAGATTGTGTTTCATTCATTTATATCCCTGCCCATTCTGTGCTGTGAAGTCCAGGAGGCGGTCCTATCAGTGATTGACAGCCTTCCCTCTATGACTGTATATACAGAGATAGATTGTGTTTCATTCATTTATATCACTGCCCATTCTGTGCTGTGAAGTCCAGGAGGCGGTTCTATCAGTGATTGACAGCCTTCCCTCTATGACTGTATATACAGAGATAGATTGTGTTTCATTCATTTATACTCCTGCCCATTCTGTGCTGTGAAGTCCAGGAGGCGGTTCTATCAGTGATTGACAGCCTTCCCTCTATGTCTGTATATACAGAGATAGATTGTGTTTCATTCATTTATATCACTGCCCATTCTGTGCTGTGAAGTCCAGGAGGCGGTTCTATCAGTGATTGACAGCCTTCCCTCTATGTCTGTATATACAGAGATAGATTGTGTTTCATTCATTTATATCCCTGCCCATTCTGTGCTGTGAAGTCCAGGAGGCGGTCCTATCAGTGATTGACAGTCTTCCCCCTATGACTGTGTATACAGAGATAGATTGTGTTTCATTCATTTATATCCCTGCCCATTCTGTGCTGTGAGGTCCAGGAGGCGGTTCTATCAGTGATTGACAGCCTTCCCTCTATGACTGTGTATACAGAGATAGATTGTGTTTCATTCATTTATATCCCTGCACATTCTGTGCTGTGAAGTCCAGGAGGCGGTCCTATCAGTGATTGACAGCCTTCCCTCTATGACTGTGTATACAGACATAGATTGTGTTTCATTCATTTATATCCCTGCCCATTCTGTGCTGTGAAGTCCAGGAGGCGGTTCTATCAGTGATTGACAGCCTTCCCTCTATGTCTGTATATACAGAAATAGATTGTGTTTCATTCATTTATATCACTGCCCATTCTGTGCTGTGAAGTCCAGGAGGCGGTCCTATCAGTGATTGACAGCCTTCCCTCTATGACTGCATATACAGAGATAGATTGTGTTTCATTCATTTATATCCCTGCCCATTCTGTGCTGTGAGGTCCAGGAGGCGGTTCTATCAGTGATTGACAGCCTTCCCTCTATGTCTGTATATACAGAGATAGATTGTGTTTCATTCATTTATATCACTGCCCATTCTGTGCTGTGAAGTCCAGGAGGCGGTCCTATCAGTGATTGACAGCCTTCCCTCTATGACTGTATATACAGAGATAGATTGTGTTTCATTCATTTATATCCCTGCCCATTCTGTGCTGTGAGGTCCAGGAGGCGGTCCTATCAGTGATTGACAGCCTTCCCCCTATGTCTGTATATACAGAGATAGCTTGTGTTTCATTCATTTATATCCCTGCCCATTCTGTGCTGTGAGGTCCAGGAGGCGGTCCTATCAGTGATTGACAGCCTTCCCTCTATGTCTGTATATACAGAGATAGCTTGTGTTTCATTCATTTATATCCCTGCCCATTCTGTGCTGTGAGGTCCAGGAGGCGGTCCTATCAGTGATTGACAGCCTTCCCTCTATGACTGTATATACAGAGATAGCTTGTGTTTCATTCATTTATATCCCTGCCCATTCTGTGCTGTGAGGTCCAGGAGGCGGTCCTATCAGTGATTGACAGCCTTCCCTCTATGTCTGTATATACAGAGATAGCTTGTGTTTCATTCATTTATATCCCTGCCCATTCTGTGCTGTGAGGTCCAGGAGGCGGTCCTATCAGTGATTGACAGCCTTCCCTCTATGACTGTATATACAGAGATAGCTGTCAATCACTGATAGGACCGCCTCCTGGACTTCACAGCACAGAATGTGCAGGAATATAAATGTATGAAATACAGGTTAAAGGTGTTGTCCAGGTTTAGAGCTGAACCCAGACATATCTCCTTCTTCACCCCATGCAGCCCCTCTGAGATGCTCCCTCTTGCAGTGTTCCTGGTGAAGTCAGCAGCACTAATGGTTGGGCTTTAGCAGTTCACTAGCCGGTTTACAGACCCAGTATGTCACCAGATCTAATACAAAAAAGCCCTGGCCCTGCCAGGGGGGGGGGGGGGGCACACCGGAGCATGTAATGTTCCGATGCTCATGTCAGAGGGGCTGCCAGGGTGAAAAAGGGGATATGTCCGGGTTAAGCTCTGAACACGGACAACCACTTTAAAACTACATATCAGTCTGCTCAGCTCCTTCTGCTCTATAACAGATTACAGGTTCCCTTTAGGCCAGTCCAAGCCATGTATTGTACTCGAATGGCAGTTTTTGGCACGGTACGCTGTATTATATCTACAGAGTATACAACATGCAATAAAACAATATAATGCCACTTAGAAACAAATCACATATTCATACTATATTTCAAAGACTTCACTCATGCTAATATAAAAGAAGGCTATCACCAGACAAAAATAACAGCATTTAGTCAAAGCTCGACCTTAGGGCTCATGCACACGACCGTGTGCCGGCCATGCCGTGCCGTGGACTGCAAACTGCAGTCCGCAATGCACGGGTACCGACTACCAGCCCACTATCTGCGGACCCATTCACTTGAATGGGGTTCGCGATCCGCACCGCCAAAAAGCTGTGCATGCTCCACTTTTTAGTGGTGCGGAGGCACAGACAGAAATCCCATGCCTCCGTTCTGCACCTTCTGGATTGCGGACCCATTCCATGATAAGGTGTGCACATGGCAGGTGCCCGTACATTGCGGATCTGCTGTTTGTGGGCCACAATGTGGGCAAAGACCTGCAACGGTCGTGTGCACGAGCCCTGGGGGTCCATTCCCACGTCCGCAAAACATGGACACCGGCCATGTGTGTTCTGCATTTTGTGGACCGCACATGTTCGGCACTAAAATAGAAATACCTTTTCTTGTCCGTGGCTGTGGACAAGAATAGGACATGTTCTATTTTTTGTGGGGGAACGGAAGGGCGGATGCAGACAACACACGGTGTGCTGTCAGCATCTTTTGCGGCCCCATTGAAAATAAATTGCGGAATGGATGTGGACCCATTTTGCGGACGTGTGAAGGGACCCTTAGTCTAAAGTGGCCGACCTCTCCATTAGGAAACCTTTATAAAGCACCTACTAATGTAGTAGATAATTTTCCTCTGTGGTGTCTATCCACTAATAGATTGCATCTGAAAAATGCCCAGCCTTCCTGTCTCTTTCCAGACCAGAATTATCTTATAAGAGCACAATGAGACCCTGCCATGGCCTCTCCATGGCTCTGCCTATTTCAGAGTCACCTATTGACTTCTGGAGCTGCTGAAGGTTAAAGGTGGTCTGCACTTTCATTTAACTGATGATCTATCCTCTGAATAGATCATCAGCTTCTGATCGGCCGGGGTCCGACACCCGGGACCCCCACCGATCAGCTGTTTGAGAAGGCAGCGGCGCTCCAGCAGCGCCGCTGCCTTCTCACTATTTACCGCCGGGCCGCCCGCCCACTGACGTCACGACTTGTATCAACTAGAGTGGGCGCGGCTAAACTCTGTTCACTTGAATGGAGCTTAGCCGCACCCACTCTAGTTGATACAAGTCGTGACGTCAGTGGGCGGGCGGCCCGGCGATAAACAGCGAGAAGGCCGCGGCCCTGCTGGAGCGCCGCTGCCTTCTCAAACAGCTGATCGGCGGGGGTCCCAGGTGTCGGACCCCGGCCGATCAGAAGCTGATGATCTATCCAGAGGATAGATCATCAGTTAAATGAAAGTGCAGAACCCCTTTAAAGGGGTATTCCTGTTTCATGATAGTGAAGACTTATCGTCAGGATAGGTCATCAGTATTAGATTGGTAGAGGTCAGACTCTCAGCACCCCCGCCGATCAGCTGTACGAGGGGGCCATGGCACTAGTGTGAGAGCTGCATCCTCCCCCGTCCAGAAGTCACACACCGGAGACCAGAAGGAGCAGGGTCCGAACCTCAGGACTGATACAGTGGCAGGGAATATGTGAGTAGATTTTTTACTTTATGCTAAAAAAAATTCTGGGGCCATAAATAAAGGGGTTTTCCCAAGACCGTGCAAAAAAAGCAATACCACTGTTCTTTTATCCTGAGGCACTTCACAATGCCCATTCCCATTCATTATCACCACAATTAAAGGGGTCTTCCGAGACAATTTTACTGATGACCTGTCCAGAGGATCGGTCATCAGTATCTGATCGGTGGGGGTCCGACACCCAGGACCTTCACCGATCAGCTGTTCAAGAAGGCACCGGTGCTCACAGTAATGTCACAGCCTTCATCAGTCACACGGTCTAGGCACAGCTCAGCACCACAGAAGTGAATGGGACTGAACGCGATACCAAGCACAGTCACTATATCATGTACAGCGCTGTGCTTGGTGAGCAGGGAGAAGGCCGTGACACTACTGTGAGTGCCTGTGCCTTCTCAAACAGCTGATCGGCGGGGGTCCTGGTGTCAGACCCCCTCCAATCAGATACTTACGACCTATCACGACTTTACAGTCACTTTTTACTCAATTTCAGGGGGTGAGGTGACCATAAACAGTGATACCAATGCTGTTTTTTGTTTTTCTTTTTTATGCTAAATTTGGAAGAGGGGTATTTGAATTAGTTTTTTATATATATATATATTCTTAAAAGCCATTTTTCACTTTTATTCTCGCCAGGGACACGAACATGTAATTCTTCGTTCACTTATACCACAGACTGCAATGCTATTGAGTTGCAGTCTATAGGGATTGAGACATCTTCCCATTAAAGGGGTTGTCCGCTTTTCTTATACTGATGACCTATCCTCAGAATGGAGAGGGTCCAACTCCCGGCATCCCCGCTGATCAGCTGTTTGAAGAGAAAGCAATGGCCGTACAGGAGCTGCCTTCTCTTCACTGTTTACCTGCTCACCGTTGACACTGCAGCCCCTCCGTCCCCATATGGGAAGGAGCAGTTACACTCCGAGGATAGATCATCAATATCAGATCGGTGGGGATCTGACAACCCGGCCAGTCTGCTGTTTGAAGAGAAGGCTGAGCTCCGTGCGAGCGCAACCTTCCCTTCATTGTTTACCGGCTCATCGCTGACAGCGCAGTGCTGAGCAGTGTTATTACAAGCCGCTCCAATCACTTCTATGGGACACTTGAATACTACAGAGCCGTTCCATAGAAGTGAATGGGGTGGCTTTTAATTATACCTGCTCACCGCTGCAATGTCTCTTCTCTTCAACCAGCTTATACTAATGACCTATCCTGAAGATAGGTCATCAATATTAGAATCACGGAAAACTCCTTTAAGTGTCTGTGATTGGAGTCATTGCTGATCACAGACACTGCCTGTCAGTGTATGCTGTGCAATGTGATGTGTTATGGGAACACTCAGCTCCTGAGCCATCTTTATAATCATGATGTCTGGAAGGTGCTATAATGAGGATGATGATGATGGTCTGTCAGATATAAAGATGTCAACAGTCCTCCAGAGCAAAATCTAGGGAAGCGCCAGGACGGGACGATCAGTGACCGTAGCTGTGACCTGACTCCACCAATTGGGCGAGATGGTCTTTCCAGCGTGTCCAGAAAGTGAAGAGCAGTGGGGACTGGACCTGTGTTGGGACAATCAGTGAGGGAGGGTATGGCTTAGGCTACTTTCACACTAGCGGTTTTTGCGGATCTGTCATGGATCTGCAAAAACGCTTCCGTTACAATAATACAACCGCATGCATCCGTCATGAACGGATCCGGTTGCATTATGTCTTCTATAGCCATGTGTCAGAGAAAACAGATCCGTCCCTATTGACTTACATTGTGTGTCAGGACAGATCCGTTTGGCTCAGTTCGTTCATGCAGGCAGCGTTTTGGTGTCCGCCTCCAAAGAAAAATGGAGACGGAACGGAGGCAAACTGATGGATTCTGAGCGGATCCTTTTCCATTCAGAATGCATTAGGGCAAAATTGATCCGTTTTGGAGCCCTGAACGGATCTCACAAACGGAAAGCCAAAACACTTGTGTGAAAGTAGACTTATAACCCTTTGTCCTTTACAAAAAATCCCCAAAAAACATAGGTTTTCCAACACCTTTAGGCCTCATGCACATGGCCGTGTTCCGCAAAAACCTGGCCGGGATTCCTGCCGACAGCATGAGCGCATGGCGTCATTGGTCGTACTAGTGTATTACTGTACAGCAGCGGCTGCATGAAGCGCACGGCGTCATAGCAACCAATGACACCGTGCGCTCATGCTGTCAGCAGGAATCCCGGCCGCGTCTCCACGGTCCGCTCTCCGCCGCGGAACACGGCCGTGTGCATGAGACCTTACACTGATGACCTATCCTCAGGAGACTTTTACACTAATGACCTATCTTCCAGGATAAGTCATCAGTATCTGATCACCGAGGCACCTAGTGATCCGCTGTTTGAGAAGGCAGTAGTGTTGCGGCCTCCTCACCAAGCACAGCGCCGTACATTGTATAGTGGCGGTGCTTGGTAGTGCAGCTAAACTCCATTCAATTCTATAGGGCTGAGCTGTGTCTAGGACACGTGATCAACGAACATGACGTCACACAGCCGCAGCGCTACTGCCTTCTCAAACATCTGATCGATGGGGGTCCTGCGTATTGGATCCCCCCGATCAGATACTGGATAGATAAAAGCATGGCTGCACAACATTTCACATGCAAACAACAGGACCGAGAAATTAATGTGGTATTATACCTACTAGAAATGAAAAAATAGAAGCCCTTTGCGCACATTTTTGATCAAAAGTGTGTCGGGCCCATCTACCAGGCGTCAAGGTGGCTAGTCTAAATTTTCTTGTAGTATATATTGAGGGTAGCGCCTCTATTAGACTGAACACGCCATCTACCTGGGACTTCTGAGCAGAGTACGTATGAAGCTGGTTCCTACACTGCCCTGAATATTGTAGGCTTAGGTAAGTCCAAGAGAGGCCGTATACTAGTGTCAGGGACCCGTCTGCGGAAGCCACTTTGTATATGGGCCCGACACACGTTTGATAAAAATGTGCGCTAAGAGCTTCTATTTTTTCATTGTGTGTTTTGCGGTATGCAAAACACAGATGGTGTCCGTATGCATTCCGCAATTTGCGGAAGGGCACGGACAACCTTTTATATAACTGCCTATTCTTGTCCGCAAAGCGCGGACAAGAATAGGACATGCTATATTATTTAAGCGGGGGCCACGGAACAGAGCAATGGATGCGGACCAAAACAACGGCCGTGTGCACGAGGACAAATAGTCTGAGAAGACCCCTTTATGAAGTGGTGATAATATATGGGAATGGGTTGGATGAAGCAGGCACTGTGAATTGCCTCAGGATAAAAGTGGTACTGCTATTTCTGCACAGCCTTGTCCATGCTTTAGCCTCTGCACAAGCCCTGAGGTAACAGGTGACTGGAAGGACTATGAGGGAGCCATGCTACAGCAGGCATTTCTTATTCTGGAACAGCCTCCTGCCATTCACTGAACGACTACAGAGGTGGCCATATGTCACACGAGGGAAGTAACAGGTAGTCGTTTCACAGCCAGAAGCACCGAGCAGACAGAACAGGCTCAGGGGCCAAGCTGCCATATTTACAGCGCCCCCATCACATTCTCAATTAGCATCATATACATTTGTTTTTAGATCTCATAATTGCTCAGGTGCGCGCACAGGAGGCGGGGCCAACACCAAAAGCCGGGGGAGCGCGCCCGTACAAGACGCTAAGTGGGAAAGGGCGGGAAGATGGCCTCCTCGACACCACTGCGCATGCGTTACGCTCTGCCATAACCCAATGTACGTCTGCGCCAGTTAGAGCGCACACTCTGCGCAGGCGCACTACGGCTCACGAAAGGAAGAGGAGGGGGTGCCGGGAACGCGCAGAAAGATTGTTGTGGGGAGTGCGCGTTTCCGCGGGATGTGCCGTTATACCTCTTTAGGTAGCAAGAACTTGCAGACACACTCACCCCTTTTAGACGCTTCATCAGTGTGCTCTTTTGACCGCTTTTAGCTAATCCCCGCTCTTCAAGCGCCGCCCGTAAATCGGTGACCCGAAGGCTGTCCAGCGGCCTCCCGTCTAGCGTCACATCCTCCAGTTCTGCCATTTTCTGCGTCTTCGTGCAGCGCCAACCCAGTTAGAAAACGGAGCACCGGCTGCGGGGCGCTATACGACCGACTTCGGCCGATCCCGCTGCGTGACGTCAGCCTCGGGCACTTCCGCCTCCAAGCTCGGCTCTGGTCGGAGAATCTCTTCCCCCTCCTTCCTGTTACGTCACATTCGCTCAAGCTTACTAGGCCCCGCCTCCATTTGCTGTAATCTTGTGGTAAGTCGGGCTGCTCCGGAGACTTCGCAGTACAACAGCTACATCTAGTGGTCATTTCAGGGTATTGTTTGAAGCTATGTTGGATCCCATTAGCCTCCAGTGTTTTTTCATTATAATATGTCAGATATGTAGGGAACCGATTATCGTACAGTGCATAATAAGTTTTCGTAAATATGTATAGAAATTTTTGCTGAAAAATAGCAGCAAATGTCAGCCCTGCTACAGGCCACTCCTAATTATACATTAAATCCCTTTCTCACAGTGTTTGATCAGTGATTGTGACTCAAAACCAGGAGTGAATCCTTCACTCAGAGACAAGCGCAATCCATTGCAAGTTGTTGGACCCACACGGATCTGCAAGCGATGGCTTATCCTGAGGATAGGCCGTCACTTAATAAAAGGTGGACAATCCCTTTAAGAATGTTTTTTTTTTTTTATCCTACTGCAGATAGGACACAGCAGGGTGGCTCCTGCTCCGGACACTTGTTTTACAGCTTGTTACAGGACATTGAGGAGGAGTGGGGCACGGCTAATATCCAGATAATGTGAAACAAACTAGGACAAGGGAAAGTAGGAGATGAATTGAGGGATGCTGGGATGTTCTTTTTTTTTTTTTTTTTTTGCATGTTCAGTGTTAATTAAAATACAGCGCTGATTTGATAATTTCAGCCCTTTGTTGTCAGTTATACTACAGTGCCTTAAGAGAAAGCAGCAGTGTCCAGCTCCTCAGGTGGAGAGGTCAATTGACCAATTCAGCACAGTTCTGCGTGGTAGTCACACCCTGCAGTAATTCCAGAAACAGATTTAGGATCCAGCGAATGAAATAAAAAAATTATTTTTCTTCCATTAAAAGCACGTACAAAGGTTCCTCCTGTACAGATCCCTTCGACCTGAATTATCTATTATTAAGATCTGTACAGGTTGAAACGCGTCAGGTCTTGTGTACAGGAGGGACCTTTTGTACGTGATTTTAATAGAAGAGATAAATAATAGTTTTATTTTATTTGCTGGATCCTACGTTTGTTTTTGAAACACTTATACAATAGTGTTGATCACGAATTTTCGAATTTCAAATTTGTATCGCGAATATCGGCAGTTCGAGAATTCGCGAATATTTATAATAATGTGATATTCGTAATCAGTACACATGAACCTTCCCTGCTTCTTGCTTGTGGGCCAATGAGAAGGCTGCCGTGTCTTTGACTTTAGGAGTAGTGTTGCAAATTTTTATCATGAATTTTTCAATTGCAGATTTCCGCAATCAAGAAAATAATGACTGGAGATAACGAATTCTCAAATTTGCGAATATTCGCAAAATATCACGAATTCAAATATTGCCCCGGCCGCTCATCACTATAATACAGTGCCAACCCACTCTTTAAGAGCAAAGTGTTATACTGTGCAATCTGCCATTAAAGGGGTGTCCAGTTTCAGGAAGAAACCTGAAAACACAGGGGATCCGTCTGCAATAAAGAAGTGATCTTTACTTAGCTGGCAGATCTCATGCAGCCGCTGCGGTTCTCCTGAGCAGGATTTGTTTACCTGTCTGCAGAGGTGATGTCACATTGACAACGTGCGACCTTGGAGCCAATCGCTGGCCTCAGTAGTGCACCAAGGAGTCAGGGCTGCAGCCGGGAGAACCAGAGATTCTGCTCGGGATTAGGGATCGACCGATTATCGGAGTTACCGATATTATCGGCTGATATTCATGATTTTCAAAGTTATCGGCATCTAACCTTGCCGATAGCGCGCTGGACGCATTATCGCATAACATGAGTGCACTTCTGTCAGCGTGCCATGTTCCCTCAGCACCACAGGGGAGAAGAAGTCACTCTCTCCCTCCCCCCCCTGTGCCGCGCTGCCAATGAGGAGAGGGAAGGGCGGGCGCACTGCACCACCAATTATATTTTACGTCTAATACAAATACAGGAGGCGGTGTCCAGCCTATATGACAGGAAGTTGCGATCAGTGGCGGTTAACCCCTCAGGTGCTCTACATGAGGGGTTAACTGCAGCCGACGATCGCAGCTCCCTCTCAGAGGCAGGGTGCCGGCTGTGTGATTCTGCTCTGACGCACCCGCCTCCTGTTTTAAACATTAATTATCTTTGGCGCAGTGCACCCTACCTAGTATTAAAAACATTGGTGGCGCAGTGCGCCCACCCCCCAGTAATAAAAACATTGGTGGCGCAGTGCGCCCCCCCCCCCCCCCCCCAGTATTAAAAACATTGGTGTCGCAGTGCGCCCTCCCCACCCCCAGTAATAAAAACACTGGTGGCACAGTGCACCCAACACCACCCCCCCCCCCCCCAGTATTAACATTTTTGGTGGAGCATTGTGCCCTCCCGCCAACCCCTCCAGTATTAAAGTAATTGGTGGCAGTTGCCACAGAGTCCCCTCCTCTCATTGGTGGCAGTGGCAGCTTCTGATCGCAGCCCCAGCAGTGTAATCCTGGGGCTCCGATCGGTTACCATGGCAGCCAGGACACTACTGAAGTTCCCCGCTGCTGTGTGTGCTATGCACAGGGCAGCAGGGAGAGTGTGAAGTCCTATTCACCTTAATAAAGATCTATCAGGGTGAATAGGACAAGGGCTTAAAGATCCCAGGTTCTAGCCCCTAAGGGGGGAAATAGTTATTAAATAAAAAGTAAAAAACAAAACAAAAAAAACACCAAAATCTTAAAGGGAGTGTGTCACCTCCATATGGCCATATACAGTGCTTACATGGCTCTGTAGCACACCTATACAGGATTGTAATGGTACCTTTGTCTTTGTCTTTAGACTTGCACCAGCAGGAAAAACGAAGTTTAATTTATATGCAAATGAGCACTCGCAAGTGCCCAGGGGCGGCGTTCAGTGTGTAGGTGCCCAGGGGCGGCGTTCACAGATACCCCTGATGAAGCCAGATTAGCTGGCAGAACATGTTGGGGGGCAGGTGTTAGGTTTTAGACTCTGTATACCGCTATCTTGCTGAGGGTAGTGTTGCCTCACAAGAATTACTTTATAGCAGTTGGTGACTGTTTGCAACAATGTACTGTTAACACAATAAGGCTACTTTCACACTAGCGTTCATGGGTCCGTTCGTGAGCTCCGTTTGAAGGAGCTCACGAGCGGACCCGAACGCCTCCGTCCAGCCCTGATGCAGTCTGAATGGAGCGGATCCGCTCAGACTGCATCGGTCTGGCGGCGTTCAGCCTCCGCTCCGCTCGCCTCCGCGCGGACAGCTGAACGCTGCTTGCAGCGTTCAGCTGTCCGCCTGGCCGTGCGGAGGTGAGCGGATCCGTTCAGACTTACAATGTAAGTCAATGGGAACGGATCCGCTTGAAGATGTCACCATATGGCTCAATCTTCAAGCGGATCCGTCCCCCATTGACTTTACATTGAAAGTCTGAACGGATCCGCTCAGGCTGCTTTCACACTTAGAATTTTTTCTAAGTTATTAATGCAGACGGATCCGTACTGAACGGAGCCTCCGTCTGCATTAATATGATCGGATCCGTTCAGAACGGATCCGATCAAGCGCAAGTGTGAAAGTAGCCTTATCAGGACAGTTAGTGTCCCTCAGGGAATAGAGTGCGGGGGAAGTGCAGGTAGTTCTCTGTAGAACAGCACTCATAGGGGATCGGATAGTTTTAACCCTCAGTTTGCTCACGTTTTCAACATTTTTAACTAAATCGATAAAAGGCTAAGTTTTAGTGTCTGGGACAAGAGTGATTATAAGCCAAATAAGGCTCCTTTCACACCTGCGTTCAGGTGTCCGCTCGTGAGCTCCGTTTGAAGGGGCTCACAAGCGGCCCTGAACGCAGCCGTCTGGCCCTAATGCATTCTCAGTGGAGGCGGATCCACTGAGAATGCATCCGCCTGCCAGCGCTCAGCCTCCGCTCCGCTCAGTGAGCGGACACCTGAACGCTGCAAGCAGCGTTCGGGTGTCCACTTGGCCGTGCGGAGGCGAGCGGATCCGTTCCGAACTACAATGTAAGTCAATGGGGACGATCCGCTTGAAGATGACACCATATGGCTCAATCTTCAAGCGGATCCGTCCCCCATTGACTTTCAATGTAAAGTCTGAACGGATCCGCTCAGGCTACTTTCACACTTAGAAAATTTTTCTAAGTAATAATGCAGACGGATCCGTTCTGAACGGAGCCACTGTCTGCATTAATATGAGCGGATCCGATCGAACGCAGGTGTGAAAGTAGCCTAAGGCTGTGTGTTTATATACAACACCGTGAGCGCCCCTGGGCACTTACATCGTGAACACCGCCCCTGGGCACTTGCGAGTGCTCATTTGCATACAAATTAAACTTCGTTTTTCCAGCTTCTGTAAGTCTAAAGACAAAGGTACGATTACATTCATGTATAGGTGTGCTATAGGACAATGTAAGCACTGTATATGGCCATATGGAGGAGACAGACTCCCTTTAAGTATAAATCACCCCCTTTCCTAATTTTACATAGTCCAAACTATTAAAAAGTTCACAGGTTATTGCAATCGGCTCAAAAAAAAAAAATCTATGTCGGTCGATCCCTACTCGGGATCTGCCAATTAGGTAATGATCACTTCTTCTTTATTGCAGACATATCCCCTGTGTGGTCCTCTTCCTCCTGAAAGCTGACAACCCCTTTAAAAGGGTGTTCCTGTCTTAGGCTACTTTCACACTGGCATTTTGGCTTTCCGTTTGTGAGATCCGTTCGGGGCTCTAACAAGTGGTCCAAAACGGATCGGTTTGCATTCTGAATGGAAAAGGATCCTCTCAGAATGCATTAGTTTGCCCCCTTTTCCATCACCATTCTGCTTTGGAGGCGGACACCAAAAAGCTGCTTGCAGCGTTTTGGTGTCCATCTGACGAAACTGAGCCAAATGGATCCATCCTGGCACACCATGTAAGTCAATGGAACATGTAAGTTCACTGATACAATGGAAATCGGATCTGTCCTCCATTGACTTTCAATGGTGTCCAAGACAGATCCGTCTTGGCTATGTTAAAGATAATACAAACGGATCCGTTCTGAACGGATGCAGACGGTTGTATTATCTGAACGGATCCGTCTGTGCAGATCCATGACGGATCCGCACCAAACACGAGTGTGAAAGTAGCCTTAAAGGGGTTGTCCGGGTTCAGGGCTGAACCCCGATGTTAGCCCTCCTTTACCATGTAAGAGAGCATGTTAAAGTCTGTTTGTTGGGCGCTGGCAACGTACTGGGATTCACATGACTTCTGCCCAGTAGGGAGCCTGATGACATCACCAGCACAAATGGGGGGTGTATAGCGCTGTTCTGGGCGGTTTTAGAGGCGGGTATCACTACTACATAGTTAATACAGTTGAAAAAAGACACACGTCCATCAAGTTCAACCAAGCGATAGGTGGGGATGCGAATCCCAAAAGGAATTGAGACTCAGACTTCTACACATTTTCATAAACATTAAGGTAATTTACTCTTAAGAATTAATCTAAGCCCTGTTCCTGCTGTGACCACGTCCTGAGGTAGTCTATTCCACAGATTCACAGTTCTTACAGTAAAGAAGCTTTGACGCTTCTGGAGACTGAACGTTTTCTTCTACAGTCCGAGGCAGTGCCCCCTTGTCTTCTGACGGCATTTTACATGGAACAGTTTTTCTCCATATTTTTTGTGTGGCCTATTAATATATTTGTATAGGTTAATCATGCCTCCCCCCCCCCCCCCTTAGACGTCTCTTCTCAAGACTAAATAAATTCAATTATTTTAATCTTTCTTCATAACTAAGACCCTAAATGCCCCTTATCACTTTAGTCGCTCTGCTCTATACTTTTTCCAGCTGCAGAGCATCCTTTACATGGACTGGTGCCCAGCAGTGAACTGCATATTCCAGATGAGGCCATGCCAACGCTTTGTAAAGTGGTAGTATTTACATCCCTGCCCCTCGAGTCCATGCCTCGTTTAATGCATGACACTATCCTGGTGGCCTTAGAAGCAGCTGATTGACATTGTATACTGTTATTTAAAGGGAACCTGTCACCGGGATTTTGGGTATAGAGCTGAGGACATGGGTTGCTAGATGGCCGCTAGCACATCCACAATACCCAGTCCCCATAGCTCTGTGTGCTTTTATTGTGTAAAAAAACTGATTTGATACATATGCAAATTAACCTGAGATGAGTCCTGTCCCTGACTCATCTCACGTACAGGACTCATCTCAGGGTAATTTGCATATGTATCAAATCTTTTTTTTTTACACAATAAAAGCACACAGAGCTATGGGGACTGGATATTGCAGATGTGCTAGCTGCCATTTAGCAACCCATGTCCTCAGCTCTATACCCAAAATCCCAGTGACAGGTTCCCTTTAATCTATGATCCACAAGGACACCCAAATCCTTCTCTACAAGTGACTCCTCCAGTGTTACATCCCCTAGGACATATGAAGCACAGACATTATTACTACCAAGATTCATAACTTTACATTTATCCACTTTGAACCTCATTTGCCAAGTTGATGCCCAATCACTCAGAGTATTAAAGTCAGCTTGTAGTTTATGGACATCTTTCATAGACTGCACAGTTCTACACAGCTTAAGGCTACTTTCACACTTGCGCTTGATCGGATCCGTTCTGAACGGATCCGATCATATTAATGCAGATGGAGGCTCCGTTCAGTACGGATCCGTCTGCATTAATAACTTAGAAAAATTTCGCAAGTAGCCTGAGCGGATCCGTCCAGACTTTCAATGTAAAGTCAATGGGGGACGGATCCGCCTGAAGATTGAGCCACATTGTGGCATCTTCAAGCGGATCCGTTCCCATTGACTTACATTGTAAGTCTGAACGGATCCGCTCGCCTCCGCGCGGCCAGGCGGACACCCGAACGCTGCAAGCAGCGTTCAGCTGTCCGCCTGTCCGTGCGGAGGAGAGCGGAGCGGAGGCTGAACGCCGCCAGACTGATGCAGTCTGAGCGGATCCGCATCCATTCAGACTGCATCAGGGCTGGACGGAGGCGTTTGGGTCCGCTCGTGAGCTCCTTCAAACGGAGCTCACGAACGGACCCATGAACGCTAGTGTGAAAGTAGCCTTAGTGTCATCTGCAAAAATAGAAATGGTGCTATTAATCCCGTCCTCGATATAATTAATAAATAAATTTAAATAATAGAGGACCCAGCACTGAACCTTGGGGTACACCACTTATAACCTTGGACCATTCTGAATAGGAATCATTGACCACAACTCTCTGGACACGGTCCTTCAGACAGTTTTCAATCCAATTACAGAGTATACTTTTCATGCCAATAGGTTTATAATTACCTGTGAAGGACCTAGATCCTTTTTTGAATATGGGCACCACATTTGCCTTGTGCCAATTACTTGGCACTGTACCAGTACCTAGAGAAAATTATAAACGGGGGCACAGCAATGACTGAACAGAGCTCTTTAAGATCTTTACCTAGTGCAAGGAAATGCTCCGATGCTCCACTCGTACATGGTAAAGGAATGAAGGGGAGCTTATATCCAGGTTCAGCTCTGGACCCACAAAACTCCTTTAACCATTTATGGCGCGTCCACAGGATATGCTTTAAGTACCTGATACCTCGCGTACTGAAAGATGGTCCCATGTTCCCGGTTCTCTATAATCAGGATGGAGAGGATGCATAGGGACGTGACATGGAGATACAGGGCAGGAATGCAGCCTCTGCTCCAGCCTGACTAGACACAGAAGGTCACACATGGTGCCCACACATCTACTATGCTAAGCATAGCTGGTAAGTGCTCTTGGAGGTAAAACCTCCAAAGATGCGGCTAATATGAGAGAAGTATATCCTCAGGATGCAGGGGGGCTAGATGTTACCAGCCTGCGTTCTCCTGATGTAGTCCTTTGTTGCAGAGAATCCTGTATGTTGACGAGTTCAGATACCTCTTCTATTGAGATGGTGCCAGCGGCGTCATAATGTTGACATACAATGTTTGCCTGTGTTCATATTTGAATTGGAGGCTCTGTGACAAATTCCATCAGATTTGATGCAAAGAATAGCGGCAGGACCTGACGTACCCCATTATCGGGCCCATTACGAATAGTCGGGCAGCACTGCGTGAAGGTATGGGTGCGCGGTTAGCGGACGTCACTCCGGATGCTTAAATGAAGGGTGGAACCGGCACTCCTTTGTACTGCAATTATATCAGGTTTATTCACCACTCCTAGAAGAGGTGACGCGCGTTTCGGCACATGCAAGTGCCGAAACGCGCGTCACCTCTTCTATGAGTGGCGAATAAACCTGAAATAATTGCAGTACAAAGAAGTGCCGGTTTGATCCTTCATTTAAGTACCCCATTATCAGTCATCAGACTGAAACCACCATACAGGTGTGAAGAGAGCCTTATGTTCAGACCATGGGTGCATAGACTAGGGTCCTAGATGGTATAAACAGGTCCTGAATTTAGCAGCAGCGAGAACTGGGGAGCAGTCGGCCTCTCCTTTTCTGTGCTGGTCTGGAAACTGTACACGGCTGAATGGGTTCAGTGTATAAGGTAAGTGTTCCTGCTTCATAGAAATGAGGACTGGTTCACTCCCAGTCGCCACTGCCACTCACCAGTCCCTCCGCTGTAGTGGGTATGTGGTGCAATCCTACTGTTTTATACAGTTTGAAAGAAACAGAGTGGCATGTGAGAGACGACTGCAGCCCATCTCTATCTCCCTTGTATTTCCTCGTTTATCATTATTTATTCCTGCAGACGGATCTCAGAGCTGGACCACATTGTGTACCCGGCGCACCCTGTTGGTAATGGCATTGTAGCGGTGAACAGGACTAAAGCAGCGGTCTATTCAGAGCATCATGGTGCCAAGGCTAGATTCAGCTATGGCATCCATTCTTCTATACATAGTGATAATATCAGAATACATCTTCCTTCCAGTGAAATTATGGGGGTAGCAGTAGAATTAGGCCCCATTAGTCTACTTTCACAGTTGCGTTTTTGCCTGATTCGGTAGGGATCAGCAAAAGTGCTTCCGTCATGATAACACAACCGGCTGTGTCTGTTATTAATGGATCCGGTTGTATTATCTTTAAAATAGCCAAGATGGATCCGGCATTCAAACCAATGTTAGTCAGTGGGTGCCAGATCAGTTTTTCTATTGTGTCCGAGAAAACGGATCTGGCACCATTGACTTTTGTATTGTGTGTCATACCGGATCTGTTTTGCTCGGCATCCCATGACGGACAGAAAACTGCTTCTTATTGCAGTTTGCTCTCCATTATTGGAACGCATCCAAATGGAACAGAATACATTTTGGAGCACTCCGTTCTGTGCAGTTCAGTTTTGTCCCCATTGACAATGAATGGTGACATAACGGAAGCGTTTTTCTCTGGTATTGAGACCCTATGACGGATCTCAATACTGAAAAGGAAAGCGCAGATGTCAAAATAGCCTTAAATGGGCTGACACGGGATAGTTATCTGGAATGAGTTGTCCTACAAATGCTCCTTCCCAATCATTGCCCCAATTGTCGACCCATGTAAAGGTTCCTTTATACTAGGAAAGCAAAGAGCCTGTCCCAGTATACTTGTACAAGGGCTTTATACTGTCTGCCCCGGTTCAGGCCATACGTCTGACATCTACATAGGTTTCTATACAGTTAGTGGATGCTTATGATAGGTATACACCTGGATAATGCAGGATCTTCTGCATTCTACAGGGTGGCCCACAAAAAGGTAGCCCGCCTCCAGTGATAGTATGACAAGATGAACGAGCAAGTGGCTTGTGTTTTTTTTGTTTTGTTTTTTTAATTATTACTCACAAGTCACAAAAGATGCTGAAAGTGGTCCCGTTCTCGTCTATGCATCTTTCGGCACGTCGGATTATGTTGACTGATACTGACTTGTGGGTTGCTCGTTCATCTTGTCATACTATTTGTGGACCAGCCTGTAGTTGTACCACTTTTGATGAACCTGTCTCTGTCCTCAAAAGACCTTGATCTTGATAATTTATCAATTTGAATCTGCAAAGTATGGACTTGGCCTACATATTACCTTGCTACCTAGTCTCAATCTCTGATGGTAATCTAATCTTAGAAGTATATTTATCTTTCTTTCTACTGAATATGGTTCTTCTCTTTAGGTTATGACAGAGTCCATCCCTATCTCTTTTGTGCCAGGACAAGAAATACGATGTGTTCTTCACTGGTTTTCTGAATGGACAGAACATCAACGAAACCGCTTTCTTCAGGACCTGCTGTGCAAAGCAGTGCCTGGGAAACTGTGCCTGCTTCTCGAAGGACTGGGCTCCTTGCAACTTTCAGCACCCCCACCAAGCCTTTTTCAGTGTCAAATGAAACTTTGGGATCAGTGGTTCCAAAGCTGGGACGAGGATGAAAGAAATGAATTTTTACGACAACTGGAGCAGCAGGCCCCAAGCTTTGTGGCCCAGTTTTACAAGGAAGTGGCAGGAACTGCAGGCAAGGCCTAGCCACCATAGATGAGAGGTGTTTGAATGCATTTCATAAGTAGGGGATGATAAAACAAGAGGAAACGTCATGGGAGAATATGGAAGCTTTAAAGGGGTTTTCCTGGAGTAGAATATCGATTTGCTTTCCCTCGGGGGAGGAGAAACTTCACCAGACAGCTGTTTGAAGGGTCTGCAGCGCTCCCATAAGTGCTGTGGCCTCCTCACAGCTTTCCAAACACTGTATAGTGTCTGTCCTTGGTATTGCAGCCCAGTCCCATTCACTTAAATGGGACTGTGCTGTACCCAGGTCATGTGACCGATGAATATGGCATCACTGGCCACCTTCTCTTCCATCAACTGATCGGCAGGGGTGTTTAGAGTCAGACCCCCCACCGATCAGATATTGATGACCTATCCTGAGGATAGGTCTTCAATATTCTACTCCCGGAAAACCCCTTTAATTCTTTCATATATACATTAGTATTGCAGATTCTAGTGCCTTGCAGTTTCCTTACTTTTTTTATAAACTATGAGGAGCAATTTTTGTTCTTTTGTTCCAGGTTTATCTTGTAAAACGTTTTAGGAAGAGACCAGTCAGTGCATTTCCAGGAGATGTCGCTGAAATGTGGAAATTGTTACATAACTTAAATACTTTGCCATTTTCTGGTTCTTTCTAGTAAAATCCGCTTCTGCAGGAGTTTTGATTTCTTTCTGTTAATCTCATAAAGGATGAAATCGTATCCTCTCTCCACTCCGGTCTGAAGTGAATTCTCCACCTTCTTTAGAAATCCTTCATTGGACAACTTCTATCTCAGGGCTGTGAATGGTAAATGTCTCTTATTTGCAAGACTCTTGCCCTGTGTTTACACCAGCAGATGGCGAGAAGCAGCATTGTGCAAAAGAGGACTCCAAAGCTACCACCGATTAGACCAACGTGGCTGAGAATGCGGTTTTGAGAGCCAGGGGACAGGAACCTGCAGTAAAGAAAATTAGGTTACCAAACAATGAGATGGATGTGCCCAAAATTGGCATTCTGTTACTATAAAGTAAAGGTGCTGCCACACAGTGTTTGTCAGGGCGGGGTTTATTTATCCTCTTTTTACAAAAATGGCAGCAGTTTTTTTGTGTGTTTTTGCCTAACTAGTGTTTATATAGGAAAGTATGTGCTCCTCCCCTCTTTAGATCAGTATGGGAAAAACACTACATGCATTTCCGCTTGTATTTAAAAAAAAAAAAAAAAAAAAAACATTGGATGTCTATAGCCCAAAATTGGCAGAAAATGAGGGGGAAAAATCTCACACCTTGAGCATGCTGTGATTTATAAAAAATAAATAAAAAATGCAGCTTAAAGAGGACCTTTCACTCGTATACAAACTAAAAACTAACTCTATCTGTGGGCAGAGCGGCGCCCAGGGGTCCCCCTGCACTTACTAGTATGCCTGGGCGCCGCTCCGTTTGCCCGGTATAGGCTCCGGTGTCTCAGCTCCGTATGTTGTATTGGACTGATTTTTTGTAGGAGGCGTGTCCCTTGCTGCAGTGCTGGCCAATCGCAGCACACAGCTCATAGACTGGCTATGAGCTGTGAGCTGCGATTGGCCAGTGCTGCAGCAAGGGACACGCCTCCTACAAAAAATCAGTCCAGTATATAAGCTGGCATCCACTTATATAGCGCTACTACTATATTCCGCAGCACTTTACAGACATTAGCATCCACTTATATAGCGCTACTACTATATTCCACAGCGCTTTACAGACATAAGCATCCACTTATATAGCGCTACTATATTCCGCAGCGCTTTACAGACATTAGCATCCACTTATATAGCGCTACTATATTCCGCAGCGCTTTACAGACATTAGCATCCACTTATATAGCGCTACTATATTCCACAGCACTTTACAGACATTAGCATCCACTTATATAGCGCTACTACTATATTCCGCAGCGCTTTACAGACATTAGCATCCACTTATATAGCGCTACTATATTCCGCAGCGCTGTACAGACATTACCATCCACTTATATAGCGCTACTATATTCCGCAGCGCTTTACAGACATTAGCATCCACTTATATAGCGCTACTATATTCCACAGCACTTTACAGACATTAGCATCCACTTATATAGCGCTACTACTATATTCCGCAGCGCTTTACAGACATTAGCATCCACTTATATAGCGCTACTATATTCCGCAGCGCTGTACAGACATTACCATCCACTTATATAGCGCTACTATATTCCGCAGTTCTTTACAGACATTAGCATCCACTTATATAGCGCTACTATATTCCGCAGCACTTTACAGACATTAGCATCCACTTATATAGCACTACTATATTCCGCAGCACTTTACAGACATTAGCATCCACTTATATAGCGCTACTATATTCCGCAGCGCTTTACAGACATTAGCATCCACTTATATAGCGCTACTATATTCCACAGCGCTTTACAGACATTAGCATCCACTTATATAGCGCTATTATATTCCGCAGCGCTTTACAGACATTAGCATCCACTTATATAGCGCTACTATATTCCACAGCGCTTTACAGACATTAGCATCCGCTTATATAGCGCTACTATATTCCGCAGCGCTTTACAGACATTAGCATCCACTTATATAGCGCTACTATATTCCGCAGCACTTTACAGACATTAGCATCCCCTTATATAGCGCTACTATATTCCGCAGCACTTTACAGACATTAGCATCCACTTATATAGCGCTATTATATTCCGCAGCACTTTACAGACATTAGCATCCACTTATATAGCGCTACTATATTCCGCAGCGCTTTACAGACATTAGCATCCCCTTATATAGCGCTACTATATTCCGCAGCACTTTACAGACATTAGCATCCACTTATATAGCGCTATTATATTCCGCAGCACTTTACAGACATTAGCATCCACTTATATAGCGCTACTATATTCCACAGCGCTTTACAGACATTAGCATCCACTTATATAGCGCTACTATATTCCGCAGCTCTTTACAGACATTAGCACCCAACTGTCCCCAATGGGGCTCACAATCTAAGGGTCCTATCAGTATGTCTTTGGAGTGTGGGAGGAAACCAGAGAACCCGGAGGAAACCCACACAAACATGGGGAGAACATACAAACTCCATGCATATTCTTACTTTTAGCTATGCCCCCGTTACATCAGAAATCTAACTTTTAGAATATGCTAATTAGCCTCTGCTAGAGGCTCCGTTCTCCCACCTTTGTCGCCTCCCTCCAAGTCCTGATTAACAGGGCCAGGCAGGGCTCATATCGGTCTGCTAGCCCTGTGCTCTGGTGAAATCTCGTTCCTGTTCAGTATTCGGCACAGGCACAGTGAGGAAGCTGGCAGCCTGCGAGCGTCTCTCCGTCACTGCTCCTGCTCCTAGAGGCTAATTAGTATATTATAAAAGTTAGATTTCTGGTGTAACGGGGGGCATAGATAAAAGTAGGAATAGGCTAGTTAGGTTTAGCTGACATTAGCACATCGCTAATGTCAGCTAGTTTATTAGGGTTAAATCTGGTGACAGAAACCCTTTAAGAATTCACATAATACCTTACCTGATTGTGATGGTAGAAAAGTGAGGAGATTCGTATGTTATAGGATAATCTGTAAGATTCAGAATTGAATGAGGTGGAGAGCCAGTGGGATGGGGGCGGCAGTTGTTAGGTTCTCCAATCATGAGGACAAATGATAAATCTCTGTCCATCTGAGTGGAAGCTCGTAGGAAGCATCTGCCAAAACAAACATGTTTTTTAATCAAAGGAAATCATTTTAGGTTGTTTCCTACAAAAAAACATAGGGGGCGATTTATCATCTCCCTTGTGCCAGAAAAGTGGCTTTAAAAAGTCGCAAGCTGAGTGTTTGTGACTTTTTAAATACAACTTTTTTTGAGGGAAAAAGTTGCAAATGCCTCTTTTTACGCTGCCTTTGCCACTTTTTCAAAATAGGTTGGGAAAGAAACGTGTCCACTACCCAAGACATATTTCTTTTCATTTGCACCAGTTTTCTGCCGCAAATGAAGCCATAAATCTACGGCAGCTCAGAGCGTGCGCCTCATCATAAATTGGCGCCTCCTCCAGCAGCACAGGGGATATCAAGACTGGTGCAGAAAGTGACGATCTTGATGAATCTCCCCCGTAAACTGATGCTTATACACCTCAAAATCCAAGCAATGGGTTCAGGAAATTCCTGCTAGTTGTTGTAAAAGTCAGACTCACCACACACCTCAATATTCTCCGAGCTGGTGTCAGCAAATTCTAATAGAATTGAACCCTATGTTAAACCGAGGTACCTTTGAACTCCAGCATGTTGAGCGATGACTCCTAGGACTTCTTCTGTTAGAAGTTTCTTCTTATCTGTAGTCCATTGTAGGTTTTGCACAATTGTTAGCTGCACTGTTATTTCAGAGCTTGTTATTTGTGGGAATATGCTGTAGATGGGGGTCATGGTAGATACAGCGGTTGGGATCGGGGGCTGATCAAATCCCAAGCAGAGCCTTCCATCAGGACACAGTAGAACACCATCAAAACCTTCTACCTGCAAGAGGGGATATTATCCAAACGATGAGATGCTTCAAATCACTGTCTAATATAGCAGAGAAACATTATAGCAAAATAGTTGTATGGTTTCATCACAAGGAGATTGTCTTCTCTTTATTATCCTTCTTACATTGGGAAGTTGGCAGAAGAGTCTGCACATTTGGATTCACTGCATTAGTCTAGTTGTAGTAGATGCCATATACTGATGTGTGTCATACTAAGGATCCATTGTACAATTTGTCAGGCACATTGTTCTGATGAGATCCATTTTAACCCTTTCAGGACATCCGCTGTACATGTAAAGATGGCGCCCACTCCAGAGCGGAGCGAACACCATTGCTAGTGGGTGCCTGCTGTTTCATACAGCAGACATCCGCAGCTAATGTCCGCGACCGGTGGCAATGCTGATCGCGGACAGTTAAACTCTTTGACCACAGCATCTGGGAAACCCGGAAGTGCCCGCTTCACAGGCTGGAACGCCTCACCCTAGCGGAGGTATTAGGCACCCAGGTTCATTACTTGTATATTACAATTCAGTCCAGTAGGTGGTAGCACTAAACTTTAATATACCAATTTCTGACTGGGCCTGGTCTCTTCAGAACGTTCTGGGTTCAGCCCTGAGCTCCCTTCTCTTCAGTTTCTCTGCAGGACCGGAAGTGTCATGTACTGTCTACAGCAGGCATCTCAAACTGCGGCCCTCCAGCTGCTGCAAAACTACAACTCCCACAATGCCCTGCTGTAGGCTGTCCGGGCATGCTGGGAGTTGTAGTTTTGCAACAGCTGGAGGGCCACAGTTTGAGATCCCTGGTCTACAGCACATCACTGCTGCTGGCCAATCAATTGTCTTAGAGGTGACCTGTGCAGGAACGGCTTGTGCTCCCTGAGGCTCAGCGTTCACATGCCATTACGGGCACGTCACTCCTGGGACCACTGACTAGTCCATTTTGTTAAATGTACAATTAATGAGGGTAACAGGAAGCTTGTACAGAAGCTTTTCTAGTACCTGAGGGCAAGGACAAGTCTGCCACCCTTGGTTCTGTGGCTTCAACATGGCAGACACTCGCCAGGACGAGCCTGTCAACTCTTTTTTACCATCATTAAATGAGGGGCGGTCTTAGCGGCAGCATCTTCTGACACTGTATATTACATAGGGTTAATAGTACTTCATGTATTATTTGTAATATAAGTTTTTAACAGAACCCCTTTTACGGAAAACTGTATGTTCAGCGTATTTAAGTAGAGAATAGCTCCATGCGTACAGACTCCAACAGAGGCCAGTCGACTCTACTGCCAGTGTGGTGACTGTGCACTTAGGTGGATTACTCTTAAATCTTCAAATGACCCATCCCTTACCTCTATCCACTTTCCAGCCGGGCAGTCTGTCCATTCTGAACCTTGAACTTTAATCTGGAAATAGTTTGGAGCTATGCAGCGATGCAGATAGCAACGTCCTTTGACCTTTCCATGCTTCATTTCCTATTACATATATACAGGAAGGAATTCTTAAGCAGATCCGTCTGATTTCCTTAGATTTGTTTGCCAGCCTCCATTGAGTTGACAGAATCTTAGATTATTGCATTGGTGCCACTGCACGAAACTTAATTTGGCATTTAGGACTGAGGTCTGTCAAGATGCAAAAGTAATGTAACCCAAGAGAACCTCGGCTGCCAAGGATGTGCACGAGCCGGCCAACTTTTCACAACTAACTACTTAAAGAGGACCCGTCCCCTGTTGTCGTGTCTGTTTTAATAGCTTCATGCATTCCCCATGTAATAACCACTCTGGAGCATCTATTCTTATGGCTCCATGTTGTGCCATTCCTTTATTATTCCTGCTAGAAGTTATTAATGAATTAGGTTAAACGTCCGTTTTCAGAACCATTGAATAGCCCATTGTCTATGGGGCTATTCACGTGGCTTTTACGTTTTCACATCCAGGCGGACCCCATTGCAGTCAATGGATCCATTTTTAAAAGCCCCTTCGAAAGGAGTGCACCCATCTAATGGCCAATAAAATGGGTACAATAGTAAAAACGGGCCATTCAGGGGTTAAAATAAAAAAATACCTCATCCGTTTGCACGCTCCAGGACACTCGCTGGGAGCATCAGGTCCTTCTGCCTTCAGCAAAGAGTGAGTCCCCTTCACGTGTACGTGGTTGAGGAGAGCATTTTAAAATGCGTCACTTTATCCATTCTGGGGGCCCTATGGGGGACATTATGCATTCTGCAGGAGGAGGCAAAACAGCCAGAAAATGGATGCAAAAATGGTTGACAAACAAGGTGCGTCCGGGCACTATCCAGCACTGATTGGATAGTGTCAGACGGTGCAGGGGCACACCCCCGAATGGTAACACCCTTCCAGACTCTCACTTCAAACTGCTAGCAATTCATTCCTAAATCTAAAAGGAATAACAGAGGAATGGCACAACCAATTGTTATGACATGTAAAATGCAAGGAGTTACTAAAACACATGACCTGTCACCTTTCGTGACCTCTTCACTTGTAGTGAGATTAGTAATTTCCTCCATTTCCCCTTCACAAGATCTACAAACTGTCAACCGGACCGCGTGCCCTGTAGGTAACAATGTGGTAGCCTGGGGCTACTGTGCTGGAATGGCTTGCAGCAGGTCTAAGCTTTATATCGTAGCATGGATGTAACTGTCACCTTGGTAAGGTTGGAGAAGAAGCAGCGACTTTGGGGGTGGTAGATTTCCTCTGATCCATGGCGTTCTTGCTGTAGCCAACACTCCCCCTGCAAACAAAATCAACCTTTTTTTTTTTCTAATCATGAAGCGATATATTGCGGTAACAAAAATGAATGAGGAACTTGCGACGTACCCCATGCAGCAGGGGCTTATAAATGTGGCAGCCATCCATGAATGCATCTGTTGAGCAGTTACCTTTGTCCAAATGGAGATGGTGACAGCCAATATCACTGTAGAAAGAGACACCATTAGAACTGTATAGCATCCAAGTGTCGGTGCCAAGACTGCCAGCACTCACCCTTCATCTTTACAGAAGAAACCGAGTAATCTTTCTTGACACGTGGACGGTAGACCAAAGGAAACGCCAGCTCCTGCGAAGAACGTGGGGGTTAGAATGCTTGGCTATCATTCCAGCAATGTATTGTTCCCATGGAATTGAACATGAAATGCTCATACCTTTTCCCCATACAAGATGATTGTTCATACTCGTATTAACCCCATACCAGCCCATATCTTGAAAGGCAGCTAAAGTGATCGGATCCAGGGTTGTTAGGTGCGGAGGACTCAGGGAAGCTGTTAGGATGGATCCTTGCATGATTCTTGCTTCCCAGTGGGATGAAGTTGGGCGTTCCTGGTAAAGTCCACATTAAAGTTTAAGACAAAAGAAAGTTGAAAAAACTGTCAAAGAGAATATCAGTAGACAAAAAACAAACAAACAAACAGGGCAAGCACTAATAGCACCTAAATGACGGGTGTACAGTACACTGTGCTTGAGCACTACCCGCATCTATTATGGTACCCAAGCTCAAAAACGGCAAACAACCTACAAAGAAGAAACCAGCCCAAAACAGTACCCATAAACTATAATAAAGCTTTATTGTGTATACAAATATCATAAATGAAAGTTTTTATTAAAAGTCACATGATGCAAGGACAGGTGGCAGAAAAAGCATCCTCCAGAGACCACATCATTTACAAATGGGGTGAATATGGAAAGGTGTGTATATTATAATGTATGGTCTGGACTACACCCACTGGGATAGTACCCTGTAAACAGCATAGCTACAAATAGTGCCAGGAATAAATAGTATTACCTGTGTCCAGACCAGAGTATAAAAAACTAATACCAATATTCAAACTCACCCATTTGCAATTGTGGTCAATGGTGGGCGCGACCCCAATGTGCGTTTCGGTGTACCTTAGTCTGGGGCAGTGGTTGCGAACCTATGGCACGGGTGCCAGAGGCGGCACTCAGAGCCCTCTCTGTGGGCACTCGCACCCTGGAAAAAGTCTATAGTGTACCAATATGCCTTAGACTTTTCCAGCGCAGGCGCACTATGAACCGCACAGGCAGCACATTGAGTGTAGGCAGGATATTATAGCTAAATGATAAATTACATTGAAGATATACTATATTGGTATTCATTGCCATTGCAGTCTTGGCACTTTGCGATAAATAAGTGGGTGGTAGGGTTGCAGTTTGGGCACTCGGTCTCTAAAAGGTTCGCCATCACTGGTCTGGGGCGTACCTTCGTCGACCCCTAGACGAAGGTTCACCAAAACGCATGTTGGGGTCGCGCCCATCATTAACCACAATTGCAAATGTTTGAATATTGGTATCAGTTTTTTATACTCTGGTCTGGACACAGTTATTACTATTTATTCCTGCCACTATTTGTAGCTATGTTGTTAACAGGGTACTATCCCAGTGGGTGTAGTCCAGACCATACATTATAATTAGGGGTGAGCAAATCGACTTCTGATGAAACATTCAAAGTCGATTCGCATAAAACTTTGTTCCAATACTGTACGGAACAGGATGTAGAATGTACTGGCTCAGATGAGCTGCAGTTATTGCTTCATAAATTAATTTGTACTGTAAAAAAACATTTCCCAAACTCGGGTCCGGTTACAAGGTAGAGTTCAGGAAATGGTTTTGTACAGTAGAATAATTTTGGCTCATCGGAGCCAATACATTCTAATACTGTACAGAGCGCTTGCTCAGTACAGAATCGGAACTAAGTTTTATGCGAATCAACTTCGGAGGTTTCATCCGAAGTCAATTCGCTCATCTCTAATTATAATATGCACACCTTTCCATATTCCCCCCCATTTGTAAATGATGTGGTCTCTGGAGGATGCTTTTTCTGCCACCTGTCCGTGTATCATGTGACTTTTAAATAAAAACTTTATTTATGATATTTGTATACACAATAAAGCTTTATTATATTTTATAGGTACTGTTTTGGGCTCGTTTCTTCTTTGTAAGTTGCTCAAAGAAAATATCAGTCTCATATTATTTCAACTGATTATTGGCTTCCCCAACAAAATACATTTTAAGCAAAAGGTCCTTACTCTGGCCTACAGATTGTAATCTGACCCTCTACGCTGTTGGATACAACTGTACACCTGAACTCCATGAAAAATAATACATTTTAAGCATAAATCCCTTAATCTGGCCTACAGATTATAATCTGACGCGCTGTTCCTTCTCTATAGGGTAAATTGATAGAGGTTGCTCATTTATAAGTATGGCTTATTGTTACAATGTAATAATAAAGATAATTTTCCAGTGTGAATACATAAAATTGTGAAAATGAGTCGTTCATTGGAAAATAGGCACATGTTTGTCTAGCTGGCACATGGAGATCTTCACAGACCTTTCCTACAGACCTGCATTTAAAACCAGTATGTACAGTCCTAACTCTAGCTATTGGGGAGTGTACTTACCTGGTTTTCAAGAGGGGCACCAACACTATCCACTCCTAAGTGCTCCCCCATTTTTTGCATTACATTTGGGGTGTAAATGCGCAGCTGGCCTTTTTCATCTGTGTTTGTTACACGGGATCGGGAAGAACACATATGTCCTGCTGACACAAATGGTTACTTTAAAACGTTAAAATATAGAGTATGGAACATGGATCGCTTCTATCTAAGGATACATTCAAACGGTTGTGCTGCCACCGTGCCCGTAAAGCAAAGACACCGGCTTTGTGCACCCTGTATCACAGTGTGGATCCATTGTCTTCAATGGGTCCACGATCCGCCAGATACGGCGAAAGATAGGACATGTCCTATTTTTTGTGTTGTAGAGGCACGCACCCAGAAGCCCGTGGAAGGGCTTCTAGGTCCCTGCCTCCACGCCACAAAAGATAGAAAATGTCCTATCTTTTGTCATATCTTGCAGATCACAAACCCATTGAAGTCAACGGCCTGTGCCCGTGTGAATGTAGCCTAACAGGGTTACAGCTGTGGTTCTCCATAACAGTTGTACATTATTGCCACTGCCAGGTTCACACATCACTCTTTGGTGGACATTTTTATACCTTTCCATTATAGGGTGGGGTCAGACACAGCTTTTTCTTTCAATTTTTTTTTTTTGCCAAAGCCAGAAGTGGATCCAGCAGAGAGGAGAAGTCCTTCCTCTACATTTCTCATTCCTTCCATCCCACTCCTGACTTTGGATCAAAAAACTGCCACAAAAACCTGTGTGTGGCTTCATCAGGGGTATCAGGCAGACTCAAGTTTCAAGTCTGCCTGATACCCCTGATGAAGCGAGAGTAGCTGGCGAAACATGTTGGTGGGCGGAATTTAGGTTTTAATTTGCTGCACTCCATTGAGCTAGACTGATAATTGTGTGCTTGATGTAAAACACTCAGTGCCAATAGGTTTATACCATAATCTACACCCCAATTATGGGGGTATAATAGACACCAGGCACAGTGAAATATCCTAGCGAATACAGCAGGGACAGTGGTGGAAGGCAGTGCGGTTTAGTGCACCCCCGCCTGCTTATACACATTACTTACCAGTCATTAATAGCATCCCTCATGGGGTACAGTGATTTTAATCCTGTAGTTAGCTCACTTGTCACATTTCTCTAACTTGTTTTAATAAAATAAGTAAAAGTTAAGTTTTATTTGTCTGGGACAAGAGTGGTTAGTAGCCGGTTAGGCATAAGTGTTTGTTATAGTAAAAACCCTTCCCAGACAGGGTCCTCTGCAGGAATTATATGGCTACAATATGGCGCTCTTAATGGGGGTTCTGGTGTCATGGCTACAATATGACATTCTTAATGGGGGTTCTGGTGTCATGGCTACAATATGGCGTTCTGAATGGGGGTTTTGGTGTCATGGCTACAATATGGCGTTCTGAATGGGGGTTCTGGTGTCATGGCTACAATATGGCGTTCTGAATGGGGGTTCTGGTGTCATGGCTACAATATGGCGTTCTGAATGGGGGTTTTGGTGTCATGGCTACAATATGGCGTTCTGAATGGGGGTTCTGGTGTCATGGCTACAATATGGCGTTCTGAATGGGGGTTCTGGTGTCATGGCTACAATATGACATTCTTAATGGGGGTTCTGGTGTCATGGCTACAATATGGCGCTCTGAATTGGGGTTCTTGTGTCATGGCTACAATATGGCGTTCTGAATGGGGGTTCTGGTGTCATGGCTACAATATGGTGCTCTGAATGGGGGTTCTTGTGTCATGGCTACAATATGGCGTTCTGAATGGGGGTTCTGGTGTCATGGCTACAATATGGTGCTCTGAATGGGGGTTCTTGTGTCATGGCTACAATATGGCGTTCTGAATGGGGGTTCTGGTGTCATGGCTACAATATGGTGCTCTGAATGGGGGTTCTTGTGTCATGGCTACAATATGGCGTTCTGAATGGGGGTTCTGGTGTCATGGCTACAATATGGTGCTCTGAATGGGGGTTCTTGTGTCATGGCTACAATATGGCGTTCTGAATGGGGGTTCTGGTGTCATGGCTACAATATGGTGCTCTGAATGGGGGTTCTTGTGTCATGGCTACAATATGGCGTTCTGAATGGGGGTTCTGGTGTCATGGCTACAATATGGTGCTCTGAATGGGGGTTCTTGTGTCATGGCTACAATACAGCCTTCTGAATGGGGGTTCTGGTGTCATGGCTACAATATGGTGCTCTGAATGGGGGTTCTTGTGTCATGGCTACAATACAGCCTTCTGAATGGGGGTTCTGGTGTCATGGCTACAATATGGTGCTCTGAATGGGGGTTAGGGTACTGTGGTTACAATACAGCCTTCTGAATGTGGACTTTTTCTAGAAAAATAGATTTAGAAAATTTTAATAACAAATTAGAATACTTTTATGTCAAAATGTGTTTGAGAAATCACCTGAAAAACTGCAGTCTATCCAGTGTTCAAAAAGACTGCTAGAGAACCCAAGGGCATGAAGTATCTCATGTAGACATACCTGAAATGATGACAAGTAGAATGTGAAGACCAAACAGAATACGCTATATTCCCACTATTGTTTAGTCAGTAGTAATAAGTCAGAGCAACTGGACTTGCATTTTTTTCTTGAAGACATTTCATTAGCATCTGACTGGCTTTCTTAATTTCTAATAAAAGAAAGATTGTTTGTGAACAAAAATCTTTCTTTGAAAGAATGTTCCTAGGAAGATCTTTCATCTAATGCCCGATTTCATTTCACGTGTATGGACAACAACTGTAGCGGCCAACATGGACTAAAATGTGTATAGAAGAGTCTGTGAAATGAACCTTCACCTGATGATTGTTTGTTTAACTGCTGTTCACCCATCAGCTAACTTCTGTGTAATATGTATGGCTAGCTTTAGGCTTTATTTACACGTCAGTGTTATAATCAGTGATTTCCATCAGAGAATGTGAGCCCAAACCGGGTGCAGGTCAAAAACACAGAACAGGTGCAGATCTTTCCCTCAGGGTACTTTCACACTAGCGTTAATGTTTTCCAGTATAGAGTTCCGTCCTAGGGGCTCAATACCGGAAAAGAACTGATCAGTTTTATCCTAATAAATTCTGAATGGAAAGCATTTCTTCAGCATGCATCAGGATGTCTTCAGCTCAGTCCCTCTTACAGTATTTTCTCCGGCCACAATTCCAAAACGCTTGCCGTTAAAATGTATTAATTCCGGATTTGGTACCAAGTGTTCCAGAAAAAATGATCCAGTTTCCCAGTCTGCGCATGCGCAGACCTTTAAAAATGCGGAAAAAAAAAATACCAGATCCATTTTTCCAGATGACATCAGAGAGACGGATCCGGAAACTCATGCTATCCGTATGCATACGGATTTCCAGATCTGGCAGGCAGTTACGGCAACGGAACTGCCTACCGGAATACTCTAACGCAAGTGTGGAAGTACCCTAATACCTGATCTTTGTATAGCCCCCACTCCTGGTTTTGGCTCCCAATTGCTGATAAAAATCCCTGATCAAACACTGATGTGATTGTGGACTTATTGTATATACTATATATACACTATGTGTCTGTAAATCACCTCCATGTGCTGTCTATGTTCTCCATGGCCAGCACCCATGTGCCTTTTCCAGCAAAATGAATTATTTTTGCGATTTTATGCCACTGCTGCTACATTTAAAAAGTGATGGGGAAACGGGGGTGGTTAAATAAGTTTAAAAGTTTCACTCCAGATTGAATACTGCATCACTAATTTACTCCACTAGGGGGTGGCATAAAAAAAAATAGAGCAGCATTTCTAGGCAAAAGTGTTAGGCCCCTTTCACATGAGCGAGTTTTCGTGCAGGTGCAATGCGTGACGTGAACACATGGCACCCACACTGAAACCATTTCAATGGGTCTGTGTACATGAGTGTTTTTTTTTCACGCATAAGTTCTGTGTTGCGTGAAAAAGACAGCATGTTCTATATTCATGCAGCCCTGGCCCTATAGAAGTGAATGGGGCTTCAGTAAAAAACGCATTGCATCCGCAAGCAGGTGCGGATGCAATGTGCTTTTCACTGATGGTTGCTAAGAGATGTTGTTTGTAAACCTTTAGGTTTTTATCACGCGCGTGAAAAACGCATTAAAGAGCATTGCACCCGCGTGGAAAAAACGGAACAACTGAACGCAATCGCAGACAAAACTGACTGAACTTGCTTGAAAAATGGTGCGAGTTTCACTGAACGCATCCGGACCTAATCCGTATCGCTCGTATGAAAGAGGCCTTAGGTTTAAAGAAGTACCAAATTTAACAAACCATATGATGAATTTATCACAAAGTACACCAATGTGGACACAAGAAAAACTGACCAGTTATCACCCTCATGACAAACTACCCCATATACGTTCCACAGGGACATTTGTTCCTTTGGTCCATTTTGCAGACACAACTCACCTATTCTATTTAATGGGTCAATAAAAACCACAGACAGCACACGGATGCCATTAATGACCCACAGCGCAGAAAAGAAGACCTGTCCCCGTGCATGGGATTGACTAGGTGCCCGACCAAATGAAGGCCTTTCACCATTTAGTTGCACTAGATCTCTGAAAGATGCCTCCTTGCATGTCTCTTAGCAAACTGCAGAACAAATAAATATCTCTAGGCTAGTTTCATACCTGCTGTGTGAATTCCGGCAGGCTGTTCCAGCAGAGAATGGCTTGCCGGAATTCACACTGGATGCGACATAATGCCCACTGGCCCCATTAAGTATAATGGGGTCAGGCGGAGATCCCGACGCATTCCGGCAGACAATGTGGAGGATCGGCTGGACACAAATCGCTACATGCTGCGGTTTGTGTCTGGATGATTCCTGGCATTGTCCGCTGGAACGGCCCGACGGGATTCACACATGAGGTGTGAAACTAGCCTTCGGTTATTTTTGCATAAGGCCCTGTACAGAAAGGGGACCTGCTGACATGTCCAATCATACTGAATCTATGAAAATGCAGATATTAGGATACCTGAACAATGTGCTGATGCTGGAGTACTCCATCTCTAAGGCGCTTTGGGCAGAATACAATAACCCCAGCTGTAGGACGACCCGAGTGGTCCAGCTGACAGTAGGAGGCATAGGCAACAACTGAGGGCTTAGAAGATATGAAACAAGGTAATGAGAGAACAGATATAACAATAAAAGTTCCCTAACTCTCGCGTTATAGAGTGGAATCATTGTACAAGTCTCCTGCAATATATCTACTGGAAACTGGTCTTACAAGTAGATCCCCAGATATTAAACAGAGGGAAATGTGTTCCTTCAAAAATAACAGTGGATTCGCATCATAGAAGACAGACACTGTGAAAAATGGACGCAGTGAATCCACAGATACTTTAGGGGGCGACATACACATTGCTTCATAACTTTATGGTGATAATTAGAGATGAGCGAATAATTAAAAAGTTCAATTTGGCTGATAAGCCGAATCTTACCAAAAAATTTGGTTTGTGACGAATTACTTTTTTTTTTGTAGGTCATTGTACCCCTCAGATGCCACGTTCATACACGATTGCAGCATCTGAGTGTAAAAACAAAAGTGTAAAAACAAAAAAAAACAAAAAATTTACCTCCTCCATTTACTCGCGACGGGCTGGCCGCCGCCATGTTGCTTGAAGATCTGGAGCAAAATCTTGCGCAGCGCAAGATTACGTCATCACGCCGGCCGGCATGGTGATGTCATATGTCACCACACATGGGATTTCGGCCGAGATCTTCAATTAAGATGGAGGTTGTCGGCTCGTCGCGAGCAAATGGAGGGGGCAAGTTTGAATTTTTTGTTTTTTTACACTATTTCCGGTTAAATCGATTCGCTGACATGAAGCACGAGGAAATTCGGCTTTGAGGCGAATCGAATTTATCCTGAAATTCAGATCGAATTCCACTTTGTGGGATTCGATTCGCTCATCTCTAGTGATAATTATATAGTACATCATCTTAAAATCTAGTCCTCTAATAATCTCATTTTTGACAAGTGATTTGTATTAATTGCAATAAGGGAGCTTTTAGATGGCTGTAACCTGTGCAAGACTCAGATTCCATACTGTTCAAATAAAACAAATGTAAAATTCTGTGGTAAAGGAAAATCTCACAAGGGTTTTGATTACAGCAGTTTTGTGGCCAATGTGCTTTACCTGTAAAGAAGATCTCATGGGCACTTACCACACCGAAAATGTTCTGTTGTGGATTTTTGTGTAGCAAATCTGCACCATTGTACAGAACTAGCAAGTCGTTCAAATCTTAAGAAATCTTATTCATATGTGTAAAAAATTTGCAGCGTAAATTATGTTGTGGATTTGCAATCCTTTGCAATGGAGAAGTGAAATCTACAGCCATTTTCATATAGTGGTATATACTAGTGCAAGGTCTGTGCAGACATGAAATTAACTGGAAAGGCTGAGAGCTCTGAAGCCTGCAGAATTGCGAATACAGCTCTGGATTACAATAAAGGCTCTAAGAATCAACACTTGATAGGTAATATAAATGTTTTACAAAGTTACTTAAAGGGGTTTTCCAAGACTTTTCTACTGATGACCTATCCTCTCTACCGATCAAATGCTGATGACCTATCCAAAGGATAGGTCATCAGTAGAAAAGTCTCGGAAAACGAGTTTGACTTTTTATGTAGATAAATTATAATTAAATGGTTAAATGATATTCAGAGGTGGACATACTTATTTTCTTTATTCTAATCCTTGGTAACTACCTGTGAAGCACATTTCTCTGTCTGTGCTACCCTTACGTATAACAAGAAGTCTGTATTAGGAACACCCGTGCCATCTGGTGTCACATGATCAGGTTCTGTCCCATTCATTGGCCACACTTCATATCCATGTAGATGAGCATCTGGGATCTGCAAGAGGTATATACTGAATTAGAATACTCATAGCCATAATCCTCCCACATAAAAGAACATGACAACCAGAATCATCTTACCACAACATCTAGACAACGTTCTCCGAAGTAAGAGATGTCTCGAGACCCACACCTGAAGACATGAGAACAGCAAAAATAAGTGTCCCAACTAATAAAATGAGCCACAACACTAATTATAGACGGTGAAGGGACCAGAAAGGAGACTTTGGGTTCTTTGAACTAAATCTTACCTCTTATAATTAAGTAGTGAAGGGTCTCCCCAGACAGAGCGACAATATTTATTCATATCACGATTCAGAAGTAGTGGCTCTTCAGAGCTGTGTACTGCAAGAAAAAGTTTCCAAAAGTTAAGCCCTGCATATTTCTGCTGTGACCCAAGTTGTTCTTCAGTTCTTAGTTCCAACTTAGCACTCTAAAAATGCCAGAAAGAACCCACTCAGCCATTCACTGGCCATAGCACTTACCTGCCTTAGCCTGTGTTTAGATGAATGGGCATTTCCGTTGTGTCAAGCTAGGACTAGGAGTGAAGAACAACGAGGAACGAGCAGTTTTGGAATGGCATTGGTGGAAAAGTAATGATCCTTTTTGTTTTTTACCCCTTCTGACTGGTATGCTTAAAAATAAAGTTCTTACTGAAAAACCTCTTTAAGATTATATATAATACAATATATTGATCAATGATCTTGTAGATGGCTTGCACAGTAAAATATCAATTTTTGCAGATGACACTAAACTGTGTAAAGTAATTAACATGGAAGAGGACAGTATACTGCTACAAAGGGATCTGGATAGATTGGAGACTTGGGCAGATAAGTGGCAGATGAGGTTTAACACTGACAAATGTAAGGTTAAGGAATAATGCAAGTCACCCGTACATACTAAATGGTAAAACACTCGGTAACACTGACATGGAAATGGACCTAGGAATTTTAGTGAACAGCAAACAGGCAGCTGCTGCCAAGGCCAATAAGATAATGGGTTGCATCAAAAGGGAAATAGATGCCCGTGATGAGAACATAGTCCTGCCACATTATAAATCCCTAGTCAGACCACACATGGAGTACTGTGTACAGTTCTGGGCTCCTATGAACAAGGCAGACATAGCAGAGCTAGAGAAGTTTCAGAGCAGGGCAACTAAAGTAATAATTGAAATGGGTGGACTAAGGGTCGATCTAATAACTATGTATAAATATATCAGGGGTCAGTACAGAGATCTTTCCCATTATCTATTTATCCCCAGGACTGTGACTGTGACGAGGGGACATCCTCTGCGTCTGGAGGAAAGAAGGTTTGTACACAAACATAGAAGAGGATTCTTTACGGTAAGAGCAGTGAGACTATGGAACTCTCTGCCTGAGGAGGTGGTGATGGTGAGTACAATAAAGGAATTCAAGAGGGGCCTGGATGTATTTCTGGAGCGTAATAATATTACAGGTTATAGCTACTAGAGAGGGGTCGTTGATCCAGGGAGTTATCTGATTGCCTGATTGGAGTCGGGAAGGAATTTTTTCCCCTAAAGTGAAGAAAATTGGCTTCTACCTCATGTTTTTTTTTTTTGCCTTCCTCTGGATCAACTTGCAGGATAACAGGCTGAACAGATGTCTTTTTTAAGCCTAACAAACTGTTACTGTGAATTGATAACCCTCATCCCATGAGTAACCTGACATTTGCCATAATTTCCACATATAGAACTGTTTGTCCCTCATGTATCTCATGCTTCAATGCTACAAACCAATAAGTCAAAGGCTGTGACAATATAAGTCTCACACAGGATGCGATAAACAGTACAAACACATGTACGTACAGTCAATATCAAAGAAAGAAAAAAAAAACTAATCCATGGTGCGCAAGAATATATAAGTGGAGGAGTCGCAGAAGGGGTCAAACGATAGCTGAATTAATACTCTAGAGGTTAGAGCCGCTGGGAAATATCATGAGGTAACATAATACATCCTATATGAAGAATAGGAGGAGGACAGCCATGGCTGACAACGTTTCAAATATTAATCAACAGTATCGCCCTGGATTGCTGCAATCTTCTTGTATATTGTCATTCTATCCATGGGTTGTATAACTTCTGGTATAATAAGGGTATCAGTTCACCATTTGGCTCCAATATGTATGCATGCGGCTAGCTTAAATGGAGCATGTTTTAGGCCTAGTGGTCTGTCCCCTAGTAAACATACAGAAGGGAATTTATGAAATGTAAACCGCAGTACATCAGAGATAATTGCACACAACCAATTCTAAAACATACTAACCCCGGGGCAGGTCCACCAAATATGATGCATAGACCCCATCACATCACAACCTTGAAAACTAAATGGTGAAACCGATGGATATATACAATGTAGTCTTTCAGGTACTGTAAATGTATGCCATTTAGAGATAGGCAGTTAACAATGGATATCCTGCTTCCATTTAGTCATGTAAGCTAAATTGCCACCTGAGAAGAAATTAATCCCACTCGTTCAAAAGAATATATATATATAAAAAAAAAAGGGGTAGGCGTGATGGATGCAGGGCTGGGATGTTCGGTAGGCGCGACCTACCCATAATAGGGGGGGGGGGGGCGCAATCACAGCCGCACTTGCAGCCACTCATCCTCATAGGCCGCAGGCCTGAAGTCTAGGAATGCAATGACATCACTGTGACATCCTGCGCCAGGTCTCGTGTGACCATGTCATTGCGCAAGACCTGAAGCAGGAGGTTCCAGTGATGTCATCGGGACCACCTGTGCCAGGATGTGGCAATAGTGGCCATGCATCACAGATGGCGGCGGGGTAACGGTGGTCAGGTAAGTGAATTATTTTTTTACACTAAAGGTCGCCGCTACTTAGAACACCAAGAGGGGGAAGCATTATATATAACTGCCACTGTATTGCGGGGTACCAAGGGGGGAGCATTATATATGACTGGCACTGAGGGGGTCATCATCTACTGGGGCATAAAGTGGGGGAGCATTATATATAACTGGCAGTGAGGGGGTCATCTTCTACCAGGGGCACGAAGTGGGGGAACATTATGTACAAGTGGCACTAAAGAGATCATACAAGTCAGTTTGCAAATTTCCTTCTGTCGAGTATACCATTGTACCATTGTATCCAAAAAATTTGAGTTTCTCTGAGGAACAGACCGTAGTGAATTGCAATTCACTGTGGATGCCATTTAAGTAGGCATTACATTCCCACAGTGATTCCTCTGTACTGGACTAAATGAAAAAAATGTTGTCTATATATCTCATCCAGCCCTTCACTAACTTGAAGTAGCTGGATGGATATACAAACGACTCCTCAAAGAATGCCATGAAGATGTTTGCGTACGCCGGGTCCACATTGGACCCTATCGCTTTCCCCCTGCATTGGATATAGAAATCATCCTTAAACAAGAAATAATTACCTGTGAGGATGATCTTTAATAGGGACAGGAAAAATTGGATCCTACGTGGAGAATGATCAGAATTATGTAGTACATGCTGTACCTCCTCTCGTCCCTTATTGTGGTCTATACTTGTGTATAGACTTACCACATCAAAGGACACCAGTAATTTACACCAGTAATCCTCCAACTTCTGTAGAAAGTGTAAAGTATCTCTGACAAATGAGGGTGCAGAGGTAGCGAAGTTCTGTAGGACTTATTGAAGTAAATCGCAATACGGAAGAAGATTGAATTCACACCTGACACTATAGGTCGTCCCGGTGGGTTATCCCTAATCTTATGTATCTTTGGCAGAGTATATAGGACTGGGGTAACTGGATGTGTCTCAATGAGATAGTCATGTAAAGGTTCACCAATAATGTCTTCAGCGTACGCGTCGTCCACCAAGAGTTTAATCCTGCGCATATATTCAAATTTTTGATCCTGGTCAAGACGACGGTACACTGAAGTGTGACTGAGTTGGCATAATATCTCTCGCTCATATTTTTCGGTGTCCATTATGACGATCACTCCCACCTTATCTGCAGGCTTGATAGTAATGTCCCTTCTGCGACAAAGACTATCAAGAGTCTTCCGTTCCATTGGTGTGATGTTTGACCTATATTTTATTGTATGTGCCTGATTCCTAAGCTTATTGATGTAATTTTTAACTAAAGAAATGTAGGCCTCTACCACATTGTTATTAGTTGGGGGCCGGAAAGTACTTCTTGTATACAAAGCAAACTTCTTAAATTGCATTGTATCGATATTTTTGGGTAATATCACCCTAGGGCTATCATCAGAGGTGGTAGCAAAAAAGGTCTTAAGTCTCAACCATCTAAAAAATGCAAAAAGGTCAACCTCACATTTAAACCAATCGATTGTCGCAGTTGGACAATATGACAAACCCCTATCAAGGAGGGAGAGTTTTACTTCAGTAAGGGATTGAAATGAGATATTTACTACCAATGTATTCATCGCGGTTTGGTTAGAGGAGATTCCTTCTGCAGTCCCAAATGTCCTGACTTGTTCTGGCTCAGGGGTGGTTTCTTTGATCTGGTCATAATGGCGCTTTCTCCAACGTCTATGTTTGCGTCCTCCTCCCCTTTGTCATTTGTATTTCTCTGTTACGAACCCTTCCTTTGTCCTAAAAAGGGATGGCCATCACTGAGGTCCTCAGATGATTCTGTTACTGTAGTGCCCATCTCCGTTCTTCTATTCTGTCGTCTGAATCTAGGTTTAGATTTCCTGGGGTGTTGTTTTGGTTTTCCACCCGACAGTTGTTTATATACTTCTCCTTTTGTATAGTCATCCATATCTCAAAACCATTTCGGGCGTTTGGGAGTTTCAATATTCATACGGTATTTCCCTAGGTCTGCTGTTATTCGTTCAAGCATCAGTTCGGTTTTAGATAACAGTGGACTAATCTGAGCTTCAAGATTCTCAATACGTTTCTGATTTTCCACAATGTCCATATGTAAAAAGTCCATGTTTAATAACATAATATCCATAGAATATCGATTAGATATCACCTCTAAATTAGAACAGAAATCTTTGTTGTTAGGTAGAAGTATCGGTCTTAGGTGGGACCTCAGACCCCTAGGAATGCGTTCCGCTCTATAATATTATCGTAATGTAGAAAGATGGAGTTCATGTGAAATTAATGATTTCTTTTCATTTCCTAATCGTCGTTTCAAATGATCCACTGTAGGGGTATTCAGAAATGAACCATCTCCTGTGTTGTTCCCCAGTATGCATGCCACATCCTCCTCCGTATAGACAAGACTGTTTGCTGCCACCATTTTTTATGCAAATATAATCCAATAAGGGTAAGGTCCATAACTTTGTGTGCACGCTCAATGGCCTTACTAACACTTACGGTAAACATCAAAGTAAGCAGCACTACATACACCACCATAGGGAAAAGTCCAATTCATCCGGTACCAGTAATTATGGTCCAGACATGGTGCTCGCAGGTCAAGATCCAGGCTAGGGGTCCCTTAAAATAACGGTAATTAGAAAAATCCACAGCTCTCCTTCGTTTTGCAAAATATCTGGTGACTTTATTTAACTAAGCAGCATACAATTGCGACGTTTCGACTGTAGAAGTCTTTATCAGGCCTGAATCCCCAGAATAGTTAATCAATCATCAATATCAGATCGGTGCAGGTCCGACACTCCCGTCGATGAGCTGTATGAGGAGGCGGTGCGTGCAGTGTGCACGTGACGTCTCCTGTCTCTCTTCCTGTGCGCTGCTGCTTTGCCATAGACAGCAGGTACTAGCAGGAAGAGAGAAGGGAGACTGCACGCGCGCACTGCGTGCACCGTCTCCTCATACAGCTGTCTGGGTGTCAGACCACCACCAATCTGATATTGATGACCTATCCTATGGGCAACTGAGCCAGTTTTTCTTTGCACTAGTTTTGATAAATCTCCCCTTATGTATTTTCCCGTCCACAAATTGCGGATCCGCAAAATAGGATACCGTCTGTGTTGCATTTGCATTTTTTGCAGATCCATTGACTTCAGTGGGTCCGTGGCCCGCATTTTGCGGCCAAGTATAGAACATATTCTATCTGTTTGTGCATGAGGCCTAAGGCAAGACAAGAAGAAATCACTTTTTCAAAAAAGTGTACCTCAGAATAGTGTCAGTAAAAATGTAAGGAAAACATAAGTGTTATGGCTCTTGGAATGCACTGATGCACCATTAAAAAAAATCAATGTGTGGCTATTTTTTCTCCCTCCATGTGTCATCCTTTTCCTACCTGTATTGCTAGGCTGAAAAGGGATTTCCAAGAATCTCCTAGCAACCGTCTGTGTGAATAAGGACTGAACAAGGACAGCATTTGTGTTTCTTCTGTTGTTTTCATGGACCCATAGACTTCTATGGCGATGTTTGTTCTGCAAAAGGGACCATTGTTTTACTACTGATCCACGGCCAGTGGAAAAACAAGGATGTGTGAATAAACACACTAAAATTAATGGATGACGCACTGAGGTGTGAATTAGTCCTAAAAGGGATATTCAAAAAATAGTACTTAGGCTGCATTCACATTTGTGCTGTGAACTCCGGCTGTCCCAGTAGAGAAGGCATGGCCAACCTGAGGCTCTCCAGCTGTTGTAAAACTACAACTTCCACCATGCCCTGCTGTAGGCTGATAGCTGTAGGTAGCCTGGGCATGCTGGGAGTTGTAGTTTTGCAACAGCTGGAGAGCCTCGGGTTGGCCATCCCTGCAGTAGAGGAACAGACTGCCAGAATTCACTGTATCTGGCATATACCTGTATGCTGGCTTTCGTCTGGATGAAAAATACTACACACAGCATTTTTTGACAAATCCTACGTGAAAATTAAGCCAGCAGTGCATGGTGGTATCTGGCTTTGCCGTATACAGTGAACTACAACAGTCTGTTCCTGCACCGGAATAGACAGCCCAAGTTCACAGTGCATATGTGAACCCAGCTTTAATTTGGTATGTTTTTGTCAGATTTTTAGTAATCTGTAAACAGTGGCAAAGGGTCTTGAGCGCTCTATAGGGCAGTGATGGTCAATGATCACAGACTTCACCAATGTGATGTTCTTACATATATCTTAAAAGACACATCAGAAGATCTTTTTGACTGGATTTCCTCTTGAACTTTTAGATCTATAGTCAGCTATGCAGTGATCGGTGATCATGTATTGCTATGTTATTTTTTTTTTTTTTTATCACATCCACCCGCACACACAAACAAATACCATGACTATGTGAACTACTGATTGTCCAGGTATATAAAGCCTATGTCAGAAAATTCTGGTTTCAAATTATTCCTTGTTCTCTTGGTCTCTGCTTCATCTTGTGATCCACAGCAATGATGATTGTGAAACAAATGTATACAGTATTGATGGCTTAGTCTATAGCCTCACCTGATAGCATGTTGGAGATGGTCTTGGTTACTTCCTTGATGGCTGACTGTAGTTGTGTGTTCTGTGATGGTGTAAGCAGAGCGCTCTCCCCTGGTAGGAACCAAGGGGTCACCCTGAGTGGTCGTTGAGGTGCCCATGTTGTACTTCGTCTAAATATGCTGGAAGTATGTTGTACAACTGGGGGGGACACTACATGAGTATCTCCTTGTACAGAGTCATGGAGACAGACTGAAGAACATAGTTTTACCATTAAAAAAAAGTAAAAAGTACTGATGACAAGCCTTGACATGAAGAGACAAAATAGGGACTAGCTGGTAAAATAAACTAGAGGATGAGAAACATAAAGATATATAAAGGTATTCTGACTAGAGGAGACGCATCCTGAGACATAGCTTCCTACATGGGACAAACATTTGCTCACCATCCACTCTACACTACAATAATAAAGGAGATTCTCTCAGCCGTCCTTCCTGCAGGCTTTGGATGAACAATGCCAGACAAAAAGTTGTGGAACTGGTTTCTGTAGCTCAGGAAGTTAATAATCTAAAGAGAGTGCGAGGGGCAGAGAGCGTGAAAGAGGAGGGGGATCTACTGAGAAAGCCTGAAAGAGACAGAGCATAAAACTAAAGCATAGTGATGAGGCTGAAGTTTCTAGAAAACACATTGCCTCCTCTAAAATAACAAAAAATTTGATGTGTAATTGAATAAGCTGAAGTTATTGTGAATGTTAAACCTATGCAATTTATCTCCATATAATTACCTCTACTATATATTGATAAGATAAGCAAAAATGACCCAGGGTATCCCCAGGGCGGGTAAGGAACAGTGCCCACCCTTGGTAGCCACAGGGGATACACCTAAAGTATAACTCGGTAAAAGCTCCCGAGTGAAATAGCAGAAACAAATGAAGAGAGAGCTCATATTACCAAAAATATATAAATTTTATTACAATATGTTAAAATAACAGAAAAAGAAAGAAAGTGGATTAATGCATGAGATGCCGTGAAGCAAGGTGATGAGAGCGGAGAACAAAAAGAGCGCCACCCTGGGAGGAAAAACACACGGATATGAACATAAAGAGATCTAATGTACAATCATGTCTAACATGGGAAAGAAGAGTCTTGGGTACAGTGCCCAACCCATGAAATAAGTGGATAGATGATGAAACCATATAATATCGGGTGGAGCGGGGTCAGCTCCTGCACCCCCACTGGGAACAATTGCGAACACATAAGGTAGAAGTATGTAGCATGAAGGGCAAGGTGCAGGTGGACACAGATGACCACACAACCAGCGGGGGGCAGGGGGGACCAGAGCTCACCTGAATAAACCGTGTGCGAAGAGACCCAGGGTGGCGCTACCCCAACGCGCGTTTCGGCGTGCCTTCGTCAGGGGGTAGCGCCATCACTGTGAACCGGGTTTAAATAGGCTCTCTTAGCCAATGAAAATGAATACTTACTCGTCCCCCAGGTGTACATGTTACGAGGGCGCGCAGTAATCCTGGTGTTCCGCATCCGGCCGCCCCACAGCCGGCGTCCCGCCGGCACGCCTACACCATGTGATAAAGTCACATGATCGGGCGGCTTTGACGTAAGGACGCACGGGTGAGAGGCGCCGGAGGCAGCACCCAGGATGACGCGCGCACACATGACAAAGGGGGAGGAGCATGGAAAGACCAGCGGATAACCCAGGGAATAACCCTTCAGTTTTAAAGTCAGTAACCAGGCCATATCGATAGATGTTACTATAAATGTGCCGCATCAGAACATCAGTGCGGCATATGTAACTCTATAACAGTATATATATATGCATATACAAAAATTGATGATAAAGTACAAATATAATATAATGCATGATTGGAATTATATATCTATTATATACATATAAATTAAATAGTAATAAAATTAAATTAATGACATCAATAACAAATACATATGGCGACATGATTAAGAGTACCGAACATGATTGCAATCAAGTGTGATTAAAAAGCATTACTTATGATCTGAATCAAAAAATAATAAATATATGGATAAATAATTAATTAAACTAATATGTGTGATAGTGCAAGTAAAAACTAAAAAAGTTCATAAAATTCATAAAAGCTGAGAAGGAGGCGTGTAACATATATAGTGACTAATAATCACGCCCTAGTGCAATGGAAGAAGGGGGAAAAAAAGGTGAAACTAAAAGTGGACCTCTAATAAAAAGGGGGCCACTATAATTGTGTATTATCATATCATCGCCAATGGTGTCAATGTAGGGGACAGCGCTAGTGTCGACACAAAGGTAAATATGTATGGCTGATGCCAAAGGAGGTGAAGTGCAAGCGAAATGCTGGGTGCAAAAAGGAAGACAAATGAAGAGTGGGGACATGTGTAGAAGGAAAACCAGCCAATATATATAATGGCTATGTCCATAAGTCAGTCCCACAGACGTAGCACACAAAAGAAAAGAAGCAATAGTAGCATCATGTTGGGAATAATCCATTCTTGAGGGAGTCAGATAGACATAAGAGCGCTGGGTATCCATCAATTGGGGGGCTAAAGAGAGAAGGAAGAAAAAGTAATCAATAATAAAATGTGAAAATATGGAAGACTCATAAGGATACGAATCAATCAGATTATATATAGACCACAGTTAAAAGAAACGGAATAAGGTCCACAGTAGTGGGCCCAGCGGTTAAAGAAAAGAAGAGAAGCCCAGATTCTCATTAAGGCCCCTAGGGCGCAATGTCCCAAGGGTCCATATCCAGCGGCTCTCTTTTTGAGCAAGCCGCTTGGATGTGTTGCCTGCACGTAGATCTACCTGGATGCAGTCTATGCCTCTGACTCTGAGACATCTTGGATTACATGAGTGAAATTCCTTGAAATGCCTAGGGATGGGTTTTAAGGTCTCAATCTCCTTCACCTCCTGTGCATTAATAATACCTCTCACGTGCTCCCGCACACGGACCCTCAACTCACGGGTCGTCAAACCAACGTATATCTTGGGACATGGGCACACCGCGTAGTAGACGATCCGTGTGCTGGAGCACAAATCTGGGCTTCTCTTCTTTTCTTTAACCGCTGGGCCCACTACTGTGGACCTTATTCCGTTTCTTTTAACTGTGGTCTATATATAATCTGATTGATTCGTATCCTTATGAGTCTTCCATATTTTCACATTTTATTATTGATTACTTTTTCTTCCTTCTCTCTTTAGCCCCCCAATTGATGGATACCCAGCGCTCTTATGTCTATCTGACTCCCTCAAGAATGGATTATTCCCAACATGATGCTACTATTGCTTCTTTTCTTTTGTGTGCTACGTCTGTGGGACTGACTTATGGACATAGCCATTATATATATTGGCTGGTTTTCCTTCTACACATGTCCCCACTCTTCATTTGTCTTCCTTTTTTGCACCCAGCATTTCGCTTGCACTTCACCTCCTTTGGCATCAGCCATACATATTTACCTTTGTGTCGACACTAGCGCTGTCCCCTACATTGACACCATTGGCGATGATATGATAATACACAATTATAGTGGCCCCCTTTTTATTAGAGGTCCACTTTTAGTTTCACCTTTTTTTCCCCCTTCTTCCATTGCACTAGGGCGTGATTATTAGTCACTATATATGTTACACGCCTCCTTCTCAGCTTTTATGAATTTTATGAACTTTTTTAGTTTTTTACTTGCACTATCACACATATTAGTTTAATTAATTATTTATCCATATATTTATTATTTTTTGATTCAGATCATAAGTAATGCTTTTTAATCACACTTGATTGCAATCATGTTCGGTACTCTTAATCATGTCGCCATATGTATTTGTTATTGATGTCATTAATTTAATTTTATTACTATTTAATTTATATGTATATAATAGATATATAATTCCAATCATGCATTATATTATATTTGTACTTTATCATCAATTTTTGTATATGCATATATATATACTGTTATAGAGTTACATATGCCGCACTGATGTTCTGATGCGGCACATTTATAGTAACATCTATCGATATGTCCTGGTTACTGACTTTAAAACTGAAGGGTTATTCCCTGGGTTATCCGCTGGTCTTTCCATGCTCCTCCCCCTTTGTCATGTGTGCGCGCGTCATCCTGGGTGCTGCCTCCGGCGCCTCTCACCCGTGCGTCCTTACGTCAAAGCCGCCCGATCATGTGACTTTATCACATGGTGTAGGCGTGCCGGCGGGACGCCGGCTGTGGGGCGGCCGGATGCGGAACACCAGGATTACTGCGCGCCCTCGTAACATGTACACCTGGGGGACGAGTAAGTATTCATTTTCATTGGCTAAGAGAGCCTATTTAAACCCGGTTCACAGTGATGGCGCTACCCCCTGACGAAGGCACGCCGAAACGCGCGTTGGGGTAGCGCCACCCTGGGTCTCTTCGCACACGGTTTATTCAGGTGAGCTCTGGTCCCCCCTGCCCCCCGCTGGTTGTGTGGTCATCTGTGTCCACCTGCACCTTGCCCTTCATGCTACATACTTCTACCTTATGCGTTCGCAATTGTTCCCAGTGGGGGTGCAGGAGCTGACCCCGCTCCACCCGATATTATATGGTTTCATCATCTATCCACTTATTTCATGGGTTGGGCACTGTACCCAAGACTCTTCTTTCCCATGTTAGACATGATTGTACATTAGATCTCTTTATGTTCATATCCGTGTGTTTTTCCTCCCAGGGTGGCGCTCTTTTTGTTCTCCGCTCTCATCACCTTGCTTCACGGCATCTCATGCATTAATCCACTTTCTTTCTTTTTCTGTTATTTTAACATATTGTAATAAAATGTATATATTTTTGGTAATATGAGCTCTCTCTTCATTTGTTTCTCCTATATATTGATAAGATAATATACAATCATTAACCTGGCCCTAGAGTTGGGATAACAAGACAATTTTGGTGGGATTGGCCAGCAATATAGGACAAATGGAAAAGGGCAACAGTCTCCATCAAATAAGTTTTTAGCCATTTTAGGATGCCAGATCCTTGGTTCCCCTGTTAGCGGCTTAAGGTCCTATTGTGAGGGATACAAACGCTCATTCCCGATAATTAGTCCATGTAATTGAGCAGCCCATCAGCTGATGAACAAGAAAAGGCTCCTTTGTCAGCTAATTGGCATATTTCATCAGGTTGAAAGATGACCAATAATCAGGGGTGTGCTGACGATCATCTATAGAAGAGAATGAGGGAGGAACGACTGCGGTGGCAATCATTCCTCTCTCATTCAAAGTTTGCATCTGCCAGTGTAATCAGGCCAGGGCAAATGTGCGCCAATGGATCATTATCATCAAACTTCCACCCTTATTCCCCTCTACCCATGGAAATAAACATGCACACTCTCAACATATCTATTCATGTATGTTTATGGGAGAGCCCAGTGAGACAGCTCTCTAATGTGTATGACTGACTTTAACGTTCCCTACTAATCACAAAAATGTACATCACAGTTGGGTGCTGGTTCAAAAAGATTACCCATTTCAGCCCCTTATTAGACAGCCTGAAGTCCACTGAAGGACCCTAGGACCTTTGGCTCAGGATTAGTGTTGGGCAAGCATGCTCGGCTGGACACCATTCTCAACCTACAACCATGCATGGTCTTGTCTCATAATAGCCGTACCTTGGTGGCGGCTTTGGAGCTCGGCAAGCTCACACACATACCATGCCTAGCCCACGTGTTCAACTTAGTGGTTCAGCGGTTTCTCAAAACCTATCCCAATTTGCCTGAGCTACTAGTGAAGGTGTGCACCGTTTGTGCCCATTTCTGAAAGTCCGCCAGTCTACCAACACTGCAGCAGCGCTTGGAATTGCCAGCTCACCGACTGTTGTGAGACGTGAGCACGTGCTGGAACTCCACGTTCCACATGTCGGCCAGGCTTTGTAAGCAGCAGTGGGCAGTAATAGAATACCAGATGCAACATGGTCGTCGCCTTTCCAATTATCTTCCGCTCTTCACAAGCGACGAGTAGGCATGGATGTCTGACCTCTGTGAGGTTTTACGAAACTTTGAGGAATCAAAACAGATGGTGAGTGGCGATGCCGCTATTTTCAGCGTAACCATCCCACGTCTGTGTCTACTGAAATGCTCGCTGCTCACAATGAAGGTGGACGCTTTGCATGTGAAAGAGGTGGAAATGGGGGAAGACAGTACACAGGGTGTACCTTCAGTTCATCTTCTCAGCACGAATTGGATGATGACGATGAGGAGGAGGAGCAGGAGACGGTTGCCTCCACTACAGAGGGTAGAACCCATAGCAGGTTTATTCCATCTATTCAGCGTGGATGGGCCGAAGAGGATGATGAGATTGAGAGTCATCATCCAGATGAGGACAGCGAAGTCTTGTCTGTTGGGACTCTGGCACACATGGCTGACTTTATGTTATGCAGTCTTTCCCGTGACCTTCGCGTTATATGCATTTTGGCCAGCACCGATTACTGGTTGTTCACCCTTCTCCACCCCCACTACAAAGAGAACTTCTCATCTCTCATTCCTGTGGTGGAGAGGACTAGCAAAATGGTGCAATACCAGAAGGTCCTTGTGGAAAAATTGCTCCCAAAATTTCCAGCTGACAACGCTGGCAGCAGAGTACGTAGTTCCATGGGCAACCGAGAAGGAGAAACTAGGGGAATACACAGCAGTTCCAACAGAGGCAGGGCAACACTCTCCAAGGCCTGGGACAGTTTCATGACACCCCGCCAGCACCCTCCCCCTGATGCGCAGCCTAGTGTCACAAGGAGGGAAAAGTTTTGGAAGATGGTCAAGGAGTACCTACCAGACCGTGTCAGCATCCTCAGTGATCCCTCTGTGCCTTAAAACTATTGAGTGTCAAAGCTGGACACGTGGCATGAACTGGCGCTCTACGCCTTGGAGGTGCTGGCCTGCCCTGCCGCCAGCGTTTTGTCAGAGCAGGTATTTAGTGCTGCCGGGGGCATAATAACTGATAAGCGCATCCGCCTTTCAACTGAAAATGCTGACAGGTTGACTCTTATCAAAATGAACAAGGCCCCTGACTTCTCTACTCCTCCAGAGGAAAGCGGCTGAACATAAAGGCACTTTAAATGTGGTTTTTATGGTGTATTGAATACACTGTATTCCCATGGACCCCTTCCACCACAAAAAAGGATATATGGTTCAATCTTCCTTTTCTCCTTTTCTCTTTCGTTCTCCTCCATCATATCAACATGCTTATTAGGCTGCCCTCGCTCCTAGATGATAGATGATAGTCTATGTTCGTTCGTGACGCCAATTGCAGCGTGCACAGGGTATTATCACAGGGCCCTTCCAAGATGTTATAACTCACGTCTCAGGTTGGGAATGCCAGAGTGGTGTAATGTCTCTGTATGGTAGTGGTAATTGTGTCAACGGTGTCTCCTACCTGGGCACAGCTGGACTCCTGGCTCACTTGCAAAAATGAGTGTAGTGATAGGAGGAGTAATAGAGGGATTTTGCAGCAGTAATTGAGATCCAGACCTTGGGTACAGTTCAAACTCGTCTTTACTGAGGGTAACTTTCATCCAAGCAAGGTACAGCTTTAGTCTTAGGTCCCAGCAGGCTTTCAGCAATGGTTGGCAGGAAATTATCTTCTGCTTTATCAACCTGGAGCTTGCAGGAAAGGACTTCTGCTTTGTAGCTCTAAACATGTGGCAGGAATTTGGTTTCTGCACTTTCTATCTTCTGATGTACAGATCCTTCTAAATAAATTAGCATATTGTGATAAAGTTCATTATTTTCTGTAATGAACTGATAAACATTAGACTTTCATATATTTTAGATTCATTACACACAACTGAAGTAGTTCAAGCCTTTTATTGTTTTAATATTGATGATTTTGGCATACAGCTCATGAAAACCCAAAATTCCTATCTAAAAAAATAGCATATCATGAAAAGGTTCTCTAAACAAGCTATTAACCTAATCATCTGAATCAACTAATTAACTCTAAACACCTGCAAAAGATTCCTGAGGCTTTTAAAAACTCCCAGCCTGGTTCATTACTCAAAACTGCAATCATGGGTAAGACTGCCGATCTGACTGCTGTCCAGAAGGCCATCATTGACACCCTCAAGCAAGTGGGTAAGACACAGAAAGAAATTTCTGAACGAATAGGCTGTTCCCAGAGTGCTGTATCAAGGCACCTCAGTGGGAAGTCTGTGGGAAGGAAAAAGTGTGGCAGAAAACGCTGCACAACTAGAAGAGGTGACCGGACCCTGAGGAAGATTGTGGAGAAGGACCGATTCCAGACCTTGGGGGACCTGCGGAAGCAGTGGACTGAGTCTGGAGTAGAAACATCCAGAGCCACCGTGTACAGGCGTGTGCAGGAAATGGGCTACAGGTGCCGCATTCCCCAGGTCAAGCCTCTTTTGAACCAGAAACAGCGGCAGAAGCGCCTGACCTGGGCTACAGAGAAGCAGCACTGGACTGTTGCTCAGTGGTCCAAAGTACTTTTTTCGGATGAAAGCAAATTTTGCATGTCATTCGGAAATCAAGGTGCCAGAGTCTGGAGGAAGACTGGGGAGAGGGAAATGCCAAAATGCCTGAAGTCCAGTGTGAAGTACCCACAGTCAGTGATGGTCTGGGGTGCCATGTCAGCTGCTGGTGTTGGTCCACTGTGTTTTATCAAGGGCAGGGTCAATGCAGCTAGCTATCAGGAGATTTTGGAGCACTTCATGCTTCCATCTGCTGAAAAGCTTTATGGAGATGAAGATTTCATTTTTCAGCATGACCTGGCACCTGCTCACAGTGCCAAAACCACTGGTAAATGGTTTACTGACCATGGTATTACTGTGCTCAATTGGCCTGCCAACTCTCCTGACCTGAACCCCATAGAGAATCTGTGGGATATTGGGAAGATAAAGTTGAGAGACGCAAGACCCAACACTCTGGATGAGCTTAAGGCCGCTATCGAAGCATCCTGGGCCTCCATAACACCTCAGCAGTGCCACAGGCTGATTGCCTCCATGCCACGCCGCATTGAAGCAGTCATTTCTGCAAAAGGATTCCCGACCAAGTATTGAGTGCATAACTGAACATAATTATTTGAAGGTTGACTTTTTTTGTATTAAAAACACTTTTCTTTTATTGGTCGGATGAAATATGCAAATTTTTTGAGATAGGAATTTTGGGTTTTCATGAGCTGTATGCCAAAATCATCAATATTAAAACAATAAAAGGCTTGAACTACTTCAGTTGTGTGTAATGAATCTAAAATATATGAAAGTCTAATGTTTATCAGTACATTACAGAAAATAATGAACTTTATCACAATATGCTAATTTTTTTAGAAGGACTTGTATGGGGACTGACAAGCTGAGGAGGAATATGACTTCTCCTGGGTCTCTGGACTTTACTCACAGTTATCTTCTCAGGGTATGCTTTCTTCCTGGAACTGGAGGTTGTCTGCTTGCTTCATCCAGCTGAGGCTGCAGGGCTCAGACTGGGGATTTGATCGATGTCTCAGCCAAGACAAGATCCTGTCTTTCTTCCCTATATCTGGGAGCTCCTAACATGCACAGCCTTCCCAAACAGGGGTGGCTGGCACACTCCTCTAACTTGCTTCTCCATCCAAGCTGCAGGATGTGGGCACAGCCCACTCTGCTCACAGAGGGGGAGCTTAGAAATACTAAACTGAACCTAAGTCCTTACCAAGCCATTGCTGCCACCTGCTGGTGAACATGGAAATTACAGCAATAGTTTACATTTAACATGGTTTATAATGCACAGTTGTGAAGACATAATGTAAAATCACAGATAACAAGGTAGAGGCTCTTAACAGATTGTAGCGGGGTAGAAGAGTTTTGTAACACAACTCTAGGGTGTTACACATGCTCAACCTGCGGCCCTCCAGCTATCAGCCTACAGCAAGGCATGGTGGGAGTTGGAGTTTTACAACAGCTGGAGGGCCGCATGTTGAGCATCCCTGTTTTAGATGGTCTTTGTCACAACCAGACAGCTGAGAAGCTCTGACAGAGGCCTTTCAGAACCTCCTCCTTGAGTTCTCTTTGTTGTGCTGTTCAGTTCCTCATCTCGTTAGCCTCTCTCAGATGTCATGGAGTTGGACTGATTGCTTCCCTTTAAATTCTTCCCCAGAATGCTTTACTGGGCGGCTTATACTACTTCCTGGAGTGTGTGTGCATGCTGATCTTGTTTTCCAGTCTGCTACAAAGTTAAGTGCTGAACATTTATCTGTTATTTTCTGTTTGCTGGATCCCAGGTGACCCTGACTCCCTCCGTGTCTGGTGTAGGGAGCCGGTGGTCGTGTCCCCTCACTATTGTAGGGTGTTCAGGGGTTATATAGTCGAGGTACGTGGATATGCAACCTTCCACCTTTCGGATCTTTGCATAGGCTGAGCAGCCAGGGAAAGTGCTAGGTCTTGTGCAGGGGTCTCCCTTTTGGTTCCTTAGCTTTGGATCCACTCAGTCATATATGCATGTTGCTTTGTCTTGTTTCCTGTACACCGTCCGTGACATTATAAGCCGCCCAGTAAAGCATTCTGGGGAGGAATTTAAAGGGAAGCAATCAGTCCAACTCCATGACAGCTGAGAGAGGCTAACGAGATGAGGAACTGAACAGCACAACAAAGAGAACTCAAGGAGGAGGTTCTGAAAGGCATCTGTCAGAGCTTCTCAGCTGTCTGGTTGTGACAGTCTTAAGCAGAACCCAAAAAATAGGGGTGTTAAAAACACAGTGACCACTTCACTGATAGGAATGTTGCTTGAACAATTAGGAGGGGTGAAGAGATGTGCACTATCTCTCACCCTTATCACTGTAAGGGCAGAACACTACCGTACCCCCGTCCGCGGTGAAAATGCCAGCTGAGAGTGGTTGTCATACCAACCATGTAAAGTGGTGGGAGAAAAGAGATATCAACCCACTTTGTAATGGCACGGCCCATTTACCCCTGAAGAAGCCAGAATACTGGTGAAACATGTCGGGGGGCAGTGTTACTTTTTAATCACTGTGCTCCACTCCACTGTCAACAAGCAATTTGCGGTCAGCCTGGCCGACGTTGCTTGGCTTGGTTTAGCAATCAAGTTAGATATGGTATTGGCTACTGTGCACTGAGTCCGTGTTGCGGTGTTAGTTGCCACTAATCCCAGTCTGAGATTATTTGAGACGCGTAACGCTCCATTACAAAGTGGGTTGATATCTCTTTTCTCCCACCACTTTACATGGTTGGTATGACAACCACTCTCAGCTGGCATTTTCACCGCGGACGGGGGTACGGTAGTGTTCTGCCCTTACAGTGATAAGGGTGAGAGATGGTGCACATCTCTTCACCCCTCCTAATTGTTCAAGCAACATTCCTATCAGTGAAGTGGTCACTGTGTTTTTAACACCCCTATTTTTTGGGTTCTGCTTAAGATTTATTAAAGAGTGCACGTTGTTGACACTTAGTATTTAGTTTTTACATTTATCCAAATAAAAGTGAAGTATTAATTTACACCTGGGCCAAGATGGGTTCTATTGCCTGGTTAGGCATTTGTAAATAAACTAGTGAAATAACCTTACCCAGGTTAGGTCCTAATTATATATATATATATATATATATATATGCTTGATTTTATGGCGCACTTTCTGTAAAGTCCGTCCAATAAAGGATTCACTGGAGATGCTGCCGCTACCTCTCTTCATTTGCTATACGGTCGACTGCTGAGGATCTGCGGTCGTGGCTTGGCTGTTGCATTACCAGTGTGGCCATTTATGTCCGTGGGTGCTGCTCTACAAACACTTTTGTATACATTAGATCCAGGTGCCTGCTGTTTAAAACAGCAGGCACAGGCGGTGGGAAAGGGTTAAGCTAGCTATAATTAACATTACAACAGCTATTGGTTAATCGTTCTGGCCAACACCCATCTCTCTCGATTCTCCGATACACATGCACATTCAGTTTAGCCAAATGTGTATGTGTATTTAATGAGGAGGAGAAAGTCGCTGCCAGACATTTCTGGTGGAAGCCTATCTCCTTGTAGAATAGGAGGACTGGGCGAGAATCTTCACTTCACCTGATCCGTCTTTCCCCCGACATCATCTGTCAGGGGAGAAGCAAGAGCTCCCTGCACCCCTTAGACTGTCAGCTGAACCTGCCGTTTTCGGTGTATTGGGGCCTTTAGTCTATTTAGCCTTTTGCCATCTAAAGCTTCACACATCTGAGCTCTCGATTCCTCTGTGCCTGAGCCCTTGTTTACTCTACTATAATCTCCGAAAACTGCCTACACGTCTCTGCTTGTTTGACCATGCCAACTGACAGCAGATAGTAATTAATTGGTCAAGCTAATCTACCCATCTATTTCATTGAAAGGACTGCGCTTGAGATGCTGTTTAACCCGTTGCTAAAAACAAAACTGTAAGAGTTCTGTTACACGTGAAGATAAATTTGTACAAGCGAGCCCCCGATAGACAAATGAATGAGTTTTAATGCTAAAAAAACCCATGTATTTATATGTAACGATAATTGTATGGCTTATTCCAGATTTCAAGAGCTTTTCAGATCACTTTCCTATTCTCCTATGCCACTTTTAGCAGTTGCCTGTTTACTTAAAGTGGTTATCCCAGATATCATATAGTACATGACACGCTCTTTCTAACAAAGCTAGAACCAGCCCTGTACCTCACATGGGTCCATAAATCTCCCCATTCATTGCTCCAATTTCTCTGCTAGATTTATTTCAAGCTGGCAGCTCAGGGGGCGTGCACATTCTCTAGGGGCATGTCCTTTCTGCTGCAGCTGGTGGCAGTTAAGGGATGGAACTGAGCGTGTACTTCCATCTCACTGAGCTGAACAAAGAATTTTGAAAGTGGGGTGAGGGCAGTACACTTGCGGCACATGTTGTTATAGATGAGACTTGAAAAAGGTCACCATGACCGAAACGTCGTCATTCATCTGAGAAACATTCAAAATTATGATTTACTCCTTTTTATACATACTTCTGGGATAATGGAAAATTATGTATAAACACTATTTGAAGAAATAAATATAAGAACGTGTATTTAGCGTGTGCACTGAATCTATCCAGAATACTGATAGGGTTGAAAAACCTTTTTGGGTCACACCGCAATATATGGTGTGCTATTCCAATATATATTTACTAGGATACATGACAGTCACCCTTAGTTTCTGGTTTACATGACAATATGATTGCCTGCAAATCACCGTAAAATCTCTACATTACACTGGTGCAATCTCAATGCATTCCTATGGGAAACAAGCCCATGGACCACCCTGTAAACTTTTTTCGTCAGAGGTAAGGTCATATGTCACCTTATTTCTCATGAGGAAATATTGAGATTGCATTATCAACTTGCTATTTATCCATTTTTCGGAAAACTAGGAGAACACTCCTGTTTGAGCTGTAATGGAACTAAATTGCTGTAGTGTATGGACACAAGTCACAAGATACTTTCTTTATTCCAGCTAAGGCTACTTTCACACTAGTGTTTTTTGCGGATCCATCATGGATCTGCAAAAACGCTTCCGTTACAATAATACAACCGCATGCATCCGTCAGCGTTATTCTATCCGCGATAGGAGCGCAACCAAATGGAACGGAATGTATTTTGGTGCATTCCGTTTCATTCGGTTCAGTTTTGTCCCCATTGACAATGAATGGGGACAAAACGGAAGCGTTTTCATCCGCTAATGAGATCCTATGATGGATCTCAATAGCGGAATTGAAAACGCTAGTGTGAAAGTAGCCTAAGTAATACACTGAATGAGCCACACCCAGAACACTGGCTCATAAGACAAATGGCAACCAGCAAAAGTTGCCCAAAATATACTACATGCCCCCTCTTCTTGAAGAAAAAGCATTTTAATAATAGATCAGTAACAGATGGTACATGTGATATTAATTGCACAGTGAAGCAAATAACATGTTAAACCTGAATCTCCTGCCCACATACTGTATAAAGGGGGAGATTTATTAAGACAGCTTTTTATGATTCCCTCTGTGCCGCCGGAAGACGCAACAAAGTTATGTAGAGGCACATGTGAAGTGTCCTGAAACACACTGCTACACACTGTAATTCTGTTTCATGGAGATATGATAACTGTAATGTAAAGTAATGTCACCGGTGCAATATGTAAAGCTGTAAATTCCTAGTAACAGGCTGGTAACCACCACTTCACGTTAGCCACCACTAGAGGCTGCTGGTATGTAGCCCTATAAAAGGAACAGGCAAGACACAGGAAGGGAGAAAGTGTGTAGTGAGAGTGAGGAGACAGTAAGTTCAGAGTGAGGAGAGTCAGATGAAAGTCCACAATGTAGCAATCACTTTAGCGCGCTTGGCAGTGGCCAGGCTGAGGGAGGTTGGAGGAAGAATCATCAGAAACTACACAGCACAGACCAGTGTATACTGGGATATAAAGCACGTCTAGTGGAGATAGCAGCATTCTCTAGCTTATGGACTCCACAGCACCTAGTGACCGAGAGAAGCCTCAAAGCACCTGGACACACTGCTACAACTAAGCGCAAAGTTGTGTTTTACCATATTCCTCTATGGACTGTGTGGAAACATTTCTATTAGCAACCAGTACAAAGAATGTAGCAGAAGTTTCATGCCTGCCGTTCGGGAGAACCTCCATGTAGGTTGCAGAAAGGAAGAAAGAGAGAGAGAGAAAGACATAGAGAGCCAGTACCTGGCTGTTAGGAAGTGGACCAGTTAAAGGACAGACAAAGGACTTATTGATAACAGCAAAAGGAAGTATATGAGTGCAATCAGAACATTGAATCCTATAGTACCACAACTGAGCCTGTAACCTGGAATGACAGCACAAGTAAGAGCAGAAGTGTATCTGAATACCTCCATGATAACTGAACTTGGAACTTTTACCTCAAGGTAAGTGATTTTCAGTAAACCTTTAATTTATTTATTCAAAAGGACTCATCTTCATTCTACTACCTCATTTGCACCCAAGGGTGCTGGCATCGTGAACCTCAGGTACCCAGCCTTCCCTGCACCTATAACCCATAGCACCAAGCGCACCTCAACCAACATCCGGCAAGAGATCCCTCAACACCAGAATGTGCCCCAATAGAGTCCACTGCCTTCCTTTCCATAACTGCACACCGACCCAGGGAGCTTCAGAAACTTGAGTAGCAACTACTACACCCATCAGGCCACCACACTCACACATTGCCTCTGCGGTCCCGCCGCTGTATTACTAATATTGACGTCACGAACAGGATCAAATCCTCTGTGTCTTATGTGAACCGGATCAAATCCACTGTGCCTTATGTGATCAAGATAGAAATTGCCTCTTTGCCTTATTAGAGACTTTATTTACATGTGTTCCTGGAGAGTTGCTGACTGGGACTTATGAACATCTTTATTGCCTTCAAAAAGTGATTGTTTGGCGCAAGAACTGTATGTTGATGGTCTGTAAAACCCCTACTATCAAATCGCTGTGTCAAAAGTTGAAAAAATGCTAAATCTATCTATGTAGTATATCTATCTATGTATTATCTATCTATCTATCTATCATCTATCTATCTCATATATATCTATGTATTATCTATCTATCTCTTTATCTTAGGCTTCATGCACACGACCGTGCTCCGTTGTGTAGCCCTGCAAAAAAAATATAACGTCCTATTCTTGTCCGTTTTGCGGACAAGAATAGGCCTTTCTACAATGGGCCACCCGTTCCGTTCCGCAAATTGCGGAAGGCACAAGGGCCGCTTCCGTAATTTGTGGATCCGCAATTTGCGGACCGCAAAAAATGTAACGGTTGTGTGCATGAGGCCTATCTCTCTATCTACCTCTCTATCTCCTATCTGTATATCTATCTATCTATCTCATATCTAGCTATCTCATATCTATCTAGGTAATCTTCTTCTTGGTAAACCCTTGAATGCTGTAGATCGATATACAGCAATGTTAAGTCTCCCAAATTTTAACCACTGATGTTACTGTAGACATTCTAGACACCAGAATGTCAAGATGTAGATTCTACTGGGAAGGATGCTTTGAATGCTGTGTCACTGTACATAGCACTATGTGTCATATCTTTTGTGTGCCCCTGCAGAAATTTCTCCCTCATGTGTATGTGTGGCTGGGGGAGGCCCTCCCTTTGATGAATCGCTTTCCAGAACAACCCACCCACTTCAGACCAAAGCCACAGCGTGTGACACAACACTGTATACGTCCCCGCACTCTTCATTACAAGGGTGTGTTGTAGCTGCTATGCTAGAAAACCACTCGCAACATGTAATTCAGAATTACTCACATAGCCCTCCTTTACTTTCTGGAATCTTCTAGCACTGGAAGTTGTTGGCCATTAAACCTCTTCCTAGCTGCCTCCTAGCCCTGTCTATTTACTATATAGACCCCTTATCGTTTCTGTGCAAAAGAAGTGCAATCATGAAATGTGGGGTTTGCACAACAAATCTAATCAATATGTTTCTTTTCCTAGTACTTATACATGGTTTACTAGGGTTTAGTGCTGAGTACGAAACAAGAAATACTATTAACGAAGAGGCCAACATTATTGTAACAGAAGAAACTCAAGTAGCAAACTAGAAAGACAAAAGTTAGTACTGTACACGGTATAAACAGTCTTGTCTATCGGCAAAGATGAAAGAGTACGAGGGATTTTTCATAAGTTATCTACCTGAATATAAAAACAACATTTTCTGAGAAAATTGAACTTACTACTTCCAATGTAATCCTCTTTGACTTCAATGCACTTATTCCACTCCGCCTCCAGTGATCGGATTACCTCAGAATAGAAGGAGTGGTCAGAAAAATTGTTGCCCACACAGAAATTTCTTCAGGTTCCTGGCTCGTAGACTATAGAGTAAATGGTTAAGTTTCATGATAGCTTGTGATTTGACAGACAGACTGGCTGGCGCATTGTCGTGAAGCGACACACCTGCCGACAATTTCCCGCTGCATTTCTCTTTGATTGCCTCATGTAATGCCTTCATTATTGAAGCATAGGTTTCTCCAGTAGTTGTCTTGTATGGCATAATTTCTAGTAATAAAACTCCTTCTGTATCCCAAAAATCTGTTGCCATGATCTTTCCACCTGATTGCTGCACACAAAATTTCTTTGGTGTTGATGACCCCTTTTATCTTCCATTGCATTGACTCTTGTTTGGTCTCAGAACCATGGTTCATCACCCATAATTGGAGAATAGAAGTCTCCTGCATTTTCTCTAAGCATGTCTAAATTCTCGTGTCTAAATTGTTGGCGACAAGTTTCTTTGCTCAGGCATCAACAGTTGTAGCACCCACCTGAAACTGTCCTTTGATATCATCAAAACATCATGAATGATACTGGAAACTGCCAACTGAAATGCCTAAGTCATGAGCTATAACACTGACTTTCACCCAGCGATCTTCCAAAATCAGGGCCTCCACTTTACAGCACATTTCCTTTGAAGATGATTCAATGGGTCACCCTGAGCTGGGGTCATCTTCAATTGATTCACTACTTCATTTAAACTGCTTGGCCCAAAACTTTACTTGGTAGTAGGAAGGTGCATCATTGCCATATACAGTAATCATCCTTTCATGGATTTCTTTAGGCTCCTTTCTTCCTTTTTAAGGAATTTATTTATGGAACAAAGCTCCAAATCCCTCACTTTCTTTTTAGACCTGCACTGTACTGCACTTGCCATCCTGTCACTTCTAGTGCTTTCATCTGACTGAACTGCTACTGTGTGTGTTGCATGTCCTGACATTTCTCCGGACCTTAATTCCAAGTTATGTTTAAGGGGTTTTCAGAGACTCCCAACAAATTTATGAAATTTATGTAAAAGTAGGGACTGTTTGTGGGGTAGGCGGAGACATCACCCCTGCAGTCCCTCAAAGACTGGTAGTATGGAGCACCACAGTGGCTTTACTGGAACTGTGGGGAATTGGACAGGTAAGGGTAGGCTCATATAGGTGGCAAACAAATCCAGTAGCCTGTTCCAGCAGAGGAACAGATACCGGAGTTTACCATATTGTGCACAACACCAGAAACCCCATTGATGATAATGGGATCCGATGGGGATCCCGCTGTTTTCCAGCATAAATGTTGGCTTTCGGTTGGACAAATACCACTTCATGAGTTGTTTGTCAGCTATACCACCTTAGTAAGGCATCTTTTGTTATTTTATCCTGCCTTTTGGTAAACCCCTTAACCCCTTAGTGGCCACCAATAAGCCTTTTTACCGTGGTTACTAAGGGGCGTTCAGCTGGGCCGCCACGTTTTTATGGCAGACCAGTCTAAGCGCTGCACACATCTTTCATGCAGCAGAGTGCAGGGGCTCGACTCTCACATGAGAGCCTGGCTTCTGCTCTAATGGCCCTGATCAGCAGAAGCACTGATCTGGGCCATTTAACTGCTTAAATGGCAAAGTCACTTTTGAACAGAGTCCCTCTGTCTCCCATTGGCACCCCACGAATGAGATGGAACAAATTAAGAGAAATTAAGGCACCAGGCCTGCCTGTAGTGTTTTCTATCAGGCTGTGCCTCTCTGGCGCACCCTGATGGCGACTGTCAGTAAAGCAGTATAATGTATTGTACAGCATAAACTGTACAAATATATTATAGAAGCGATCGAAGATCGCCCGTTACAGTCCTCTTGTGGGACAAGTAAATGGTAAAAAAATAAAAATAAAACTTTTATTAAATAGAGAAAAAATCTCCAAATTAAAAAAATACACTTTTTTCCTTTGAAAAATGCTTTTTAAAGGAGTTGACCAAGTTATTTTTATTGATGACCTTTTATTGATGTCCTCAGGATAGGACATCAATATCAGATTGCAGGGTAACACCTGTCACCCCCGCCAATCAGCTGTTTAAAGGAAAGGTACGTGACGTGCCAGCACTGCCTCCTCTTCATTGTTAGAAATTAATGGGACAGCTTAGGTTTATCTAAACTTGCTCGCCGCTGTGGATGCAACGGCGAACAAGTTTAGATACACCTAAGCCGTCCTATTAATTTCAATGGGATGGCTCGTTCCTATACACTTGTAACTTGGCCATCCCTTTTAATGGAAATAATTACAAAAATAAAATCCCCTCCACATATTTGGTATTGCGGCATCTGTAACGACTAGAGATGAGCGAATTTTAAAAAAATCTGATTCGGTCGGTTCGCTGAATTTTCCGAAAAGATTTGATTTGATCCAAATTTGTTTGTGGTGATGAGGAAACCACACAGTGGCCCAGTGACATACTGTTGAGGTGGCAACAGCATGAGGAGACCACAAAGTGGCCCAATGACATAGTGGTAAGGTGGCAGCAGCATTAGTAGACCACAGAGTGGCCCCGTGACATAGTGTTGAGGTGGCAGCAGCAAGATGAGACCACAGAGTGGTGAGGTGGCAGCAGCATGAGGAGACCACAGAGTGGTGAGGTGGCAGCAGCATGAGGAGGCCACAGAGTGGGCCAGTGACATAGTGTTGAGGTGGCAGCAGCATGAGGAGACCACATAGTGGCCCAGTGACATAGTGTTGAGGTGGCAGCAGCATGATGAGACCACAGAGTGGTGAGGTGGCAGCAGCATGAGGAGACCACAGAGTGGCCCAGTGACATAGTGTTGAGGTGGGGGGGGAAATACCAGTACCAGCTGAAGATGATGGGTAGCAGTAGGCGCACCTGGCAGCAGGTGTGGCATCAGCCGGGTGGCAGCATCAGAATAGTAGCTGAAGCAGGTAGCCAGAAGAAACAGGTCTCTTTTGTCAAAGTGTAGAAGTGGCACCATAGATGATCTAGTCTGATGCATCAGGCACTTGTGTTTGAAAATCCTGGCTGATCCATGCCTGATTAATCTTCACAAAGGTCAGTTTCTCCACATTGTGGGTGGACAGGCGAGTTCTCCTTGGGGTAACTATGGCCCCGCGGCACTAAACACCCGCTCTGATGCCACACTGCTGGCCAGGCAGGAAAGCTTGTCCAGGGCAAACTCGTCCAGTTGCGGCCACAAATCGAGTTTGGCTGCCCAGTAGTCCAGGGGATCTTTGATGTGGATTGGCAGGGTGAACTCCAAGTATGCCACAACCTGTTGGTTCAGGTTCTGCTCTATGTCTAGCTGCTGCTGCTGGTGAGTAGTTTCTTCAGTAGGCGGGTGAAGAAAACTGCTCATCAGCAACTCTAGACTTAAGTTGCTACTGACGGAGCTGGTACTGCTCCTGCAACCCCACCCCCCTCCCCAACAGCCATGGCAGTGGAATGTGTGTGCAGAGGGCCCTCCCGGTCAAACCTGCGTGAGGATGGGCGATGGCGCACATAGGCAGCGGCCAACTGACTACATAGAATGTCTCTATAGTAGTTCAGTTTGTCCTCCCTCTCAGCAGGTGTAAAAAAGGCCCCCATTTTGGACCAGTAGCGAGGGTCTAACATAGTGGAGAGCCAGTAGTCATCCCTCTGCTGCCTCCATCTCCACTGCATACTACCACGGTGTGTCTGGGTCCTCTGCCTCGTCTTGCTCATCGCCCTGTAGCACCTCTGGCTGGTTCTCCTCTCCTGTCACCTGTGTAGAAAAACCACCCATTTCTCTACACATTGCTTGTGCTCGAATGTCCTCCTCCTCCTCTAGTTCAGCCCCTACAGGGCTCATGTGGCTGTGAGATGTAGTTGCCACATCTCCTGTCCCCTGGCCAGCCAGATTTAGCAGCCTGTGCTCCAGGACATGAATCAGTGGAATTGCGTTGTTCATCCCATAGTCCTCGAGACCAGAGCAAACGGCAGGTGTCGCGCATGAGCTGCCACTGGCTAACATCGAAGTTACACAGGGGAGTACCTCTGTCCACCTGTATCATCAAGAAATCATTTATGGCCTTTCTCTGTTCATATAATCAGTCCAACATATGGAGGATGGAATTCCAACGGGTGGAAACGTTGCATATCAGCCTATGTTGGGGGACGCCGTTCTGCCGCTGCAGCCAGGGCTGCCATCAGAAATTTTGGGGCCCCTTACACAGCTCAAGGCCTGGGGCCCCCTCCTACCCCGCCCCTTTAGAATCCGTCCTGACTCCACCTCCCCTCCACCCCCAAGGACATACCCCCAATTTAATTATTTTTTTACAACTACAAAGACAGTAAAAAGTGATAATCAGCAATTTCTGTAAGGAATTCATTTTTGACCAAATAATATGAAGCCTGCTACCACGACAAGGTAGACTCTTTTAAGCAGGACCCTCCACTAACACTAACTACACTACCTGTTCTAATCTGCCCTAGCAATCTTCCCCTGGCACATTTAAGAAAAAACACCTTAAAAGCACAAGGTTTACTGTTACAGTGTTATAGGGGGATCTGTGGATGACATACTGTTATGGGGGGAATCTGTGGAGGACTTACTGTTATGGGGGGAATCTGTGGATGACACACTGTTATGGGGGATCTGTGGATGACACACTGTTATGGGAGATCTGTGGATGACGAACACTGTTATGGGGAATCTGTGGGTGACACACTGTTATGGGGGATCTGTGGGTGACGAACACTGTTATGGGGAATCTGTGGGTGACACACTGTTATGGGGAATCTGTGGGTGACACACTGTTATGGGGGATCTGTGGATGACACACTGTTATGGGGGATCTGTGGATGACAAACACTGTTATGGGGAATCTGTGGGTGACAAACACTGTTATGGGGAATCTGTGGGTGACACACTGTTATGGGGAATCTGTGGGTGACACACTGTTATGGGGGATCTGTGGATGACACACTGTTATGGGGGATCTGTGGATGACGAACACTGTTATGGGGAATCTGTGGGTGACACACTGTTATGGGGGATCTGTGGATGACACACTGTTATGGGGAATCTGTGGGTGACACACTGTTATGGGGGATCTGTGGGTGACACACTGTTATGGGGGATCTGTGGATGACGAACACTGTTATGGGGAATCTGTGGGTGACACACTGTTATGGGGGATCTGTGGGTGACGAACACTGTTATGGGGAATCTGTGGGTGACACACTGTTATGGGGAATCTGTGGGTGACACACTGTTATGGGGGATCTGTGGGTGACACACTGTTATGGGGGATCTGTGGATGACGAACACTGTTATGGGGATCTGTGGGTGACACACTGTTATGGGGGATCTGTGGATGACGAACACTGTTATGGGGGATCTGTGGATGACGAACACTGTTATGGGGGATCTGTGTATGACACTCAACCACTCTCAAACCCAACTGGTCAAACTTGTTAAATGGATCCCAAACACAATATGCACAATAACACCCCCACCCCCTCCAACACTCAATTAACCCCTTCATGGCCTAAACCTTTTTTTCAAAGCAGAACACAAAGCTAAATAGGGCTGGGTGGGCTGGCAAGGGAGGGGTTAATAACACTAAGTGATGGAGGATCCTGGCCCTGTGGGATAATCCAGAAAACAGCTTTGCATTTTACCCCCGAGCAAAGACCACACAACATAGAGCTGCCAAGCCAAGTAGACAACATAGGGATCAATATGAAAATAAATAATTTGGAGCCTTTGAAATAGCTCAGCTCAGTATGCGGCATAGGCTACTTTCACCCGTCCGTTTCTGGGTCCGCCTGTGAGATCTGTTTCAGGGATCTCACAAGTGGCCCCAAACGGATCAGTTTTGCCCCAATGCATTCAGAATGGATAAGGATCCATTCAGAATGCATCCGTTTGGCTCTGTTCCGCCTCCATTCCGCTCTGGAGGCTGCTGCAGCGTTTTGGTGTCCGCCTGGCGGTGCGGAGCCAAACGGATCCGTCCTGACTTACAATGTAAGTCAATGGGGAAGGATCCGTTTACATTGACATAAATATGGTGCAATTGCAAACGGATCCGTTCCCCATTGACTTTCAATGTAAAGTTATGACGGATCCGTTTGACCTACACTTAGACTTAGACTTTTTTTTACTGAGTTATGCAGACGGATACGGATACCAACGTTTGCATTATAGGTGCGGATCCGTCTCCGCACCTAAATGCAGGTGTGACAGTCGCCTTACTGAGCTGAACTATTTCAAAGGCTCCAAATTATTTCTTTTCATATTGATCCCTATGTTGTATGCTTGGCAGCTCTATGTTGTGTGGTCTTTGCTCGGGGGTAAAATGCAAAGCTGTTTTCTGGATTATCCCACAGGGCCAGGATCCTCCATCACTTTTAGTAATTAACTCCTCCCTTGCCAGCCCACTAAGCCCCAGCTATTTAGCTGTGTGTTCTGCTTTGAAAAAATACTGTATGCCACCATTACAGTAAAATGATAACATTATTTATGGAAACAAGTAACCTAATGGACCTTAATGAATCGTTGGGGTCCGTCCGATCCAACATGTGATGGAGTGGAGCACGGAGCCGGCACGACTCCTTCCTGGGCTGGCTAAGTGGGGCGAGGGGCGAGGGCACTAGGGCAGCTGGGCAGGCTTCCACCACAATTCTTTCCAGATTCGATTCCAGTCCCACTCCCAGAGGCCAGAACAGAAGTTCCCGCCGCCGCGCCTGGCTGCAAGCCTGCAAACCAGAATGGACTGTGTCTGGCAGTAGCAGGCAGGCTGCGGCGTGCTAATCTGAAGGCGGCGTCACGGCATGAGGCGGCAGCAGGCAGACGTCACCTGCCGCTGCGCAGCTACATTCCTCTGCGCAGCGGCTCAGAGCCTTTTAAAGGGGAATGCAGCCGGAGCCGGTATACCAGGTATAATACGGGCAAGGAACAGAGATAGGAAGTTCGGATCTTTCAGATCAATCGGTTCATTTGAATCAGCTCATTCAAATGAACCGATTCATGAATCGGATCTTCGGTTCACTTGCTGAGTCTACTGACTGAAGAGCTTAGGTGGTGCGCATGCGCGGATGCTTCGATTCACTTGCTGACTCGCTGAGTCGGCTCTTGGTACATTGTCTGAGCTCTGACTGAGTGAGTCAGGAATGAAGGGAAGCGGACAGGAGGACTCAGGACTGGAGCTGTGTGCTGTGCATGCAATGCATTGTTACCCACAGTGACAGCAGTCTGACAGCAGTACAACCAAGTGATGGCACATGGAAAACTGTATGTGCTGATAACAGTAACACTGGCTGATAATGAAATAGTCCCCACAGTCCCCCGATTTTCTAATAAACCTGAAGAGAGATTGTCACCCCGTCGGATCCGTCCTGCCGCCGCTCCGTCCCCTTTGACTATAATGGGGACGGGGGTGGAGCTCCGGCGCAGTACGGCAGTTCGCGGTGAGAGGCCGCCGGATTAAAAAGTTGGACATGCAGTACTTTTAGTCTGGCGGCCTTTCGCCATGCACTGCCGTGCTGCGCCGGAGCTCCGCCCCCGTCCTCATTATAGTCAATGGGGACGGAGCGGCGGTCTGGTGAAATAACGGCAGGACGGATCCGACAGGGTGAACAGCCTGTCGGATCCGTCATGCCGCTAGTGTGAAAGTAGCCTTACAATCTCATGGCTTCTGAGCAACAGATCGCGTGGTCTTCACAGTCATCTGTCACTTCTCTTATCTCTCTGCTCCTGTCCCTTAAGCTTATCACTGCTGCAGCCTGGTCATCAGCCTCAGTGTAAACTGTTCTAGTGACTGACGGTTCTTTTAACTCAAAGAATCGAATGAGTCTCTAACTAAGTCGGGTCTTTAGATTCTTTTAACTCATTCGATTCTTAGACTCCCTGTACTGTGTGTGACTCAGACTCAGAGCTGCTAGTGCTTGCCTTGCCTCAGCTCTGATTGGTTGGTGGGCGGGGAGGGGAGGGGCTGGCAGAAGCAGCTTCCACTCTATGATCAGATTACACGGCCGAGTCCCTCCCCTCCCTGCTGCCAGCGGCTCTGCTATTGTGTGCTGGGTCAGACTGAGCGGCTTCACTCGGATCCGCTCAGTCAGGTGAATCGACTCCAACGGTTTAGTGAACTGAATCGATTCAAATGAACCGGACATCACTAGCAAGGAATAATCAATTGCCCCCCTCTAGCGATGCAATAAAGTTCAAGTCACTGACAAATGGGAGGGAGAAAAAAAAAAAAAATTTTTTTTTTTTTATTGGAACTGACCGGGGCCCCCCCAGGGTCCGGGCCCCTTACTGGGGTATCGGCTGTACCCCCCTGATGGCGGCCCTGGCTGCAGCTCAAAAAGGGTGTGCTTTGTGGTGTACAAGTGGCTGAAGTGCATGCAAAGTTTCCTGGCCATTTTCAGGATGTCTTGAAAATGGGGTGAAGACTTCAGGAACCACTTTACAACCAAATTGAACACGTGCGCCATGCAGGACGCATGGCTCAACCCTCCTTGATGCAGCGCCGACACCATGTTCTTCCCATTGTCGGTCACCATGGTTCCGATTTAAAGTTGTCGAGGAGAAAGCCAGGATTCGATTTCTTGATGAAGGACGCGGAGCAGTTCCTCCCCTGTGTGACTCCGCTCTCCCAGGCAAACTAGGTGCAGAACAGCGTGACACCGCCGTGCCCTGCACATGTGGTATGCTGGTGGAGCACTGTGAATTGTCCCTGCAGTGGAGGTTGAGGACACAGGGGAGGATGAGGAGGCATAGGCGGACATTGTCGCAGAACCAAAGGCGTGAGAACGTGCAAGCGGAAGCGGCGTCACCTGGCCAAGTTGCTGGTGTGGCTGGGCAGGAACCACATTTACCCAGTGGGCCATAAAGGACATATATTGTTCTTGACCATAGTTACAGCTCCACACGTCGGCGCTGCCATGCACTTTGGCAGACACTGACAGGCTCAAGGACTGGCCCATCTTCTTTTCACCTTTTTCACAAATAAATGACAGCTTGGGACTCTCCACCCCGTTGGATGAGTACACGCATACTGTTGTCTCTTGGCAATCGCTTCGGTGATCGATTGGTGATGGAATGACTGACGAGGAGTAGGAGGAGAAAGAGCAGGAGCATCAGGACCAGTAGATGATGGGAAGGAAAGACTACTCCCTTCGGCTGAGGTGGTGGAGCTTTGACTGCATGAAATTGGGTGCGTGTCACTGGGTGATGCAGCAGTTGCTGCGGAAGACTGGACCACCACATCGGAGCCACGGTTCTCCCAGGCCACTTTATGGTGACATTGCATGTGTTGACACAGGGCAGTGGTGCCAACATTGGCACCCTGGCCACATTTCACCTACTGCCCACAAATTCGACAAATGGCCATGTTCACCTCCTCCGGCAGCCTAACAAAAAATTGCCACACCGCCAGCTCAGCCGCTGCCTCACACGCAAGCTGCCATGCTCTTCTCCCGATGATGATGATGATGAAGCCCCTCCTTCACCCGGCTCCCAAGTGCGATCGGCTACATCATCATCATCATCATCAGCTACTGTCTGCACGTTGCTGATGTCCCCCTTAACGGTCTCAGGGCCAGGAACCTGACCACTCACAACACCTCCTCCCACGCGAATCTCATCATCACTACTTGCCCGCCTACCAGAGGAAGTGGCGGATGTCTCCTCCAGATTTTGGCTAGGTAGTAGCTGCTTACTGTCCTCTAGTAGCTCGTCCTTGCTGAAAAGTGGAGCCAAGCCTACGGTACATAATACCTCTCACCAGGGGCGTACATAGAAATCACTGGGTTCCATAGCAAGAATCTAAATTGGGCCCCATCCCCTCCTCCCACTACTCATTCCAGGCCTCTCCTTTTGTTCCATGAACTATGCTTGCTGCTGCTTTTTATAATTTATGTAATCAGCGCCAGATTGGGATTACAAAAGAGGTATAATATATGCAGTGTGTACACATGTATAGTATATACAGCAGTGTACTGTTATGTGAGGTACGAGGTATAATAGATGCATTGTGTATAGATTTATAGTATATACAGCAGAGTACTGATATGTGAGGTACAGGGTATATTATATGCAGTGTGTACAGGTATATAGTATATACAGCAGAGTACTGATATGTGAGGTACAGGGTATATTATATGCAGTGTGTACAGGTATATAGTATATACAGCAGTGTACTGATATGTGAGGTACGGGGTATAATATATGCAGTGTGTACAGGTATATAGTGTATACAGTAGTGTAATATGTGAGGTACGAGGTATAAAAGATGCAGTGTGTACAGATATATTGTATATACAGCAGGTACTAACGTGAGGTACGAGGTATAATAGATGCATTGTGTACAGGTATATAGTAAATACAACAGTGTATTGACGTGAGGTATGAGGTATAAATTATAGCTCGTACCTCACATACAGTATCAGTCCACTGCTATATATACATAATATCTGTACACACTTCATCTATTATACTTCGTACCTAACATATCAGTACACTTGTCACAAGGGGGTAGGGAAGCGCGCACCCCTGACTCCACCCACTCCTCTGTCCCTGCCTACTTGCACTACTCGTCCTAGGCAATGGAGTGCAACTGGGCGGCGATCCCTAACCTGCGTAAGTGCGGAGGTCCAGAAAAACAGACAAATACAGGGAGGTCAAACAAGCAAGGTCAAAACCAGGATATCACAGCGGTACCAGGGAACAAGCAGAAGCTGCGTCAATGTACAAACTGAAAGTCAAAACCAGGAGAAGCAAAAATAGGACACAGGGAGCAAGCGAGGAAAGTCAAAGTCAAGCAGAAGTCAAATACCAGGAGATGCAAAAGTACAAAAGGAGCAAGCAAAATACAAAGTCGAGTAACTAGCCAAAGTTCAGTACAAAGTGAAAAGCCAACCAAGTATACACAAGGTATAGGACCTTAATCTCAGGCATCCTGTGGCCAGCAGGCTGCCTGTTAAAGGGTTTCTACCACTTGGATTTCACATAATTAGGTGTCAGACACTAGCGCTCCGCTAGTGTCTGCTCTGCCAAACTATCCTGCTATAATAGCTTTTGGGGCAGCCGTTTACCTAAAAAAAGAACTTTTATTAATATGCTAATGACCCTCTAGGTGCTATGGGGGCGTCATTAGCACCTAGAGGATCGGTCTACCTTCTCAAGATGCCGCCGCCCAGCGCGTCCCTCCAGCCCGCCCATCTGCTTCGGAATGCATCAAACGGACGACTTCACGCGCATGCGCCGTGCGCGGCTGTATTCGGCGCATGCGCAGTGAATGTCCGACCGCTTCCCTGCTCAGACATCTCCACTGCGCCTGCGCCGATGACGTCATCGGCGCAGGCGCAGTGGAGATGTCTGAGCAGGGAAGCGGTCGGACATTCACTGCGCATGCGCCAAATACAGCCGCGCACGGCGCATGCGCGTGAAGTCGTCCGTTTGATGCATTCCGAAGCAGATGGGCGGGCTGAGGGAGGCGCTGAGCGGCGGCATCTTGAGAAGGTAGACCGATCCTCTAGGTGCTAATGACGCCCCCATAGCACCTAGAGGGTCATTAGCATATTAATAAAAGTTCTTTTTTTAGGTAAACAGCTGCCCCAAAAGCTATTATAGCAGGATAGTTTGGCAGAGCAGACACTAGCGGAGCGCTAGTGTCTGACACCTAATTATGTGAAATCCAAGTGGTAGAAACCCTTTAAATAGGGGAGAGCAGGAGTCATGTGACGTGGTCAGCATCACATGACTCATCCCTCTGCATACAGCTGAGGGCCGAGTGCCCAGTTCGGCGCTCAGACACTTCGCAGTCTATATAGGAGCGGAGGACGCCGGCCACGCTAAGGAGGCATGCGCGGCCGGGTCCTCTCCGCCCCCCATTGCTTTGGAGGCGAGGACGCAGCGCGCATCCTCGCTCCAAACATACCGCAGAGTGCCGGCGGCACTGAATGGACAGAGTGCGAAGTCGGCGCCCTGTGACAGTACCCCCCCTTCTACGAGGGGCCACCAGACCCAAAGACACAGGAAAAGGTTTTTCTGGATGAGCAAGATTACATTTTCGAATCAACCTAGAAGCATGAATCTTATTCACTGGCACCCAGGACCTCTCCTCGGGTCCACAACCCTTCCAATGGACAAGGTATTGAAAGGAATTACAAACTTTCCTAACATCAATTATTTTAGAAATAACAAATACATTTTGACCATGCACCAGAACCGGAGAAAGAACTTCATGAGACAGAACTATGGGTGAAATATGTGGAAAGATTTATGAAATACATTGTGGATACGAAATAAATCTGGCAGCTTCCACCTAAATGATACAGGATTAATGATGTCAAGAATTTTTATATGGTCCAATAAATCCTGATGCAAATTTCCTAGAAGACACTTTTAAGGAGAATTTTTTTGTGGACAACCAGACTTTCTCTCCAACCGTAAAATCTACACCTTTGAACGCTTTAGGGTTAGGTGAGGAAATCGATGAGCAAGAGTTAAATCGAGGATGGAAACCAAAATTACAGAAGAACGGCGAGACTCCAGTAGAAGAGTTCACACGGTTATTCATGGCGAACTCTGCCAAAGGAAGATATTTCACCCATAATTGCTGATTATCAGAGATGTAAGATCTTAAAAAGTACAAGTGGTCCTGCAAAAATCAAGGGGCGTAGTGATGGTTGGAAGGGTGCAGGACCTCATTTATCATCTTTTATGCCAGTTTTCTGGCTTAACAGAACACTTAAATATCAGTAGAGGCACATGGACTGCAAGATGCTATGCCTAATTTTTATGAGGCATACACCTCATGATAAATTAGGCCCAGCATCTAGCAGCACACCTGATTATCATAGACTGATGTTTGCCGCTGGTCTATGATAAATCTGACCCTATATCTGACACCTCAGAATTGAGAAAGCTTGTTGGAAGAACGAGTGAAACGTTTTCAAGAAATCTACAGTACGTCCAGTTGCCTTGATTTATTCTTTACAGATTGACCCTATATGTATTTGCTGTCGCTGTAATCGAATCAACCCAGTGCGAAAAATGAACACTGTAAAATTTATAACATAAAAACTCATAATAATAAAATTTTATCAGTAGGTTATGTGTACCCCAAAATGATGCTATTAAAAACTACAATTTGTCCCACAAAAAACAAGACTACAAATGGCTACATCAACAAAAACAAAACCAAAAAAGTTATAGTTTTTGGAATGCAACGATTAAATAAAAAATGAAAATAATTGCTTGTCATTAAAGGTTTAGAGCTGAGCCCGAACATAACCTCATCTTCACAAATTTAGACCGCCCCGTGGCCGTGCTGCGGGCCGCAATGCACGAACACCGACCGTGGGGCAACCGCAGCAAATCGCAGACCCATTCACTTTAATGGGTCCGCGATACGGCCGTTCCGCAAAAAGATAGGACAAGTTCTATCTTTTTGCGGAATGGAAGTATGGGACAAAACCCCACGGAAGCACTCCATAGTGCTTCCATAGGGTTCCATTCCACGCTTTCGTTCCGCACCATTCCGGATCTCCGGATTTGCGGATCCATTGAAGTGAAAAGCAAATGCGGAACGCAAAAAATGGAACGGTCGTGTGCATGAGGCCTAATAGCCACCACTAAAAATAAACTTGTCTCACAACATCCAGGTGGTATATCTGGAGTGTCAGACTGCTGATGGATCACTGTGTAGTGGGTGTGCCAGTGAACTGCTGCTCAGCTCCCATTCAAGTTATTCCAGTATTAGGGAATTTGTGTTCAGCCAATTTCCTTGCGCTTTGTGGTAACAAATAGATTTTTCCTGAAATGGCGGTTAAAAAAAAATCAAACATACTCACCTCATCTATTTTCGCGCAAAGAAGCCGTCACAGCCATCTTGATTGCAGATACTGTGTGAAATCTCACGCAGGGTGACGTGTGACGTCACCACGACGGCACGCGCGGTGTCTTCAATCAAGATGGCTGCAACGGCCTCTACACGATCAAATGGATAAGGCGAGTATTTATTTATTTTACCCTGATTAACCCCTGAAAGGCCTAAATTGTAGTCTCAGATGCCCCGTTCCCCGTCATTGCACCCGCTATATGCAAAGGAATGCGCTTCGTGGCTAGGTAATTTGTCACAAATCTAAATTCTTTGTGAAATTCGACAAAGGAGCCGAATTAATTTTTTCATAACTTCGCTCATCTCTACAGGGAGCTCATACGCAAATGATAGTACTATCAGGGACACATGATTAAAGGGGTATTCCCATCACAGACAATGGGGGCATATCGCTAGGATATGTCCCCATTGTCTGATAGGTGCGGGTTCCACCTCTGGGACCTGCACCTACAACGAGAACGAAGCGGGGAGAGCTGTGGCTGGAGGACCCCAGGTTTCCCTGGGTCCGGCCACCACCAAGCACTGCTCCCCGCTGCTCCCATACAAGTGAAAGTGATCGCACCAAGCATGCGCCCCCCACTCCCATTCATTTCTATGGGGCTGACGGAAATAGCCATGCCAGCACTAGGCTATTTTCGGCGGCCCCATAGAAATCAATGGAGGGCGGCTGCGCATGCGCAGTGCGCCCTCAACTACTTTCCCCACTCCATTCTCCATGTAGGTGGGGGTCCCAGAGGTGGGACCCGCACCTATCAGACAATGGGGCAGATCCTAGCGATATGCCCCCATTGTCTGTGATGGCAAAACCCCTAAGTGATACTATCAGGGATATATGTCGACAATAGGGGGTGATTAGCTTGTAATATTTTGTTGTGCTCTGAACAACCACTATTTTTCCCCACAGTTGGCTGAAATGCTCTTTAGGCCTCATGCACATGCCCATTGCCCAGCCGTGCCCATATTGGGACCCAAAAACAGCGGGTCCGCAATATGTGGGCACAGCATGACAGATGGGTCTGTAACATCCCAGAGTATGTCACTAAACTCTGTCTCCCTGCTACCATATGTTAGGTGTGAATGTATTATCATCTTGTGTAATCTTAGGGCTCTTTCACACTTGCGTTGTCCGGATCCAGCGTGTACTCCACTTGCCGGAATTACACGCCGGATCCGGAAAAACGCAAGTGAACTGAAAGCATTTGAAGACGGATCCGTCTTCAAAATGCGTTCAGTGTTACTATGGCAGCTAGGACGCTATTAAAGTCCTGGTTGCCATAGTAGTAGTGGTGAGCGAGGGAGCAGCATACTTACAGTCCGTGCGGCTCCCAGGACGCTCCAGAATGACGTCAGAGCGCCCCATGCGCATGGATGACGTGCCATGCGATCACTTCATCCATGCGCGTGGGGCGCCCTGACGTCACTCTGAAGCGCCCCAGGAGCCGCACGGGCTGTAAGTATACTGCTCCCCCGCTCCCCGCTACACTTTACCCTGGCTGCCAGGACTTTAGCGCCCTGGGAGCCGCACGGACTAAGTATACTGCTCCCCTGCTCCCCACTACACTTTACCATGGCTGCCAGGACTTTAGCGTCCCGGCAGCCATGGTAACAATTCAGAAAAAGCTAAACGTCGGATCCGGCAATGCGCCAAAACGACGTTTAGCTTAAGGCCGGATCCGGATCAATGCCTTTCAATGGGCATTCATTCCGGATCCGGCCTTGCGGCAAGTGTTCAGGATTTTTGGCCGGAGCAAAAAGCGCAGCATGCTGCGGTATTTTCTCCGGCCAAAAAGCGCTCCGGTCCGGAACTGAAGACATCCTGATGCATCCTGAATGGATTTCTCTCCATTCAGAATGCATTAGGATAAAACTGATCAGGATTCTTCCGGCATAGAGCCCCGACGACGGAACTCTATGCCGGAAGAAAAGAACGCAAGTGTGAAAGAGCCCTAAGGATCCATTCACACGTCCGTTTTTTCTTTCCTGATCTGTTCCGTTTTTTGCGGAACAGATCAGGACCAGATCTGGACCCATTCATTTTCAATGGGTCCTGGAAAAAATCGGACAGCTCAATGTGTGCTGTCCGTTTCCGTTGTTCCGTTCCGCATGTCCGTTTAAATATAAAACATGTCCTATTCTTGTCCGCAAAATTCGGATCCTGGTACAATACAAAGTCAATGGATCCGCAAAAAACGGAAGACATTCGGATGTCATTCCGTGTGTCATCCGTTTTATGCGGAATCCGTTCCTGGAAACACATAACAATTTTTATTTTTTTTTTTCTATTTTTTTTTCTATTTTTTTTTCAAAGAAATCCAAACAACTTTATTTGATTATTGAACTTTATACATGTTTCAGTTTTTTGCGGATCCGCAAAAAACGGATGACATACGGAAACATTTTCAGGAACAACGGATCCGCAAAAAACGGACCGAAAATCGGGATATCGGAAAATACTGACGTGTGAATGTAGCCTAACACTGCATTCTCCATTATGTGCATTTTCTATGCCTGTTTCATATAATTGCTGTGATTTCCATGTACACCAGCAGGTGGCAGCAATGTGTTTAGCATAGACTTAGACAGTTTAGCATAGCTGGATTGGAATAGTACATTCCAATCTAGCTCCCCCTCTTTGAGGAGGTGTGGAATGTTCCCACTTCCTGCCTCATGGGGAGGAAAGAAAGTTCTAGTCAGTGTACCAGCCCCCCTGCTTGGGGAAGGCTGTGTTAGTAGGAGCTCCCAGAAACAGGGATCCCAAGACAGGATTGAGCCTCGGCTGAGGCAAAGATCACTCTTCCCAGCCTGAGCCATCAGCCAGAGCAGAAGACAAATACCTGCCAGATCTACTAGGCATATGACAAGAAGCAGAATATATATAAATTCCTGCCATATATTGCCTGCTGGGACCCCAAGACTAATGCTGTACCTTGTATGGATTTAAAGCTGCCATTCAGTAAAGACAAGTTGGATCCTATTACCTGTTTGGAACTCAATTATTCCTCAATTACTCCTATTAACAACACTCAATTAATTGCAAGTGAGCCAGGATCCAGGCGTCCAGCCGTACCAAGGTAGGAGACACCGTTGACACTACCATATCTGCTATACAGAGACATTGTCCCTCTCTGGCATTCCTCACCTGGTACGTGAGTTATAACATCTTAAAGGGCCCTGCTACAGTACCTGCGCAAGCTGCAATTGGCGTCACGAACTATTACACATATATACTGACCCACTGCATAGCTGACCCACTGTACCGGTGTCCTGCTCATTGCATTAAAGTGGCGCCACGAACAGGATCGGATTGAATTGTGTGTCTACCCCTGTCCAACAGAACTGGATCCAATTATGTGCTTAACCCGGATCCAACTGCATGTTTCACAGTACTACAAGATCTGAAAATTGACTTTATTGCTTCATTGCCATGCCAGAAAGCACCATGCGGTGCCCACGAGTTAATTCGCCATATTCGCAAAATGGCGCCACCTCTCCATGCTTGTCGGGAAAAGATAAGAACGCCCTCTCAAGAGCGCGAAGATGTCAAGTACGCCCCCCTGGAAGCGGGAAAACTAAAGACTGCCCACCATGAACTTTGTATTGTGAACCAAGGGAGCACAGACTCCTCCCTCTAGGCTCCACCTTCACCTCCTGCATGCACCATGACGGAAACCAAGATGGCCGCCGATGCTGAGCCTGCTCCAGCGAAGGATGCTGCTGATACAGTCGCCCAGGCTTTGGACCAGCCTGCACCGCAGACGATGATTGGACCCCGCGATGACCACCAGGAGGCACTGGAACCGGCCGCCCGGCTGCGACATCAGGTAGGAGCAGACGCGCTCTCTGAGGCCCAGGCCCGGTCCGTACCTGCCCCTGCACCACTTCCTGTGGGTCCCGATACCTTAAACAGGCCTAGGCCTGCTCCGCTAAGGACACCTACTGGTGCGACGGAGGCGGCCGGAACTTCCACTCCGCCGCCCAGAACCAATACCTCCAGAGCGGGACGCTTGAACCCGCAGGTCCCCATAGTGATCCCTGAACTCCCTTCTGCCTCAATTCTACAAGTGGCGCTAATAAATAACTTAGTAATGACTTTCAGTCTCAGAGTACAGGGGCACGTCTTACCCAGAGAGGTCCGTAAGTTGTCCCTCATCACGCCGGTTTCCACTCCACTGCCTAGAGCAGCAGTTGTCAACCTAGGGGGTCGCAACCCCTTTGGGGGTCGATCGGCCCTTTCCGGGGGGTTGCCTGAGGCTTCCTATTGTGGGTCGCCCGCACAACGGCAGCGGCCCCTTATCCTCGCGCACAGGAAGTGATGTCCTATCACTGCCTGTGCTTGAAGGAGCCTGACGTCTGGACGGGTAAGTCGGGCCACCTGTCTGCTGAGGTCCGAGTTTTTTCGTTAATGACACCGCCGCTGAGCACCACTGCCACCAATGATTTAATTGAGCCTGGCTGAGCCTGGCTAATTTTATTTTAATTATTTGGCTGAGCAAGGCTTAATTTATTTGGGGGGACATGAAGCACCGCTGATTTATTTATTTGGGGGACCCTGAGCACTTCTGATTTATTTATTTGGGGGACCCTGAGCACCATTGATTTATTTATTTGGGGGAAACCTGATGCACCACTGATTTATTTATTTGGGGGTACCCTGAGCACCGCTGATTTATTTATTTGGGGGACCCTGAGCACTTCTGATTTATTTATTTGGGGGGGACTTGAAGCACCACTGATTTATTTATTTGAGGGGTACCCTGAGCACCACTGATTTATTTATTTGAGGGGTACCCTGAGCACCACAGATTTATTTTTTAGGGGGTATTTGTTGTTTATTATTTATTTGGTTTACAAATATTTTGTATTTATGCTAAAGTTCTGTGGTTACCCTTTATTTTTTATTTTTTTGGGGGGGGGGGGGGGGGTACTGTGAGCACTACTGAGTTATTTATTTGAGGGGTACTGTGCGCACCACAGATTTATTTTTTAGGGGGTATTTGTTGTTTATTATTTATTTGGTTTACAAATATTTTGTATTTATGCTAAAGTTCTGTGGTTATGAATGAATACTTGTGTATTTGAATTAACATTTGGTGTATTGGTGTCTGTGCGTGTTTTTGGTGGGTCAAAAAGATATTTACATTACAATTCATAACAGTAGCAAAATTAGTTATGACGTAGCAAGGAAAAAATTTAATGGTTGGGGGTCACCACAACATGAGGAACTGTATTAAGGGGTCACGACTTTAGAAAGGTTGAGAACCACTGGCCTAGAGAGAGTGCTCCTTCCCTGTCATCGTCATCACTGGCGATACCTTTGCCACAGCCACTACAGCCAGCAGGTCCCGATGTACAGCAGCACACTGCAGCTTTGCCCAGCCTCACTACCAAGACAGTACCGGAAACTGCCACAAGAGGTCAGTGTAGCTCCATCACCGCAACCAGTCTAAACTACAAGATGCAAGAGCGCCCTCTTGTGTTCTTCAACAGTTCCTGCAGTGATGAAGAAGTCACCTGGCAGGATAACCTTGCACAATGGAAAGCTCGCAGGTGGAGTAAATTACAGGACTTTCTAAAAATAGTGGAAGAATGGAAAAAGATACAGAGGATGTTTAGTGATGATGCCTCCGAGTCTTCTTCTCAGCCGCCTGCTGAAGACAGCCCATCTGATATGATTCTATCAGAACCAGCACCAAATCCGGAGATCTTTGCTATGAAAGACCAAGGTTCCGTCCTTTATTGCTGTCCTGAGAAACTGTCGCCTATAGATTTTCCAGAGAAAGGTGATCCTGCAATTCCAAGTTCTGCCACAAAAAAGCCACCAGGAGATTGCAGATGAAGTTTCTGCTAGAGTTACAGCTGCTGAGAGCACCCAGGTTAATAAAGAACTTTTGCATCCTCAAATATGGGACCCAGGAGGATGTTTTCCAGACTTTCCTGTGAGGAAAACTACCCATTGTGCAAATTACCCACTACCTTGTGTGGATTACAATTAACTTTATTGTCCCATTGGATTACAAGTGACTTATGGACGTTTTGTTCCTGTCCACAGTCAAGCACTTCAAGAAAAAATACTCAAGTCATATTTGAGTGTATTATTACACTGATATTTGCATAATGTTTTTGCACAAATTTTACAAGTTTTCAAGTTATATAACGTTTAAGATAACTGTTTACCATAATTGCACTTAACCATTGCACTTAACAAAATTGTAGCAACTTACTTAAAGTGTGCCCTTTTACAGCTCTTGTTCTTTCCCCCTTTGTACGGACTGTTATCATAGGGACGTTGTATACTAATGGCCTACACCCGGGTAGGACCAAGTGGTAAGTCCAGGCAGATCCAGTTACTTCACAGGTACCCCTGCTGCTTCGGGAATCGTTAGAAGCCCTAGGCTGCTCCTTCCCGCTTGTTTTATGTTCAGGATTGTTCCCATCCTGAGGTGTCTCATTTCCAGGAGCGCACGGGATTAAAGGCCCTCCTCTTGTGACCTTGCCAGAAGATACGGAGATGATAAATACCTCCAATTCTGAACCTTTTGCCTAAGGTAAGGCGCCTCAAACCTTAGAGCCATATTTAGCTTTCTCTTAGTCATCATAGAGATCGTGCTACAAGCCAAATTTCTTCAGGCTATGGTGCAGCGAAGGGAATACAGGATAAAGCCACCCTTCTATTTGCCGGCTTTGCATTACACAATGGTGGGATTACGGAGTAAAGACACCCCCATACTTTCTTTGATGTCTACCGAGCTCAGGACATACGAAGTCAGTTAGTAATGTTTGCTTTGTGCAGTATTAGGTTACCTGGTTATACCAAGAGAAGGAAACTGTGTGTTGGACACCTTACTCTAGCGGGCAGGAACCTCGAGAAATCTGTTATATGTTTTGTCTATGTCTGTCATTATATGTATTTCATGCAGCACTTTGTATTTATTGGGTACCCAGAGCTGATTTCTTCCACCCTCTTAGCATACGCCGAGGACGGCTTAACCTAAAGTAAGCGGGTATGTAACATCCCAGAGTATGTCACTAAACTCTGTCTCCCTGCTACCATATGTTAGGTGTGAATGTATTATCATCTTGTGTAATCTAACACTGCATTCTCCATTATGTGCATTTTCTATGCCTGTTTCATATAATTGCTGTGATTTCCATGTACACCAGCAGGTGGCAGCAATGTGTTTAGCATAGACTTAGACAGTTTAGCATAGCTGGATTGGAATAGTACATTCCAATCTAGCTCCCCCCTCTTTGAGGAGGTGTGGAATGTTCCCACTTCCTGCCTCAGGGAAGGAAAGAAAGTTCTAGTCAGTGTACCAGCCCCCCTGCTTGGGGAAGGCTGTATTAGTAGGAGCTCCCAGAAACAGGGATCCCAAGACTACAATTTAAATACAGCAGAACCTAAACCAGCAGGTAGTGGCATACTTGGGCTGCACCCTGTCATCCATGATCCAAGATCTCCTGGACTACTGTGGCCACAACTGGCTGAGTTTGCCATGAGCATGTGTAGCTGGCCAGCAAAGACCTGTGCTAGGTTGCTAACATAGCTTATATGTTTATACAGTTAGACCTGCCAATAGCCTTAATACAGTTCCTATGTTTATGTGTTAAAGACAAAAGCAGAGTTATTTACTGTGACTTCATGTTTTGGATGTCATGTAACAGTGTTCACAGAAGCAAAAAAGATAATATGCCTTTAAGTGTTTATTATATGGATGTGCTCAATGACACAGCAGAAACAACAGAAAGAAAGAGTTAAACTGTTGTTGCCAAACAGGAGTCTTGACCAATCCTAACTAGCCTCACACAGACCAGAAGTTTTGACCAATTACAGCCAGCCTCACACACAGCTTGTGTGGGAAATTTTCCTAGCAGGAGCTGCTTGAATCATTATTCACCAGAGACAATAGCTGAAAAGACACACACTCCACTAAGAGCTATGTTTTATGGAAGCAAGAGGCCAAAATAGGTATTTAAAACAGTTATATAATGTTCTTACTGTTAATATAGTGATTAGAACTGTATACTGAACTGGTTATATGTATGTTTACTTACAGTTTCATCAATTGCATACAAATGAACTACTGAGCCATACAATCATACAATTGTAAATAAACAAATTAAATTTCATATTGCAATCCAAATTGCATACAACCATACCAGATCATACTCAACCAATCTGTAAATAGTTACTGCTAACTGCATACTGCAAATTGCGACCAAATTCAGCAAGTAGAACTATTAGTTAGACCTCAGATATACCTCTCAGAGAGATCATAAAGTGCTTAAATACCTTAAAGAAAGAGTACAGATACTGAAGAGAGAAATCTATCCACCATTTTATGTTGAATGACAAGATTGAACAGTTGAACCACCATCTTATGCATACTGCAATTTTGTGATATCTTTTCAACACGTGTTATGTACATGGACTATCTGCTGCAGAGGTGGCAGTGTTATATATGAAGAAAAGTTGAAGTTAATAAAGAAGTTATTTCAAGCATTTGGTGTGCTCTGTAATTCTATTGCTTCCATAGAACGGCGCTAGAGGACTTACAGAGTAATAGACAGTCTGGTTAGACTAAAAAGTCAGAGATATCAGAATTCTTCTAATGCCACAGCGCAAAAGGCACTTCATAGTGCTGCGCCTGCCACAGCAAGCTTTCCTGCCTGGCCAGTAGTGTGGCATCAGAGCGGGTGTTCAGTGCGGCAGGGGGCATACTTACCCCTAAGAGAACTCGCCTTTCATTCCAAAATGTTGAGATACTAACCTTCCTAAAGATGAATCAGGTGTGAATCAACCAGGATTTCCAGACACCGGTTACTCATGCAACAGAGTAGAACATTCTGCCACTAATCATCATACTGTAGTGTGCTGCCACACTGGAATATTGTGCAAAATGAGCCGTTACTTCTGGCCACATGCTGCTGCCACCATTCTGATGCTGCCACCTGCCTGAAGAGATGCAAATATTTCCATTATAGTTTATCTCTGTTTTGGACCCTATCCTGGTTTTGACTTACAAATACTGATGCAAAATACTGAACAAATACTGACTGTGAGAAGTAGGCCATTTTTTGGGGTTTGTCTGACTAAGTTTTTACCTTTTATTCACCACTACTTTATTGGCGCTTGTTCCATTTCTATATTTTGTTCTACTAAGGATCCATTTGGACACAGTTCCTGCATTTTTTGCATTACTGAATAGTGCTATATGCTAGAGATGGCCTTGCGGTTCGCCCGGCGGTCGTTTCGCGGCAAATTTTGCTTGTTCGCAATTCGTCTAACATGCGAACATATGGAGAAATTCGTGCCCGCCATATTCTTTTACATTGTGAAGAACTTTGACCCATGACAAATCCATCAGGTGGTACAGGACAGCCAATTTAGACATTTCAGCACATGGACATACCCCCGTACCTTATAAATAAACCTGATCTGGCCGCCATTTTACATTCAGTGTTTTGCCAGTGTAGGGAGAGGTTGCTGTGTGGAGCAGGGACAGGCTGTTAGGGACACCAAACGCTAGCTAATAGGGCCACAAAAGTCCTTTTAAGGACTGGTATAGGTGTGCTATCGATAGGTGTGATACACAGAGGGGTGTGTTATACTTATAATATACTTTTATAATGAGTCAAAAACACATAGATCTATATAGTGATCATCTGGAAGTCAGGGGCCTAGGAGCTAGGGGCTTACTAGGGACATTTTTATATAGGGTAAGGTTCCGGACAGGGTCGCTCTTATCAGGGTGGGTGGTCTGTGGTTAGGCTATCAGGGCCAGAAAAGCACCCCCCCTGTAGGGCAATATCAGGGACAGTTTTTTGCCCACCCTGTCCTTCAATACCACATCATCATCTAGCCCAGGAATAGATGGTGTTTGCTTTCCCTCCGGGATTCATCGATGTGTACTGGAACCCCCCGGATTGTGGTAGGACATATGGTTTCTGATTTGGTGCCGCCGAGCACTTGTTATTGCCTACCACATCTATGCTTTTTGCTTAACTTTAATAATTTAATTTATTTTCATTTTGAGGGATATCTTTTCCATTCACACGTCCGCAAAATGGGTCCGCATCTGTTCCGCAATTCTGCGGAACGGGTGCAGACCCATTTATTTTAAATGGGGCCGGATTGTGCTATCTGCATTTGCGGATCAGCACTTCCGCATCTGTGCTTCCGTTTCCGCCAAAAAAATAGAACTTGTCCTATTCTTGTCCGTAATTGCAGACAAGATTAGGCATTTTCTATTATAATGCCGGCGATGTGTGGTCCACAAATTGCGGAATGCACATTGCCGGTGTCCGTGTTTTGCGGATCGTGTGAATGGACCCTCATAGTAAAATTATTAAAGGTTACATTTTATCTTCATGTATATTGTAATGGATTGCCTTCCTTGTACAATGTTATAATATACTTTCTATGTTAGAAAGTATATTATAGTGCATTTGTATTGTGCGGCAGTTGTGTGCGGTTCTGCTGCGATACTGCAGGTATATAGAGGGACAAGCGTTATTGGAGCGGCCTGAGGAGCGGCCTGAGGAAGCGCGATCCCACGCGCGAAACGGCCGTCGCCGCCTGCAACAGTGTATCCGCCCCTGGACCCACATGTATCTTCTTCCAAGGAAGACACAATAAAAGCTACTGATTTTTATCCTGGTGAGTGCCGCAACGCTATTATTTTCTTCTCTCTCAAAGACAAGCGTTATTGGAACAAATAATTTCTACTGGTGTAATATACCAGTCGTCCCACAAAAAAACTGATTAAAGCGGGGTGTTATATACCAATATACTTTCTTTATAGTGTATTTGTGCATGCGCTTATGGGACAATTATATTGCCTTTGCATTGAAAAAAATTATAAATGGAGATTGCAAATTCGAATAATACATCTGGTATGTCACTGTCCATATTGTGGGACTATTTGTGCATTTCTAGTAAATACTTCTTGGCTGCAAATATGAGCTAAAGGTATTTCAGGTTCGCCTGCCATTAAAATGAATGGGACCCGCCGCGAACTTGCGTCTCGCAAACATTTGATCGCATTTGCGAACCGTCCCGGCAGATGTTCGTCCATCACTACTGTATGCATTTTCTTTTGTTTAGCAGAAGGGATTAGCTATGAATCTTGGGGCACACTGTTACTGCCACTGCTGCTGACTACTTGAATCTTAGTGCAGTGCACAGTTAATAAATTAGACATGACGGTAACATTGACCTGTAAGGCTGGGTTCACACAAGCATTGCGGGTGACGTGCGGGAACAGATGCAGGTGCGTTGCGGGAAAATGCAAGATTTTTCCCTGCGAGTGCAAAGCGTTTTAATGTGTTTTGCACGCGCGTGAGAAAAATCGGCATGTTTGGTACCCAGACCCGAACCCAGACTTCTTCACAGAAGTTCGGGTTTGGGTTAGGTGTTGTGTAGATTTTATTATTTTCTCTTATAACATGGTTATAAGGGAAAGTAATAGAATTCTTAATACAGAATGCTTAGTAAAATAAGGATGGAGGGGTTAAAAAAATAAAAATAAAATGTAATTATCCACTTGTTCTCGCAGCCCGGCTTCTCTTCTGTCTTCTTCTTTGATGATCTGTGAGGAAAAGGACCTGTGGTGACGTCACGGCGCTCATCACATGGTCCATCACATGATGGATCATGTGATGGACCATGTGATGAGCGCCGTGACATCACCACAGGTCCTTTTCCTCAAAGAAGAAGAAAGAAGAGAAGCCGGGCTGCGCAAATAAGTGGATTAAGGTGAGTTAAAGTATTATTATTATTTTTTAACCCCTCCATCACTATTTTACTAAGCATTCTGTATGACGAATGCTATTATTTTCCCTTATAACCATACTATAAGGGAAAATAATAAAGATCGGGTCCCCATCGTCACCTAGCAACCATGTGTGAAAATTGCACCACATCCGCACTTGCTTGCGTAAGCTTGCAATTTTTACGCAGCCCCATTCACTTCTATGGGGCCTGCGTTGCATGAAAAAAAGAGCATGCTGTGATTTTCACGCAACGCACAAGTAAAGCATGAAAATCACCTCTCATGTGCACAGCCCCATAGAAATTAATGGGTGCGGATTTAGTGCGGGTGCAATGCGTTCACCTCACGCATTGCACCCGCGCGGAAAACTCACCCGTGTGAAAGGAGCCTAATACTGATGCACAGTAAATCTACAGCTACAGTCATGTGAAAAAATTAGGACACCCTTTGAAAGCATGTGGTTTTTTGTAACATTTTTAATAAAAGGTTATTTCATCTCCGTTTCAACAATACAGAGAGATTAAAGTAATCCAACTAAACAAAGAAAACTGAAGAAAAGTCTTTTCAAGATCTTCTGTAAATGTCATTCTACAAAAATGCCTATTCTAACTGAGGAAAAAGATAGGACACCCTCACATGTATTCCCTCTTAAATTGGCTCAGATCTCACACAGGTATATCACACCAGGTGCACATAATTAGTAGATCGTTACTCTGCATGTTGAATGAGGCTTGCCCTATTTAAACCTCAGACATTTAGTTTGGTGTGCTCCTGACTGTTGAAGTGAGAGTGAGCACCATGGTGAGAGCAAAAGAGCTGTCAGAGGACTTCAGAAAAAAGATTGTAGCAGCCTATGAGTCTGGGAAGGGATTTAAAAAGATCTCAAAAGATTTTGAAATCAGCCATTCCACTGTCCGGAAGATAGTCTACAAGTGGAGGGCTTTCAAAACAACTGCCAACATGCCCAGGACTGGTCGCCCCAGCAAGTTCACCCCAAGAGCAGACCGCAAGATGCTAAAAGAGGTCTCCAAAAACCCTAAAGTGTCATCTCGAGAACTACAGCAGGCTCTGGCTACTGTTGATGTAGAAGTACATGCCTCTACAATCAGAAAGAGACTGTACAAGTTTAACTTGCATGGGAGGTGTGCAAGGAGGAAACCTTTGCTTTCCAAGAGAAACATCGAGGCCAGACTGACATTTGCCAGAGATAAAGTTGACAAAGACCAGGACTTCTGGAATAATGTTCTTTGGACAGATGAGTCCAAAATTGAATTATTTGGACACAACAGCAGAGGACATGTTTGGCGTAAACCAAACACAGCATTCCAAGAAAAGAACCTCATACCAACTGTGAAGCATGGAGGTGGAAGTGTCATGGTTTGGGGCTGCTTTGCTGCAGCAGGACCTGGTCAGCTCACCATCATAGAATCCACGATGAATTCTACTGTGTATCAGAAGGTGCTTGAAGAACATGTGAGACCATCAGTTAGAAAATTAAAGCTGAAGCGGAACTGGACCATGCAACATGACAATGACCCAAAACATACTAGTAAATCAACCAAAGATTGGCTGAAAAAGAAGAAATGGAGAGTCCTGGAATGGCCAAGTCAAAGTCCAGATTTGAATCCCATTGAGATGCTGTGGGGTGACTTGAAAAGGGCTGTACGTGCAAGAAACCCCTCAAACATCTCACAGCTGAAAAAGTTCTGCATTGAGGAGTGGGGTAAAATTTCCTCAGACCGATGTCGAAGACTGGTAGATGGCTACAAGAACCGTCTCACTGCAGTTATTTCAGCCAAAGGAGGTAACACTCGCTATTAGGGGCAAGGGTGTCCTATCTTTTTCCTCAGTTAGAATAGGCATTTTTGTAGAATGACATTTACAGAAGATCTTGAAAAGACTTTTCTTCAGTTTTCTTTGTTTAGTTGGATTACTTTAATCTCTCTGTATTGTTGAAACGGAGATGAAATAACCTTTTATTAAAAATGTTACAAAAAACCACATGCTTTCAAAGGGTGTCCTAATTTTTTCACATGACTGTAACAGAAGGGATTAGCTATAAATCTTGGTGCACTGCACACTGATGTACATGGCGATACAACCTCCCTGCAGTCTCCCTGCATTCTCCCTGCAGTTTCACTTTCCAAGCCTTCACACTGAGATTGGGCCACCAAGTGGGAAGAATATAATTAGGCAGATTGGGCAGGGTATACCAGATTTATAGTGATTTGTGATGTATTCTTTCAGAACTAATCAAATTTATTGGCGAACTTCGGCAAAGATGCTGAATCTAATTTTTCAAAACATTGCTCATCTCTAATTGTATCTGCAGGGGATCACTGTTTGCCCACATACAAATCCTATAGGTATGCTTGTAGTGCACGCACCACATGTCCATACTCTTGTAAAATGCTTCCACACATTTTATGACCTATACAGCATATCTGTTTATGATCTGCCATAACATAGTTATGTTTATGTGCATATCTAAATGTCCAATGTACTCTCTTAATTACATCTCCATATTCTGAGAAATGGAGGCTGTTTCATTGCTGCTTTGTAGTAAGAAATATGAGTGTGTGAAAAGTGTTTTTTATTTGGTCAACCTTCATATATGATACTTTCCATGTTCTAAAAATGTTAGTACAGTAACAACTAAGGCTATTTTCACATTAGCGTTTTTAATTTCTCTATTGAGATCCATCATAGGATCTCAATAGCGGAAGAAAACGCTTCAGTTTTGTCCCCATTCATTGTCAATGGGGGCAAAACTGAACTGAACAAAACCGAATGCACAAAAATGCATTCCGTTCCGTTTCGTTGCTCTCCCATCATGGGCAGAATAACGCTGCAAGCAGTGTTTTTCTGTCCGCGATGTGGTGCGGAGCAATACAGATTCGTCCTGACACATATTTTCTTTGACATAATAGAAAACGGATCCGTCCCCCATTGACTTTCAGTGGAGTTCATGACGGATCTGTCATGGCTATATAAGACATAATACAACCAGATCCATTCATGAGTCTGGATGCATGCGGTTGTATTATGGTAACGGAAGCGTTTTTACAGATCCATGACAGATCCGCAAAAAACGCTAATGTGAAAGTAGCCTAGGGACTCATGCACACGGCCGTATGCCCTCCGAGACATACGGTCCGTGAGCGGGCCATATGTCCCGGAGCTGCATACATTGAGCGCATCAAGCCGCCCGCGGCACTATTGTCCCGCACTCATAATATCGAAACTCTTTTACCCCGCTACAACCTGTTAAGAGCATTAAGAAAGAGAAGAAAATCCAGCTCTCTCCGGTGAAAAAAATGCAAAACTTTATTCCAGCGAGTTAAAATCCATACAGGTGTACAAACACAGTCAACATGTTTCAGACCTCAAAGGAATATGGGTCCTTCCTCATGACAAACGTTTGTCATGAGGAAGGACCCATATTCCTTTGAGGTCTGAAACATGTTGACTGTGTTTGTACACCTGTATGGATTTTAACTCGCTGGAATAAAGTTTTGCATTTTTTTCACCGGAGAGAGCTGGATTTTCTTCTCTTTCTTATTGCATATACCGCATCCAGGAGCGGCATCCGTGCACCTCTGGTGATTCTACTACTGCAGGTGAGAGCTGCCTTACGTTCTTTTCTACTGTTAAGAGCATTAACCTTGTCATCAAATGTAATTTTAAATAATATCTTCACAACTGTGCATTATAAGCCTTGTTAAATGTATATTGCTTTAATTTCTATGTTCACCAGCAGGTGGCAGCAATGTGTTAGCAGGGACTTAGAGCCAGTTTAGGGTTCCTTGGCTGGAATAGTACATTCCAGTTTAGCTCCCCCCTCTGTGAGCAGAGTGGCTGTGCCCACATCCTGCCTCATGGGTGGGGAAGGAAGTTAAGTTAGTGTGCCAGCCACCCCGCTAGGGGAAGGCTGTGCGTGTAGAAGCTCCCAGATAAAGCCAGGATCTTGTCTCGGCTGAGACAATTGATCATAATTCCCAGCCTGAGCCTTGCAGCCTCAGCTGTAAGAAGCAAGCAGCCACCCCCAGTTACAAGAAGAAGCATACCCTGAGACAATAGCTGTGAGTACCGTCCAGAGACCTAGGAGAAGCCATATTCCTCCTCAGCTATTAAGTCCCCAGATAGCATAAGATAGTAAGCGCAGAAGCCAAATTCCTGCCATATTACAGAGCTAACAAGCAGACGTCCTTTTCCTGCAAAAGCTCCAGGCACGTGATAGAGCAGAAGATAGATTCCTGCCACACATTGCCAATACCTGCTGGGACCAAAGACTAATGCTGTACCTTACTTGGATGAGAATTACTACCAGTAAAGACAAGTTTGAACTTTACCTAAGGTCTGGATCTCAATTACTGCTGCAAGTTCCTCAATTACTCCTACTAGCACCACACTCATTTTATTGCAAGTGAGCCAGGATTCAGGAGTCCAGCCGTACCCAGGTAGGAGACACCGTTGACACTATTGCCATTACCACACAGAGACATTATACCACTCTGGCATTCCTAAATTGGTACGTGAGTTACGACACCTTAAAGGGCCCTGCATTAGTACCCTGCGCACGCTGCAATTGGCGTCATGAACAAAACGATAGATTACTAAACCCATATCCTGACCCACTGCATAATTTGGCGTCAGAGTGTATACCCCGGTCAAGCTCACCGCAAGTTTATTCTGCGGATCAGTATGATTACAGTGATACCAAATTTATATCGTTTTAGCTATGTTTTCATGCTTTTTTTTTTTTTTTTAAAAGGGGTTGTCCAGATAACCAAGCAGTCTATTAGAGCTCATGCACACAAACGTATTTTCTTTCTGCGTCCATTCCGTTTTTTTTTGCAGACCGTATGCGGAACCATTCACTTCAAAGGGTCCGCAAAAAAAACGGTTACTCCGTGTTCATTCCGTTTCCGTATGTCCGTTCCGCAAAAAAATACATTTCCTATTATTGTCCTTATTATGGACAAGGATAGAACTGTTCTATTAGGGGCCAGCTGTTCTGTTCCGCAAAATACGGAATGCACATGGACGTCATCCATATTTTTTGCAGATCTGTTTTTGCAGACCGCAAAATACAAAGGTCGTTTGCATGAGCCCTTAGGCTCTGCATTCAGGTTCCAGTCTCCTCTGGAGGCACAGTGGATAGCACTGGTGCCTTGTGGTGCTGGGATCCTGGGTTTAAATAATGTGTATGGAGTTTGTATGTTATCCCAGTGTTTGTGTGGGTTTCCTCTGGGTACTCTGGTTTTCTCCCACACTCCAAAAGGCATGCTGATAGGGAATTTAGACTGTGAGCTGATGTCCGATGTTTTAACCCCTTCATGATGCAATTTTCTGATTTTGTTTTTTACTTCCTGCCTTCCTAGTGCAATAACTTTTTTATTTTGTTTTCACATAGACATATGAGGGCTTGTTTTCTTGTGGGACAAGTTGTACTTTCTAATGGCACCATTTAATATTGCATACAATGTAGTGGGAAGCTGGATTTTTTTTTTAAATAGGGTATAACTGGAAATAAAACACTATTCCACTATATAGTTTTATGAGTTCCAGTGTTTGCTATGTGGTGCAAATTACCTGTGCCCTTCATTCTCTGTGTCAGTACTATTACAAAAATATGACATTTATACAGCTTTTCTTGTGTTTTAATACTTACAAAAAGTAAAAAGTTGGAAAATATATATATTTTTTTTATTTTTGTCACAATATTCTGACCCCATAACTTTTTTATAGTTACAGCTACAGAGCTGTGTGAGGACTCATTTTTTGCTGGATGATCATTAGTTTTCAGTGATACCATTTTGGGAGGTGTGTGAATTTTTTTTGGGGGAGGTGAAGCAACAAAAAAAAAGGAAAATCAGCCATTTAGATTTTTTCTGTTACAACGTTCACCATATAGGAGAAGTAAATTTATACTTTAATAGTTTGGGTGTTTTGGGATGTGGAGGTGGAAATTATGTTTATTTTTTATTGTTTATTTTTTATTATGGGGAAAGGGTGATTTGAATATTGTGACACAGTGAGAGGTTTGGTCTGGAGGAACAGGTATTTTCCTCCCAGCATGTGCTGCTGGGCTGATTTACAGCCAGGTGAGGTCAAATACCGGACTGGATTTTAAGTGCCGGACTGAGTTTTGGCAGCACCTGGCTGTCCTTAAATAGGCTGCTAGGCTCAGAAGCCAGGTCTCTGTGTTGGTATCTGGGAGCCTTGTGTCTGGATGAAGGCTTGCTACCTGTTTGGAGTGAAAACAGGTTGGTGCTGTTATGGTCAAGGACTCTTTGTCACCGCCAGTCCTGTGAGAAGGTCTTGCAGACGTTCTTCTCTATCTCTTGTATGATGTTCTTTGTTTTGGTTTCACTTTCTCATCTCCTTTCCTTCTGCCAGGTGCCACTTATTCAGACTAATCCTTTTCCTTTATATTCCCTCCCATACTGCCTCACTTTGCGGTTTATATTACTTCCTGGATGAAGTGGTCATTGCTAGAGGCTGTGTCTGCTGTTTGTTCAGATAAGTCCTTTACTTTATTGTGTTTCCTTGCTGGTTTGATTCTAGGTGACCCTGACTCCGTCCGTATTAAGTGCAGGAAGCTGGTGGTCATGTCCCCTCACTATAATAGGGTTTTCAGGTGTCACACAGACTTAGGTACGTGGGCATGCGATTGTCTACCATAAAGACCTTTGCATGGGCATAGCAGACAGGGAGAGCTCTTAGGGTTTTATAGGGCTCACCTATATGCTCCTTAGTTTGGGATCAAGCCAGTTGCTTGTTTATTTATAAGTTCCAGCTTTCTGCTAACCTCATCCGTGACACTCTTTGAGGCAGAATTGCTGCATGGTGTGAATTACCACCAACACCGCAAGGTGACTTTTTGCTTGATTTTGACTGCTTGTTTTGTCACTTGCCTAAAGTGTGAATAAAACACTGAACTGTTTGATCCAAAGAACTTGTTGTTGCCTCTATACTTCGTCCGCTAATCCTGTCTACAAGAGCGAAACCCCACAATTGGTGGAGGTTGCGTCAACGCCAATATTTTTGGTTTCTGCATTTTTCAGGCATGGTTGTATGTCGTACATTTAACCAGCTGTATGACAACCAGTGCTCCACGACAAAATGGAGGCTGTTGTGAAGGCCCTCATGGAGGCTAATCTGCAGTAGCGAGAGACAAACCTACAGCAGCGAGAGACAAACCTGCAGCAAATCGAGGCTAATAAGCAGCAGCAGGAGACTAACCAGTTGCTGCTACAACACGTGAGCAACCCAGAGCGTCCACGATGCTCGGAAAGCAGTCCGTGCTGCGATTCCTAAGAAGACATCGAAACCTTCCTGGCGATGTATGAGAAAGTGGCCATCAGGGAAAAGCTACCCCGTGACCAGTGGGCTGAGATCGTCGCGCCGTTCCTGGCATCCAATTCCCAGCAGGTGTATTACGACTTGCCGGACGTGAATGTGTTGGTCCGGGCCCAGCAGGTGCATCAGTGGGGGTTCAACTTGGCTGAGCCTGCATGACCCCAGTATTATAACTTACTTCACCTCTTGCAAAAATGGCTGCAGCCTGATGTGCTGAGTCCCACTGCTATGCTGGATCGTCTGTTAGCCGATATGTTCTGGAGGGCTTTGCCATATCCTCTCCAGCACTGGATCGGTCAGGTGTCTCCTGGCAATGCCCTTGAGATGGTGGACCTGATTGAACTCTATGAAGCTACCAGGAATCTAAAGGAGGGTTCGGTCGGGAGGGGGTCGGCAAACCCTGGAAATCTCCACCCCAGCCCCGGAGATTTGAGCCGATAAAACCCGCCCGGGATGTACCCACCTGGCTCCGATAGTCTGCTGGCAGTGTCAGGAGCCTGGCCATGTGAGACCATGGACACTAACTATGGCTACCATCAGTCGTTATATGCCAGGAGGCTGTGTGCAACAGGTACCCCAGAGTCTCTAGATCACTTGTGCCAGGTGGAAGTGGGAGACACTCCGGCGGAGGCTCTGCTGGGCTCAGGGAGTCTGGTGACCCTAGTAAGGACTGCGGTCCACTGAGTATACTGGGCAGAAAGTCGGGGTGATGTGCATCCATGGAGACTTAAAAGACTACCCCACCGCGCTGGTGTCACTTACCACGGTTGCCGGTAGATGGACCCACGAGGTGGCTGTCGCCACAAATCTACATTGTGAACTTATAAAAGGGAGAGACTTTCCAGGCTTCCTGACACTGTGACCTGCTATGAGAGTGCCTGATACCGATGACACAGGGGTAACCCTAGCAGAGTGGCCCAGCTCAGGGGGGAGACCAGAACCCTGGGAACCTGAGACCGAAGGGCCAGCAGTAGGGGTGACCGCCACTTCGGTGGAAGAGGGGGAGACAACCCTGCTAAGTGTGATGGTGGGAGACGTGGAGGACTTGCCTCCGGGGCCTGAATTGGCAGACCTCAACGTCTCCGGGGATAATTTTAGTACCGCCCAACGTTGGGACCCAACCTTATCTCGCACCTGGGAAAATGTGTTAATGGTAGATGGTGAACCACAACAACCTGGGGCAGTGTGGCAGAAATAACCTCGCCACTGGGTTTTGAAGGGGCCTGTTTGCCAGCCTCTTGCCTCAGGATTATGGCCCATATACCAACTTTGAAGGAGAAAGCAGACCGGCCGCACAGCCTGAATCTGTGGAACTGTTTTGGGCAGGAAAGCCATGCTTGCTGTCGGTCAAATGTGTCTTCCATGGAATTCGGGAACCCCTGCTCGGATCTGGGTGATTTTTGGATATGTTGTTCGCCCAGATCAGAGCTATAATGTAGAAATTATGGGGATATGTGGGGTTTTGAGGTGTTTCTGTGTTTTGGGAAAAATGTGTGTTTTCTGCCTATGAGTGATTACGTTAGCCCTTTATGTTTGGTAATTGTATCACAGGCGGAGCCTAATGTGTTTTGTTAATTGTATTTTGTTGATTGCGTCACAGACAATGCTTATTGTATTTTGTTGATTGCGTCACAGACAGAGGGGAGGTTTGTGTACAATTGCTGGGAAGGTTTCAATACTGTAAATGCATGTGATTGGCTAATATATAAACTGTCGCAGTGTTCCACAAGGTCCCCAGAGGGAGTGTCCCTTGCTGGGAGATCTGCATAAAAGGCAGAAAAATAACCCATTAAATAGTTCCTGTTTTACTCTTTGCATAGAGCCTCGTCTCATGTGTGGGGGAAAAAGATTGCACCTACAATGAGGATTGCTATACGCTGTATACTCCCCTGGCTATAATCATTGAGCTCTTTTAAGAGCTTGTTCCTGCATCGCTCTCTGAAGGAAGAGATGTTCACCCACTGGAGCCTGGGGCCTTGTCGTAGGTCCAGGGTGGGTAGGAGACGGCGAGACTCCAACCAAGCTGCGGCGGTTCGTGGGATATGCAGTGCTTATGGTGTCAAGTGGAGTGTTTGGAGTCCTCAGGAAGCACTAGGAGCATTCATCAACGGAGGTACCCAGTCGGGGTGACAGGCGTTCCGTTACAGTGTTTCCCCGTTTTGTGGTTCATCAGGATATGTTGTATCGGTTAAACCGACTACAGGGTGAGCCTATTGAACAGTTGGTGCTCCCCGAGGCTTATTGCAAGCTTGTGTTAGATCTAGCCCGCCAACACGTTCTCGGGGGTCACCTGTGGCTGCAGAAAACTCAGGATCGTATTCTACAGCGGTTTTACTGGCCCAGCGTATTCAAAGAAGTGGAAGAGATTTGTAAGTCCTGCCCAACTTGCCAGATAACTAGCCCCCAGCCACATTTCCGTAGTCTCCTGGTACCTCTCCTGATTATCGAAGTACCATTTGACTGAATAGCTATGGACCTCATAGGCCCAGTGCCAAAGTCCGCCAGAGGGCAGCAACACATCTTAGTCATTCTAGACTACACCACTCGGTACCCGGAGGCGGTGCCACTGCAACATACCTCGGCCAAACTCATAGCTAAAGAGTTAATGGAGATGTTTTTCTGAGTAGGACTACCTAAAGGGGTTCTGACCGACCAAGGGACCCCTTTTATGTCCAAGTTGATGAGGGAACTCTGTAAGTTGCTGCACATAAAACAACTATGGTCTGGTAAAATGGTTTAATCAAACATAAAAAAATATGTCGAAGAATATAGTGTCTAAAGATGGGAAGGACTGGGACCTCCTTCTGCCCTATCTCATGTTCGCAGTGCGAGACACTCTCGCGGTCTCTTGGATGTGGCCAAAGAGGCGTGGGAACAACAACTCACTCCACATAAAAGTGTCATTGAGTAGAGACTGTGTTGCCTCTTGTTAGGAAGCATATGGAGGCAGCTCAGCAAGCCTAGAGTCGGGTCTATAATCGGCAGGCTCGAGTCCGGATCTTTAACCCGGGTATTCGGGTTTTGGTTCTGGTGCCGACCTTGGACAGTAAGTTCCTGGCTAGGTGGCAGGGGCCCTACGAGGTAATTGGAGATGTAAACTACAAGGTGCAAAAGCTGGCGCAGGTTTACCATGTGAATTTACTGAAACAGTGGAAAGATAGGGAAACCTGTACAGAAGACAGCCAGCAGCTGGGTTTTCTAGGAGAAGAGGTACCGGCCCCTCTATCTGATGCTAGAGAGGCGGCTGCCACAGTAAAAATTGCTGACAGCCTCTCCTCTAAACAGACTCAGTAGGGCAGGGAGTTCGTTAGTCGGAACACGCATGTGTTCTCGACCTCCCTGGACGCACTTCCATAATCCAGCATGACATTGTCACTGAGCTTCAGGCAAAAGTCTGATTAAAACCATACCAGGTACCCGGAGGAGGTGCAGCTAATGTTGCAGCTAGAAGTCATTGAGGAGTCAAAAAGTAAGTGGACCAATCCTATAGTATTGATACCCAAGCCGGACGGGATGTTGTGGTTTTGTAACGACTTTCGAAAACCTAATGAGGTTTCCAAATTTGATGTGTATCCCATGTATCCCATGCCCCAGGTGGATGAGCTCATCGAGAGGTTAGGACAAACCCAGTATTTTTCTGTTTTGCACCTCACGAAAGGTACTGGCAGGTGCCCTTAACGGAGGCTGCCAAAGCGAAAACTGCCTTCATCACACCTGAGGGGCTGTATCAATATAAGGTCTTACCCTTTGGTCTGCAAGGCGCCTCTGCCACTTTCCAGCGACTAATGGACAATGTGCTTCGTCCACATCGTCGGTACACTTCGACTTACCTGGACGATATTGTCATCCACAGAACCGACTGGGAAAGTCATCTACCCAGAGTGCAGGCTGTAGTGGACTCCCTTTGGAAAGCTGGCCTAACTGCTAACCCCAAAAAATGTGCGATAGGGTTAGAAGAGACTAAGTACCTGGGTTATGTCATTGGGCACGGAGTCATCAAACCCCAAGTGAACAAAATAGAGGTGATACAGAATTGGCCCCGACCTGTCACCACTAGGCAAATAAAGTCATTCCTGGGAATGGTGGGCTATTACATGAGGTTTGTTCCCCACTTTTAGCTGCGCCCTTGACAGGACTCTTGAAGGGACACAAGTCAATGATGATTCGCTGGGATGATCGGGAGGAAGAGGCTTTCTCCGCTTTGAAGTCGGCCCTGTGCGGGTCCCCGGTTTTGGTGATGCCCGACTTCAAAAGAGAGTTTATAGTACAGACCGATGCCTCTGAAGTAGGCCTCGGTGCTGTACTGTCTCAGGAAGTCAACGGGGAGGAGCACCCCGTTGTCTTCCTCAGCCGTAAGCTCACCCCAACAGAGACCCGGTATAGTATAGTGGAGAGAGAGTGCCTGGCTATCAAGTGGGCCTTAGAATCTCTCTGGTATTATTTATTGGGGAGAAAATTCTGCCTGGTGACTGACCACTCCCCCTCAAGTGGATGAGCCAGGCCAAGGACAGAAATGCCCAGGTCACCCGATAGTTTCTCTCCCTACAAAACTTTAAGTTTTCGGTGGTACAGGCCAGCCGGTTACACGGAAACGCGGATGCCCTATCCAGGGTACACTGTCTGGCGTGTGTTCACCCCCTCAGGGGTGAACAAAGGGGGGGTATGTGACACAGTGAGAGGTTTGGTCTGGGAAAACAGGTATTTTCCTCCTAGCATGTGCTGCTGGGCTGATTTACAGCCAGGTGAGGTCAAACACCGGACTGGATTTTAAGTGCCGGTCCGAGTTTTGGCAGTACCTGGCTGTCCTTAAATAGGCTGCTAGGCTCAGAAGCCAGGTCTCTGTGTTGGTATCTGGGAGCCTTGTGTCTGGATGAAGGCTTGCTACCTGTTTGGAGTGAAAACAGGTTGGTGCTGCTATGGTCAAGTACTTTTTGAGGCAGAATTGCTGCATGGTGTGAATTACCACCAACACCGCAAGGTGACTTTTTGCTTGATTTTGACTGTTTGTTTTGTCACTTGCCTAAAGTGTGAATAAAACACTGAACTGTGTGATCCAAAGAACTTGTTGTTGCCTCTATACTGCGTCCGCTAATCCTGTCTACCAGAGCGAAATCCCACAATATTTTTATTTTTGTATCACTCTTTTTCCCTTTTTTACGCTTTTATTAAGGGGCCTTTGACGTGTGATCCTTAAATTGCTTGTCTCTTATACTGCAATGAATTAATTTTGCAGTGTAAAGGATTTGTGCTATTTTCCACTGCCACCTTAAGGACTCTATAGGACCTACCGCTGTAATAATCTGGAAATTTTCAGAGATATCCAGGCTATCGGAGAGAACGAATGGCTTCCCTGATCTCTGCATAATTCCACAACTTTTCCTTCTTAAATGCAATTTCAATGTTGATGAGTGTATCATTTATATTGTATTTATTTAGAACTCGTTCCCATATTCAAAGATCTTGTATGGCCGAGCATCCTTGTGCTATTGCACAAGAACCATAAGGGACCATATTTATGGAGATATTCAAACAATGAAAACTAGTCTTGTGGAAAAAATTTACAGAGATAGAACATGCTGCGATTGCTCTGTACCAGCCAATGGTACATACGGAGGAAACACTGATCCATTCAACAAAAGGGGTGTAAGGGTACTTTCACACTTGCGTTAAAGTTTTTCAGTATTGAGTTCCATCCTAGGGGCTCAATACTGGAAAAAAACGGATCAGTTTTATCCTAATGCATTCTGAATGGAGAGCAATCCGTTCAGTATGCATCAGGATGTCTCCAGTTCAGTCACTGTACGGTATTTGGCTGGAGAAAATACCACAGCATGCTGCAGTATTTTCTCCGTCCAAAATTCCGGAACACTTGCCGGAATGCCTTATCCGACATTATTTTCCATTGAAATGCATTAATGCCAGATCCGGCACCAAGTGTTCCGGCAAAACAGATCCGGTTTTCCGGTCTGCGCATTCTTAGACCTTTAAAAATACAAAAAAATATACATACCGAATCAGTTTTTTCCAGATGACACCGGAGAGACGGATCCGGTGTTTCAATGCATTTGTTAGACGGATCCACATCCGGATCCATCTACAAATGCTATCCGTTTGCACACGGATTTCCGGATGCGGGAGGCAGTTCCGGCGACGGAACTGCCAGCCGGATCTTCACAATCCAAGTGTGAAAGTACCCTAAGCTGAATGGATCAGTGTTCAGTCCGGGGGCTGTCCATTCTGAACTTGCACAGCACCTGGATGGAAACATAACCCATCTGACGCAACGTAAGGATAAATACCTTTATATATGATATGCAAAGCGTTTATGATGGAGTCATAATAAAAATGATGTATGCTTCTGTTGTAAAAGCCCCATGAATCTGTATCGAAGCCAGAAAAAATACAAAAGCCATAATTGGGATATGTGCATGTAAATTGTGGACATATAATGCTTTTTCTCCGCCGACCTATTCCATTACTGGCAGTAAGCTTCGTTCTTGCCTTTCTTGTTAGGCTATAGAAAATGACATTATATTTTGGTGACACAGACTTTATTGCTTCTGCATAATAACTGCTCATTGCTGTCTCTCGCTTGTGCTTCTGTCTCGCTCTGCCTCTGTCTCTCTCATTCCACCCCCTCCTGTATATACACGCTGTCTGTGTGTCACTGCATGTGTTTAATCCCATCTCTCTTTAAAGGATTGTTTTGTGTAATCCCTTTAACACTTCATTCTGCTAATTATCCGGAGAACGAGGTGCAGGATAGGGAGAGGGGAGGACAGGCACCATTACATCATGGCGAGGGGGGGTTGTCAGTGTGACCCCAGCATAACCGCACCAACACAACAATGGATGCAGCGCCTGTCACTAACACACTGTGACAGGAGGATTAGGGCTGGATTCATACAGTGACAGCCTGACAGCTCCACACAGTGACAGACATACACCTAACACAGTCACCTGTGATGCATCACATTAGACAGAGGCAAGGGGCGTGGCCTGGACTACCCCCTCTTATTCCTATTACACCCTATCTGCATCCCCCGCTGGTGGGTGGGCAAATCTGCTTCTCTATTTAAATTACCCGAATTGCATCTATCTATCTATCTATCTATCTGATATCTATCTATCTATCTATCTATCTATCAATTTATATATCTAATATCTATCTATCTATCTATCTATCTGTCTATCTATCAATTTATATATCTATCTACTATCTATCTATCAATTATCTATCTACTACCTATCTATTTATTATCTATCTATCTATTTATCTACTATCTATCTACTATCTATCTATCTATTATCTATCTACTACCTATCTATTTATTATCTATCTATTTATCTACTATCTATCTATCGCTATTATCTATCTATCTATCTGCTATCTATTATCTATCTATTTATTATCTATCTATTTATCTGATATCTATCAACTTATATATCTATCTAATATTTATCTGTCTATCTATCTAGTATCTATCTATCTATCTATAGATTATCTATCGTATATGTAGATTATCTATCTATTATCTATCTATCCTTGTATTATCTATCTATTTATCTATTTCATATCTATCTATCTATATCTATGTTTTATCTATTATATACACTATCTATCTTCTACCTACCTTCTGTCTATATCCATCTATCTAATATCTATCTCTATCTAATATCTATCTATATATTTCATATCTATCTATCTATCTATCTATCTATCTATATATTTCATATCTATCTATCTATCTATCTATCTATCTATCTATCTATCTATCTATCACCCATCTATCTAAAAAGTCTGACATCTTTGGAAATATATCTATTTTGTAGCAGATTTCAGATTCTGTCACATTTGACAGAAGGGATAGCACAGTTTGTAGTGTTGTTCTGTCCAACAAACAGATGGAACCCTGACAGACTCCATTAGAAGTCAGTGGGGTCAGATGGGCACCACTGGTGTGATGGATCTGGCACAACGTAGTGGTTTCCAGTTAAAACAGAAACCACAGTGCAGATGGGCACCTAGCTATTTCTCTTCATATCTATCTACGGTATTTATCTATCTATCTATCTATCTATCTATCTAATTACATATCTATCTATCTATCTATCTAATTACATGTCTATCTATCTATCTATCTAATTACATATCTATCTATCTATCTATCTAATTACATGTCTATCTATCTATCTATCTAATTACATATCTATCTATCTATCTATCTATCTATCTATCTATCTATCTATCTATCTATCAATCTAATATCTATCTACATATCTATTATCTATCTAGCAATCATCTATCTGTATTTTTTCTATCTTTATAGCTATGTATAATCTATCTATCTGTATTTTTTATTTTATTTATCTTTATAGCTATGTATTATCTATCTAGTTACTGGGCAGAACTCACAGACTGTATAGGTAAGGACAGTGCTAGACTTTCTACTCCCCCCTCACCTAGTACTTTCTGCCCCTCCACCCCTTCCACCTTATTGGAGAGATTTAGCCCTAGCTCTGACAGAGCCAACACTCTGTGAATAATTTTCCAGCACCCCCTCCCTCGCTGGTGCCCTCTGCCCTCTCCCTCCCCATCTATCCCCAGGCTTTTGCTATTGGAGAGTCCATAATGAGATAAGTTTGAGCTCACAGGCCCGCTATTTAACCCCTGCTCTCAGGGCACTATCAGCAGATAGGGGCAGTTGGGAGACACAAGGGTAGGCAGATTGGCACCCAGGGGCAGAGCAGGCTTTGCCCAGGACTTGCATGGGGATCTGTGACAAGGGAGAGGACAGGAGGAGCTGACCACAGTGTTGCACACTCAGAGTAAGTTAGACTCCTGTGATCTCCTGTTTTGTACACCTTGTATGTCTGGACTTTGTCACTATGTGTGGGTCACCTTCTGTCACACTTTTCCTGACTTGCCTTACTTTGTGCCTTTGCCTGCTGTCACATAATAAACTCTTAGAAGTGTAGCAAGATGCCATGTACCCAGGTGCCAGGCTGGCTCCGTAGGTGACTAGTTTCCTGAGGTATAGTAATCAATAAAGCTCATGGTGTTTGCTCCCCGTCCTTCGACCTCATTCATTGGGGCTGTGAATAATCTTTGTATAAACTACAATTTGTGCAAGGCCGCACAAGAATAATTCAATGGTCTATTCATCAGCTTGTGGATTTGCTGGTTACATATGGATTGCACATGAATGTCTACATTAGCCTCAGTTAATAGTGAGATATTTGAGTTAATATGTGCACAATACATAAAGGCCATATATACAGGTTCAGATATATTCTACCCGTATACAAAGTAAAAATGAAGATACTGGCTGGTTATATACCTTAAGTCACAGTTAAGCAGGCTTGTCATTGACAGGCTGTGGACACAGCATGGGGGACGACTGACCTAGTGGACAGGACGCAGAATAGGCTATAAGGAGGTCTATTGGATAGTGTGGGACATTTAGGAGCAGAAAATCCCACTACTATACATTTATTGGCAGAGGGCAGTTGTGCGGATGGCTCCTGTGGTTTTGGTGTTTGACCAGATGACCAGTCTGATAATGACTGTTACCATTTTAGGGATAAAAATGACATAATGATCCAGTTGAGCTGAGCTGAGGATGATGATACTTTCAGATACAAATGACAACTTTTAGGAATATGTGCCCCTTGAGCTCTCCTCCTTATCTCCGAAGCCTTCTTCTGATTTCTGTACCAACCATTTTACTTCCATGGGCTGCTTTTTTTCCTTCCCTTTTTAGCTGGGACCTTCCCTAGGTAAGATGTTTTTTTCATTTTATGAATATGGGGATTGTGCCCCCTGAGGTTCGCATCGCTCCTTCTTATTCCATCTTTCCTGATCCCTATACCAAACTCTTTCCTTCTCTTTTTCATTCTAACTTTACTCCTCTGCTGCACTTTTTTCTGTCTTCTCTTTTGAGCTTGGATCCCTTTTAGGCTGTATTTTTTATATTTTAAGACTATGGCAATTGTGATTCTGGGGTTCACATTGAACCCCCAAACCTCTCATCATTTTCTATCCTTATCCTAGGCTTTTTTTTTTTTGTTTCTTCTCTTTGTAGCTCTCCTTGACTATCAGAAATATATTTTTTTAAGAATTTTACAAATATATATATTTTTAAGAATATGGTTACTGTACCCCATTATGTTGTCATCTTGCTCCCCATTTCTTGATTCTACCTCTACTCCTCCTCTAGAGAGATTTACTAAGTCTGTGCTGGAGTAAGACATACAAAATGTATTAAATACATTTGGCGCATCTCATGCTTTTCTATGCACCTGAATCTGAAATCTACTACAGCTGGGAACTGGTGTAAAGTTTAGTTACAATTTTTGCCAGTTTCTGGCATAAATTGTAGTAAATTGTCAGGGCCGCGGGAGGTCCTGCCCCCTCCTGCTATGCCCTGCCTTCATTTCAAGCCACTTTTAAAAAATGTCAAGAAGCTCAAAAGTTCACGACTTATAGCACATATATGACATGCTCCTTCCTCTGCAACTTTTAATATATCCCTTAAAGGGGTTATCCCATGATGCATGTAAAAAATGAAGATGAGACAAATTACAGTAGATGACAACCTCTTTTTAACAAAGCTGGAACAAGCCTTGTACCTCATGCAGATACAGAGATTCCCACATTTATTTCTCCCATTCCAACTGCTAGCTTTTCATCAGGGTGTGTGTCCTTTCTGATGCGGCTCTCTCCGTATATCTGTCACAGCTTCTAAACAAAGATCTGGCTAGTGGCAGTTTAAAGATGAAACTGAGCATGTGTGACCATGCTCATTCAGCTCAGTAGGAGGACGTGCACATTACAATACAGACTGAACACCAGAAGGTGCCATAATAATGAAGTAAAGGAAATCTCACAACCGGGGCATTTTTGGAACAGAAGAAAAACTCAAAAAGTTGAATTATATAAAAATAATATGTAATGTTGGGACAGCCCCTTTGAGGGATATTAACCAAGTTTACAGGGAACCTGCTATGTTGAACATGGTGTCTGATCTGCAAGCAGCATGTCATAGACCAGGAGGAGCTGAGCAGATTGGTCTATAATTTTATGGCAAACTATTCAATATCATTTATAATCTGGATGCCTAAGCACAGAAAGACCTGAGGTTTAGCTAAACCCCATTGAAGTGAACGAACCTAGCCTCGCCCAGGCCAGTGATACTAGTTGTGACATGACTGGACCTGCGGGAAACAGGGAGAAGGCTGTGGCCTTCTCCCCGTTTCCCGTGATTGGTGAGGGTCCTAGATGTCAGACCCCGACGATCAGATGATGATTATCTATCCAGAGGATAGATCATCAGTAAGAAAAAGCTAAAGAACCCTTTTAACAAATGCTTTCCTCATCTCGTCTCAGTTTCTTGTCCTTGTTTGTGTAAGTCTTTTATGATTATATAGCTATACATTTCTGATCTTTCCTTTCTACCCCTTTACTTTTATACCATCATTTTTCTAAACCTCAGCTCAGGGATAAGCAATATGTGCCACAGTATGGAATGGGTGCGGGAACTGTCAGACAGTATCACTCAAATCTGCACAGTAAATCCGGGATGAGACGCAGCTCAGAGACGGAATTATCTGCACGTTATGGGACAAGTGAGGTCTTGAGATATTTATCCTACAGTGATCACTGGATAACCTCAGGCTCTTGGGTGAATGTTAAGGCTGTAAACAGATATTTGTATAATGCAGTTGTCCATGAAGAGAGATAAACCTAGAAAAGGAGTAATGAAGGTGTTAATCGGTAAAGAGCACAGTTTTTCTACAAATTTATATAGAACAACTAAACAGATTCTTTCATAAAGTTGTAATGACTTTGTTCACCATATACAGCTAATAAAATAGGATTACCGGTATATGCTCCATACAGGGGCGTATTGGCCATAGACCTTACAGGGAAATTTCCCAGGGGGCCGCCCAAGCCCCCATCTCTGCCGCTGGCCGGGTACATAATGAGCTATCAGTGGAAATTAACTCGGCCAGCGACCGGACATGCCCTCCTGAATTCAACTATGTCCTGCATCTCACCTCCTAAGCCCCCTGCTCCATATCTTAATCAGAAACAACTGGAAGAGGAGGATAGAAAATAGCAGCTATTGGTGGCCACCTCACAGGGACCGCTTTTGGGGCAATATATTGTGAGGCACTGTGGTATGTGGTATTTTGCGCTATGGTATTGCTGACCTCCCCTACTTTTGTTGCCCTTCCTCCTGTCAATTTAGACCCTCCTACAATATGGGACCACTTTTAGGTATCTTTTCCAGGACCACTTTAGCTTCCCAATCTGCCCCTGGCTCCATATATTACCTATACTATGTCATAGTGCACTGCAGATACAAGACAGCAATACTATATAGTGGCTGTCCATTCATTTGAACAGATAGCACTCAGTCCAACAGTAATGGCTGCTGTAGGGGAAATGCAAACCCGTCCGCAGCCGACCATGACTGCCGATTGCCTGGCGCTTCATAAAATAGACTCAGGGCACCATGTTTAGTAAGTACATAGCACATACAGTATATATATATATATATATATATATATTTTTTTTTTTGTATAATGGACAGGGGTCAGCATTGCTACACAGCATCACATGCAACAGTCTGTAATTCCCTATGCATCCTGACACCAATCATAGCACCAATCATAGGACATTTTTAGAAATTTGTGCCGCAGTAGCTCTTCTGAGGCATTGTGTGTAGATGGTCCTGTCACCAGTTTCCCAAAAGTTATTTTTTGGACAACCTACTAATGACAGCCTATCTGGAATGCAGTACCTGATGTTTTGAAGATGCTCTCACCCAGTTGGTAACCCTCACAGTTTGGCCCTTGTCAAAGTCACACACATCCTCACACTTGCCCTTTTTCCTGATTTCAAAGCATACATTTTAAGTACTAATTGGCCACCTGCTGCCTAATATAGCCCCACCCCTTGACAGGTGCCAATGTCAGCAGATAATCAATATAATAAATTTTATCCTCTTCCCCTGTCAGTTGTTGGTGCCTTAGACATAGATATGGTGCTGAGTATGTTGATCATCTTGCCATATCTTCATACTCATATTTTTGTTGGTAACTTTGGGACAGTGAAGCCCTGTTCCTGGCATTAAATAAGGTCAGATATCTAGATAGACAGAATTTTTTTCAAACGAGCACCAAAATAAATATTGAAATGGAAAACACTTAAAAAATATTATGACCTTTCAACAATGAATATAAAAAAAATTCCTCCATAATCAACAAGCATTGGCACTGACTTCTAGGGGACAAAATTTTAGCGGGGACACTCCACAAACGGCCACCTATAGTCTACACCCAGGCTTTCAATTTAGGACTACAGGTGGCACCCACTATAAAAAAAATCTATGAGATCTATAGTCACCCCCTGGGAAGGTCTAAAAGGGTTTTTCAGGTGTGGAGTATGCAGTAATTGCAAAATAACTAAATTTGATAGAAAGACATCTACGATCAAATCTAAAAGCAATGCATACAACTGGGAAATTAAGGAATTGTTAACTTGCAACACAGAAGCAGTTATATACATTTTGGAATGTCCATGCGTAAAACAGTATGTAGGAAGGACGAGTAGAACATTGATAGGTCAGAATATCAGAACATGATAATAATATTAAAAAAGGATTCGAAAAGCATTCTGTGTCTCAACAATTTAGAAACATAGAAACATAGAATGTGTCGGCAGATAAGAACCATTTGGCCCATCTAGTCTGCCCAATATATCTGAATCCTATGAATAGTCCCTGGCCCTATCTTATATGAAGGATAGCCTTATGCCTATCCCATGCATGCTTAAACTCCTTCACTGTATTTGCAGCTACCACTTCTGCAGGAAGGCTATTCCATGCATCCACTACTCTCTCAGTAAAGTAATACTTCCTTATATTACTTTTAAACCTTTGCCCCTCTAATTTAAAACTGTGTCCTCTTGTGGTAGTTTTTCTTCTTTTAAATACTGTATGCTCTCCTCGGTTACCGAGTTGATTCCCTTTATGTATTTAAAAGTTTCTATCATATCCCCTCTGTCTCTTCTTTCTTCCAAGCTATACATATTAAGGTCTTTTAACCTTTCCTGGTAAGTTTTATCCTGCAATCCATGTACCAGTTTAGTAGCTCTTCTCTGAACTCTCTCTAGAGTATCTATATCCTTCTGGAGATATGGCCTCCAGTACTGCGCACAATACTCCAAGTGAGGTCTCACCAGTGTTCTGTACAGCGGCATAAGCACTTCACTCTTTCTACTGCTTATACCTCTCCCTATACATCCAAGCATTCTGCTAGCATTTCGTGCTGCTCTATTACATTGTCTTCCCACCTTTAAGTCTTCTGAAATAATTACTCCTAAATCCCTTTCCTCAGATACTGAGGTCAGGACTGTGTCAAATATTCTATATTCTGCCCTTGGGTTTTTACGCCCCAGGTGCATTATCTTGCACTTATCCACATTAAATTTCAGTTGCCAGAGTTCTGACCATTCTTCTAGTTTTCCTAAATCCTTTTCCATTTGGCGTTTCCCTCCAGGAACATCAACCCTGTTACATATCTTTGTGTCATCAGCAAAAAGACAAACCTTACCATCGAGGTCTTTTGCAATATCACTTATGAAGATATTAAACAAAATTGGTCCCAGTACAGATCCCTGTGGAACCCCACTGGTAACATGACCTTGTTTTGAATGTTCTCCATTGACTACAACCCTCTGTTGTCTGTCACTCAGCCACTGCCTAATCCACTCAACAATATGGGAGTCCATGCTCAATGACTGCAGTTTATTGATAAGTCTTCTATGTGGGACAGTGTCAAAAGCCTTACTAAAATCTAGATATGCGATGTCTACTGCACCTCCACCGTCTATTATTTTAGTCACCCAGTCAAAAAAATCTATAAGATTTGTTTGACATGATCTCCCTGAAGTAAACCCATGTTGTTTTTCATCTTGCAATCCATGGGATTTTAGATGTTCCACAATCCTATCCTTTAATAGGGTTTCCATTAATTTGCCTACTATTGATGTCAGACTCACTGGTCTATAGTTGCTCGATTCCTCCCTACTACCTTTCTTGTGAATGGGCACGACATTTGCCAATTTCCAATCTTCCGGGACGACTCCTGTTACTAATGATTGGTTAAATAAATCTGTTAACGGTTTTGCCAGCTCACCACTAAGCTCTTTTAATAATTTTGGGTGTATCTCATCAGGCCCCTGTGACTTATTTGTCTTCACTTTAGACAGCAAACTTAGAACATCTTCCTCTGTAAAGACACATGCATCAAACGATTTATTAGTCATCCTTTCTAGTGGAGGTCCTTCTCCTTCTTTTTCTTTTGTAAAAACTGAACTGAAGTATTCATTAAGGCTAGCCCTTTATTCTCTTCTACATACCTTCTACATACCTTCTACATACCTTCCGTAGATTGTACCATTCCAGTGATCCAGCCGTGTTGAGATTTCCAGCTGAAGACAAACAGCCCCTTGGCATGATGATGCTACCACCATGCTTCACTGTGGGTATGAAGTTCTTTTGGTGATGTGCAGTGTTGTTTTTGCGCCAAACATATGTTTTGGAATTAGGGCCAACAAGTTCAACCTTGGTTTCATCAGACCATAACACCTTTTCCCACATGCTTTTGGGAGACTTCAAATGTGTTTTTGCAAAATGTAGCCTGGCTTTGATGTTTTTCTTCGTAAGAAAAGGCTTTCATCTTGCCACTCTACCCCATAGCCCAGACATATGAAGAATACGGGAGATTGTTGTCACATGTAAATTTTGGAGAGACGTCCAGTTCTTGGTAATGTCACTGTTGTGCCATATTTCCTCCACTTGATAACTGTCTTCACTGTGTTCCATGGTATATCCAATGCCTTGGAAATTCTTTTGTACCTTTCTCCTGACTGATACCTTTTAACAATGAGATCCCTCTGATGCTTTGGAAGCTCTCGGTGGACCATGACTTCTGCTGTGGGATGCGACTAAGAAACTTTCAGGAAAGACCGACTAGAGCAGCTGAACTTTATTTGGGGTTAATCAGAGGCACTGTAAATGATGGCAGGTGTATGCTGACTCCTATTTAACATGATTTTGAATGTGATTGCTTAATTCTGAACACAGCTACATCCCCACATTATGTTAGTTTTTTTGTTTTCTTCCCTCTACCTAAAAGATTTCAGTTTGTTTTTCAATTGAGTGGTACAGTTTATAGGTAGACTTTTTATATCCACTGTATATTTTATTATTTAGGTAGATTGAAGCAAACGACATGTGACCTAACAGGGAATCTATAAGACAGAACAATACTATATACTTTGAAATAAAGTCAAGCAAAATAGCTGAATAAATAAAGATAAATATAACACCTGAAAGCCAAATATGGGGTAGGAAATCTAAAATGGAAACTACTCCTGCAAGGCATTAACTAGTTAAAAGCTTTCGATGTTGTCTGCTCGACATACAAGAAACGCATCTATGTAATGTTTTAGTAGAGTGATGCGATATGGAAAGCATGTACTGTAATAGACCTAGTGTAATAACATGTATTATACATTTTATTTTAAGTATGTTAAGTACAATGTATTTTTGTATAAAAAAATGAGATATCACACTATTCGCACATGGTCCCAGATTTGAGTAACCATACTGGTGAAATTTAATCCCGTTCAGTTTTGTGAATCACCATAGTATAAAAGGTGGTTCTGTCCCTCTCCCTGATTACAACTAGCACCACTGAGGATGAAACCGCTCCAGGTTTCGAAACGCGTCTGGTGAATACTCCCCTGCAATATCAATTTATCCAAATAAAACCTGGGAAAAAACGACTACAGTGTTTCAAGCATATTATCCATAATGATGAATCATCTACAATGTCCCCAATAATCATCAAAGGTCTATTAGCGCTACAACTTGGAAAGTGCCGGCATTAGCGCAGGACGGAGCAGCAACATCTATAAAACTGCGGACACCTGCAGGTGTGAGTAACCAGGAACTGGAAGCCGCACGATACGTATGTACACATTGAGATATCGGTGCATTCAAGGTGCGGTAAGAGCCTGACACTCTTTTCATATATAAATAGGAGACATTGTATCTATATTCCAACTCGAAAAACTATTGAAGATTGTCTGTAGTAACATGTGGATTACTATACTGCTATAAGCAACAAGCGTCTTCTCCGGAGATACAGTATCAATCATATTGACATTGCTAAGGAACTCCTTTTTATTGCAACTTAGCAGCGCGTGAGCTCCGCACTGCAGTAAGGTAGAGGGACCGAGACCGTGTGTGAACACACATCTATATATATCCAATGTACACTGCCTGTCCCCCCAAAAAAATCACCACCTGGATTTAACCAAGCAAATAGTTATGAGTCTTCTATTAGATAATTACTGCATGGGCTATTATATTTCAGCTGGCAATAAGTTATTTAACCCCAACTGGTGCAATGAGTTGCTTCTCATTTCTTAAACAACCATGTTGAAAGACACATCTAGTGGTCGTGGAAAAGATGTTAGTCTGTTTGAGAAGGGTCAAATCATTGGCATGCATCAAGCAGAGAAAACATCTAAGGAGATTGCAGAAACTACAAAAATTGGGTTAAGAACTGTCCAGCGCATTATTAGAAACTGGAAGGATAGTGGGGGGACCCATCGTATTCGAGGAAGAAATGTGGCAAGGAAAAAATTCTGAATCATCGTGATCGGTGATCACTGAAATATTTGTTGAAATCAAATCGAAGAAAAACAACAGTAGAACTCAGGGCTATGTTTAATAGTGAAAGTAAGAGCATTTCCACATGCACAATGCGAAGGGAACTCAAGGGATTGGGACTGAACAGCTGTGTAGCCATAAGAAAACCACTAATCAGTGAGGCACACCAGAAAAAAAGGCTTCAATTTGCTAGGGAGCATAAAGATTGGACTCTGGAGCAATGGAAGAAGGTCATGTGGTCTAATGAGTCCAGATTTACCCTGTTCCAGAGTGATGGGCGCATCAGCGTAAGAAGAGAAGCAGATGAAGTGGTGCACCCATCATGCCTAGTGCCTACTGTACAAGCATATGGGGGCAGTTCTATGATCTGGGGTTGCTTCAGTTGGTCAGGTCTAGGTTCAGCAACAGTATGTGCTCCAAGAATGAGGTCAGCTGACTACCTGAACATACTGAATGACCAGGTTATTCCATCAATGGATTTTTTCTACCCTGATGGCACGGGCATATTCCAAGATGACAATGCCAGGATTCACCGGGCTCAAATTGTGAAAGAGTGGTTCAGGGAGCATGAAACATCATATTCACACATGGATTGGCCACCACAGAGTCCAGACCTTAAACTCATTGAGAATCTTTGGGATGTGCTGGAGAAGGCTTTGCGCAGCAGTTAGACTCTACCATCATCAATGCAAGATCTTGGTAAAAAATGTATGCGACACTGGATGGAGATAAATCTTGCAGAAGCTTATTGAAACAATGCCACAGCGAATGCGTGCCATAATCAAAGCTAAAGCTGGTCCAACAAAATAGTGTGTGACTTTTTTTTTTTTGGTCTCAACTTTTTTTTTGGACAGGCATGTTGATGGTGTTACTCATAAATTTTATGATTTTTTAGGGGGAATATATATAGAATAATAATATAATAAAGTGTTTTGCTTTATATTAAGCTGGGTCATTCAGTACATACTTGGTGTATATATGCTAGGTGGATTAGCAGACCGAGCTATACTTCGTGAGCATTCCATTTCACACATTGTTATTGGTATACTCTTCCTGGCAGAGTTTACATATTTTCAAGTTGGGACAAGCCAAATTTGTTGGTGTTGTCTCTACAAATTCGGTACAATTCCAGCAAACGTGGCACTGTTGACAACTGTGTATTTTTTGATGAGTAAACTATTAATATGTAGGGTAAATACTTCATCCTATTAACAACTGTTCCCTCCTGACCCCAAATACTAGAAACTTACACTGGCAGTAATCTGTCAGGAAAGGAAACTGTAAGAGCCCTTTCACAGAGTCTTTTACCACAGATTGTGGAGTGTTTCCGCCTCAAAATCCACCTCATTTCAATAGCAGCCAGCAAATATTTTTCCACATGGAAAAAAGAAGCAGGCAGTCTTATCTTGGGGCGGAATCTGTGCTGAATTTCCCCTTAAAATGAATGTGAAGCATTAAAAAAAACAGCTCTGTATGTGTCCTTCCTTTTTTTTTTTTTAGGGTTTTCTGTATGGTTTTGGCACAGATCCACGTTTTGTACTGAAGTAACCAACTATTGGTTGAAAAGGGGATAAAAAAAAAGAGTAAAAAAACTGCTTCAAAAACGCCAAAAAAAAAAAAACAGCCATTTACACTAGCCAAATAGTGTCATGACTCCCTTGTTTCCGAATGATTGTAATTTTCAGAGATAGTCCCTACAAATTCTGTCTGTCCACGGATTGAAACTGCAGAGTTGGCAAAGTATGTAATCAGCTAGTGTGAATTTAGAAAAGTTGATCATGTCACTGTAAAAATGATCATCAGAGCCTTGATCGTAGTGACGTTTACATTTAGATTGGCATGACCACCTAATTCACAGCAATGGCATTGCGACCCTGCTCAAGGGGCGGGAGGAAACTCCTCTTGGTCATCAAGCAGGGTCAGGATCACTATGTTGGAAGTGTCCATCAAATCCTCACTAATGATCTTTCAAAGCACAGATTCTTTGTCATTCCTTTGAAAGAAATTTATAAAACTGTAAACTTGTTGTCTATCGCAGCCAATCACAGCACACTTTTCATTTTGAAATCTGTCTCCTGAAGAACCAAAGCTGTGCTCTCATTGGTTGCTATGGGTAACATAGACTGTTTTTCTTTTAGATGGTTTTCATAAAGATGTAAGGCTAGGGCTACACGACGACATGTGTCGCACGACTTATTGTCATATATATTGACACATAGGGCACAACTACACTGCAAAATGTGTCGCGCAACATTGTCGTCATGTAGCCCTAGCCTAAACCTGCCATTTTAGGCATTCATTTTTTTTTTTTACTGATATAAAAATCTTTGTGTTTCACCCATACCATCCACACTACCACCAGCCTTGAACTGAACAGTGAAAAGCAAACAGTATACTAGCTGCGCTATAGACACCCAATGCTGTATCACAAAGTCCAAAAGGCAATGTGCCGTATCTAGCACAGGGTTAAGCCTCATTCACACATCAGTGTTCTCCACCGTCAGCGCACATCCCCATTCATTTTAATGTGTATAGTCAGCCATCAGTGTTTTAGCACGGTCCGTGGATCCGTGTTTTTAGCACGGATGCATGCTCTATTTTGTCCGTGTTCACGGATCCATTCTGCCCATTAGAGTCTATGGGTGTTGCATCCGTGTTTCACGGATCATTAGGAAGAGATGCTTTTAAAAGTATTTTTCAGCTGTTTAGTGTCAGTGAAAAGCGTATGGCCCACGGACAGGAAAAAACAGACACATGGACCCAACACGGATCCTTCACGGACAGCTTCACGGATGCATCACTGACCACCTGCTCACAGATGTGTAAATGAGGCTTACTGGTTAGTGACAGACTCGGTGTAGGGTATATGCACATGAAAATCCACAGCGTGAAACAGTGACAGCAAAGTTAATGAGATTTTGAAATCCGCACCATATCAATTGTTTGTGTGGATTTTCAGCGTAGATTTCACTCTTTGCAATGCAAAAGATAAGAAGTGTGGAAAATCTGCAACAAATCAAAATCTGCAACAAAAATAAGCAAGTAGCACATCATGGGGATTTGGTGTGGGAACGCAGTAAAATCTGCACGGAAATCAACATAAACTACACTATTGTGTGCATATATAGCTTAAAGGGGTTGGCCACTATATAAGTACTTTACACAACATTGTTGGAGGCAGGGTAAAAATGAGTTTCCAAATATACTTTATTTTAAAAATCTGTCTGCTAATCTTTTTTTTATAGTAAGCCACGCCCCATGAGCCCCGCTCTGCTGTGCAGCCAGTTCGTCCATGGCTGCATGCGACATGGAGGAGTTTTAGAGAAAGCTCGTCCATGCCCAGTCTGCCCCTACCACTTGCGCGCTCCCTGTTCTGTCTCTGACAGGAATCCGCTGTTTGTTCTGTCAGTACAAACAGCTTATTCCTCTCAAAGTTCGGAGCGGAGAGCCTAGTAAGAGCACATCTGATGTCCTGTCTACAATGAGGGCGGTCCCCGGCTGATCGCTCTGATTGGCTAGTCTGTACAGACTAGTCAATCACAGGATCCTAATGCCGGCTGAAAGGTTCTGATCCCCCCAGTCCGTGACTGTGGGGATCAGAACCTTCTAAAATGTATGTATATATAATATCACCCCCCCATGAGCTCCAGCCCTCATTGTGACCCCTTAATTTCAGGATGGCCGGCTGCAGCGCTGCTGATCCTGTTCTGACCCCCCTCCCGCACCGATCTGTTTCAGGATGGCCGGAGCGTTAGCAGAGTGTCAGCTATAATATACAGCTCACACTCTGCTTGAAACAGCTGCTGTATGGAAGGGGTTAAGAGATGGAGGGAGCTCCCTCCCTCTCCCATCGGGCTGCTGCTGTGCTGAGGCAGCAGCCCGATGCTTGATGGGTTAACAGAGGGAGGGAGCTCCCTCCCTACACCATTGGGCGCTGCTGTGGCAGCATCCCGATGGTTACCATGGCAACCGGACGCCTTCACAGGCATCCGGCTTGCCTTGGGATGGCTGATCAGGCTCCTGCTAAAGGCAGGAGCCTGATCAGGCTTACTGTGAGTGATAATGCACTGCAGAACACTACACAGTGTACTGCAGTGTATTGTAAACCATCAGACCCACTGGGTCTGGGTAAAAAAAAAGTGAAAAAAAATATTTCTTCTTATAGCTTATATAAAATAAAAAAGCGCCCTTTTCCCAAAATAAAGTAAATAGAGAAAAAAAGAAAAGTAGACATATTAGGTATCGACGCATCCGTATCGACTTGCTCTATAAAAATATCACATGACCTAACCCCTCAGATGAATACCGTCAAAAAATTAAAAAAAATGCAAAAAAATGAATTTTTTTGTCACCATATAAAATGAAAAGTGCAACACCGAGGGATCAAAAAGGCTTATGCCCCCCCAAATCATACCAATCTAACTGTCACTTTATCCCAGAAAAAATAAAAAAACTATGGCTCTCAGACTATGGAGACACTAAAACATGATTTTTTTAGTTTCAAAAATGCTTTTATTGTGCTAAATGTACAAAAAAATAACAAATTAGATTGAAAGTAGACAAATTAAAAGTAGACATATTAGGTATCGCCGTGTCCGTAACAACCTGCTATATTAAAATATCACATAACCTAATCCCTCAGGTGAACACCGTAAAAAGTATAAAATAAAAACGGTGTCAAAAAAGCCATTTTTTTTCACCTTAATCACAAAAAGTGTAATAGCAAGCGATCAAAAAGTCATATGCACCCCAAAATAGTGCCAATTAAACTGTCATCTCATTCCGCAATAATCATACCCTACCTAAGACAATAGTCAAAAAAATAAAAACACTATGGCTCTCAGACTATGGAGACACTAAAACATGATTTATTTTTTGTTTATAAAATGAGATTGTTGTGTAAAACTTTAAATAAATAAATAAAAAGTATCCATATTAGGTATTGCCATGTCCGTAACGACCTGCTCTATAAAAATACCACATGACCTAACCCCTCAGGTAAACACCGTCAAAAAAATTAAATAAAAACTGCAAAACAAAACATTTTTTGTCACCTTACATCACTAAAAGTGCAACATCAAGTAATCAAAAAGGCATATTCCCCCAAAAAAGCACCAATCTAACCGTCACTTTATCCCGCAAATGAACACCTACCTAACACAATCGCCCAAAAAAATAAAAAAAACTATAGCTCTCAGAATATGGAGACACTAAAACATGATTTATTGTTTAAAAAATGCTGTTATTGTGTAAAACTTAAATAAATAAAAAACAGACATATTAGGTATCAACGCGTCCGTAAGAACCTGCAGTATAAAAATATCACATTACCTAACCCTTAATGTGAACACGTAACAGAAAAGTGTGTAAAAAAGCAATTTTTTGTCACCTTACATTACAAAAAGTGTAATAGCAAGCGATCAAAAAGTCGTACGCACCCCAAAATCATATCAATCAAACCGTAATCACATCCTGCAAAAAATTAGACCCTACTTATGACAATTGCCTAAAAAATAAAAAAATATGGTTCTCAAAATATAGACACCAAAACATGATTTTTTTTAATTAAAAAATTCTGTTAAAACATAAATAAATAAAAAAAGTAGACATATTAGGTATCGACACGTCAGTAAGAATCTGCTGTATAAAAATATCATATGACCTAATCGCTCAGGTGAACACCATAAAAAAAAAAAGTGCCATACCAAACAATCAAAAATTCATACGCACCCTAAAATAGTACCAATCAAACTGTCATTTCATCCCGCAAAAAATGAACCCCTACATAAGACAGTCGCCCTCCAAAAAAAAACTATGGCTTTCAGAATATAGAGACACAAAAAATCATTTTTTTTTTAAAAAATGCTTAATTATGTAAAACTGAAACAAACGACAAAAAAATTGGTATTGTCGCATCCGTAACAACCTGCTCTATAAAAATACCACATGATCTAACCTGTCAGATGAACATTGTAAATAACAAAAAATGTACCGTAAAATAGTACCAACAAAACTGCCACCTTATCCCATAATTTCCAAAATGGTGTAATTTTTTGGGAGTTTCAACTCTAGGGGTGCATCAGGGGTCTTCAAATGTGACATGGCAGCTTAAAATTATCCCAGTGAAATTTGCCTTCCAAAAACCATATGGCGTTTCTTTCCTACTGCGCCCTGCCGTGTGCACGTATAGCAGTTAAGGACCACATATGGGGCGTTTCTGTAAACTACAGAATCAGGGCAATAAATATTGAGTTTTGTATGGCTGTTAACTATTGCTTTGTTACTAGAAAAAAATGGATTAAAATGGAAAATCTGCCAAAAAAGGGAAATTCTAAAATTTCACCTCCATTTTCCTTTAATTCTTGTGGAGCACCTAAAGGGTTAATAAAGTTTTTAAAATCAGTTTTAAATACCTTGAGGGTGTAGTTTCTAGAATGGGGTCATTTCTGGGTGGTTTCTATTATGTAAGCCTCACAAAGTGACTTCAGACCTGAACTGGTCCTTAAAATGTGGGCTTTGGAAATTTTCTGAAAAATGTCAAGATTTGCTTCTAAACTTCTAAACCTTGTAACATCCCCAAAAAATAAAATGTCATTCACAAAATGATCCAAACATGAAGTAGACATATGGGGAATGTAAAGTAATAACTATCGTTGGAGGTATTACTATCTATTATAAAAGTAGAGAAATTGAAATTTGCAAGTTTGCAAATTTTTTTACATTTTTGGTAAACTTTTTTTTATAAATAAAAATGAAATATTTTGACTCAATTTTACCACTGTCATGAAGTACAATATGTGACGAGAAAACAGTCTCAGAATGGCCTTGATAAGTAAAAGCGTTTTAAAGTTATTACCACAAGGGACACATGTCAGATTTGCTAAAAATGGCTTGGTCCTGAAAGGTTAAAGAATGCTATTATTTTACCATGTTATAAGGGAAAATAATACAATTTATAGAATACTGAACCCAAACCCGAACTTCTGTGAAGAAGTCCGGGTTCGGGTATGGGTACCAAACATGACGATTTTTCTCGCATTAAAACGCTTTGCACTTGCGGGAAAAACCGTGCATGTTCCCGCAACGCACCCGCATCTTTTCCCGCAACGCCCGTGTGAACCCATCCTAAGAGCTCATGCACACAAGTGTGTGTGCCCTGTTCTTGTTTTGCGGACAGCAAGCATCCTATTGACTTGAATGGGTCTGCAATCTGCAAGTTACAGAGTGGTATGGAGCAGAGGCACAAATCAGAAGCCCACGGACGCAGTACAAAGTTCTTTCAAAGGATTTCTCCCCGTGCTTCTGCACCGCAAAAAAATAGAACCTTTTTGTGGTGCGGAACGTATCTTGCTGACCCATTGAAGTTAATGGGCTCACTGTTCTGCAAACTGCCGGCACTCTGCTGGTACCTGTGCATTGCAGGCCACTATATGAGGTGCAGCACTCTTGGGGAAAGCCACCTCAGATGCTGGTGTTACAAAAGACCATGGTATCTGTCTGCGATCGGCATTATGGTCAATCACAGACATTAGCCCTGGGTCTCTTTAAAACAGCAGAAACCCAGAACAGAATCTAAACAAACCTGTCTTAGCAAACTTCACTTTGCTGAAACCACTGTAACTTTCTGGATTTCAGTTATCTCACCCAACTGGAGTATCTGGGTGAGATATACACACCTTCCACCACAGTAGATATAGATAGATATAGAGAAGTAAATAGATACAGTAAATGATGATAGATATCTCTCCATCTTCACACACATATCATATATATATATATATATATATATATACATACATACACACACCCTGTACACCTATGTACATATCCACACACATGTATGTATTTTATATATATCACATTGTGGGAAAAGCAGTAACCTTTATTCAATGCAAGGAATGTAGGATTGCTATCATTATGTTGATTTCTCTATGTAGTTATTTGACTGGAGGACTGATGAGATGACACCGGAGGTGCTGTTGTCACTATGGCATCACAAGTAGGCAGAGAGGTCATGTGACTGCTGAAGATGCTTGCTGTGATGCATGCTGGGATTTTTACTTTCACTTTGCATCTGCTCCGCCCACACAGCCTCTCATTAAAGTGAGCATGCTATGCTGAATGCAGTAGAAAAATTATATATATACACAGTATATCTCTCATGATACAAATTCCTCTTGGCATTAGTTATTGTCTGGGGCACTTTATTGCTTAAAGGGTACATTCACATGTTGCAGAAATCTGCAACGTTCCTGCAGCAAATCTAAAGTAGAAAAAAACACTATATGGTCCATTTTTTGTGTGTGGATTTTATTGCAGAAATGCTGCTGGGTTCACTCTTTGCATTATGCCCCTTGCACACGAACGTTTTTTTTTCCCGTTTCCGTTCCGGTATTTGCGTTCCGTATACGGACCGTATAGGGAACCATTCTTTTCAATGGAGCCGCAAAAAAACAAAAGGTACTCCGTATGCCTTCCGTTTCCGTATTTCCGTTCATAACGGACAAGAATAGTATTGTTCTATCAGGGGCCAGCTGTTCCGTTCCTCAAAAAACGGAATGCATATGGACGTCATCTGTGTTTTTGGAAGATCCGTTTTTTGCGGACCGCAAGGCACTTAAAAAGCCATACGGTCATGTGCAGGAGGCCTTACAAAGGGTAAAATCTGCACCACAGGTCAGTCTTTACTGCAGATTTTTTTTTCACAGCATATGGACTTATGCCCACGAACATAAGGGCTCCGTGCCCGTGCTGCGGACCACAAATTGCGGTCCCCAATGCATGGGCACAGATCGTGGAGCAGCCGGATGCTGATCGCGGACCCATTCACTTGAATGGGGTCCTCGATCCGCATCCGACGGTCCGCACCGCAAAAAAGTGGTGCATGCGCAATCGCGGGGCTTTTCCGTGGGGTTCCGATCCGTGCCTCCGTTCTGGATCTTGACCCACTTGAAGTGAATGGGTCCGCGATCCGTCAAGCGGGATGCAGAATACGCACCATGTACAGTGAGGTTTGTTAACCGATGGCAAAAATTCTATGGATTTTCTGCAGTGGAATTGGGTGAGGAAAATCGGATGCGGACCAAAACAACGGCCATGTGCATGAGGCCTAACTCATGCACAATTTGAAGTGGATTCACCCTGGAACCACAGTAAAATCTACGGCAGATTTTCTGCAGCAAACTATGCCTCATGTTGTTGTACCTTAAAGGGGTTTTCCAATAATTTTTTTTTACTGGCGACCTGTCGTCTGGATTGGTCATCAGTATCTGATTGGTGGGGGTCCGACACCCGGGACCCCTGCTAATCAGCTGTTTGAAAAGGCACCGGTGCTCCTGTTAGCGGCACAGCCTTCTCTCTGCTTTTCCTAGGCCCAATGATGTCACGTTCATGGATCAGGTTACCTAGGAGCAGCTCAGCCCCATAGAAATTAATGGGGCTGAGCACGATACCAAGCACAACCGCTATACAATGTACGGCGCTGTGCTTGGTGAGCTGAGAGAAGGCAGCAGCGCTCACAGGAGTGCCGCTGCCTTCTCAAAACAGATGATCGGCGGGGGCCCCGGTTGTCGGACGCCCACCCATGAGATACTGATGACCTATCCAGAGGATAAGTCATCAGTAAAAAAATATTGAAAAACCCTTTCAACTACTCACTACATCTCTGGAGATGGAGCTAGGGATTTATATCACGCTAGCCTTTGTGTCCACTGCAAACCCTCAATACTTTGCTTGAACCTGACCTGATCCTTCTTAGTTAACAGTTTCTACACAGAACACAAAAAACATTTGTCTTTACGTAAAATTTGTTCTAATGCAATGTATCTTCCAAATTACTGCTGTCACTTCAATGTTCCTTGCTTTGCTTTTTCACAGATGGCGCTCTCAGATCTTCCCAGTACCCCACTGGCTCTTGAATACCTCAATGACTTTGACCTAATGAAGTTTGAGGTAAAGAGAGAGCCTCCTGAACCACGGGCCAACCGCCTGGCCCCACCTCCATCTCTGGGCTCTACTCCATGCAGCAGTGTACCACCATCGCCAACATTCAGTGACCCCCCTGAACCAGTAGGACCACCGCGTCCTAGTCTAGAAGAACTTTATTGGATGGCAGCACTACAGCAGCAGATGGGTGGGGAAGGACTACCACTAACTCCGGAGGATGCTGTAGAGGTGTTGATGGGTGGCGGAGCACCTTCTCTACAAGGGATAGAAGGGGGATACAGGACTGGGGGGCAGCACCTCCACAACACTCACCCTACTGGTTACTTGATGAGTCCAGAAGATATGAATGCACAGCAGCACCAGGTGAGATCCTGTTACTTTTTTAACATCTTTTTATGACACATTTTATGACATTTCCTCTGGCCTGGTCGTCCTTGTATAATAAATAAACATGGTGAGTGTAATATTACACAGTTTGTCACACCTGAGTGATTATGCAGCATGTGAGGACATATGGGTGGGACACCCTGCGTTGTTCCTGAGTGTAACAGGATTTGTCAGTACAGTTATAGCTATAAAGCCGGACATGTCACTGATCACTTAATCAGCTAATATTAAGAGATGGACAGCAGGTAAAGCCATTCAGTAAACAGAGGGAAATGTGTGCGGAGTAAATCGTAATGAAAGAAAGCACACATGCATTTACAGCTTACTACAGGGAGTGCAGAATTATTAGGCAAGTTGTATTTTTGAGGATTAATTTTATTATTGAACAACAACCATGTTCTCAATGAACCCAAAAAACTCATTAATATCAAAGCTGAATATTTTTGGAAGTAGTTTTTAGTTTGTTTTTAGTTTTAGCTATTTTAGGGGGATATCTGTGTGTGCAGGTGACTATAACTGTGCATAATTATTAGGCAACCTAACAAAAAACTAATATATACCCATTTCAATTATTTATTTTTACCAGTGAAACCAATATAATATCTCAACATTCACAAATATACATTTCTGACATTCAAAAACAAAACAAAAACAAATCAGTGACCATAATAGCCACCTTTCTTTGCAAGGACACTCAAAAGCCTGCCATCCATGGATTCTGTCAGTGTTTTGATCTGTTCACCATCAACATTGCGTGCAGCAGCAACCACAGCCTCCCAGACACTGTTCAGAGAGGTGTACTGTTTTCCCTCCTTGTAAATCTCACATTTGATGATGGACCACAGGTTCTCAATGGGGTTCAGATCAGGTGAACAAGGAGGCCATGTCATTAGATTTTCTTCTTTTATACCCTTTCTTGCCAGCCACACTGTGGAGTACTTGGACGCATGTGATGGAGCATTGTCCTGCATGAAAATCCTGTTTTTCTTGAAGGATGCAGACTTTTTCCTGTACCACTGCTTGAAGAAGGTGTCTTCCAGAAACTGGCAGTAGGACTGGGAGTTGAGCTTGACTCCATCCTCAACCCGAAAAGGCCCCACAAGCTCATCTTTGATGATACCAGCCCAAACCAGTACTCCACCTCCACCTTGCTGGCGTCTGAGTCGGACTGGAGCTCTCTGCCCTTTACCAATCCAGCCACGGGCCCATCCATCTGGCCCATCAAGACTCACTCTCATTTCATCAGTCCATAAAACCTTAGAAAAATCAGTCTTGAGATATTTCTTGGCCCAGTCTTGACATTTCAGCTTGTGTGTCTTGTTCAGTGGTGGTCGTCTTTCAGCCTTTCTTACCTTGGCCATGTCTCTGAGTATTGCACACCTTGTGCTTTTGGGCACTCCAGTGATGTTGCAGCTCTGAAATATGGCCAAACTGGTGGCAAGTGGCATCTTGGCAGCTGCACGCTTGACTTTTCTCAGTTCATGGGCAGTTATTTTGCGCCTTGGTTTTTCCACACGCTTCTTGCGACCCTGTTGACTATTTTGAATGAAACGCTTGATTGTTCGATGATCACGCTTCAGAAGCTTTGCAATTTTAAGAGTGCTGCATCCCTCTGCAAGATATCTCACTATTTTTGACTTTTCTGAGCCTGTCAAGTCCTTCTTTTGACCCATTTTGCCAAAGGAAAGGAAGTTGCCTAATAATTATGCACACCTGATATAGGGTGTTGATGTCATTAGACCACACCCCTTCTCATTACAGAGATGCACATCACCTAATATGCTTAATTGGTAGTAGGCTTTCGAGCCTATACAGCTTGGAGTAAGACAACATGCATAAAGAGGATGATGTGGTCAAAATACTCATTTGCCTAATAATTCTGCACTCCCTGTAGTTGGGGGTGCACAAGTACATTAAAAATAGCTCCAGTTCTGATATTATCGCACAGCCTGAATTTTAAGATTATACTTATTAATAATTACTATATTACATGTGACACATTAATAATGAAATCAGATCAGGAGAGGTTTAAAGGGAATCTGTCAGCAGGTTTGTACCTATGACACTGGCTGACCTGTTACTTGTGCGCTTGGCAGCTGAAGGTGTCTGTGTTAGGCCTCATGCACACGGCCGTTTTTTTTTTGCGGTCCGCAAAAGCGGTTTCCGTTGTTCCGTGACCCGTGTCCGTTTTTTCTTCCGTGGGTCTTCCTTGATTTTTGGAGGATCCACGAACATGAAAAGTGAAAGAAAAATCTAAGTCAAGTTTGCCTTTGAAATGATAGGAAAAAACGGACACGGATCACGGACGCGGATGACAATCTTGTGTGCATCCGTGATTTTTCACGGACCCATTGACTTGAATGGGTCCGTGAACCGTTGTCCGTGAAAAAAATAGGACAGGTCTTATTTTTTTCACGGACTGGAAACACGGATCACGGACGCGGATGCCAAACGGTGCATTTTCCGATTCTTCCACGGACCCATTGAAAGTCAATGGGTCTGTGGAAAAAAAACGGAAAACGGAACAACGGCCGCGGATGCACACAACGGTCGTGTGCATGAGGCCTTAGTCTCATGTTTATATGTGTCTGCATTGCTGAGAAAAATGAAGATCAGTATGCATTGCTGTTACTCTTAGTGGCTCTGCTCTCTCTGCTGTAAGCTGTGTACCGGGGTGGGCTCCCCAGGATACAGTGAAGTCACGAACGAGGAAAGCAACCCCAACACCAGCTTTTGCCAAAATAGAATTTTACTTAAATGTGGCAGTAAACACAACCACAAATGCCGGGAGCATACAATAAATTTACATACACCCAGCCCGAAGGCTGAGACACTTGTGCTGCACAGCACAGCGCCCTCCTAAGGATGCAGGAGGAAAGTACAGTAATTTACCTACTGGCGGGCACAATTAAACTGCCACAACTGACCTGTTATTACCCAATAAAAACAAGAACCACTGTATGGGTGTGTGGTACGGGCTAGCCTGCGGTGCAGCACAACAGCTTACAATCTTACAAAGCTCTACAGTATCCCCCCTCCAATAACTGGTCCTGTAGCATCTGCCTGAGTATTTTTCCTGAGCAAAACGCCAGCCTGGCTTGAGTTTGTAGGAATTTTATCAGCTCTCCAATGTGAAATGTCACTTTAAGTTATGGAGTCCTTGCAATGAACAGTAGTAACACTTGTGGCCTGACACAAACAGAGACCCTAACTAACTAACTAACTACAAGCCTGGTCTCAGTCTCTAGGCGCCAACACTGTAATAAGGTGCGTGCACAATCTTACCGACCCGGGTCTGCTCTGCATCCGCTGGTGACTCTGAACAGAACAAATGCCTCTCCAACAAGCATGCAGTACCGCAGTGTATGTTGCTTTGCTGCTCAGCTCTCATCAGCGTTCCTGGAGAACTTCATTAATCTACTAGATCAAGCCTTTGGCAGGCTTATGGACTTTGTTAGGCCCCAGCTGCTATGGTAATCCATCCCTCCGTCTAAACACCTAGATGCCATGGATGAACACATAGGCACAGCTTCTGCCATTACCGTCACGTGTATCTAGGCTACATGCACAAGTTAAGACATTCTTTGATTTACATATATTCGATTTTGTGAGTCGCCAAATATATAAATTATGGATTTTCCAATAATATTTCCACATGCCGATTATTGTTGCAAGATCTAGTCATCAGCCTATGTAAATGGACCTACCGATGCATACTTTGCACCTCGTAGAGCTTAAAGTCACATTGATGACTAACTTCTGAGTGTTGACCAAGCAGGAGACTGTTAATGAACAGCTCCCTTACAAGTGGAAGCAACTGGGACTTTTCAGACCTGACCCCGCTGCTCCCACATTGGTGATATAATCATTGTGACTTAATTTTTGTACTATAGTTTGTATATTGTTTGTAGGTACACTAAAACTTGTGGTGATTGATCTTTGTGTGATGTGTTGTGATCTTTGGTCGTCTGGGGGTGGGTCACTTTTTAATGGTGAATGGCCCTCTTCTTTGGCACTGTGGCAGTTGTTACATTTTACGAGTTTTTAACTTTTGGTCCTTTGTGCTTTGAAAATTTGTGTTTCAATAAATCTCATTATTGATATTTTTGTTTTCTGATTGTCTATTATCTCATACTAGCATTGTCTTGTTATAATATTAATTGTGTTAGGACATGTGGAATGTTTTTGTTTCTCATTAGACCAGACTTCTAACTGAGCATACAGAAAGACCTATGGCTATTGATCTGTTGCCATTATTAAGGCACATACCTGAAGTTTTTCACAAGTTCAGATTTATATCTAATGCCTTCAAGAAAACTATGGTTGTGCCCAGAAAACATACAGGAATATTATATATATTAGGTAACCATTTTGTGGAGTTCCTTGTCATTATAATGCGCTGTTGAGTTATGATAACATATGACATTTCCAATAAATATGTATTGGCTGGCTCACTGATAGTTTCTCCATCACAAGAAAAGTTATATCTACAGTCAGGTCCATAAATATTAGGACATCAACATAACATTTTTGGCTCTATTAAAATTATAAAAATGTTACTTTTCCTATGTGCTGACATCTAGTGGTCAAAGAAGGCATGCTGCAGGCTCTGAACTGGGGAAGGATCTTATTTTATAGCCTACAGTTAGTCATTATCACTTAGGGTATTTTCACACTTGTGGCAGAGGAATCCGGCAGGTAAATAAATCCATCACCGGAAAAACGTTTGACAACTGAATGAATTTTAAGAATGATCAGAATCCTGATCCGTCTTACAAATGCATTGCAAGAACGGATCCGTATGTCTGTTTGTCATACGGACAAACAGATCCGTTACGATTTTTTTCACATTTTTTTCTGCGCAGACAGAAATAACTCCATCTAACCATATTTTTCTTTGTTTTTATAGATTGTATATATTGTACAGTCAGGTCAATAAATATTGGGACATCAACACAATTCTAACATTTTTGGCTCTATACACCACCACAATAGATTTGAAATGAAACAAACAAAATGTGCTTTAACTGCAGACTGTCAGCTTTAATTTGAGGGTATTGACATCCAAATCAGGTGAACGGTGTAGGAATTACAACAGTTTGCATATGTGCCTCCCACTTGTTAAGGGACCAAAAGTAATGGGACATAATAATAATCATAAATCAAACTTTCCCTTTTTAATACTTGGTTGCAAATCCTTTGCAGTCAATTACAACTTGTGGGGTGTTTCTACTGTCTGGGCATTGTAGAACCTCAGGAAACATGACAGGTGCTCAGAAAGTCAGAGCTGCTTCAAAAAGCGGAAATTCACATTTTTGTACCATAGTTTGTAAATGCTATAACTTTTACCCAAACCATTTTTTTTTACCCAAACATTTTTTTTTATCAAAGACATGTAGAACTATAAATTTAGTGAAAAATGTATATATGGATGTTGTTTTTTTTAAAAAATTTACAACTGAAAGTGAAAAATGTCATTTTTTTGCTAAAATTTTGTTACATTTCGATTAATAACAAAAAAAGTAAAAATGTCAGCAGCAATGAAATACCACCAAATGAAATCTCTATTAGTGAGAAGAAAAGGAGGTAAAATTCATTTGGGTGGTAAGTTGCATGACCGAGCAATAAACGGTGAAAGTAGTGTAGTGCAGAAGTGTAAAAAGTGGATCCGGCAGGCGGTTCCGGTGACGGAACTGCCTGCCGGATCCCTCTGCCGCAAGTGTGAAAGTACCTTAAGTGATAATGACTAACTGTAGGCTATAAAATAAGATCCTTCCCCAGTTCAGAGCCTGCAGCATGCCTTCTTTGACCACTAGATGTCAGCACATAGGAAAAGTAACATTTTTATAATTTTAATATACAGTACAGACCAAAAGTTTGGACACACCTTCTCATTCAAAGAGTTTTATTTATTTTCATGACTATGAAAATTGTAGATTCACACTGAAGGCATCAAAACTATGAATTAACACATGTGGAATTATATACATAACAAAAAAGTGTGAAACAACTGAAAATTGTCATATTCTAGGTTCTTCAAAGTAGCCACCTTTTGCTTTGATTACTGATTACACCATGAATGAGAAGGTGTGTCCAAACTTTTGGTCTATACTGTATATGATAAAATAAAAGTAACACAAAAGTAATGTTATCATGTTCTAGGAATATTTCCATGATTTACAGAATAAAAGAGATAGCCCCTTTTCCAGGTTAATGGGGTCTTGAATTTTTTTTGGGTAAATAATAATGAGTTCTTTCAGTCATAAACAGTGCCACACCTTGCCCATAGGTTATGTTAGGTATTGCAATGTGGCCCCATTCACTTCAAGGGAACTCAACTTGAATACTAGACACCAATCAAGGTTAGGTGTGGTGTTTCTATAATCATGTTTTTCTAACCATGTGCAATCTGTTAAAGAGCTGGGTGAAACGGTACCAGTTTACTGGTGTTAAAGGGGTTATCCAATATCTAAAATATCCCCCCCCATTGCCCGGGCCCCTTGTATGGATTATACTCACCTGCTCCCCGGCACCCTCGTCTCTCCGTCTGCACGGCCACCGCTGAATCTCCCTACCGCTCAAGTCAAAACACCCGACGGGGAGATGGAGTGGCGGCTGTCCAGGGATGCAAAGGGGCCCTGGCATTGGGGGGGATATTTTAGATATTGGATAAACCCTTTGATAAAGGGGGATTTACACGCTCCCATTGAGCAGGTAATTATTGGGATGGAACTGCTCCTTGTCGATAACTGCCATGCTCGTCAGAGGAGGTAAAGAGCGGCATTTACCGTACATGCTGGTAGAGGCTTATCCCCTCGCAGAATAACAGATAATGCATGTTAAAATTGTACACACCAGACCCATATTCCACCCGATAGATTGGTGCCCTAAAAATGTTAGATTGATGATGTATTCCACCTAGCAGTAGGGCTATTAAAATGAATTATGCATCAGCCATCACAGATAGTAAATGTTCTAATGTTGTCTTCTCATCCGACAGCTGTCTCCACTGTCTGAACGTTTTTCTGATGAGCAATTGGTAGGAATGTCTGTTCGAGAGTTGAATCGTCAGCTCAGGGGTTTCAGTAAAGAAGAGGCTTTGCGACTCAAGCAACGCAGGCGCACATTGAAGAACCGAGGTTATGCCCAGTCCTGCCGGTACAAGCGGGTCCAGCAGCGTCACGTCCTAGAGACAGAGAAGTGTCAGCTCTCTCGTCAACTTCAACAACTACAGCAGGAGGTGGCTCGGGTGACGAGAGAGAGGGATGGTTGGAGAGCACGATATGAAAAACTGCTGAATGCCACAGGAGGGGGGAATGGGCCGGATGTGCTGGGTGCAGGGGGAGACGCAGGGCCTGGAGCTGAGCTCTTCCTGTGATACTCAAATCAAAAGACTGAGCCCAACTTCAAAAGGAGGAGACTGACCTGACTCCTTACATAGGATACCTATTATAAAAAGCCCCTAATGTGCAACATGAAAGCTCTAGAACTTTTCGCTGCCATTTTCTTCATTTCTCGGAGTAGAAAGACACAAATTTTCTGGATTCCATCTAATATATTTATTAATTCCCAGAGTTCATACATGAGGCGCCCTTCAATACTATGCAAAGTCACCAATGCCATTGGCTGCTAGAGTCCACCCCCTCTAATGCTTCCAAGTTATGGAGACCTTGACTATACTGGGATCATTGCCATGGATTCTAGTTAAGTTTTAATAAAAAGTCATTTCTGTCCCAGCCCCGGAGAAAACAATAATTTTTTTTTCCTTTTTATGAGACCACCACCTAAAGCTAACTAGCGTGTATGTGATGAAGGACCGGCTGAGCCTGTCCTGTTCGGGGGCTCTCTTCTTTCTATTTTCTATACCATTCACCTCCATGCAAGGGAGCGGAAGAAATTTCTGGTTTTATTTGAGGGAAACATTAAATTATTGCATTTTTTATGTGTGCGATTGTGAGTTTAAATAGAATGCAACACTTTGCGTCTCCTCTCCCTGCACATAAGGGGCAAAGCTAGCGTGTTACTAGGCAGATCTGGTTGTGTGTTGTGAGCAGTTTTAAGAATTATTATTATTATTTTGTATTCAAAAATATAAAGTAAAAAATATATATTTAAACATAGAGAAATAAAACATGCAGAGTTTTTACAGCACAATCACTTGTTGCCAGTTTATTGTGGTGTCGTAGTCATTATTTCTAAATATAATGTTATGACTATCGAGATGAAATGCAACGGCCGTGGGGAACCCAAGTCAGACTGTAACAGCTATCAGATCTCACTGGCTGCACATATCTGGTCCTGACAGCTTTAAATACCCTTTCCATCAGTAAGCTGTCTGTCCATCTATGCAGGGCCGTTTCTAGTGCCGGGCGGGGGGTGCCAACGCACGGGGCGCAAGTCAAAGGGGGGCGCTAGTCACACTGGTGATGCAGGGGGGAGGCAACAGGTCCCCTAGCCCGCCCCCCGAGAATATAATTAGAGTCAGGGCAGAGAGCGGATCGGGGGATGAGCACTTCTATCTCCATAGTCATCTGTATCTCCATCCTCAGGACAGCGATACAGATGGCTGTGCTGCGGCAGGGGAAGGAGAGGCATGTCCCTTCCCTGTTCCTCTGATAGGCAGCCTATTAGAGGCCGGTGCAGGCCGTACATCGCGGGACACAGGCAGGAAGAGGCCTGCTTCACATCGCTGATATGGAGGTAAGTATAAGTGTTTATTTTTTTTATACAGGACAATACTTGTGGTACATGATTGAGGGGGCATGGAGAGGCACTTCTAACTGGCACATTATTGGGGGCATCTATGGGGGCACTTTCAACTGGCACATTATTGGGGGACATCTATGGGGGCACTTACTGGCACATTATTGGGGGGCATCTATGGGGGCACTTACTGGCACATTATTGGGGGCATCTATGGGGGGCACTTTCTACTGGCACATTATTGGGGGGCATCTATGGGGGCACTTCTTACTGGCATATTATTGGGGGGCACTATGGGGGATTCTACTGAGGCCACAAAGAAGGGGTATTTTATATGGGGGGCTCTGCATGGTACTACTATTATCAGGGGGTTTATCTGTTTCTGCAGTAAAGTATTGGGGAGCACGGCAGCACAGTATTGGGGGTAGTCGGATGATTTGTCCAGAAGATGGGAGGATGATGGAAAAGTAGTAAACTAAGATTTTTTTTGTCAAACTGCAGAGATGAGAAATGGCTGAAAAATGGTGGTCTGGTCTGAAAGGAGAAGATGAGGAAGAGGGAAGGAACATCAGGAATCCTCAAACTGCGGCCCTCCAGCTGTTGCAAAACTACAACTCCCAGCATGCCCGAACAGCCTACAAGTATCAGCCTACAGCAGGGCATTGTGGGAGTTGTAGTTTTACAACAGCTGGAGGGCCACATTTTGAGGATGCCTGATCTACATCAAAGGAGACGTCACTGGATGTAAGAGGTATGTGTAAACAAACTAAAAAGAAAAGGAAAGTGACCAAACTGAGATCTTTGGAGACTTTAAAGAGAACCTTTCATGGGTGCCAACATTGCAAGATAACTATCTGGCCATGAAGAGCGGCGCCCAGGGATCTCACTGCACTTACTATTTTCCCTGGGCGCCGTTCCATTCGCCCACTGTGGCCCCGTTACCTTCTCCCGTGCTTTATGGTAATTGCTACTATCGGTTCACCAGGGAGGAGTCTGCCCTGGGCATTCCTTCTCCCAGGCTGCAGCGCTGTCCAGTCGCAGTGCAGGGCTCTCAGCCTGGGAGAAGGAACGCCCAGGAGAGAAGCTGATGTCTCCTCCCTGTTGCGAAATTAGCAGCAATTACCATACAGTGCGGGGAATATACCGGGGGCCAGAGCGGGCGAACGGAGCAGAGCCCAGGGATAGGGATAATAGTAAATGCAGTGAGATCCCTGGGCGCAGCTCTACACAGGCTGATGGTTATCTTGCAATGTTGGGACTCATGAAAGGTCCTCTTTAAACGTGAATGAGGGGGCGCTTTTGTATTGTTCGCCCTGTTGGCAAAATTCCCTAGAAACTGCCCTGCATCTATGACCAGCATAAAGGGCATTCTTCCATTTCTAGGAAATAACAACTAGAGAGTTCTAGTGAAAATCAGCTAATGCATATTGAAGCATATTTGTCCAATTTTCTGACATAATATATAGAAAAAAAATAACTCTGGTTGAGCACCATGTTTATCAAGCTCCATGACACTTTTTTTTTTTTTTTTTTTATCAGATCATTTTTATTAAAGGTTTTACATACAGCCAATTGTTCAGATAAACCATACATTATATGACAATAGGATATCAATACAGTAAAATCAATCATACTTTATCCAAATCAGCATGTCAATGACACTGCATAAAAAAAAAATCTTTGTTAATTCTCCCAGTCCCCCCCCCAACTCCCTCCCCACCTCCCCCTCTCCGTGTGGTCATCTCCCTCGACATGGACAAAAATGCTCCAATTCTCTTACATCTTAGCTTCCAAATCCCCTTAGGACCATTCCATTCCAAATATGCATCAATCTCTGAGACTTCCCCCCAGGTCCAGCCAGCCACACCTGCCATTGCTTCTTAAATTTCCGTACAGTGCCTCTTTTAATATAGATGCCACTCTCCATGGATATCATATGATTGACCATATTTATCCACTCTGACTTAGTCGGAGAGATCGGCTGTATCCAGTGTTTTGCAATGAATTTACGTGCAATGTACAATAATTTAGCAATTGCTAATTTATAATCATTGGTGGTTGTTAGGTCCTCTACATACCCAAGATACCCCACCAGTGGAGTCTTTGGTAAAATAACTCCATAGCTGTTTTCTATTTGTCTATACACTCCACACCAGAAATGCTCCAGTTCTGTGCAGGACCAAAACATATGAGCCAAGTCTGCATCCGGGGCAGCACACCTAGGACAGTTAGAGTCCGCACGTAGACCCATCTTAAACAGGAGTCGTGGCGTCTTGTATACCCTATGAATAAGGAATAATTGCGATCGCCTATGTGCTACACTCATAGATATCATGGGTACTGCCCCCAAAACATCCCTCCATTTTTCCTCTGACAGTTCTCCAACATCCCTCTCCCACTTAGCCTTAAGACTGGTTAATGGATCACATACTACTTTATCTAGTAGACTGGCATAAGCCATGGAGATAATCGTGCGCGATAATCTGGCCCGCACCACTGAATCAATCACCGGCATGGAGTGCACAGTCAAAGGAGGAGTCTTCCGTTCCTGAGTCTGCATGGCATGTCTCAATTGTAAGTATTGGTAAAATACACGGTTCGACAATTGAAATTCTGTCTGTAGTTGTTGAAAGGATTTAAGATTATTCCCTAAGTACAGATGTGCAAGGGGGACAGAAGGGGAAGGGGGTGAGGAAGAGGGGGAAGGCCAGGTACTTACAGGAGGACTATATCTGAGTATAAATTAAAGGGGTTGTTCGGGTTCAGAGCTGAACCCCGACATCCCTCCATTTTCACCCAGGCAGGCCCTCTGACTTGAGCATCGGAGCAGTTCATGCTCCGATGCTCTCCTTTGCTCTGCGCTAAATCGCGCAGGGCAAATGCATTTTTTGAAGATCTGGTGACGTACCGGGGCTCTCCATGGGGCTGCCAGGAAGCCCAGTGACGTCACCGTCACTGATGGCCGGGATTTAGCTCTGCCATAGCCAGTAAAACAGTAATATGAACAAAGGGGTTCTACAAAAGAGCTATTGTGGGGCAAAGTTCATATTCGTGTTTACACACGTGTTTTAAAATGAATGCTTTCCCCTTTTATAAACAAGTAAATAATGACGCAACACTGTGGGGCTGGTGTGCAACTTTTTCCAGGGCTGGTTTTTATCCCCAGTCCGGCCCTGTTTGTGGCAGCCCCATAGAAGTGAATCAAGAGGTGGCCACGCTTAGAAAGTGCACTCTACATTCATTTCTTTGGGAATTCCTAAAATATCAGAGAGCACTTGCTCAGCTATTTTTGTAACTCCCACAGAAATGAATGCTACGCATGCGCTGTGTGCTCTCTTTCACTTTCAGGGCTACGTTTTAGACATAGGTGGACCCGCACCTATCTGACTTTGATAACCTAGCAAGTCCAAGATGAAGCAACCCCTTTAAGTAAATATTTTCAATTATGTTCCAAATCTGCACTCTTACTTTCCAAAGTTGTTTTCTGTTGAATATTGATATTACCTTCCACAGTGTAATTAGTCAACACATCATTTATATTTATACGTCAGTGCAAAATATTATTGTCTAAAACTGTGCCAAACTATCAGATCTTGTGGGTTGCACAATCCTCCACAGCCAAGTTAGGCCATCCTTCATACTTCAATCCTACTGGTTAAAATGTGTTTATTCACGTACCTTGACATCACAAAGTACAGTATTGTGAGGCTGCATGTCATCAGGGTTGGTATTGTTCACTCTACATAGAGATTTTTGTAATTTGTGTATTTTTATTGATTGAAAGAAAAACATTACTGTGTGATAAGTCACTTGAGTGTGTGTGCACAAGACTGCAGAACTAGTCTTTACCTATAGCAGCCTCCTTTCCTAAGTTCTAAAAGGGTTGCTGGCCCTCAGATATCCGCAGGACTAACTGGGGGTTACTGGCAGAAAACAAGATACAAAAACAAACTCATCGTTGGATGACAAGAAATACATGAAGAAGAAAGAAGCAGATGATCCAGTGATGGAGTGGATGACAGATGTATGGCTTACCGGTAACTACCAGTTGGATAACAGTGAACAGAAACGGAGCAATACTGAACTAAACGTATCTGAGTTCAAATCAGTCAGGACAATATAATAGTATAGCAACAACCAATCCTAACACACAGCAAGACTGTGGAACTTCAGACCGCAGAATAGTAGACCAGGACAAGATACAGTCATGTAACTACAGATCCCAGAGTACAGAACAAAGTAAAAAAAATACCTGGAAGGAAATGCATCTAGCAAATTCTATACCCAAAAACCAGCATGGAGTGAGGTCTGGATATATAAAGGCTCAACAATCTGCAACTTTACCCTAATCAATCAGGCAAAGTTAGGTAAGAAGCAAACCCAGGTTCAGATACCCCGGACCCCATTAAAGTGTATTCCTGTATTATTTTCCCTTATAACATGGTTATAAGGGAAAATAATAGAATTCTTAATACAGAATGCATAGTAAATTGTAGATTGAGGTGTTAAAAAAATAAAATTAACTTACCTGTTCCAATTGATCACGCAGCTGGCATCCTCTTCTTTATTCAGCAGGACCAGCGCTGACGTCATCGCACTCACCGCGTGGTGAGCACGATTACGTCACCGAAGGTCGTTTTCCAGCCAGGTCCTGCAAGAAGAAGAAGAAAGAAGACGAGCCCGGCTGCGTGATCAAGTGGATAAGGTGAGTTACATTAGTTTTTTTATTTTTAACCGCACAATGGACCTTTTTCTTAGCCGAACTGGCTGTACAGGCGGTAAGTCAGACCTCACTGGCCACACCCCGAAACTGATAAACCACGCCCGCCTCTATAAAGCTACGCCCCCATCACTGGTCTGGAAAAAAACAGTGGGAGGAAAGGGAAGCACTTTCTAAATGGAAGGTGAGCTGGGGGCAGCCGAGGTGCTTCTCTCTCCCTCAGTCAGCCAGACGGAACCATGTCTGCCACTCTAGTGACTGACTGGGGGTGAGAGAAGCCTCAGTCAGTTGCTGCAGCTCTTGCCAAGACAGCGCAGTGCTGCTGTCTGAGCGTGAGCTACTGAAAGGGTAGACATCCCTGTGTCCGTCCAGGCCCTGCGTCTGAATGGAAGGTGAGCTGGGGGCAGCCGAATTGTTTCTCTATCCCTCAGTCAGGCACAGGGAGCCATGTCACAGCTGCAGGCAAACACTGTCCTAGTGTTATACCACTGAGGACATTGATTGTATGCTGGCATATCCCCATTGCAGTTTGTAAACAATCAGCAGCAGGAGAACCAGACCACCATAGAGAACTGCACTGGAAAAAGGGGAGAGTAGTAGTAGTCGTCTGGTGATAGATGTCTTGACTGTAATCCCTCACCTTGCAGCAGCGTCTTCAATGCTAGTGGTAGCAGTTCACTTTGCTGTCCGGAGTCTCAAGATTCACTGTGCTGTCAGAGTGTAAGCTGCAGGGAGAAAGTCACCCTTCCTCCCACCCCTGCAGCTGACAGAAGTTGATTTTTACCTTCATCTTTTCAATCTCTGTCGGTTTAGGAGTGGGAGCGGCCTGGCCTAACCAGATCTGGGCGTGGCTTAGCGGGACCTAGAAGTTGATTTTTAACTTCATTTTTTTAATCTCAGTTGGCTGAGGTGTGGGAGGGGGCGTGGTCTAACTAGATTGGGGGCATGTCCTTTTGAACAGCTCACCCTAAGACAGCAGCAGTGTGCTGTCTGAGTGTAAGCTGCAGGGAGAAAGTCACCCTCCCTCCCACCCCTGCAGCTGACAGAAGTTGATTTTTACCTTCATTTTTTCAATCCCTGTCGGCTCCGGAGTGGGAGGTGGTGGGGCATAACCAGATCTGGGAGTGGCTTAGCGCGACCTAGAAGTTGATTTTTAACTTCATTTTTTCAATATCAGTCGGCTGAGGAGTGCCCAAAAATGACCACATTCTATAAACGACACCCCTCAAGGTATTCAAAACTGATTTTACAAACTTCGTTAACCCTTTAGGTGTTGCACAAGAGTTATTGGCAAATGGGGATGAAATTTGAGAATTTCATTTTTTTGCCTAATTTTACATTTTAACCAATTTTTTCCACTAACAAAGCAAGGGTTAACAGCCAAACAAGACTGTATCTTTATTGCCCTGACTCTGCCGTTTACAGAAACACCCCATATGTGGCCGTAAACTACTGTACGGCCACACAGCGGGGCGTAGAGTGAAAGGTGCGCCGTATGGTTTTTGGAAGCCAGATTTTGCTGGACTGTTTTTTTGACACCATGTCCCATTTGAAGCCCCCTGATGCACCACTAGAGTAGAAACTCCATAAAAGTGACCCCATCTAAGAAACTACACCCCTCAAGGTATTCAAAACAGATTTTACAAACTTTGTTAACCCTTTAGGTGTTGCACAAGATTTAATGGAAAATAGAGATACAATTTCAAAATTTCACTTTTTTGGCAGATTTTCCATTTTAATATTTTTTTTCCAGTTACAAAGCAAGGGTTAACAGCCAAAAAAAACTCATTATTTATGACCCTGATTCTGTACTTTACAGAAACACCCCATATGTGGTCGTAAACCGCTGTACCGGCACACGGCAGGGCGCAGAAGCAAAGGAATGCCATACGGTTTTTGGAAGGCAGATTTTGCTGGACTGGTTTTTTGACACCATGTCCCATTTGAAGCCCCCCTGATGCACCCCTAGAGTAGAAACTCCAAAAAAGTGACCCCATTTTAGAAACTACAGGATAGGGTGGCAGTTTTGTTGGTACTAGTTTAGGGTACATATGATTTTTGGTTGCATATTACACTTTTTCTGCGCCAAGGTAACAAGAAATAGCTTTTTTTGGCCCTTTTTTTGTTATTTACAACATTCATCTGACAGGTTAGATCATGTGGTAATTTTATAGAGCAGGTTGTCACGGACGCGGCGATACCTAATATGTATACAATTTTTTTTATTTATGTAAGTTTTATACAATAACTCTAAGTCTAAGAGCCATAGTTTTTTCAGTTTTTGGGCGATTATCTTGAGTGGGGTCTCATTTTTTGCGGGATGAGATGATGGTTTGATTGCCACTATTTTGGGGTGCATATGACTTTTTGATCGCTTGCTATTACACTTTTTGTGATGTAAGATGGCAAAAAATAGCTTTTTTTACACCGTCTTTTTTTTTTTTTTACGGTGGTCACCTGAGGGGTTAGGTCATGTGATATTTTTATAGAGCCGGCCGATACGGACGCGGCGATACCTAATATGTATACTTTATTTTTATTTATGTAAGTTTTACACAATGATTTCATTTTTGAAACAAAAAAAATCATGTTTTAGTGTTTCCATAGTCTAAGAGCCATAGTTTTTTCAGTTTTTGGGCGATTATCTTGAGTAGGGTCTCATTTTTTGCGGGATGAGATGACGGTTTGATTGGTACTATTTTGGCGTACATGCGACTTTTTTGATCACTTTTATTACCTTTTTTGGGAAGTAAGGTGGGCAAAATTTCAATTTTCTCATAGTTTTTATTTTTTTATTTTCATGGCGTTTTTTTTTTATTTTTATTCAGTGATAAATGGGTTTTTTTTATATTAACTTTTCACGTAAAAAAAAAAATATTTGACCCAGACCCACTTGGTTCTTGAAGATCCAGTGGGTCTGATGTCTGTATAATACAGTACAGAACCCTATATAGGGTTCTGTACTGTATTTTACTTAACTGAACAGATCTATGCTTTTAGCATAGATCTGTTCAGCACCATGGACAGCAGGACGCCTGAGCAGGCGTCCTGTTGCCATGGGAACCTTCCCCGTCTGCCACAACTTCGCAGACGGGGAAGGGTGAGGACGGGGCTGCGGGGGGCTGTCGGGGGGCTCTCTCCCTCTCCATCGGGGGGCTGCAAAGGCACAGCAGCCCCCCGATGGAGAGGGAGGGAGCTCCCTGACCGATGACAGTTAACCTTTTCCATACAGCGGTCCGTACGGACCGCGGTATGGAAAAGGTTAAACGGCTGACATCTGCGCAGATGTCAGCCGTTTATACCAGGGTGTCAGCAATGTGCTGGCACCCTGGTATACCCACTAGAAGCCAACGAATTTTCAAGGGGAGGCGGGCGGGGGATCGCGATCCCGCCTGCCGCACCGCCCACCTCCCGCAACGCCCCCACCGCCTGCGACCCCCCCCCCTGCACCACCCGCCGGCATCAAATCGTGCAGGGGTGCAGGGGGGGTGAAAAATCTTGATTTTAGGCACTCTAAAGTTCCTGATCCCCGCGGTCCCTGACCGCGGGGATCAGAAACTGCAAAAAGCGCAGCAAACCGCAGGTCTGAATTAACCTGCGGTTTGCTGTGATCACCGACACAGGGGGGGGGGGGGTCACATGACCCCCCCTGGCGTTGTGACAGGATGCCAGCTGAATGATTTCAGCCGGCATCCTGTTCAGATTAACCCCTGGGGCGCCGGAATGCCTATTTAAAGTTAGGACGTACCGGTACGTCCTGTGTCCTTAAGGACTCGGGAAACAGGGCGTACCGCCCTGTGTCCTTAAGGGGTTAAAGCTCTCCTACAGCAGTAAAGATAAATGGATGGGTTGTTATGGAAACCTGGAGTAAAACTGTATGTGGAGACTGGAGGACCTGTGAGCTTCTATTAGCTGATAAGGGTCATGTGACCAAGCATCTATTGGCTAATGCATTTTTTTGGGAATATATCAGGAACAGCACGTCCTAGAGAGCTGAGACCTGGTCTAAAACCTTCCCGGACACCTGATGTACCTGTGTGCCAAATTTCGGGATTGTAAATGCGACAGTGCGGATTCCTTTAGCGGACAAACACACAGACACATACACTCAGCTTTATATATTAGACTAGCTGAAGGATCCGATTTGATACATATGCAAATTAACCTGAGATGAGTCCTGTCTCTGACTCATCTCACATACAGGACTCATATACACAAAATCTCTATACACAAAATCCCGGTGACAGGTTCCCTTTAACAATGACTTTTACAGCATACCACCTCCTTGACAGTGACCTTCACAGGGGCCCACCCCCTTAACAGTGGCCTTTACTGGATTGGGGTGTGTCCTTTTGAACAGCTCACTCTAAGACAGCAGCACTGTGAGGTCAGAGTGTGAGCTGCAGGGAGAAAGTCACCCTCCCTCCCACCCCTATAGCTGACAGAAGTTGATTTTTACCTTCATTTTTTCAATCCCCGTCGGCTCAGGAGTGGGAGGTGGTGTGGCATAACCAGATCTGGGAGTGGCTTAGCGCGACCTAGAAGTTGATTTTTAACTTCATTTTTTCAATATCAGTCGGCTGAGGAGTGGGAAGGGGCGGGGCCTAACTGGATCGGGGTGTGTCCTTTTGAACAGCTCACTCTAAGACAGCAGCACTGTGCTGTCTGATTGTGAGCTGCAGGGAGAAAGTCACCCTCCCTTCCACCCCTGTAGCTGACAGAAGTTCATTTTTACCTTCATTTTTTTAATCCCCATCGGCTCAGGAGTGGGGGCGTGGCCTAACTAGATCAGGGCCATGGCTTAGTGGGACCTGGGGGTGGGGTTTTTAAGTCTTTTGAGGGTGGACACATTGTGGCAGGGGACGTTTCTGGGCTCCTTTCTGCAAGAGTGACGCCCATCTGGGCACCGTACTGGCTCATTCGCATACCAAATAAACTGGATTTTCAGAGTATAAAAACATCTATTGCTGGAACAAAGACACATCTTGAAATAAGGTACTAAGTGCTATTAGGCCATGGCTTTACTTCAATAGCAATTATCCTTGTGACAGATTTCCTTCAAAGCTCTTCTACAGCAGTGAAGATAAATGGCTGGATTGTTATGGAAACCTGGAGAAAAACTGTGTATGTGGAGACTGAAGAACCTGCGAGCTTCTATTGGCTGATAAGGGTCATATGACCAAGATTCTATTGGCTAATGCATTTTTTTGGGAAAATCTCAGGAACGGTACATTCTAGAGAGCTGAGACCTGGTCTAAAACCTTCCCGAGCACCTGATGTACCTATGTGCCAAATTTTGTGATTGTAAATGCGACGGTATGGATTCCTCTAGCGGACATACACACACATACATTCAGCTTTCTATATTAGATTATCCAAAATATTTTGTAGCTTAACCACATAATCGAATCCTAATCAGGCTGGACAGGGGAATAGGTGAGTATGAGGAATCACACAATATGAAGTCAGCACAAGCCCAATAGGGGGGTGGGGAATGATCTTGTGCTGACAGAGTATCAGGACCACTTATTTGATATTGTGTGATTCCTTATACTCACCTATTCCCTATCCAGCCTGATTAGGATTAGAATTTTGAATGTATTCATTTAAATGAAGCAAAAATATGTGTCTGCCCACAGCTATTCATGGCAATCCCAGCTGATTGCTGAGGGCTTTAGCTGCTGTTCTTCTAATCGCTAATAGGCTTCATTTAAAGGGGTTGTCCGGGTTCAGAGCTCTGAACCCGGACATATCCTCATTTTCACCCAGGCAGCCCCTCTGATATGAGCATCAGAGCATTTTGTGACAAGCAGGGTCACCGGCACTAATGGGCAGGTTTTAGTGCTCTCCTAGCCTGTAGAACAGCCCAGGGCAGTGCTAAAGACCGCCCATCAGTGCTGGTAACATCACTGACAACACTGCTAGGCAGAAGCCTCCACCTAGCAGTGTAAAAATGTAACCAAAAAAATCCTTTGCCCTGCTCGATACAGCAAGGGAGAGCATTGGAGCATGAAATGCTCTGATGCTCATATCAGAGGGCCTGCCTGTATGAAAACGGGGATATGTCTACGTTCAGCTCTGAACCCAGACAACCCCTTTAAATAAAGAATTGTCCTGAGTAGTCATATCCACGTAAAACCCATGGCTTCATACATTTCCAGCTGCATCTTCCACGACTCACACAATTCAACCCAAACATGATAATTAAACATTAATAAACACACAGGCTGGAGAGTGGAGGTAAAAATTGCCCATGGCTGTTTATTAAACCAAACTTTAATCAAACTTTACTAAACCACTTATGAGCCTATTCATAAACTCCAACTCAATTAAACCATAAATATACATCAGAGTCCATCCCATCACGGGATGACTATCCTTAAATCACCCACCAGGACCGAAACCGCCTTCAACAAGGCAGCAAGGGCCCCAGCCCGCCAACAACTATTTCCACCATAGCTTACAGGTTGAGGTTAAAAATATCATAACCAATATCAGACAAATGAATACCATCTCTAAAAAACAGGCCTGACTCTCCACTCTCCAGATCAAAATGCCTGAAAGAAAAACCCCACAATAATGGCATAAAACGAGACATTGTGCGATTGATTCTCTTCCGGACTTTCTCTTTAAACTTCAGATCAGGGTAAACTCTCCAACACCACCTGGAAATGATCTCTTTAAAAATTAACCTCGTGTTCAGAAAAAGGAGACGAAGGTCCTTCATTGTCTTTTTCATCTGAAAAGTCAATCCATGGTGACTCCACATCTGATGTCATTACCTCCTAAATGAATAATGATAATGTCCGGATTAGGGAAAACATTGTGTAAATGCAGAACAAGATCTATCAAACCTGACCAGTGAAGTCCTCGAACTCCAGCCGAGCAAATCTAGATGGCCTCCGATGATAAGGACAAATTTACTCCATAGCAACGTTCTGCAGCCCTCCTATTAGCCCAATGTATATAAGAGTTGCCCAGAATCCAAACCAAGCGTCCTGCAAAAACTAATAAAGATTAATCAATTAACAAATCGGTTCTCACATAAAGTAAATTCCTATTAGAAGACCACCTACCAATCCGTCTGATCACCGACTCATGCAAACCTGCCTGAGCAGCAGCAGTCGCCGATCTGATCTGAAAAGAGTGAGAAGAGAAAAAATTTGCACCTAAACCCAATTCAACCAAGCATTTAGATAAAACAGCTCTAAATTGAAATTGTGACAAGGGAGACAAATCCTGATGAACAAGAAAAAATTCTGCACTACCCCTAGGACGGATAACTAAATATTGCGAAACTGCTTTCACCGGACAGATCTGATCGGAAAGAGCACCAATCTTTACGAAACAGCCTCTTCCCACTTGCTCGGTTTTAGATCTTTCAATGAAAATGGACACAAAGGAACTCTGAACAGAAACATGGTGCAAAGCTAAACCTGTTTTCCCAAGACAAGAACGAGGTAACAATTAACTAATCCGTAAAGCCCCCAAAAATTATATAATAAATGCTGTACAAAATAAGGACACTTCAAACTGCGAAAAACAAACCAAATTCGTAATCCCACACAGCTTCACTAGCAAATCTGGGGAAATGAGACACCTACCATCAGGTAAGTATCCTATATATTTATAACCCTTTAACAGCTGCTTAATCAAGAAGAAATCAGAAAAAGACCTAGACCCAAACAGTTTAAGGAAAAAAGACACACCTGTCAAGATTCTACACACTGAGCTGTGCGCTAATTTCTCCTCAAACAACCGTAAGCAAAAAGCCAAGGCCAGCGATTCATTTATCAACAAGGGTGACACAGATAAACCAACCGCAAAGCATTCCCAGCGCAGCCACGCTGACGGATAACCTCTCTATGTTGAAGCTGCAACAGAACGACTCGATAATTTTAAGGCTAAGACCAAGTCAGCCTCTACAGATGTTCCGGACAAGGAGACCCGCAAGCATCGGTCGACGGCGCCAAACTGCAAAAACTATCTATCTGAAAACAAGACAAGGCATCAGCAATATCATTATTAACCCCCGGAATATGAACCGCCTTAATCCAAACATTCAATTTTAAACATATCAACACTAAATGGCCTAAAAGCTTGACAACCAACGGACTCTTGGGAGATAAACAATTGACCGCAAACAAAACACCCTTAGGCCTTTTTCACGCGGACGTCATGGATTTGAGCCGGATAAGATGCGGGTGCGTCGCGGAAAAAAATGCGGGTTTGGGTTAGGTGTTATGTAGATTTTATTATTTCCCCTTATAACATAGTTATAAGGGAAAATAATAGCATTCTTAATACAGAATGCTTAGTAAAATAGGGATGGAGGGGTTAAAAAAAATAAATAAAAATTTAACCCACCTTAATCCACTTGTTCGCACAGCTCGGCTTCTCTTCTGTCTTCTTCTTTGCTGTGCAGGAAGAAAAGGACCTCTGGTGACTTCACCCCTCCAGCCCTATTTTACTAAGCATTCTGTATTCAGAATGCTATTATTTTCCCTTATAACCATGTTATAAGGGAAAATAATAATGATCAGGTCCCCATCCCGATCATCTCCTAGCAACCATGCATGAAAATCACACCACATCCGCACTTGCTTGCGGATGCTTGTGATTTTCATGCAGCCCCATTCACTTCTATGGGGCCTGCGTTGCGTGAAAAACTCACAAAATAGAGCATGCTGCGATTTTCACGCAATGCACAAGTGATGCGTGAAAATCACCGCTCATGGGCACAGCCCCATAGAAATGAATGGGTCCGGATTCAGTGCGGGTGCAATGCGTTCACCTCTCGCATTGCACCCACGCGGAAAACTCGCCGTATTGGAATTTTTTTTTCAATTTTAATCAGCATTTTCGGTTGCGGTGACATCCATGATGTTTATATTTATTGTTATTTAGGTATTTATTTTTTTATTATATGAAAAGTTGATTTCAACTTTTATATATTTTTTATATATTTTATTATTTTAAAAAAACTATTTGTGATCATTATGTGCCTCATATATGACCTTATTACATTATATTTTTTTTTTGTTTATAAGGAATTTATTATTAGCTTATTTTGCTCATTTCTTATCCTGGCCTGGTGGACAAAATAAGAATTGCAGTTTGAATACTGTTAGCCTACTCAGTAAGCCTACTCCCCTAAAACACTAGCAAAAATACAAAACGCCTGTAACCAATTATCAAAAGAGCGAGGAATAGGACGGCACCTATACTCCTCCAATCTCTCCTCCCTGCGTTCAATTTTAAAAACTAAGTCCGTAGAGGCTGGAAGGAGAGATAAAATATCAACGTATTCACCGTTCCAGATTTTTTCTTTAACAGATGAAGACAAATGAAAACCTAACAGGGAGACTGAACATCGTAAAACCTCTTTAAAACAATTCTCGGCAATACCTTTAGATTTTTCAAGCAAAGGCAAACACGGAGGAACCAATAAAGGTTCTACAAAACTGTCAGCCTCACATCCCCCACTTCCTCAGCTGTAAGCCAAGCAGAAGCAACATTATGTAATACAGGCTCAGAAGCAGCAGTCTGAGGATGGGGAACAGATGAGGACCGAGGGATTAACACTTCAAGGGAAGACAAAACTTTGGACAGGGAAGACATAACAGGAGAAAGCTGGGCAGCAGACCACTCGCCCGACATTGGACCCGGTCCAGGTTGAGGCGCTGCAGCAGCTGCTGTCGTGACTCCATTCTGTGATCCCGCTGAACCATGCTGACATCCCTGCTGCCTGTCACTCTCCCATCCTGCTGGTCCCTCCAAACCCCGCAACTTATTGCCGAGGGTCTGTGGGATGAAGTTAGAGACCAGCACACTCCCAGCGTTGATGACTCCGAACAACGATGAACCTTGACCCACCGGATCTGACGTCCTCTCGCGAGACCAGCGCCGGCACGTATCCTTTAATGCAAAAGCAGCCTCCTCTAGCGGCATCGCGACGCCGCTCCTTCACTGACCACCTCTGTCTGCTGCTCTCGCCCTCCTACAGACAAGGCTCCCACCGGAACACCGCCAACGGATTCCCTGAACTCCTGGGATAAAAAAGCCGACACACCAGACCGTTCCACAGCAGGATGGACAGGCAGACCACATAGCTGCAGCAAAAATTCTTGAATCCAAGCCAGGGCACCCTCTTCAGAAGCTCAGGAGGAAAGCTTGTTCATCAGGACCTCCATAAATGGTAAAGACAGGGAAATTCTTCACAGTAGGTGTGGGCACAAAGAATTCGGTAGGTGCAGATCAAAGGCAAAACCAGCCACCGGAGCTCGAATACAATAGGTCATCTGAATTGACCAATTAAGGAGAAATCACTGGGCAGAATTAAACTTCTGCCCAGTGATCCCAGAAAGAGCGGGAAATCTTTTACCTCCAAAACCATAGGCTAAAAATAACCATCCCATCACTGGGTAGAAAATCTTTCCAGACCAGTGATAAAGATAAGGATTAATAAGCAATGCCAGTATTGCCATGTGTACCCCTCCATAATGTCCAGGGCCCTTCCAGTATTCATAGCAGACGAATGGCAGCAACATCTAGCCGCAGACTGAATTTAAAGGAAGCATCTCAAGCTTGTTCAGCTTCTACCAGATACAGATGCCTTGCTTGGTGAAAGGAGTGCCAACTAATCAGATAATTATGGCATATCCTGAGAGTCTGCCAAACATGTCCAAGATGGGAATACCCCTTTAAGACAAATCTGTTACAGATGGGGCCCCGTTCGAGAAAGGCTGCATTGGGATAAAGTAATGTGGCATGGAGGAGAAAAAGCTACCTTCTCTCTACTAGAGGTAGCTGAGGACCTGGCACAACAATAAGGGGTTGCTGTGAGTATCAGTGATCACCAATAAAATGAAATAGAATGTAAGCTTTTTTTTATCTTCTCTCACAAAGCATGTTCAATGAGAGGTGATAAAAAACATTATAGCAGGCACCCTCATGTGCCCCCAAAGGCCCTCCCAGCCCTCCAATTATCTCCATAATCCACCCCACTCAGACTGTTTCACAGATTCGCACACACACTGCCCACCCTGACCTTGGCCTGTACCTGGGCTGATCCCTCAGTGCTCCGAACTGGTGTCTCTGACCCCCATCGGTCAGCTGACAACCACACAAGGACTACTCCAAGAGACAGTAGTCCAGTGGTTCCCTTGCAACGAAGTCCAGATCCCTGTATAGGGGTTGAAGAGTGTAAAACAGGGAACTGCCAGAATAACACCCTGTTGGTTGACACAGTGGTTTCACACCCACTGCCATAACACCTGCGGAGGGAAGACTATGTTACTTTATTACCTGTGGTTAATTTATTATCTGTCTGTAATTTATGTTTTTACTTTTAGGGAACACCTAAAAGGGTGGGTGGTGGTGGGTTTGGGAGCCAATTTATTTCCTCTTTTTGTTTTCTGTTTTGTTGATGTTGTCCATTACCTGTTTGTCCATGTCTATTTTTTTTTTATGGAGCAAATTTATTTTAGTTTGTGACCTTTCTAAGTTAATAAAAACTCTTTTTGGAGAGGATGGGAACTTGTGTATTTTTTTCAGACAGTGAAACTCATTTTCCTTTTTTTCAATACAATTCTTGGAGTAGTTCCAGGACTTGATCACTCACAAACTATTTTTTTATTTCATAATGTGGACTCTCACAAATTCTTGAAATTAAAAAGAAAAATTGGACATTACATTTAATATGGTGTGGTCCATGAACTTATGCAACCACTGTATCTGAAGCAGTCATATGGTTTCCTAAAGGAATACGGTAATTGTTAAGTTTGTACACTGTCAGAAATTTATCAGTCGATAAATCCAACAACTGCCCATGCCACCCCTGTATTTGTAGAGGTCACAAGGCACATTCATTTTAATGACAAATACTCAAGTCCCCCCCCCCACCTAAATACTATGGTGACTGTCTGGAACCACAGCCAGCAAACTCAGAAACTGTTACAAGTCTTCTTTAACCACTCTGGCTGGTAGAAACATAAGGCTACCCCTAGGTTTTTCACTGGAGGCCACCACAAGGTTTAATGCACTTGACTGCTAGGGACCAAGGTTACATTTGCAAAGTAAGGTAGCAGAAAACTGGTGCAAGATGTGCCACAAGCACAAACATAGTCAGGACACTTTAAACAAGCACAGGTAACTGGCAATGACTGAGTAGCAGACTTAAATCCTCACTTATAGATCAACCAGCCAGAGCTTGACTGGTCAGCATGGCAACCCTCCCACTACAGACATGCACAGTACCTTGGCTAGGTAAACTCCTGACAATTGAGGCCATTAATAATCTGAAGGAACTATTTAAAATTCCTGTACTTTTTTTTTTTTTTACTGTTCCTTTATTATAAATATTTTTATTTTCATTTTCATCATATATGAAAAAAACACAAAAAAGCTCAAGGGATAGACATTAGAAATACACAAATATGCGCAAACATATGTTACATAATTACCAATAACATCAAAATTCAATCCTTATCTTGTTTCATTTCATTTCACAAAAGAGAAAAAAAAAGCTGAAAAAAAGAACAATATTTTTGGACATTTGCCTATTTCCCCTATGCAAAGTTAAAACTTACTTTGCTTACTTTATTTCACCTAAAAGGGTTAACTTACACTGTTTAATACTGTGTAACTGCATTTTATATATATGTTATGATATATATCCTGTTCATTATCACTGTATTTACATGGCTCTGTGGGAAGGGTTAATGAATAATGATAGACTGTTAGGGCTTTGATTGAGACACTGGTAATTTTCCACAGCTGCCATAGGGTTTAAAGAAGACCATATTTTGGAGGGAAAAACCTAGACGTTGTTTACCACCATGTGTTGGAGGGAAAAACCCAGACTTGTTTACCACCAAAAAGCAGACAGCCTGATCTTTTAAATGTCTGGTTTTAGCTATGTTGTTATGTCTGGAAACTTGTTTTTGTCTGGAAAATCTGCTGTGTCATTACAATTGAGTATCATTGAAGCTCTAATTTAAGTCTATACCAGACTGGAGCTGAAACAATGTATCTGTTCGTGCTAAGTTTCTCCACTCCACCCCTCCCACTAGAAGATTCTAGTCTAGAAAAAACTATATATAAGGAGAGCAGTCAGAGCCCCTAGTGTGCTGCAGTTATGGAACAGTCCTTGGAAGAGGAGACTCTGTCAGACTACTGAGTGACCAGAAGAAGACGCTGAGACGGGGATACGCTGCCACAGACCCTGGATTGCCAGCCTTGGACCAGGGTACTAGCCTTCTGAAGAGAAAGAAGGATAGCTAGCTCAGGCCTTTCCTTAGCATCAAACCCTACTTCTGAGAGAGAGAAGACTGGAGAAGCCATCCCAGTGCCTTGCCTGAATTGTTTTGTACTTGAATTCCTCTAGTAAAGAAGCACCCTGGTTTACTGCAGAACCTGACTCTCTGGACTTATTTCCCATTGGGGTGCACCACTCCTTACCATCCCTTCCAGAGAGCAGCAACACGTGGTGAAACCTCGATGGTGTCCGGGGGACCCAGCAGGGGCGTAGCTAAATGGGGTGCAGAGGTAGCAGTCGCTACCGGGCCCAGGAGCCTGAGGGTCCCAAAGACCCTTGTGCCATACACTGGCATTATAGAAAGTGCATGCTGGTCAATTTACACCTCTAGCTGGAGGGAAGGGGTTAGGTCAAGAATTTGGCATGAGGGGGTGCCCTTTCAATGTTTGCCTCAGGCAGCAGAAAGGCTACGTACTCCCCAGCCCCTTTCCAACAAGCACTGAGGGAAGGGGGGCCCAAGCTAAACTCTTGCACTAGGGCCCATTAGCTTTTAGCTACGCCCCTGGGACCCAGCGTATCGTTGGGGCCACCCCAAACCCGGCCACTGCATGTTCTGTAGGTGATTAGTTTCTTTGAACACATAGAAGTTTCTACTTTTCTGGGAAAGGAACTGTTATGGTGCATTGAATGTATTGGCTTGCATGGCCCTCATATTGAAGAGGCTATGAGAAGTTGTGTGACCAGTCACTATAAAAAATCTAATTGTCATTATAGACGTAAAGGCGAACAGTAGGGAGAAGTGCAGACACATGAGTTATTGTAGTCAGTGGATGCCTAGACAGTGATAAGTGCACCTGTAGCTAAACATTGCTCCACAAGAAATGCTAGCAAAAATAGAGAAAATATATACACATGAAAAGCATGCCAGTATTGAAAGAAGGTGCGAGTAGAAGTCCTGTGGAGATAAGCTGTCTAAAGGACTTCATAGACTCCATATCAGAAATTGTCCAGAAAGAGAAAGGCTGGAAGCCCTGGACAAACATAAGAGACAGAAACTGGATATGCCCACCAAACTACATCCCGCCATTGGAAACCTGTAGTAACATAAACTGTAAGTACGCCACCCTGTATAAAAGGTGCAGAGCTTAATCTGATGTTGGGGTCCGTCCTGTGGTTGCACTGTACAAGGAGAAGTGTTGCACCCCTATTCTACATGCTTATGAAAAATCATCTACTTAAGTGCAGTGTGAGTAAAACTACTTTAAAGAGACATATTGGCCTATTAACTATCACTGCAGCCAGTCCATAAATGCTAAGAACTGTAACTGATGTGCTTAAACTTGATTCTTTAGTAAAGAACTGTTCTACTGCAAAACTGGCCTATAATTGCCTCCGCAGCTGCCGCAGTGTGCCCCAAGGGAAAAAAGGGGTACCCTTCCCATCGCTGCACAGTACAGGGGAGAGTTAGAGTGAGCAACTACAGGTGAAACTCTAAAAATTTGAATATTGTGCAAAAGTCCATTCATTTCAGTAATGCAAATTAAAAGGAATTGCATTAATGCAGCTTAAAATTAGAATTTTGTGAAAAGGTTGAATATTCTAGGCTCAAAGTGTCACACTCTAGTCAACTAATTAATCCATACCCCCTAAGCAAAGGGTACCACAAAATTGTGACTTGGGGGTTTCATAAAGCCATAATCATCCAAATTATAACAAATAAAGGCTTGAAATATCTCGCCTTGCATGTAATGAGTCCATCACATATGTTAGTTTCACCTCTTGTGTTGCATTACTGAAATAACTATGCAAAACATAGTCATATGTACAGGCAAATACGTTTCCCCTCTGTATGTGCACCCCAGGATAACAGTGTGGCAAACACATTCTAATACAGTGACACATAAAAAATAAAATAAAAATTCATATGAAAATGTATAAAAAGATTGAAGAAAACAATATATGCCCATATTGGGTAACCCAATCTTCTGTCACTGCCCTAGTACTCGATGCAAAAAGTACTGAATTGTGCCTTCATGTTCCGGGGGCAGTGCATTCCATCTCTTATGGTCTTGCTATCGGATTTGTATTATTTGAGTACATTGAAATTGTTTTGAATATATACAGGAGCTTGCTAGGGTCTCAAAAGTTTCAGGTCCAATCCCCAACCTCCCAGCACCAGTGCTGAAGGCTTATTTGTACAGGAGAATACAGCAAAACATACCTGTTAGGCTACTTTCACACTGGCGTTTTGAATTCCGTTTGCGAGATCTGTTTCAGGGATCTCACAAACGGTTCAAAACAGATCAGTTCAGCCCCAATGCATTCTGAATGGATAAGGATCCGTTCAGAACGCATCAGTTTGGCTCCGTTCCGCCTCCATTCCGCTCTGGATGCGGACACCAAAACGGATCCGTTTTCACTGACACAATATGGTGCAATTAAAAACGGATCCGTCCCCCATTGACTTTCAATGTAAGTCAGGACGGATCCGTTTTGACTTAGACTTAAAAAAAAAAAGTATAATGCAAACGGATCCGTTCTGAACAGATACAAGCATTTGCATTATAGGTGCGGATCTGTCTCTGCAGATACCAGACGGATCCGCACCTAACGTAGGTGTGAAAGTAGCCTTACATTCAATTATGTCTTCTCTAAAGTAGATTGGAGACATTCTCTTTCCTCATTTTCGCCGTTCAGACCAGACAACATATGACAACATCTTAGTAGTAGTGCCCACCATATTGAGCCTAATAATAATAATCATGGCCCGACAGTACCCCCAGTAGTAATAATGTCCCACAGTGCTCCCAGTAGTGATAAAGCTCCCCAAAGTGTTCCCAATAGCAATAAAGCCCCTCCATAAGGCATCGCGTAGAGCTCCCAATAATTATAATGTTCCCTCTAGTACCCCCAGTAGCTATGCCTCCTATAGTGCCTCTAATAATTAAAATAGCCCCTTGTAGTGTCCCAGTAGTTATAATACCCCTTATAGTTCTCCCAGTAGTTATAATGCCCCTCTGGTACCCTGAGTAGATATAATGCTCCATATAGTTCCCCCAATAATTATAATAGCCCCTTATAGTGACCTAGTAGTTATAATGGCCCCCTGTAGTGCTGCCAGTAGTTACAATGTCCAGTGTAACCCCCCTAGTAGTTATAATGCCCCTGTAATACTCCCAGTAGGTATAATGCCCTTTATAGCACCCCCAGTAGTTATAATGCCTCCCTCTAATACCCCCAGTAGCTATAATGCCCCTTCTAGTACCCTCAGTAGTTATAATGCCCCCTGTAGCACCCTCAGTAAGTATAATAACCCCTGCAGTACCACCAATAGGTGTAATACCCCCATAGTACCAAAAGTAGGTATAATGTCATTCTGTAGTGCTCCCAGTATTAAAGTGCACCCATGTAGTACCTCCAGTACTTATAGTTCCCCCTCTAATGCACCAGTATTTATAGTGACCCCCCTGTAGTGCCTCCAGTACTTATAATGCCCCCTTAGAGCCACAATCACTTATAGTAACCCCTGTAGTGTCGCTAGCACTTCCAGAGCCCCATTGAATTCAATATGTGCTCCCCCCATGCATAATGTTCCCCAGTGCCATCTTCCCCAAATGGCAGTTTGAATAATAAATAAATAAATGAATAAATAAAAATACTTACCTGACTCTCTGCTGCCATCTGTGATGCAGACCTCTTCAGGCCTCAGTCTCCGGCTTGTGGACTTACTGTCCCGGCTTAGTGCAGGTGCGAGCAATGATATCATGAAGCCACCTGAGACCAGGCACAGGCATGCACAGTGATGTAATCACATCGCAACCAATCGCACCGTTCTGCTCTCTCAAAGGCCTCTTTGGCACTTATGTGAGTGCGCAGAGTGGCAGGGAACCATTGGCATCCCGAGGACAGCAAAACAGTTGAATAGTCTGCGACCACATCTTTTGGCCCCAGCCCAAGCCCTGTATGTTCTTACCTAGCAATGTCCCTGTCAGCATATGATCTACACAACCTCTGTAGAAATGTACACTGTCCCTTTTTTGTGGGGAAGGGGCAGGGGCGTACATAGAAATCATTGGGCCCCATAGCAAGAATCTGAATTGGGCCCCTTAACCCCGCCCACTACCTTGGCCCATCCCACCTCCTGCCCTGGCTCCTCCCCTGCCACACCCCCATTTGCCAATAAAGAAATGTATACATGACCTACTGAGGACTCCAGCATAACGCAAACCGGACGGATCCGTTATGCAGGCCCTAGACTTCTATTATGACAGAATGAATAATGGAATGCCTATAAAGCTGCCTATAAAGGCATTCCGTTATGCATTCCGTCATGGAATTGCATTATGGTCCATGGTAACGGAATCCATAATGCAATTCACTATTTACCACCAAACGAAGCGTGAACGAATTTTAAAATATGAAATTTGCTCATCTCTAATTATGAACAGACTGGGGACGACTAATGCTGGCGGTTTTATTTGTGTTTTTGAGGTGACAGGTTCCCTTTAACAGCAAGCAGAGTTCATGGGGGGGCGAGGGGGGGGGCACATTTCTGAGTCCTCTATGAGCCTACAGTACCGCCCACCCCCACAGGAACTCTGCTTGCTGCTGCCCTCAGAAAGTCCTATACATGAAGTTCTGGAACTGGAACGTTTTATACAGTCTCTATTAGCACTAGCGTAATTAGAAATGACTGGGCCACACAGGAAATTTTTGAATTGCCCCCCTCCCAGCTGTCCGGCACCTCTGACCAGCAGAGACACTTGACTTCCCTAATACAGTCCAATTATCGTCCAATAGACAAGTCATGGAAATATAGAAAGTATACTGTACTAACCAGAAGACCTTTATTCTTACCTTTACTGTCAAAATATCATACTACAGTATACATATATTTCCATGACTTGTCTTTTGGACGATAATTAGAATTTGGACTGTATTAGGGAAGAAGTCAAGTGTCTCTGCCGGTCAGAGGTGCCAAACAGCCGGGGGGGGCCCGTTCAAAAATTTACTGTGGGGCCCACTGCCCAGTCATTTCTAGTTACGCCAGTGCTAGGAGACTGTTATTAGTACAGACTGTTATTAGTACACTACAGACATTTTTTTCATTAATGATCCCGGTTGTAAAGATAGTCCTACTGTGTGGACGACAGCTGGCAGTGGCACAGGTCCGGACTGGCTGTGAGATGATGGTTTTGGCTTTTGGGTGGCACTGGCGTCTGTCGCGGCCGGGCAGCACAACTCACTCTAAAGTTCTTCCATGCTGGGTGCGCGCCTGCTGCCTGCACTGGCTGGGCCAATCAGCAGCAGGATCTTAACACACTGCTAATGCTGATTGGCCCAGTATGTGAAGCAGTGCAGGCGCAGCAGACGCACGAGCCGAGGGAGCGCGGCTGGGTCCTAGGGAGCGCACAGTGAGTCAATGAGAAGTCAGACGGGGGGGGGGGGCGTGTATTATTATCGGCGGCGCTGGGAGACAATTATAAGTGTGCAAACCACCCCTGCAGTGAGCGCAGTTGCAGGGGGCGGGGCCTTCCGAGCGCTCCGGGCCCCCCGGTGCCGCGGGCCCCATAGCAGTGGCGTACCCTGCCTCTATTGGCGGTACGCCACTGGGAAGGGGTGTTTTTAATATTAAGGATAACTCCTTTTTTATATTTCAAATTTAGATTTTTAGATATATTAGAAAATATATGCATTAACTGAAGTTGTTAGCATACGGTAGATACGACTAATAACCTGTAATTATAAACCACTAACATATTCTGCAATGCTTTACAATCTGCCACATACGCAGTTCTAAAAAAGGGAGCATGGCATAGGCGGGAAAGGGGGTGCGCCTGTTTTAGGTGTGGAAAATGATCTAAATCAGTGCCAGATCCCTTGCCAGTTTTAGATGCACCTAAGTTATGTAAAGGCCAGCGCCTCTACATAACTTAAGCGCATCAAGCTCCAGTGTGTCTAAAACGCCGGTCTTAATAAATGACCCCATATGTATAAAAAAAAAATATTGGGTTCTGTTCACATTTGTGCTCAGTGCCTCCAGCTCAAAGTCCATCACATATGATGGACGTGCTATTGCAGCACTATTCTTCCCATCAAAACAACAGGCACCACAACTGAACAAAACCAATTTTATGTCATTGTGCCGCATCAGGTGTCAGTTGTATCCATCATATGACAGATATGAGCACTGCCTTGTGGCTTTCAATATCAATTAAGAGATCTGAATAGTGGTCAAGAGTAAGACATCTTTGGTTTGTGTTAGGGTATTAGTTTTACATTATATTTTATTATGTAAAGGTTAAAACACTATGAAATGTTCCCAAATTTTTAACAAAAAGTAAATTAGTTCCTTCAGTTAGGCCTCTTTCACACTTGCGTTGTCCGGATCCGGCGTATACTCCACTTGCCGGAATTACACGCCAGATCCGGAAAAACGCGAGTGTACTGAAAGCATTTGAAGACGGATCCGTCTTCAAAATGCTTTCAGTGTTACTATGGTACCCAGGACGCTATTAAAGTCCTGGTTGCCATAGTAGGAGCGGGGAGCGGGGAGCGGGGGAGCGGTATACTTACAGTCCGCGCGGCTCCCGGGGCGCTCCAGAGTGACGTCAGAGCGCCCCATGCGCATGGATGACGTGCCATGCGATCACGTGATCCATGCGCTTGGGGCGCCCTGACGTCACTCTGAAGCGCCCCGGGAGCCGCACGGACGGTAAGTATACTGCTCCCCCGCACCCCACTACACTTTACTATGGCTGCCAGGACTTTAGCGTCCCGGCAGCCATGGTAACCATTCAGAAAAAGCTAAAACGACGTTTAACTTAAGGCCGGATCTGGATTAATGCCTTTCAATGGGCATTCATTCCGGATCCGGCCTTGCGGCAAGTCTTCAGGATTTTTGGCCGGAGCAAAAAGCGCAGCATGCTGCGGTATTTTCTCCGGCCAAAAAACGTTCCGTTCCGGAACTGAAGACATCCTGATGCATCCTGAACGGATTTCTCTCCATTCAGAATGCATTAGGATAAAACTGATCAGGATTCTTCCGGCATAGAGCCCCGACGACGGAACTCTATGCCGGAAGAAAAGAACGCAAGTGTGAAAGAGCCCTTACTTAGAAATGTGTCGGATTTCTACTGATATTATGCAAAATGCTCCAGTGCCCTCTAGTGACATAGCATTGTATAACATAGTGTAAGGTCCCTTCAGTAAATCAGTATCTTTTGACTTCTGTACCTTAAAGGGCTTCTGTCACCCCACTTACTTTACTTATAATCCCTACACTGCGATTTCTACATACATAATCATTTTGGTCCAGTAGAATTTGTTAAAAACGTAATTTTAAAATATGCAAATTACCTTGCTACCAGCAAGTAGGGCGGCTACTTGCTGATAGCAGCCGCATCCTCCGATCCTAAAGACGCCCCCTCCGCATTGTGATTGACAGGGCCATGGAACGGAATTGTTCTCTGCTGGCCTTGCCTATTTGCATTCAAAATCTTGCGCCTGCGCCGCGGCCATACCTGTCTTCAATCGGCGCAGGCGCGATATTTTGAATTCAAACAGGGCCAGCAGAGGACGATCCCGTTCCCTGGCCCTGTCAATCAACATGCAGAGGGGCGTCTTTAGAATCGGAGGATGCGGCTGCTATCAGCAAGTAGCCGCCCTACTTGCTGGTAGCAAGGTAATTTGCATATTTTTTAATTTCGTTTTTCACAAATTGAACATTCTACTGTTCCTTTACCATCATTACTATATATTAAAAGTGGACTCTTATTATCTAACAAAAATAATTGTCTTTTGTGCTCTTGTAATTAAAGGGGTTTTAGGGGACTTATGTATTGATGACTAATCCTTATCAGCTCATCATCTGTTTTCACGAGCTCTAGAAACGAGCATTGGAACTACATTGAACAAATTCAAAAATTAAATAAATCTCCTGCACTTTGTAAAAACGTCACTTCTTTATTGAAAAATCCCTAAAAACACCTTGTACAACAATCAAAAACCATTCCTCCGTATGGTTTTTAAACTGTTTTTAAGAGTCTTTCAATAAAGAAGTAAAGTTTTTACTGTAGTGCTGGATGTTTATCATTTTTAAATTTGTTCATTGTGGATACACTTTCTGGCTCAGGACATCGCTTAGCAGTTAGCACTTGTCATTTGGACATCCAACAGAGGCAGTGAGCATGATCAGTCTTTTTCTGGGTATCTTACTGGAACTACATAGCTCTGAACGCTGCTCCCATTGGAAAAACCCTTCATAACCAATCTTGGCCCCTTACTATAATCACAAAACTTCTATAAATAGAGGCAAAAAAGGACAAAAAAAAGTAACAACTTTATTTAATTATACAACAAATACAAATAAAAACAAGCAAAATACAGTCAGGCCCATAAATATTGGGACATAGACACAATTCGTACATTTTTTATTCTATGCACCACCACAATGAATTTAAAATTAAACAAACAAGATGTGCTTTAACTGCAGACTGTCAGCTTTAATTTGAGGGTATTTACATCCAAATCAGGTAAACGGTGTAGGAAATACAATAGTTTGTATATGTGCCTCCCACTTGTTATGGGACCAAAAGTAATGGGACAGAATAATAACCATAAATAAAACTTTCGCTTTTTAATACTTGGTTGCAAATCATTTGCAGTCAATTACAACATGAAGTCTGGAACGCATAGACATCACCAGACACTGGGTTTCATCCCTGGTGATGCTCTGCCAGGCCTCTACTGCAACTGTCTTCAGCTTGTCCTTGGGGTATTTTCCATTCAGTTTTGAGTTTTGAAGCATTTGGCTGAATATGAGCAGATAATATTGCCCGAAACACTTCAGAATTCATCCTGCTGCTTTTGTCAGAAGTCACATCATCAATAAATACAAGAGAACCAGTTCCATTGGCAGCCATACATGCCCACGCCATGACACCACCACCACCATGCTTCACTGATGAGGTGGTATGCTTAGGATCATGAGCAGTTCCTTTCCTTCTCCATACTCTTCTCTTCCCATCACTCTGGTACAAGTTGATCTTGGTCTCATCTGTCCATAGGATGTTGTTCCAGAACTGTGAAGGCTTTTTTAGATGTCGTTTGGCCAACTCTAATCTGGCCTTCCTGTTTTTGATGCTCACCAATGGTTTACATCTTGTGGTGAACCCTCTGTATTCACTCTGGTGAAGTCTTCTCTTGATTTGTTGACTTTGACACACATACACCGACCACCTGGAGAGTGTTCTTGATCTGGCGAACTGTTGTGAAGGGTGTTTTCTTCACCAGGGAAATAATTCTTTGGTCATCCACCACAGTTGTTTTCTGTGGTCTTCCGGGTCTTTTGATGTTGCTGAGCTCACCGGTGCGTTCCTTCTTTTTAAGAATGTTCCAAACCGTTGTTTTGGCCACGCCTAATGTTTTTGCTATCTCTCTGATGTTTTTTTTTTTTTTTTTCAGCCTAATGATGGCTTGCTTCACTGATAGTGACAGCTCTTTGGATCTCATCTTGAGAGTTGACAGCAACAGATTCCAAATGCAAATAGCACACTTGAAATGAACTCTGGACCTTTTATCTGCTCATTGTAATTGGAATAATGTGGGAATAACACACACCTGGCCATGGAACAGCTGAGAAGCCAATTGTCCCATTACTTTTGGTTCCTTAACACGTGGGAGGCACATATGCAAACTGTTGTAATTCCTACACCGTTTACCTGATTTGGATGTAAATACCCTCAAATTAAAGCTGACAGTCTGCAGTTAAAGCACATTATGTTTGTTTCATTTCAAATCCATTGTGATGGTGTATAGAGCCAAAAATGTTAGATTTGTGTCGATGTACCAATATTTATGGACCTGACTGTATGATAGGGGAAACAAACATGCACCAAGGGGCGACAGTAGGATCAATAAATAACCGAAAAGTGACAGTGCAAATACAGTACATAAATAATGAATCCATAGTGAAGCAAAATGTAATAGTAAACTAGTTCAATACATAGTGTAAACAGTATACAGATTGTAGTAGCAGTAGTAGCCCAAGGGGGTTTGCTATTGGCTTCCTCTGGGGCGCTAACTACTTAATACTCTCCCAGTCTTTTATACCACCATAAACCAATCAACTAGAAAAATCACACCAGTATTTATTCCACTTAACTGGCATCAGATTCCTGCATTCCCACATGCTATGGCTAAAGGGGAGGAATGCCTATGGGGAAAGTGCTTCATTCTACAATGCCATATCTCTAGTGTGTGCATATTATTACCTAGCCAAAATGCATTCTTCTTAATAATCTTAGTTTGCGTTATTCTAGGCTAGAATGCATAGTATTCCTGGAGAACCCACTGTATCTTGGTACCAGACCATTCTCCTCTCCCTCCACACACGGGGCAGTGTTGGACTGGGGATCCTTGGGCTCACCAGAGGAAGATTATTCTCAAGGCCCAAACTTAACTCATAAAGGGCAGTAGTATTCATAAAACTTTACTTTTACTATAAATCCAATAAAAATAGGAGAAGTAATGGTACATTCCCCTCTTTCGTACCGGCCCCACACAAACAGATGCCTATTATTCTAAACCCCAGTCAGATATCAATATCTCTTACCAGTGAAGAAACAGAAAAGTGTACACATGACTTGTAGTGGGATGAGGCAATCAATCAGACGTTTCTACAATTTTGATTCTGGCAGGTTCTCTCTCACCCCCCAGTATAAAAACGTGGTAACACACCTTGCCCTAATTGTAGAGTCAGTGTGTATTTTGTTGTAGAGATACAGATAAAAGAACAAGGGGTACTAGAACCCAACCACTAGAGATAGTAAAGAGTGCACAGAAAACTCTAAAGATGTGCTTAAAAAGGATGTATGTGTCAACGCATTTCATCCATTTAAAAATAGCCCCAGATTCATCACGGGACATGGGGCTAATGTTTCTTCTATCCAGAGAAATGGTTGGTCCCAGAATAAAACATTCAGATGGAGTGTATGGTCGCACTTCCAAGTAGGACGGCACCCTAAGGTGAGGGTGTCCGTCCACCTAATACATGTGGTGTCTTTAGCCAAACCCTATATCATCAATAAAGTTTAATAGGTTTTGAATAAAAAAAATAGCCCCTAGTGGCAAGTAACTGTCTCCAAAGGCAGCCAAATAAGTTTTTTTTTTCCTGGATTTTTGGGGCCCATTATGGTATCACAGTCTGGGCCAACCAGATGATCCTCTGGTATTCTGGTTGGTTAGTCCAACCCTGGACTGAAGTCTATATTATTTCAGAATAAAGTAGAATAGATTATTAACACATTTTATGTTGGGTGAAGAATGTGAAAGTAATCCATCCGTAATTTTTTGCCCACTTTTTATGTGAATTTTTTTTACTATAATATAATAGATGCTCACTTGACCCAGCATGTAATGCAATGCTGTGATTTTAACATTTATTTTCTGCTAACACTCATATTCCTAAATGTACATCCACTACACTAACAAAAAGTTATGGGTACTTGTCTTTTGGGTGAAATTCATGGAAAACGTAAAACGTTTACGCTACGGTGATATTATATCATGAAAGTAGGGCATTTAAGTAGAAGCATGCAATGGTGATTTCCTCATCTCAAACAATTTATGAAACAAAAGCCAACAACAGTGTTGGGTATACCCCCACAGAAATGTCAGTGTCTCAATAACTTTTCATGTGGCATTGAATTGTATGTAATTAGTAAAACGTTAACTTTTTCTCCTTATAAGGCAAGAATTTGGTTACATACTGTACAACTGTATCTTTCAGAGTTTTATAAAATAGTAACAGAAGGTATTCTAACAAATTAGAGTAAATAATTTTTATTGGTGTTTCATAAAACAGCAAATAATAGCTATATTAGCAGTGTCGTATCACAGTAGGTGTTACATCACAAGCCTATGCAATAGGCCTGTATACAAAGCGATGATATACAGAAGTAGTTTTGCATATTTGACAGGGTCTGTAACAAAAAGACCATAACTTTGAAGGATAGAGGGGGTGGGAAAAAAGGGGGGGGGGGAGGGGGGGAGGTAAGAACTGTCAGCTTCTACTCTAGAATGAGAGAACCATTCCCGCTGGATGTCTGTCACCCGACTCACAACCCGAGTGCGTGGAACAATCAGCGATTCAGGGGGAATAATTGGGGTTACGGAACCAAGGATCCCACGTGAGTAGCTTAGATTTAAGGGAAATAATCGTGGGTGGCAATGAACTCTCGTATCTACAGGACGTGTTGACCTCTTGTATGACCTCAGCTAAGGTTGGTGAAGCTAATTGCTTCCATTGACGTGTAATTATCAATTTAGCGCTAAGTAAAATATGTCCCACAATATTCCTGCCCTCAGGGGGAACATCTTGAATACCCAAGAATAAGAGAGCTAGTTCTGGGAGAGGCTTCACAGTCTGGGCTAATACCTCAGAAATCAAGCCAAAAACACTGTGCCAGTAAGGGATGATTATAGGGCATGCCCACAAAATGTGAAGTAGAGAACCCATGGCGCCACATCCTCTCCAGCAATGAGGGGAGGCTGAGGGGTAAATTGTGTGTAGTCTCTGCGGGGTAAAGTACCAGTGCAGGAGGGTTTTCAATCCCGCTTCGTAGTGGGTAGTACATTTAAAGTTAGAGACCAGGAATTTAATAGCAAGAACCCAGCTTTCCTTCGTAAAGGACTTCCCCAATGCCAGCTCCCATTTCACAATGGGTAGGGTCTTGGTGAAGGTAGCTTTGTCCCCCAACACATCATACACATATCGCGTAGTGTGTTTTTTGAAGAGGAACGGAAATTGGAACAGTCTCAATACGTCAGAATTTATTGAGGGTGGATCCTGCGTAACTTTTGCAACAAAGTGTCTAATTCTTAGATAATTATAAAATTCTGCATGTGGCAATGCGAATAGGCTGCGGAGAGAGTCAAAGGAGAGGAGAGCGCCGTCTGGCATGAGTTGGGATATGGAAGTGATCCCTTTTCCTCGCCAGTGTGTCAAGTTAATGTCAGGGATAGTTAGCTCCAGCGTTCTAGTCGTAGCGTGCTGTAGGAGAGTGGATTTCGCATCTCCCTGTACCTTGTGAATCGTGGACCATAGGTTACTAACATGTTTCACTGTTAACAGGTCGGTGTGTGGGTGGGATGAGTTCCAAAGCAAGTGGATCAGATAGTCTTTTAAAGAAGCGTGTTGTACTGCGTGCGATTCAATCTGAATCCAGGCTTTTGTATCATCTGGGGTCCACCACTCACGGGCAAAGGAAAGTGCTATTGCTCGGTAATAGTCTCTGATATCAGGAAGACCAAGTCCACCAGCATGTTTTTTCTTAGATAATAGAGTCCGTGCCACCCTAGGAGTGGTCGGTCCCCAGATGTATTTACCCAGAAACATCTGTGCCTTCTTGAAAAATGCGGCAGGGATTGGAATTGGGAGGGCCCTAAATATATAGATAAGCTTAGGAAGGGTCATCATTTGAAAAGATGCCACTCTACCCACCCAGGATATTGTTTTCATAGAAAAACTGCTAAAATCTTTCAACATAGTGTCCAGAAGGGGGTGGTAGTTTCTATTGTAAAGTAAGGAGCAGGGCGAAGTAATCTTAACTCCTAGGTATGGGAGTTCCGATGATTGCCAATCCAGGTCATGGGAGGATTTCAGAGAGGTTACTACTGCCTGTGGGATATTAATGGGGAGAGCTTGGGATTTGGTATTATTGATTTTATAGTAGGAGAGGGAACCGTAATGCGAAATAATTGTAAAGGCGGCGTCTAGAGAGTTGCAGGGGTCAGTTAGTGTGAGAATGATGTCATCCGCGTAGAGTGCGATCTTGTGGGACCTTCCTCCTATTTCCACTCCCTTTAGCAAAGGTGAATTCCTTATGGTTTGTGCCAAGGGTTCCAGAGCCAAAACAAATAATAAAGGTGATAAGGGGCAACCTTGCCTGGAACCGTTGGTAATTTCAAAGGGATCCGACACTACGCCATTAACCCAGACCTTCGCCGAAGGAGAGGAGTATAAACTATTGAAAGCCTGCAGTATTTGACCCGAGAAGCCCATGTGGCGGAGAGCAGAGAATGCATAATCCCAATGCAAGCGATCAAACGCTTTTTCGGCATCCAGTGTAATCGCCAGCATTGGGAATTCATGCACTTCAGCGTAGTTAAATAAGTCTACAATCCGCCTAGTGTTATCAGAAGCTTGTCGGCCAGTTACAAAACCAGTCTGGTCAGGATGGATCAGTGAGGGGAGAAGTGGAGTTAATCTGTTGGCAACAATCTTGGCAAAAAAATTTATGTCAGAATTAAGCAATGAAATAGGGCGGAAATTCTGGGGAGTATCTGGCGCCTTACCTGGTTTCGGAATGGTGACTATCAATGCTTCCAACATGTCCGGGGGGAAAGAGTGCCCCTCCTGCACTGCATTAAACAGCTCGAGCATGTAGGGAGCAAGAACGGGATGAAATTGGCGGAAATATTCATTAGAAAGCCCATCAGGACCTGGGGATTTGCCCAGAGGTAGAGACGCAATTACCTTTTTAATTTCTGTGAGTGAAATCGGCGTATTAAGAGACTGTAATTGTGGCTGAGTGAGAGTGGGGAGAGACGCCTGTGAAAGGAAGTCTGCCACTAAGGCAGAGTAATTATCTGGTAGAGGGGTGTCATCTTTCAAGTTATAAAGCGATTGGTAATATAGTTTAAATTGGTTGGCTATATCCCGGGGGTCTGTCAGTTTCGCCTTAGTCGAGGAGTGAATCAAATGGGGTATTTTAGATTTTGATTGTTGAGCTTTCAGTTGTTGTGCTAGGAGTCTGCCTGCCTTGTTACCCTGAGAGTAGTACTTAGAGCGCAGTCTTAGGAGGGATCTGTGGTAGTTTTGGAGAAGTAAGCCACTTAGCTTATTCCGTGCCACTCTAAGTTCATTGGAACACTGAGGGGTCGGGGCGGGTTTGTTTATGGCCTCTAGCTCAGCAATGTGCTCCAGTGTTTGTGTAATATCTCTCTCCCTGAGTTTCTTAACCGTGGAGTTCAGTTTAATCAAAGAGCCCCTCATAAACGCTTTGTGGGCTTGCCACAGGATAAATTTGTTCGAAACTGAGCCGTTATTAAATAGAAAGTATTCATTCAATTGTGCAGTCAGTTCCAACACATGCTTTGAATTATTATAGAGAAATGTATTATTCCTCCATATAGGGGGTCTTGATGATTGAAACTGCTCTTCAAGGGTGATGGTAATCGGAGCGTGGTCTGACCATTTAATAAGGCCTATGTCCGTAGAAAGTGTATGAAGCAGAGTGAAGTGATCCACCATAAACATGTCTATTCGGGAATAAGACACGTGTATAGGGGAAAAAAAGGTAAAATCCCTTTCAAGGCTGTGTTGAGTCCTCCACACATCTGTAAGGCCCTCAGAATGCAAGAAGGAAGCAACTCCTGCATCCGATCGCCTCGTAGAGGTTGTAGAGTCAATGGTGGGTTGTAGGACTGTATTAAAATCTCCGCAAAGTACTTTCCCCTGTTTTAGCCTATTCACATTGCGCATGAGTTTATGTAAAAAAGCCAACTGACGGGAGTTAGGGGCGTATAGGTTAACCAGTGTGTATATAATGTTGTTAATGGAACAAACAAGAATAATGTAGCGCCCATGTGGGTCAATTTTGGATTTGATAGGGGTGTAGGCCACAGTGTTTTTGACAGCGATTAGGGTAGCTCTCTTTTTCTTGTCACAGTGTGATTGCAGGATGGTAGGAAACAGGCGATGGTGGACTCTATCGGCATCCGCTCGTAGTAAATGGGTTTCCTGTACACACAAAATATCAGCGTTAGCTGTCAGAGCTTCTTTCCACATATAAGACCTTTTCTGAGGGCAATTAAGGCTTTTAACATTAAGGGACATGATTTTGAGACCCATGATGTTAAAAGAAACAAGTATATTAACCCCTGACAATAGTGAAGAGACACAATACAGGTATCCAGTAACAATATGACAAAGCTGTCAGTACTAAAGTCCCTATAATGGGGAAGGAGGGGAGGAAAGAGGGAGGGAGGGAAGAATAATGATCAAAACAAATGAGACGGGGGTACCGTCTAAGGTTAAACAAGCAGTAAACCGGACGGATGTAACCGTCTAGACGAAAACAGGGCAGGAGTTCAATGCTAGATCCGGAGTAAACCGAAAGGGTTAGTGGTGACCGAGGACCTGCACCAAATCGTACACGGTACTGTTAGGACACCCAACAAGAATAACACAATGTGTCCCAATAGAGCAGGAAAGAAAAAACATTGCACTGCTGCTGCGGTGGTCTAACTGATAACTTAGCAACCATAGGGGAAAAGCTCAGGGCGTCAGCCCTCTGATGTACGTGGGGTAGCAGGAACCATTGTAGTAGGGTCAGCGCCCTCGTTGCTGGAGGATAACGGAATCTGCCACAGGTGGAGTAGCCGTTTCCCTTCTTCCAGGGTCTTGATGGCGTGGGTTTGTGCGTTTTTGCGGATTAGAATCTTCAGGGGATAACCCCACTTGTATGGGAAGTCATTATCACGGAGAGCAGTTGTAATAGGTAGTAGTGCTCTGCGCCGACGAAGGGTGACCATTGAAAGGTCTGTGTAGAGTTTGATCTTCTGGTACGGAGCAGGCAATGAAACTTTATTTCTCGCAGCAGCCATAATCGCCTCCTTGGTATGAAAGAAATGAATACGCGCCAAAGTGTCACGCGGAATATTAGGGCCAAGATGAGGAGGCTTAGGGAGTCTGTGAGCCCTATCAATTATCATATCAGGTGATGGGATCTGTGGTAGAAGTACCCTTATTAGCCCTTTCAAATAGGTTTGCAATTCCGGGGGGGTAACATCTTCAGGGATACCTCTAAATTTTATGTTATTCCGTCTGGAACGGTCTTCCAGGTCCGCCATTTTCAGCTTAACTGCTTCTAGCTCATCAGCTAGGGCGTTATGGGCGTCAATGATATCATTTTGGGAAGAGGCAAAGTCCCCCATTTTCGTTTCCACATGCTGCACTCTGTCTTCCGTGGCCTGCAGCTTGGCAGAGAGTGGGTTAATTAATCCTGCTATATCCGACTGCAGGGAAGTTTTCAGGGCCAATAACATATTTTTGAGAGAGTCCTCAGTGACCGGCTTGTCAGAGGTAGGAAGCAATTGAAAGGGATCCACAGGCACACATTTATGGGAGGTGTACTCACTCAATTGTAGTTGGTCACCAGAGCACACAGCCTGTAGCTGGGGATGATGGAAGGTATGTTGCTGGTCTCTCTGCGCTGGAGGTCGGGCGCCATTTTGGGACACATGCAGAGCTGGGCCTGCAGCTTTAGCCTCCTCCGGTGTCGGTGGGAGCGACGGGGGTGAGACGATCAGCAGGTTAGAGCTTCCAGAAATGTCCGGTGGAGAGGGTGAACGGACTGCAGGAGCCGGCGACATCGCTTTCACAGGGGATCCCAGAGCCGCTGTAGCTGCCTCATCTGCGCCATCTTTGAGTCTCCCCCAGTCAAAGTAACTCTCCAGATTACCGTCCTGCAGTTTCTGGAGATGCTTTCTCGTTTTCCCCATAGTGTCAGCGGAGGGGCTGTGCATCGATGGGAGCACTGGAATGCTTTTGAGCAGTGTAGTGTGACGGGTTGGCGGGATTATAGTCGCTGTGGTGCAGGAGCTCCTCACTCAAGCGGCCATCTCGCTCGGCAGCCTAGCCACGCCCCCGGTATTCTAACAAATTAGTAAAGGATTTGATTTATTTCTGAACCTTGAAATGCAACAATAAATTATAAATTTTAAATAAAAGAGTAACCCAACAAAATATGTTTTTTTAAATTTTAAGGAACAAAGTGTACCTGGTACATAACAATTCTCAATACAAAAATACTACATCCAGTAATAATAAACTCCAAATAAAGTGCATTTCTGGGCTTTATAAAGGGGACCCTGCACAGCCCCAAAAGCACTTGTCGATTGGATGACCACTATCAATAAAATGGATTTTGCACTAACATGAAATTTGGATGGACGATATGTATTATTGCACATAAAAGATGCCCCCACAAAACATGTCACTGGTTACCTGTGGCATTATTTTATGGGGTCATGTTTTATGTGCAATACTAACAAGTGCCGTCCCCCCCCCCTCCAATGTTTTAAATACCTTTTTTAGAAGTTCAGAGGTCCAGGTGTGTGGAGAAGGACGGCAGTCACAGCGTTGGTCGCAGAGGTCGACTCCCAGACGAAAAGAAGAATAAACTGCTCCACGCGCAGGCTGACGGAGAATGATTTCTCCTACGCTCCCTCTCTCTCTCTGATGTCACTTCCTCTTACTAGCAGAGAGAAGGAGGGAGGAAGGGAGTGTCTGAAGACAGCGCCGCCCTGTGCTAGCATCACTCACAGCTGATGGCCGCACCGGCAGTGATAGCTGATCGTCCACTGCTGACACCTCAATGTCCGCTGCCGACACCTCATCGCCGGCCGCTCACGGTCACCACTCGCCGCTGCTCACCGCCAGCTGTCAGGTGAGCAAGTCTGCAGTTTGAAATTAATCCTGTGCCCGGGTCTGAGAAAGGCTTGTACCCGGGCACAGGATTACAAACCCGGACTGTCTGGGTCATTCCCATACGGGTGGCAACTCTACTGTATCACCACCACCAAAGGCTCGTCTGGTGACAACAGTGGCTGATGCATAGTGCTCTCCTTGACGTCTCTAACATCATTGGCAGTCATCATTTCTGCTCAGCATGAATTGACTTTCATCAGTGAACAGCACTGAGGCCCACTGGTCCCTCGTCCAGCGTAGATGCTCTCTAGCCCATTCAAGACGATGACGCCTGTGGTCAGGTACCCTGGCAGATCGTCTAGCACGTAGACCACGCTGTTGTTAACAGTTTCGATTGGTCTGACGTGACACTTGGGTGCCTCTCACCTCCCTTAAAGGGAACCTGTCATCTGGATTTTGGGTATAGAGCTGAGAACATGGGTTGCTAGATGGCCGCTAGCACATCCGCAATACCCAGTCCCCATAGCTCTGTGTGCTTTTATTGTGTATAATAACCGATTTGATACATATGCAAATTAACCTAAGATGAGTCAGAGCTTGAAAATATGACTCTGGTCACACAAGTAAGATATGATTCTTTTATGTTAATTTGCATATGTATCAAATCGTTTTTTTGACACAATAAAAACACACAGAGCTATGGGGACTGGATATTGTGGATGTGCTAGTGGCCATCTAGCAACCCATGTCCTTAGTTCTATACCCAAAATCCTGGTGACAGGTTCCCTTTAAATGTGCCTGGAGTTGTGTGGCATTCATCATCCGGTTCCACAGGGTATTGTTCACAATAAAGCGGTCATCAGTGTGGGATGTGGCCAAAGGATGTCCACTTCTATCCCTTTCTATGACTCTTCCAGTCTCTCTGTATCTCTGTTGCAACCTGCTGGTGACACTCTGTGACACACTAAGCTCAGTGGCCACTTCTTTCTGAGAACATCCTGCTTGAAGTCTCATAATGGCAAGGTAATGTTGATCAATTGTTAGGCCTCTTTCACACGGGCGTCATGGATTTGGGCCGGATAGGATGCGGGTGCGTCGCGGGAAAATGCACAATTTTTCAGCGCGAGTGCAAAACATTTTAATGCGTTTTGCACGTGCATGAGAAAAATCGGCATGTTTGGTACCCAAACCCGAACCCGGACTTCTTCACGGAAGTGCGGGTTTGGGTTAGATGTTGTGTAGAGTTTATTATTTTCCCTTATAACATGGTCATAAGGGAAAATAATAGCATTCTGAATACAGAATGCATAGTAAATTAGGGCTGGAGGGGTTATAATAAATAAATAAAATGATTTAACTCACCTCATCCACCTGTTCGCGCAGCCCGGCTTCTTTTCTTTCTTCTTCTTTGAGGAAAAGGACCTGTGGTGACGTCACTGCGCTCATCACATGGTCCGTCATATGATCTATTACCAAATTTAACTGTATCGCCATCCTCAGGACGATGATACAATTTGATACTAAGGCAGTATTTTGTGCTGCATTATGGTATTTGGTTCTGCTTCGGCAGTATTTTGTTCTGCACTGTGGTATTTCTGGTCCTGTGTTTCTGTGTTGATCAAGCTTCTCTCAATTTGGACCCACCTACAACATGGGGACACTTTTAGGTTTGTCCAGGGCCACTTTAAGTCCCCAGTCCATCCCTGACCATTCCCCACAGTATTTTAAGACCAACATTACCAATAACACTATATAAAGGCCAAATAATACCGCTCCACAATGACCATACCCATTTAGGTACCAGTCATTAATAAACCCATTTAGACTTACAGGTGATGTCTCCTCTGACTGGAGTCATTTTTCTCAGTCCTGCACAGATCACTCTGATGACATTTCCTGACCAAAACTTGTTTATGCATAATTTGACACACAGAACACACCTACTTAGTAATAAAGCCTTCTTTTATGCCCCCATTTGACCCTGTAGTCATAACGCCCACTGTAGTGCCCACAGTAGATATAATGCCCCTTTGTCGTGCCCTCAGTATATATAATGCCCCAACCATATTGTCCTCTGAACATATAATGCTGCCTAGTAGTGGCCCCTGTACAAATTATGTCTCCCAGTAGTGCCCTCCGTACAAATAATGCACCCCAATAGTGCGACAGTTAATACCCCCAGTAGTGTCCTCTATACATATAATGCCTTCTAGTAGTGATATAATAGTGACATTCTGTTAATATAATGTCCCCATAATACTATCTGTACATATAATGCCCCAAAGTAGTGCCCTCTGTACGGATAATGTCCTCCATAGTTCCATCTATACATATAATGCCCTTAATAGTGCCCTCTGTACATACAAACCGGATTCCAAAAAAGTTCTAATATTTTATTCAGAATAGACAATAAATCACGGAACAAAAGTTTAAACTGAGAAAATGTACCATTTTAAGTTAAAAATATGTTGAATCAGAATTTCATGGTGTCAACAAATCCCCAAAAAGTTGGGACAAGGCCATTTTCACCACTGTGTGGCATCTCCCCTTCTTCTTACAACACTCAACAGACGTCTGGGGACCGAAGAGACCAGTTTCTCAAGTTTAGAAATAGGAATGCTCTCCCATTCTTGTCTAATACAGGCCTCTAACTGTTCAATCGTCTTGGGCCTTCTTTGTTGCACCTTCCTCTTTATGATGCGCCAAATGTTCTCTATAGGTGAAAGATCTGGACTGCAGACTGGCCATTTCAGTACCCGGATCCTTCTCCTAGTCATGATGTTGTGATTGATGCAGAATGTGGTCTGGCATTATCTTGTTGAAAAATGCAGGGTCTTCCCTGAAAGAGATGACGTCTGGATGGGAGCATATGTTGTTCTAGAACCTGAATATATTTTTCTGCATTGATGGTGCCTTTCCAGACATGCAAGCTGCCCATGCCACACGCACTCATGCAACCCCATACCATCAGAGATGCAGGCTTCTGAACTGAGCGTTGATAACAACTTGGGTTGTCCTTGTCCTCTTTGGTCCGGATGACATGGTGTCCCAGATTTCCAAAAAGAACTTTGAATCGTGACTCGTCTGACCACAGAACAGTCTTCCATTTTGCCACACTCCATTTTAAATGATCCCTGGCCCAGTGAAAACGCCTGAGCTTGTGGATCTTGCTTAGAAATGGCTTCTTCTTTGCACTGTAGAGTTTCAGCTGGCAACGGCGGATGGCACGGTGGATTGTGTTCACTGACAATGGTTTCTGGAAGTATTCCTGAGCCCATTCTGTGATTTCCTTTACAGTAGCATTCCTGTTTGTGGTGCAGTGTCGTTTAAGGGCCCGGAGATCACGGGCATCCAGTATGGTTTTACGGCCTTGACCCTTACGCACAGAGATTGTTCCAGATTCTCTGAATCTTCGGATGATGTTATGCACAGTTGATGATGATAGATGCAAAGTCTTTGCAATTTTTCGCTGGGTAACACCTTTCTGATATTGCTCCACTATCTTTCTGCGCAACATTGTGGGAATTGGTGATCCTCTACCCATCTTGGCTTCTGAGAGACACTGCCACTCTGAGAAGCTCTTTTTATACCCAATCATGTTGCCAATTGACCTAATTAGTGTTAATTTGTCTTCCAGCTCTTCGTTATGCTCAAATTTACTTTTCCAGCCTCTTATTGCTACTTGTCCCAACTTTTTGGGGATTTGTTGACACCGTGAAAATTTGAATCAACATATTTTTCCTTTAAAATGATACATTTACTCGGATTAAACGTTTGATCTGTCATCTACGTTCTATTACAAATAAAATATTGACATTTGCCATCTCCACATCATTGCATTCAGTTTTTATTCACAATTTGTTTAGTGTCCCAACTTTTTGGGAATCCGGTTTGTATAACGCCCCACTGTAGTGCCCCCATTAGTGACAACAAAGAAAAAAATAAATCTGCGGTTGGGAGGTATGCTATGAGGCTGAACAGCGGCGACGGGAAACCATCAGCTCCTTTACCCCTCTTTCAACTCCAGTGCTCCCTTGCAAGTGTTTATAAATGCATAGATAGGATTTAGAGATTAGTCTTAGGACAGTCTAGAATGAATCTCTTGGCCATGTGGCTATTCTGTGACAGATGTCAATGCTTAGGTTTGGTAATACAGCTATCAAATTCTGAATGTACATAACAGAATATAACAAACTGTACTAAAAAACATAACAAAAAAACTAATGAATATTCATGAGATTTTAACATGGTGTAGAGTACATACAATTTTAGGTGAAAACTTTCCCATGAATGTGAAGGGTTATGTTAAGCAGCCATTGGCTATTGCCAGGCATTAGACTTTGCACTGTACCTGTATACAAGTGGTAACTCAAGTTACAATATTAACCCCATAATGACCAGGCCTGAAAAGGCCTTAATGACCAGTAGTGATGGACGAACATTGGCCGGGACGGTTCGTGAACACGATCAAATGTTCGTGAACCGTAAGTTCGCGGCGGGCCCCATTCACTTTAATGGCAGGCGAACCTGAAAAACCTTCAGCTCATATTTGCAGCCACCAAATAATTACAAGAAGTGCACAGATCGTCCCACAACATGGACAGTGACATACCAGAGGGGGATCAATGGCAAAAATTCCCACAAAAAATATGCATTTTAATCAGGGACCATTTTTATGCGTCTTAAATTGAAACTCTCAAAAATGTGCCCTGCTGGAGCCTTGAAAAATTGTATTTTAGGCCATGGTAGTACAGGCTCCAAGAATTACGCATTCACTGGACAGAAAACATCAAGTGATTATGTGGCTGGAGGTACATTAGACGGTCATTAGATATCAATTTTACTGCAGGCCAGTGGAGTACAGGCCCCAAAAATTATTCATTCAATGCACAGAAAAGAACAAGCTTTGTCTTCTTCTCATTGTCTGTCGCTAGTAGAGGCCTAAGCATGGCAGGCAGGGCCGGATTAAGAGCATGATGGGCCTGGTGCTGAAGATTTTAATGGGCCTTTTTTATAGAAAATGAAAACGCAACGCAGAGCAATTTTTTATAACACAAATAAAGTGCATCTGTCATATGTTTTATGCATATGAAATCACCAGCATAGCTGAATAGATGTTGCTGTATCAATACCTTGCATACCTTTATAGAATCGGTTCTTTAGCCTTTACTCAGCTTAAAAAAATTATAATAATGTTTTAATTAAAACACTTATGGGGACCCAGAGTGTCAAAAGAGGTGTGGTAGGGGGTCCTCTGTGCCCTCCAGACCGTAATACCTCTCCCATGTGAAGTCACGCCAGCTCCTTTGGTTGACACCAACGGCTCACTTGACAGCGACATGTTGAGATCCTGTGCATGGGTAAATGGGGATTGCGGTACACCAATGTGGAGTCTGTAGGAACCTGAGACTGTGCCTGCACCGCAATCCCCATTCACAGCGCATACGGGATGTGTGTGTGTGTCAAAGAAGTTGCAGACGTGAACCCACAGGGCAGAAGTGTTGCAGCCCAGGAGGACAGTGCACCCCCAGCCACACCTGTTATACACTGGGCCCCCATAAAGTTTTTTTTTTTTTTTCTTGTTTAGTGACATAAAGGGAAGAACAACATCTATAAAGGTATGCAAAGTATCCATACACTAACCTCTTTTGGCTGTGCTGGCGGTTTCATGTGCATTTTCATATGTCGTATGCACTTTAAACAATTTTAATTACCATTAAAGTGCCATAACAGGAACATATTGAAAATATTTCGTTTTTGGGAACAATAGAAAACTGGTCAATTAAATAAAGCCATAATAAATATAACATTCACAACAACCATGTCTTATAAATATAACAAACCATATAAATAAATTAAATATAAATATAAGATACATGGCTCATATAAATATGTTCCCCTGAGGCAGGTTCCCCAGAAGTATCTTGCTGGATGAGCAGCCAATACCGCACTTGCATCAATCTTGACAGGATTTACATGATTTGGCTCCAGGTGATGGATCATGTGATGGACCATGTGATGAGTGCAGTGACGTCACCAAAGGTCCTTTTCTCCCAGGTCCTCGAAGAAGAAGAAGAAGACAGAAGAGAAGCCGGGCTGCGCGAACAAGTGGATGAGGTGAGATAAATATTATATATTTTTTTTAACCCCTCCATCCCTAATTACTTAGCATTCTGTATTAAGAATGCTATTATTTTCCCTTATAACCATGTTATAAGGGAAAAAAATAAAGATCGGGTCCCCATCCCGATCGTCACCTAGCAACCATGCGTGAAAATCGCACCGCATTGGCACTTGCTTGCGGATGCTTGCGATTTTCACGCGGCCCCATTCAATATAGAGTATGCTGCGATTTTTATGCAACGCACAAGTGCACAGCCCCCACTCATGTGCACAGCCCCATAGAAGTGAATGGGTCCGGATTCTGTGCGGGTGCAATGCGTTCACCTCACGCATTGCACCAGCGCGGAAAACTCGCCCGTGTGAAAGGGGCCTTAGAGTTCTGAAATCTATTGTATTACACTAACATAATGACAAGTCAAATGATCCTGCAGACAGTGGTGTAACTAGAGTTCTATGGGTCCCAGGGCAAACTTTGGATTGTGGCCCCCACCCCTATTAACCCGCAACCCCATTACCCCACCCCCTCCCCCCGACACTCGCTCTGTATATATTTCATTTTGCCCCCACCCAGACTGTATATATATCATTTGGCCCCACCCAGACTGTATATATTTTATTTCGCCCCCACTCACTCAAACTGTATATATTTCATTTTGACTCCTGTACATAATTGATTGATTGGCTGCCCCTGCCCCCTCTCACTCTGTATAGATTGTATTTCTTGTGGCCCCCTCTTATATGGCTGGTGTGTGCCCCCCTTTATAAATTCAGTTCATAGGACCACTGCCACTGCTTTTTGTGGCCCTGGCGTGCAGCATGTGCATACCTAAAAAAAATATTTAAAAAATTAGCTCTGCTCTGTTCCGAGTTCAGTCGTCCCGTCTCAATGGCAGCATCATCACGTCTTCCCGCGAGACCCGTGACCTCCAGCTCTGGGTTTCGCCGACATTGAGCAGAAAGTATGTATGTGGGATGTGCGCAATGCAGCCACACTAGTCACTTACTTTTAAAATAGGCAAAGCGTAGGTGGACTGGGCTGGCTAAAAGCACTCCCTGGCCCCCCCTGCCGGGCCCGGTCACGGTCGCACCCTCTGCCTGCAGAGTTGTTTCTGGGTCGTTCTTTGCTTCTTAAAAGCGGCCAAACTAGAGACCGAGAGATTAATTGCCAAAGAGAGTAAAACTAACCCTAAAATGTTCTTCAATTATATAAATGTTAAAAAGTATAAATCTGAAGGTGTCGGCCCTTTAAAGAGTAATGAGGGGGGAGTCGCAGAGAGCGACGAGGAGAAAGCAAAGCTGTTAAATATTTTTTTCTCCAATGTATTCACTGAGGAAAATAAACTGTCAGATGAAATGCCGAATGTTGAAATAAATTCCCCATTAAAAGTGTCCTGTCTGACCCAGGAAGAAGTACAACAGCGACTTAAAAAGATTAAAATAGACAAATCGCCGGGACCGGATGGCATACACCCCCGTATCCTAAGGGAATTAAGTAATGTCATAGCCAGACTCTTATTTCTGATATTTGCAGATTCCATACTTACAGGGAATGTCCCATAGGATTGGCGCATGGCAAATGTGGTGCCAATATTCAAAAAGGGTCCAAAAACAGAGCCTCGAAACTATAGGCCGGTAAGTTTAACATCTGTTGTGGGTAAACTGTTTGAAGGTTTTCTGAGGGATGCTATGTTAGAGTATCTTAACGGAAATAAGCAAATAACGCCATATCAGCATGGCTTCGTGAGGGATCGGTCATGTCAAACAAATTTAATCAGTTTCTATGAGGAGGTAAGTTCTAGACTTGACAGCGGCGAATCAATGGATGTCGTATATCTGGACTTCTCAAAAGCATTTGACACTGTACCACATAAAAGGTTAGTATATAAAATGAGAATGCTCGGACTGGGAGAAAACGTCTGTAAGTGGGTAAGTAACTGGCTCAATGATAGAAAACAGAGGGTGGTTATTAACGGTACATACTCAGATTGGGTCACTGTCACTAGTGGAGTACCTCAGGGGTCAGTATTGGGCCCTATTCTCTTCAATATATTTATTAATGATCTTGTAGAAGGCTTGCATAGTAAAATATCAATTTTCGCAGATGACACTAAACTGTGTAAAGGGATCTGGATAGATTGCAGGCTTGGGCAGATAAGTGGCAGATGAGGTTTAACACTGACAAATGTAAAGTTATGCACATGGGAAGAAATAATGCAAGTCACCCGTACATACTAATTGGTAAAACACTCGGTAACACTGACATGGAAAAGGATCTAGGAATTTTAATAAACAGCAAACTAAGCTGCAAAAACCAGTGTCAGGCAGCTGCTGCCAAGGCCAATAGGATAATGGGTTGCATCAAAAGGGGCATAGATGCCCGTGATGAGAACATAGTCCTACCACTTTACAAATCATTATTCAGACCACACATGGAGTACTGTGTACAGTTCTGGGCTCCAGTGAACAAGGCAGACATAGCAGAGCTGGAGAGGGTCCAGAGAAGGGCAACTAAAGTAATAACTGGAATGGGGCAACTACAGTACCCTGAAAGATTATCAAAATTAGGGTTATTCACTTTAGAAAAAAGACGACTGAGGGGAGATCTAATTACTATGTATAAATATATCAGGGGTCAGTACAGAGATCTATCCCTTCATCTATTTATGCCCAGGACTGTGACTGTGACGAGGGGACATTTCAGGTCTCTACGATTGTGGATTCTCGTGTTGTCCGCGGTTCTCTCCAGTACCTCGCTCATTGGGAGGGTTATGGTCCTGAGGAGAGGATGTGGGTCCCAGTGACGGACATTAAGGCCACTCGTCTCATCAGGGCGTTTCATAGGTCCCATCCTGAGAAGGTGGGCTCTGAGTGTCCGGAATCCACTCGTAGAAGGAGGGGTACTGTCACCACCAGACATCTGAGAAGCTCTGACAGATGCCTTTCAGAACCTCCTCCTTGAGCTTCCTTTTGTTTTGCTTTTCATTTTCTCATCTCGTTAGCCTCTCTCAGCTGTCATGTAGTTGCACTGATTGCATCCCTTTAAATCCCTTCCCAGACTGCTTCACTTTGCTTCACTTTGGTTTATATTCCTTCCTGGAGTGTGTCCATGCTGATCCTACTTCTGAGTCTTTTACAGATAAGTTTTGTTCATTCATTTGTGTTTTTCTGTTTGCTGGATCCCAGGTGACCCTGACTCCCTCCGTATCAAGTGTAGGGAGCCGGTGGCCGTGTCCCCTCACTATTATAGGGTGTTCAGGTGTTATACAGTTGAGGTACGAGGATATGCGATCATCTACCATTGGGATTTTCGCATAGGCTGAGCAGTCAGGGAGAGAGCCAGGTCAGATGCAGGGCTCTCCCTTTTGTTCCTTAGTTTTGGATCCAGTGAGTCGGATATTCTTTTTGTGTCTTCTATTTTCCTGTACACCTTCCGTGACAGACATCCTCTGCGTCTAGAGGAAAGAAGGTTTGTACACAAACATAGAAGAGGATTCTTTACGGTAAGAGCAGTGAGACTATGGAACTCTCTGCTTGAGGAGGTGGTGATGGTGAGTACAATAAAGGAATTCAAGAGGGGCCTGGATGTATTTCTGGAGTGTAATAACATTACAGGATATAGCTACTAGAGAGGGGAAGGAATTTTTTATTCCCCTAAAGTGAGGAAAATTGGCTTCTACCTCACAGGGTTTTTTTGCCTTCCTCTGGATCAACTTACAGGATGACAGGCCGAACTGGATGGACAAATGTCTTTTTTCGGCCTTATGTACTATGTTACTATGTTGTATAGATCTACTCAAACCAGATTTAAAGAAAGCTGTACAATGAAAACAACTGAAACAAATGGACAGATCTGCCTGTAAGACAGTGGAGGACATTTACTAAGCATGTTGCACCAGAATTATGGCGTAAAATGCGCCAATAAGAATTGCATTTTGATGTGCGTCACATATATCAACAGTTTTCTCCCGAATTTTTTCACCATAAAGAATGTATCACGCCAGAAATGATTTATAAATGTCAAAGTGCTGCATATTGCGCCTCATTTATCATCCTCTTATCTGCAAAAATGGCTCATATTGTTGCGGACAATTAAGCTAGCGTATGTGGTGGTGTTTTGTGTAAAAAAGTCACATTTATGAAATAAAGATACAAATTTTTGTCAAAAAGTTGCATTTATGAAAAGAAAACCATCTTGTTGTGGGAACAAGTGACAGGTAAATATTAACACAGGACGCGTTTATTTTTATTTAATATAAATGAGCTAAAGAGTAGGTTTTGGTCAGAAAATTTACATTCAACAAAACAATAACAAAACCAGCCAAATCTGAGACAAATGTCACAATTTACCAGTGAAATGTTGCAAATATGCTTCAAAAGTTACAAATATGCTTCAAAAGTCGCAAGTGCGGTCTAGCAGGATTGGCTGAGATGGCGCATTTTGGTTTTAAAAAGTTGCATTATTGTGCTATTGGCATTTAAATGTCACAAATAAAGATAAATGATAATTAGTTTTATATTTTAAAAAGTCACATTTCAACAGTGGTGTTCGCCTTTTGATACAAGGTGAAATAAATCACCTGCTTTTGATTTGTAATGTTAGTATTTTTGGGCGCAAATTACACCATTATTGATAAATGTCCCTCAATGTGTCAATTTGATGCGGGATCAAAAACTCTTCTAGAAAGAAATTAAAAAGGAGAACAAAAATCTGGTATCCTGGAAGGATCACAGCACAAACTGGTCCACTTTCTTAGGGATCATGCACACGTCCGTGTCCGTTTTACAGTTTGCAAATTTCAGATACGGAAAACACAGATGGCGGCCATGTGCGTTCCACATTTTGAGAAGCGGAACATCCAGCCCTCAATAGAGCAATCCTATCCTTGTCCGTGAAACAAAAAAAGATTAGGACACTATTTTTTTTTTTTGCGGGGCCGCGGATGCGGACAGCACACGGTGCGTTATACACATCTTTTGCGGCCCCATTAAAATAAATAGGTCCACATCCAACCTGCAAGAAATACGGCTCGTGTGCATGAGGCCTTACACAGTGGAGGTCTCTCCAGGAATTACAAGGAGACATTTTGATCAGCTCAAGGAATTGAACCTAGCAGCTGTGTAAAACATGCCAGGTCCAGTGCCTGCCTCACCTAATGTAATGCCCCAGAGGAACCTTCTTTCCATTCTAGCTTGCTCCATCAAGGGAGGAGTTTGGTTAGTGAAGGGCAGTCTATCCTACCCCATCTTGGGGAAATCTGTAAAGAATACATCAAGGCAACTGGACGTACTGTAGATTTCTTGAAAACGTTTCACTCGTTCTTCCAACAAGCTTTCTCAATTCTGAGTGACTGTACAAAGTCACCTGGGGTTACAGGATATCCAGCTAGGAGCACCGTGACAAGTGATAAAGCCACAACACCTGAGGGACACTATAGGCAACCCTCATACCGCTCTGGTATTCCTACACTGGGTTCCACCACCACCACCTACTTAGGGGGACCTAGTCCCTCGTTGCTGAAATGCAACTTGCATCACGACAAAAACTTTTAAACCTTATAACATCTTAAAGGGACCCTTTGGTTGACGTCACACCCAGTAGCTCTTCTTTTTCTCCTGCCTTGCCTGATACTGTACCTGCCGTGTCAAGTACTAAATTGTCTTCTGATTCTGTTACTTAGACTCTCGCACCACCAATGGAAGTTTCTGAGTCAATACCCTCAACCTCCGACCAGTGCTCCACTACCTGCATTAAAAGACCTTACCCCACAAGAGAGCGGCATCCACCAGATCACTTGACTTTGTTCCTGAATATCTCTTGACTTTTATTGTAGTGGTGAGGATTGGTTTGTATTAGCTATGTATCAGAAAAATGTATTGACATTGCATACCTCCCAACTTTTTGGACAATCAAAGAGGGTCACTTATGGTTCATTGTGCGAAAGTCCATTTTTCCTTATGCACATAATTTTCTTAGCACACAAAAGTGCAAAAATTATCTGAATATAGAAATTTCTAAAATCCAAATTGCATCAAATAATGATATAATATACAAGGCAGGCTCTAATATACAGATAGGAACCAGACACCTTCTGGATCAATATTGTAAATGTGATAATGCAAATCTATACTTCGGATCAAAAAAGAGGGACATTTAAGGAGAAAAGAGGGACAAGTCCCTCTTTTGACTTGGGTCAAAAAGAGGGACTTCAAAATAGAGACTTGGGAGGTCTGACATTGTAATATTAGTGCAGGGATTGATTTAGTATTGCAGATACACTCTGATGTTCTTGATTACTTTTGCCGTTGATGCAACATGGTCTGGATTTTGTACAGTATTACATGACAACAAAGTCACAGTCTTGACAAAAATACCACAGGGGGGTGCTGTTTAAATTTTTGCTTCAGGCAGCAGAAGGATTAGCTGCACCCCTGCCCCTTGCTACATAGCCCTGAGGGAAGGGGTCACAAGCTGAACTCCTGCACCAGGGCCCATGAGCCTTTAGCTACGCCCCTGATGGTGGCTCTAGTGTTCTCTTAGGGCTCTTTCACACCTGCGTTATAGTCTTCCGGCATAGAGTTCCGTCGTCGGGGCTCTATGCCGGAAGAATACTGATCAGGATTTTCCTAATGCATTCTGAATGGACAGTCCGTCCTTCAGGATGCATCAGGATGTCTTCCGTTCCGGAACGGAACGTTTTTTGGCCGCAGCAAATAGCGCAGCATGCTGCGCTTTTTGCTCCGGCCAAAAATCCGGAACACTTGCCGCAAGGCCGGATCCGGAATGAATGCCCATTGAAAGGCATTGATCCGGATCCGGCCTTAAGCTAAACGTCGTTTCGGCGCATTGCCGGATGCGACGTTTAGCTTTTTCTCAATGGTTACCATGGCTGCCGGGACGCTAAAGTCCTGGCAGCCATGGTAAAGTGCAGTGGGGAGCGGGGAGCAGCATACTTACCGTCCGTGCGGCTCCCGGGGCGCTCCAGAGTGACGTCAGGGCGCCCCAAGCGCATGGATCACGTGATCGCATGTACACGTCATCCATGCGCCTTGGGCGCTCTGACGTCATTCTGGAGCGCCCCGGGAGCCGCACGGATGGTAAGTATGCCGCTCCCCCGCTCCCCACTACTACTATGGCAACCAGGACTTTAATAGCGTCCTGGGTGCCATAGTAACACTGAAAGCATTTTGAAGACGGATCCGTCTTCAAATGCTTTCAGTACACTTGCGTTTTTCCGGATCCGGCGTGTAATTCCGGCAAGTGGAGTACACGCCGGATCCGGACAACGCAAGTGTGAAAGAGGCCTTACTCTCTCTCGCTAAGGCTGCATTCACACGACAGTGGCGTAGCTGTACCCGTGTTGCAGACCGTGTGTTTCTAATCCATGCCTATGCACCACAAATGATAGAATATGTCCTATCTTTTGCTCTATCTTGCGGATCGCGGACTCATTAAAGTCAATTTGTCTGCACCGCAGCACGGATTTCACATGGCTGGTGCCCGTGTTTTGTGGAACCGCGGTTTGTGGTCCTCAACACAGGCGCGGCTACACCACGGTCGTGTGAATGTAGCCTTAACAACCTGTTACAGTCTCAGGGGTTATCCAAGAAAAGATATTCATGACTTATCCTCAGGATAGGTAATCAGTAGGGTTAAGCAAATTGGGTTGGGAACGCTACTTCTGAACCCTATTTGTTTGTTTAAAAACGTTGTTAATATTATGAGCTCCGTCCTACTGTAAAATGTATGTCTTCCGTGGAGGTCCTTCCGAAGTTTTGTGCAAATATCGCAAGACTTACATGGTCGCTTTGTTTATTCGCATAAATTATTGTATTAAAATACTAAGCTTTGTGCCTCATTAACGAAGCAGAGTTCATCTTCCCGGACTGAGAGGTACAGAAATTTTGAGCATGGGGGATGTTTGAGCAGTATTCCCTCTCCACAGCAGCAAAGTCTTTTTGCCATAGACGTGCACTATTCCTTGCTGTTTGAGTCTAATGCACGGCCTTGTGGGTTTGAGATCTTCTAAGATGTCTGGTCTCTTTCCTGTAGGGGTTTGCTTGCAGTAGAGTTGCTTCTCTGGCAGATGTTTACTCAGAAACAGAGGCACATGACACTTTCTTATGTGGGGACACTAACTTTAGTGAACTCTACAGATGTTGCAGGCAACAAAAGTTTCAATAAACTGAACTTGGAACAGGGCTATAACCAGGGGCTGATTGGGAACCTAAAGTGACCCTGGAAAAAAAACCTAAAAGTGGCCCCATATGAAAGGAGGGTCTAAATTGAAAGGAGGCAGGGCAACAAAAGCAATACCATAGCGCAAAATACCACAAACCACAGTACTGTACAATATATGTGTCCCTCTGAGTTGGCCATCAGAAGAGGCCATTTCTCTCATCTTCCTCCAGTTGTCTCTGATTTAGATATGAAGCAGGGGGATTATATGGAGGTGAGATGAGGGACATAGTTGAGGAGGGCATGTCACTGGCCGAGTACATGAGTACCTGATTCTCACAGAGTTAATTACCAATGATAGCTCATTATGTACCCAGCCAGCGGCAGAGCAGAGGGCTTGGGCGGCCCCTTGGACATCGGGCCACTGGGACATTTTCCCTGTAAGGTCTATGGCCAATCTACCCCTGGCTATAACACATATCTCTGAATTAGGTCACACAGTCAGTGTTTGATCATAGATTTCCACCTGTGACTGTTTGTTTGCTGTGGGTATCTAAGCCAGTTCAATCTCCCTCATTCTCTTTTGTCTCATGTTTATTTGTGGCGTCCGTACACCAGGTGCCTTCTGCTACTGCATCAAATAGTTCTCCAGCACTGGTCTTATGACCCATGTCAGATGAGTTATACTGGTTCAAATTCATCTCAGTCTCCTGCCTATCAATTTGCACACTAACATCAAGGTAACCCCACCTTCCACCAGCCTCTATATATGGTGTGAATGGGGAAACTACTACTTCCATCATCCCAAGTGTAACCCCCTCATCACTGCACCAGCCCTAGGAGTGTCCAGGAGTGTCCAGGACTGGCATTACAGGGGGAAAAACTGTGCAATTGGCCAGGACTCCAATCCCTAAAGGGGACCCCCAGCAGAGGATGCAAAGATACATATAGAGCAATTTTAACATTTTAAAATCAGCTTCATGCTTATTTTTATACATGAGACGCAATGCTGAGCTGAAAAGTAGAGCAGAGCTTTGTCACTTTGCTTCGATGTTTGAGCCAATGAAAATGCTTCTTACTGGCTGCGGCTTGCCATATGCTGGCAGTAGACAAGCTGCCTGCAGCTGTGACTGTCAGCTCTGTTTGAAAGGACTAAGAATGTATTTTTTTTCATTCCATTGTAAGCATTTACATTATTTCGTCAGGTTATTTTAATTGCAGCAAAACAGGAAAAACAACAAGGGAGAATACTGCAAGGCATTATATATATATATATATATATATATATATATGTATATAGTACAAACAGTTGCAAGTAAAAGTATGTGAACCCTTTGGAATGATATGGATTTCTGCACAAATTGGTCATAAAATGTGATCTGATCTTCATCTAAGTCACAACAATAGACAATCACAGTCTGCTTAAACTAATAACACACAAAGAATTAAATGTTACCATGTTTTTATTGAACACACCATGTAAACATTCACAGTGCAGATGTAAAAAGTATGTGAACCCCTAGACTAATGACATCTCCAAGAGCTAATTGGAGTGAGGTGTCAGCCAACTGGAGTCTAATCAATGAGATGAGATTGGAGGTGTTAGTTACAGCTGCCCTGCCCTATAAAAAACACACACCGGTTCTGGGTTTGCTTTTCACAAGAAGCATTGCCTGATGTGAATGATGCCTCGCACAAAAGAGCTCTCAGAAGACCTACAATTAAGAATTGTTGACTTGCATAAAGCTGGAAAGGGTTATAAAAGTATCTCCAAAAGCCTTGCTGTTCATCAGTCCATGGTAAGACATTGTCTATAAATGGATAAAGTTCAGCCCTGCTGCTACTCTCCCTAGGAGTGGCCATCCTGTAAAGATGACTGCAAGAGCACAGCGGAGACTGCTCAATGAGGTGAAGAAGAATCCTAGAGTGTCAGCTAAAGACTTACAAAAGTCTTTGGCATATGCTAACATCCCTGTTAGCAAATCTACGATACGTAAAGCACTAAACAAAAATGGAGTTCATGGGAGGATACAACAGAGGAAGCCACTCTTGTCCAAAAAAAACATTGCTGCACATTTTCAGTTTGCACAAGAGAACCTGGATGTTCCACAGCAGTACTGGGAAAATATTCTGTGGACAGATGAAATCAAAGTTGAGCTGTTTGGAAGAAACACACAACACTATGTGTGGAGAAAAAGAGGCACAGCACACCAACATCAAAACCTCATCCCAACTGTGAAGTATGGTGGTGGGGTCATCATGGTTTGGGGCTGCTTTGCTGCATCAGGGCCTGGGCGGATTGCTATCATCAAAGGAAAAATGAATTCCCAAGTTTATCAAGACATTTTGCAGGAGAACTTAAGGCCATCTGTCCACCAGCTGAAGCTCAACAGAAGATAGGTGTTGCAACAGGACAACTGCAATACGCCAGTCCTGCAGGGTGAGCGAACGTGAGGTCACAGGGGACAGTTAACAGACCGAGGGTTGCTATTGGTACTCACGATTTTTAATATACCCTGGGCAGGCGTACAGCAGTGATGGACAGGCTGGCACATAGCTCCTCTGGGGCACTCTCTGGGTATAGGGACCAGGCCTGGTGGTAGGTGAGATGCACTGGGTGTTGTAGGTTTAGTGTGCCGGTGGCAAGATCCCTTATAGTTTGTGACGCCAGTGCCGGTAATGGTGGCACACCGATTTATTGTAGGAATAATTGAGGTACACACAGTTGTAGTGAACCAGAACTCCTTTTTACTGAACAGTTCAACTATATACAGGCTTCAGTTAGTTCCATATGCAGGGTCTTGTTAACAGGCAGGCTTCACATAAATGGCAGGCAAAGTCCTTGCAAGATACTCAGAGGGAATAACACTCACAGATCAGGCTGTACTTTCTTCCGATCCTGTATGGCTTTCTCCAAGGCCGTATGCCCTATAGCTGGCTTTATCCTTGGGTAGGGAAACCTTCCTCTGGTATAAATCCTCTTGCGGTAAATATCCTTCTGCCCTTCAGCTTTCTTACTTGGCTGGATAAAATTGGCTCTGCTCTGTACTTTACAAGGTGCTAGATATCTTCAGGAGGCAACTTCTTCTCCTGGACTAACTTCTGAGCTTCACTTGCTCAGCACTTCAGGCAGACTAGACTGGACTGACTCTTTCCTGTCTGGGCCTAACTGTACTAGGGGGTTCCCTAGCTCCCTCTACAGCCTAGGAGTAGGAACTACACCCCTAACGGGCCTGGTACACAGGAGATAACATGACAACATACATTAAAATGCAATACAAAATACCATGATCATGTTCCACAAAAGGTGGGGAACAACGTGACCCAATTGACCCTTGAGTAGTGCCTACATTTACGTAGTGGGACACTACACAACGACCCAAAGCATAGAAGTAAATCAACAGAATGGCTTAAACAGAAGAAAATATGCCTTCTGGAGTCGCCCAGTCAGAGTCCTGACCTCAACCCGATTGAGATGCTGTGGCATGACCTCAAGAAAGAGATTCACACAAGACATCCCAAGAATATTGCTGAACTGAAACAGTTCTGTAAAGAGGAATGGTCAAGAATTACTCCTGACCGTTGTGCACGTCTGATCTGCAACTACAGGAAACGTTTGGTTGAAGTTATTGCTGCCAAAGGAGGTTCAACCAGTTATTAAATCCAAGGGTTCACATACTTTTTCCACTTGCACTGTGAATGGTTACATGGTGTGTTCAATAAAAACATGGTAACATTTAATTCTTTGTGTGTTATTAGTTTAAGCAGACTGTAATTGTCTATTGTTGTGACTTAGATGAAGATCAGATCACATTTTATGACCAATTTGTGCAGAAATCCATATCATTCCAAAGGGTTCACATACTTTTTCTTGCAACTGTACAGTAACATTCATATATGTACAATGCAGGAACAAATAAATATATCACTAAGCAGTTTCTCAGGTAACCGTCCGCTATGCCTCATTAGCGTCAGGCTGCTAGGCCTGAAGCCTATAAGGCAGTAGAGCGACGTAGGACTCGGTCACGAATCGATTACCTCACTGTGACCTCCTGCGTAGGATCTCGCGAGATGACGCGATGATGCGGGAAGGCACAGTGAGGCGTTAATTTATTTATTTTTAATGTACCCTACCCTAATTGCAGAGGCACTAGGGGCACTATGGGGGTGGGGGAGGAGCAGAAAGAGGAGGACCACTGACAGTACTGACTGGACATCATAGTAATAAGAGTGGAGAGGCGGCCATTATATTAATAATAAAGAGGGGGACATTATATTAATAATAAAGAGGGGGCCATTATAATATACAGGGGGAATAATATTATGGTGAATGGGGGACTATCTGTCTGGCTCTAGCACAATATTGGGGGGCAGCAGGATGAGTTGTTGAGACACCAGGTAGGAGAGGATGAGAGTAAAGTGAGGAACCACATTTGTTTTCTGTGAAACTCTGCAGAGACGAGAAGCGGCTGAAAGAAGGTATCATGGTGGTCTTATCTCTGAATGAAGACATTGAGGAAAGTCTACATCACAGGAGACGTGACTGCATGGAACAGGAATGGTGGGGTATTCTACTGTAATAATAATGTCCATGCACATATCTGTTTCATGGTAGGGTTGGGGGAGGAGATTGAGAATATGGCCCATCCTGCCGCATTCGGCCCCAGACTTCAGATCACACTGTACATGTTCTGAATTCTGGGGGCTCACACCCATCTACTACATTATCTGTACTCGGAGAGTTACCACTGTGCCATCTGTGGTGTTACATAGGACTTCAGGGAACATCTATTACATTATCTGTACTTAGAGTTATCACTGTGTTATCTGTGGTGTTACATAGGACTGCAAGTGACATCTGCTACATTATCTGTACTCAGAGAGTTATCACTGTGTTATCTGTGGTGTTACATAGGACTGCTAGAGATCTACTACAGTATCTGTTAAAAGGGGTGTGCCCAGGGTAGGGGGGCACAATTTTTGGCTTGCCCTGGGTGCTGGCAACCCACGCTATGCCACTGCATGTACCAGTATGTAACTATATGTCATGGGTGCAGTGTAAGCATGTGGAGCGGGCTTACGCGTGAGCCAGGCTGCATATGGAGCCAATGCCAACTGTGTAAAACAGCAAGCACCCAGTTGCAGTGATTACCGGGGTCAGAGATAACGGATATCCTGGGCATTTAACTCCTCAGATGCTGCGGACAATAGTGACCGGGGCATCTCAGGCTCTAGAAAGCGATCGGAGCACATCTGGTGAAGTAGCAGGGATCTGATTGGTTGCTATGACAGCCTGGGGCCTTGTGGCTCTGTGGGTTGTCATAGTGAGCTGCCTGAAAAGCCACGCCTGAGGCATGGCCTCATAGACAGCCTATGAAAATCACATAGACAGCAATAGTACACTATTGCACTATTGCAGTCTATGGTACAAGCAATCATAAGATTACATGTTTAAGTCCCCTAGGATAACCAAAAATTACTGTAAAAATGATTTTAAAACACACAATTTTACATGTAAAAATAAAAAATACAAAATAGATATAACTGGTTTTGCCATGCCCAAAAATGTCTGAGCTATTAAAATATAAAAAAAAATATTTTCCTGTGTGGTGAATACCATAATGGAAAAGTGGCTTAGTTGCCCACAGCAACCAATCAGATGCCACCTTTTGTTTTGCAAAGGAGCTCTGAAAAATGAAAGGTGGAATCCTATTGGTTGCTTTGGGCATCTAAGCCATTTTTTTTATTTTTTTATTAATAAATCTCCCCATTCTTCCCAAATCTCTCCAAATCTCCCCAAAATGTAATACATCTCCCCATTCTCTTTCATCTCACGTTTATTTGTGGTGTCCGTATACCAGGTGCCTCCTGCTCCTGTATCAATTGAGGAAATAGTTCTCCAGAATTGGTCCTATAAAAAAATTCATATTCATTGAAAACTCATTTAACTTCCAGGAATCTACACAGAGCTATGGGGACTGGGTATTGCAGATGTGCTAGCGGCCATGTGATAAGATCTACATAGGACGTAAAAAAAAGGTAATTAAATAAGAGAATGGGGGAACACATTAATAATATTCATAGGAAATATGACGGTCACCCCTTATCCCGACATTACAAGGAATAACATGGAGGTTTAAGTGAGGGAACCCGATTCAGCGGAATGGAAATAGTTAAGGAGGATAAAAGAGGGGGGATTTTATCAGAAAAATGTCTAGAGTGGAGACACGTTGGATTGTTAACATGGATACATTAGTGCCAATGGGACTGAATTCAGAGATTGAATTGTTTGCGTTTGAATGAAGGAGAGCAACATGGTTGAGAACTAAGGGTTAAAAAATGGGAGGAGAGGAGTTCCCTATATAAGAAACATTAGGAGGAGTAGTTGATGTCCCTGATAAAGGATAACGATTATCTGAAACGCGTTGGCGCTTTTTGACACTCCTAGATACTCGTACTGTGGTTCTGTGACGTCACACAGCGCTCGAAGTCGAGCACGAACTAGTGAGTTTAATATCGAGCAGTGCCACCAGCCGGGGCAAGCTCATGTGTGTATAGAATATAAAAATATATAGGGCTCCTTACCCCACTCAAGTATACGAATACAATACATAAAAGAGGAACGATACGCGCAGATAAACAGCAACATTCAAACAGGTACATTTATGTATAACTGTATTGATGCTATATATGCACGTCTTTGCCTCTGTTGAAGGTGTTGCAGAGAGTGTGGGATAGCGTCGCGCGGAAACTATTCTTTGACAACTACTGACATGGTCTCACATGCTCTGCCAACTGCCACCAGCCATATCTACAGCTAGAAGCTTTGGCAGTTATCGGAGGAGAGCTGCAGCAGAAAGGACATGCTCCCTGAGCTGTTATTATAGGAAGAGAGCTGCAGTAGAAAGGACACTGCTTGAGAAAGGACACACTCCATGAGCTGCCATTGATGAGGATCTAGCATGTGAGGTGCAGGGCTGGTTCTAGGTTTGTTAGAAAGAGATTGTCATGTACCATATGAGGTCTGATTTTCATTTTTTTACATTAATCATGGAGCAGCACGCCGCAGCATTTTTTCCCCCGCATTAGGCCACGCCTCTAACTCCACCCAAAATATAACTATACCCCTAATCCCAGCCAGTCCCCTAAATGCCCCACACAGTATTTATGCCTACATTGTGCCCCTTTAACAGATTATGTCCAGATATGTGCCTCCTTCACAGTAGTTATGACAGACATGTGCCTCATTCACAGTACTTATGACAGATATGTGTCCCCCTCACAGTAGTTATGACAGACATGTGCCCTCTCACAGTAGTTATGACAGACATGTGTCCCCCTCACAGTACATATGACAGATATGTGCCCCTCACAGTAGTTATGCCCAGATATGTGCCTCCTCACAGTAGTTATGCCCAGATATGTGTCCCCCTCACAGTATTTATGCCTACATTGTGCCCCTTTAACAGATTATGTCCAGATATGTGCCTCCTTCACAGTAGTTATGACAGACATGTGCCCTCTCACAGTAGTTATGACAGACATGTGTCCCCCTCACAGTACGTATGACAGATATGTGCCTCCTCACAGTAGTTATGCCCAGATATGTGCCTCCTCACAGTAGTTATGTCCACATATGTGCCACCTCACATGAATTATGCCCAGATATGTGCCCTCTCACAGTAGTTATACCCTAATATGTGCCCCCTCACTGTAGTTATGCCCAGATATGTGCCCCTCACAGTAGTTATGCCCAGTTATGTGCCCCTTCACAGTAATTATGTCCAGATATGTGCCCCGTCACAGTAGTTATGCCCTGATATGTGTCCCCTCACAGTAGTTATACCCTGATATGTGTTACCTCACAGTAGTTATGCGAATATATATGCCCCATCACAATAATATGCCCAGGTATGTGCCCCTCCCAGTAATATGCCCAGTTATGTGACCCCTCACAGTAATATGCCCAGATATGTGCCTCCCTCACAGTAATATACCATGATATGTGCCCCCTCACAGTATTAATGCCCAGATATATGCCCTCTCACAGTAATATGCCCAGATATGTGCCCCCTCATTATACCCAGTTATGTGCCCCCTTCACAGGAAGTAGAAAAACAAACTCTACATACTCACCTGGTTCCTCTGATGATCTCCCCAGCATCAGCAGCAGGATACACTCAGAGTTGCTGGTCTGTGTAGGAGGAGGAGGAGGAGCACAGCTGACTGCTGGCTGCCCCCGCCTCATGCACAAACCAGCAGTGTGGAGCGCCGACAGAGGGAGGAATGGTGGAGGATGGAGCGGACGGCTCTGTGCTTCATCATTATAGGCAACTGTAATACAGCTGCCTGAGAGCGGGACATGCCTCCCCCGCTCTGGGATCGTGGGACAGCCACTGAAATCTGGGACTTTCCCTCTGGATCCATGATGGTTGGGAGGTATCCTTTAAGTACACTATGAGGAGCATTTATTAAGCCTTTTACACAACTATTGTGGTGTAAAAAAAGTTGCACATTATGGAGCATGCCATATGTACACCATAATTTGTGACTTTTTAGGCTTCTTGCCACTTTTCCGAAGTGGTGAGAAAAGGGGTGGGGCTTATTGGAAGTGGATGGGGCTTTGGACCTCCCACCGCATTTACTATATCTTTTGCCAGAAAGTGGCAGAAGTTATAGCTGAAGTCTACACCAGCCTGTATCTGGCATAGACTTCAGTTTTTGGCACACAGCAGGGCAGAGGTGCACCTGATTTGATATGATGTTTCTGCCTCCTAATAAATTAGGTGCACCACATGCCACGACGGAAGCGCCAGTCTTGATATATCTCCCCCTATGTGTTTACTCTTGATGTTCACAGTGTTTGCTTTACAGTGCAGTTCTACGTCGCTGCTTCTAAAGCAGAGCATAGACATTAATCAAGGGTGTTAAAGAGTCAACAATGCTGGCCTATTCAACTCCTAACTGACTAGGGGTCATAGGACAATTAACATCAAGTTTGTCCATTCATCTGGAAATAATTACACACGACAACAGTTATGGATAAAGAATTACATTTATTCAGAACACATCATTTATTATTAACCAGCAGTAACAGATCAATAGACTCTGTGCCAACTACAAGCTTACTTTAGCAACTGTACATGACTCAGTGATGTCAAGACTCTCTTGGATTACTGCTGTTAGGCAACCTTAGGGTCAGGCAATGGCAGTGGCGTGCCTAAGGAGTTTGGCACCCGGAGCAGGTCCTTTCTCTGGCAGCCCCCACCCGATACTTAAAAAAATTGTGCCACCTCACAGTAGCATTGGCCTCATTGTACAACCTTCACAGTAGTTATGTCCAGATATGTGCTCCCTAATAATCTCCAAATTCTGCCCCCTCACGGTAGTTATGCCCATATTGTGCCCCCTCACGGTAGTTATACCCACACTGTGCCTCCTTGCAGTATCAATGCCCTTATTGTACAGCCTCCACAGTAGTTATGCCCACACAGTGGTGTTGCAAGGGGGGTGCGGGCCGCACCGGGTGACACCAGTCTGATGGGGTGTCACCCGGCCGCCGGACTGACTTACTGCAGTGTAATTTCAATGTGTTACATAATTTAATTAATCACCTTGGTTAGGTCTGGCTGGCGGCTGCTGCTACAATGGGGTGTCACCCGCCCCCGGCGGGGGCAGGTGACACCCCATTGTAGCAGCAGCCGCCAGCCAGACCTACCAAGGTGATTAATTAAATTATGTAACACATTGAAATTGCACTGCAGTAAGTCCGGGGGCCTTACTTACTACTTACAGTGCGGGCAGCGGCTGCTTCTGTCTTCTCTGGCGGCGGCTGTCCTGCCTACATGTGTGCCGTGCGGCGCTCAGGCCAAAGGAGGCGTCACTGACTGTCAGTGGGGCCGCGGCGGAGGGAGGCGAGGAGGCGCAGCTGCTCTGTCTGCTGTGGCCTGTAAAAGCTGCCCCTTCAGGCTGGCAGCAGAAGAACACAGTCACAGAATAACACTGAGGCACGACTTGTTGGAACTTGGCCGACCCTGCTCGACTCTAGTCTGGACTCTGGAAAAGACACCTTAAGGCAGAGCCAGCTGAGATTGGAGCCAGGACCAGACCGACCCCACTCGCAGACCCCAGTGATATATCAGGTACTGTAAGTGTATTGTAATTGTAACAGAGAGGGGGAGATGGGGGACAAAATGTACAAACATGTCTGTGCCATGGAGCCTGGAGGGGAAGAGAAGAAATGTCTGGGCCACCGACTCCAACATTGTCCCTCATCATGTCATCCCCCCTGATGGTGCAGACTCCAACATTGTCCCCCATTAGGGAGCATAATGGATGGGGGCTTACGGCTGTCATGGGCATGATGGATGGGGTGCTGACGGCTGACATGGGGGGCATGATGGCTGACATGGGGGGCTGATGGCTGACGGCTGACATGGGAGTAATGATGGATGGGTGCTGACGGCTGACATGGGCATGATGGATGGGGTGCTGACGGAGGCTGACATGGGCATGATGGATGGGGTGCTGACATGGGGGGCTGATGGCTGACTGCTGACATGGGGTGCTGACGGCTGACATAAGGTCATGATGGCTGACATGGGGGGCATGATGGATGGGGGCTGACGGCTGACATGGGCATGATGGATGGGGTGCTGACGGCTGACATGAGCATGATGGATGGGGTGCTGACATGGGGGGCTGATGGCTGACGGCTGACATAAGGTCATGATGGCTGACATGGGGGGCATGATGGATGGGTGCTGACGGCTGACATGGGCATGATGGATGGAGTGCTGACATGGGGGGCTGATGGCTGACGGCTGACATGGGGTGCTGACGGCTGACATGAGGGCATGATGGCTGACATGGGGGGGCATGATGGATGGGGGCTGACGGCTGACATGGGCATGATGGATGGGGTGCTGACGGCTGATATGGGGGGCTGATCTGAGGTATGATTAACATTGGGGGTCTGACCTGAGGTATAATGGAAAATATTGTTTCTTATTATACTCCTCTAAAACCTATGTGCATCTTATAGGGCGAAAAAGTACAGTCCTCAAACCAGATTGAAGCAGATCGAAGATATCAGGACCACACAGAGGAGAAGCCAGCTGCTGCAGACAGAACCAGGACCAGGTGAGCTGCGGGCGGGGAGGTCACCGAGATGTAGCTTCGCTTGTGTTGCCAAAAAATCCGTGCACAGGCCCTGGTCACGTCCACGTGACAGGGCCGGTGCAAAGAGTCCCACAGTACATAATGTGGGCATAATATACCTACTTACATAACATTCCCAATAAATACATCTATTTTTTTTGTGAAAAAAGGCTAGTTTACATTTTTATTAGTGATACTCTAAGGTGCCAGGGGGTGTACCCTGGCATTTTTATTATGGTACACCACCTGGCACCATTTTCCACATAAAAATAAGTTTATGTATTGAGAATGTTATGTAATTAGGTATATTTTGCCCACATTATGTACTGTGGGACTCTTTATTTATTATATAAAAATATAGGGGACACGTACTGTGCTGTAAAAATATTGCTACTGCCAAAGTCAGGAGGTAAGCAGGGTGGCCACCTCCAGGCTCTATCATTGTGCCACTCTTTGGCCTTCTCATACTGCCGCCAACTCCTCACTCTGTCATTTTGCCTCTCGGTGGCCTTCTCCTGATGCTGCTGCCCTGAACTCCAGACTCTGTGCTTGTGCCACTCGGTGGCCTTCTCCTGATGCTGCCAACTCCAGACTCGGTCAATGTGCCACTCGTTGGCTTTCTCCTGACACTGCTGCTGCTGACGCCAACTCTAGACTCTGTCATTGGGCCACTCTGTGGTCTCCTCATGCTGATGCCAAATCCACACTCTGTCATGCTGCCACTTTGCGCCTACTTAATTATATTTGGGGGCAGGGGGCATTTCCAAACTTTAACCTGGACTCCAGGTTGGACCTGGAGAGATGTCAGGCACTCAGAGCCCTCTCTGTGGGCACCCATCCCACACCCTGGGAAAAAGTCTATGGGTGTACCAATTTGCCTTAGACTTTTTCTGCCATTCATCAGTGCAGGGCGCGCTATAAACAGCACAGGCAGCGCATTAACTGTAGGCAGGATATTATAGCTATGTAAATGATAAAGTACATGGAAGACAGACCATATTGGTATTCAGGTTAAATTGCCATGTTGGCACTTTTTTATAAATAAGTGGGTTTTGGGTTGCAGTTTGGGCACTCAGTCTCTAAAAGGTTCACCATCACTGCTCTATACTGGGCCCCCTTATATCCTATATCCAGTCACTGTATGGAGGTGTTATCCAGTCACTTTATGCCGGTGTTATCCAGTCACTGTATGTAGGTGTTATCTGGTCATTGTATGGTGGTGTTATTATTTGGTTTGAGGACTGATATATTTACAGTGTATACTGTAGATTCCAGTATATTATGCTGTAGTGTGCCCTGTAATTCTCAGTAATGTAAATTAGCCTTGTAGAACACAGGCCACACCACTGACCACCAGGACCAGCCTTCTGTAATATAGCCTACAGTTAATCTTTTAGTGTGACAGTCAATTTGCATGTGGTCATCACGGGACCATCACACCGGCCATAGTGTCATAGTGACACTACTATGGCCTAATGGCCGGCATGACAGTCCTGTGATGACCACATGCAAATCGACTGCCATACTAAAAGAGTTCATTAAAGGGTTTCTACCACCAGAAATACTGTTATGTAGCTGACTGACATTAGCGATGCGCCCATGTCAGCACTACATAACAGTATGTTTCTAATGTTAGTCCCGCAGCCGTTTTTGTTAAAAATGCACTTTTATTATATGCTAATGAGCCTCTAGGTGCTATATGGGCGTAAAATCAGCACCTAGAGGCTCCGTCCACTCGCCCTGTATTCCGCCCAGGTCCTGTGTTGTGCCCGCCCAGCTCCTCTTGATTGATGCCACTGTTCCCTGCATCGTTGGCGAAATCCCGCGCCTGCGCCGTTCACTTCGGTCTTCGGCGCAGGCGCAGTGTGAGTGAATAATGCGATCCTCACTGTGATGTAGTCGGCGCAGGCGCAGTGAGGAAGCCGGCACCAGGATCGCATCATTCACTCACTGCGCCGAAGACCGAAGTGAACGGCGCAGGCGCGGGATTTCGCCCAATGATTTTAGCATAATTCCAGTTGCCTTGCCAGCCTGAGCCTGCTATTATTTTCTGTCTGCCGACACAAAACAATCTGGAAGTGCTCCTCCTGAGACCAAGCTCTGGATCCGCCACTGCGGGTGGGTGCTCTGACAGGTGTGTTGTGTGCTACATGTGCCGTACGGCGGCGCAGCCCCTCACATAGAGAGCAGCACACGGGGTCAGGGGTGTGTGACTGGAGCCGAGGCTGCAGGCGGCAGTAGGGAGTTTGTGAGATTGGAGTGGGGTCCAACAACCCCCCCCCACAAAGTTAAACCAAACAACTGTGTATGATATGGTTTATCCATACCATTAGCAAAATTTGAGAAGCACAAGAGACAAATTATATGTTTTCATGCTGTCCTTTTTTCAAATGGATTTCAGAAAGCAAAGTCTGAATTCCTAAGCGAATATTCCACCATGCCACATGGAGTGCATAAGTCAAAGAGGCCAAGTGGATTCCAGCAAAGGAGAACAAAAGAGGCAAAAATTCAAGCAATCAAAACCCTGGCTGGATCCATGCTCAAGTATGTCAAAAGACCAGATGATGGCCAGGGTTCATCAAAAGACACTCCACCAATTGATCAAGCTGATTCTTTTGATGCTTTTGCTAGAAAGCTTTCTGCAGAGGAGCAAGAAGTGGAAATGGCAGAATCTGAAGAAGAGCAAGGAGGGAAAATAGAAGAATTTCAAGCAGAAGAGCAAGGAATGGAAATGACAGAATCTGAAGCAGAAGAGAGTGCTGAAAGTGACTCAAGCCATAGTCCGTATACTATGAAAGACATGACTGCAGTTACAAAGAAAGATTTGCAAATTTTATCTGATGTGTCCTTCTGGGAGATACCGGTTCCAGATCCTTTTTGGGTAGAAATTGTGAAAAGAGGAAGTGCTTCTTTCCAGAACCAAGATGGTCCTTTTAGTGTCACCAAAAGGCCAGATGAAAAAGCTGCATCAAAGGGAGAAGTGCGCCAACTTTTAAAAGTGTGGTTTTACGAGGTCATGCCAAATGGAGAGAAAATTCTGAGGACATGGATGGTTTACTCACCTGTCAGCGGGAATTTATATTGCTTTTGTTGCCGACTCTTTACCAGCTGTACTACAGATACAACATCCAAATTTGTCACTGGGTTTCAGAAGTGGTGGAAACTGAGCCCAAAGGTATATAATCATGAGACATCCGAAGAGCACTTATACTGTCTGGAAAAGTGGAAAACATTGGCAGCAGGACTGAGGCTGCATTAAACCATTGATGCCCAAACTATTTCTACGATGGAGACTGAGAAGAAAAAGTGGAGGGACATTTTGCACAGATTGCTGGATATTACATTGTTTCTTGCCAAGCAGATTCTGGCATTTCGTGGTCACAAGGAAGATGAGTCTTCTTTGAATAAAGGGAACTTTCTTGAGATGGTTGAGATGCTTTCCAAGTATGATCCGGTACTGAAGGAACACCTAATTAAGTTAAAGCAGCACACCTGTAAAGTTAACATGTCTGTCTCCTATCTTTCTCCACAAACTCAGAATGAGTTTATAAGTGTCCTGGCAAATCATGTGAAGGCGAAGATTGTAACGGACATAAAGTCTGCAAAGTACTTTGGCATCATGTTTGACAGCACGCCTGACGTATCGCATACTGATCAGATGTCTGAAGTGATCAGATATGTACACATCACCAACAGGAAAGTTGAGGTAAAAGAAGTTTTTTTGGGATTTTTCCCTTTAAAGGGGAAAAAAGCTGCTGACCTCAGTTCTGACATTCTTCAAAAATTAGAAAGTGATGGACTCGACATAATGATGTGCCGCTCTCAGGGTTATGATAATGCTGCTACTATGGCTGGAATCCATGGAGGTGTACAATCCATTCTGAAGGGGAAAAACAGGAAGGCTATTTTTAATGGATGTGTGGACCATTCCTTTAACTTGTGTGGTCAGCACTCTTTTGCTCAAAATGCATCTTGCGTGACCTTTTTTTGGAACTCTGCAGACAATGTTTTCTTTTTTTGCTGCTTCCACCCATCGATGGGATGTGTTAATTGACCATGCTGGAGTGTCAGTAAAAAGACTATGCACAACATGCGGGAGTGCTCATTATGCTGCGGTTAAGCCAGTAAAAAAAAAATTGGACATGTTTGTGTCGGCACTTGGAGCTCTTTATGAACCATGTGAACATATGGACACAAGAGGAGCAGCACAAGGTCTTCTGCCTGCTGTCTGTGACTTTACTTTTCTATGCTACCTGCACTTCTGGTCTGATGTACTGAGGGAAGTTAATGATGCAAAGCAGTACCTGCAGACTAAGGGCTTAAGTCTCGATAAAGTGGTGACAAAGCTTGAGACACTAAGACTTTTTCTGTGTGAGGAGCGCAGTCACCTAGTCGAAAATGCAATTCAGCAGGCACTTTTAAAAGCTGAAGAATATGGAATTGCAGTAGAGAGAAGAACCAGGTTCAAGAAGAGGATGGCAGGGGAACTGGCAAGAGATGCTGGAAGCCCAAGTCTGCAAGAAGAAAATAAGAGGGCGATGTTTGAGTGCATTGATCGCTTTCATTTGGAACTCCAGACCAGATTAAGAGCCATCATGGAAGTAGCAGGCATGTTTGAGGCTGTTCAAGCAAAGAGTCTCATATCTGCCACTGAAGGAGAATTAAAGGTGTCCATTCCAAAACTGACCAATTTCTATGATGAGGTATCTGAGAGTGAGCTGTTACTGGAGATACCAAGGTTCAGAAGACACCTAAAAGCAGCAAAGTTGGACCTAGAAGAAGTCAAAGATTGGGCAGCTTTACAAGTTTTGACTTTCATAGCTGAATGGGATTTTATTGAGTCTCTCCCACACCTTTGACTATGTCTGAAATTATTCCTCACAATCTGCGTATCTGTGGCTTCGTGCGAGAGGAGCTTTTCAAAACATAAACTTATCAAAAATTATCTGCGATCTACAATGGGAGAGTCTAGGCTTTCCGATCTTGCACTGTTGTCAGCTGAAAGCGAATTAGTGCAAACCATTGATTTTGATGAAGCAATTAATAGTTTTGCAGCTTTGAAGGCCAGGAAAGCAAAGTTCTGAATTGATTGAGATGTTCTTTAAGTGCACTTGTATTTGTTCCTGTTCAATTTTGTGTTATTTAATTATTTATTTATTTATTAGTCATGTTGAATTTTGTGTTATTTAATTATTTATAATTTTATCCTGTTAAATTTAGTGTTGTAAAATGTGATTTGTTCAGTAAAGGGGTTGGATTTAAAATAAACGTTATTTTTTAAAACCATTAACTTTGACTTCTTTCAACATATTTTTGGTTATATGACTATATGACTAAAAGATTATTGCTCGGGGGGGGGGGGGGGGGCAGGTTGGGGTGACACCATTTTCTACCGCACCGGGTGACACCAGGTGCTCCAATCCAGCTCTCCTCTGCAGACACAGATTACTCTGCAGCACTGTGTGGGAGGAGCACAGGCAGATTCCCTGGCTGCAGGCTCCTCCCACACAGGCCGGCAGCATGATCTGTGCCTGCAGGCTGAATGGTGGAGCAGAGAACAGAATGTTTACTGCTTGACTGTTCAGTGCGCCGCCAGCCTGAAGGAGAGAAGGAGCGCGGGGAGCTGAGCGATCCAGGAATGAATGCTTCCACCTGTATTGATGGAAGCACTCATTGCTTCTGGCACCATCCTGAGAGCAGGCACCCGGGGCCGGCAACCCCCAACCCTCCCACCACCACCCCTTTGCACATCACTGCGCAACGGTCAGGTTTCCTCATGCAGTTTTCGAAGACAAAACCAGGAATGAATTAAAAAAAGAGAAGTCATATATGTCCTTTATGCTTTCTCTCCATTTATAATCCATTCCTGATTTTGGCTTCCAAAACAGCATCAAGGAACCTGACTGTGTGGCCGTACCCTTGAGGTGTACAACTGCTAATCTGTTGTGTTTTATGTTCTATCATTTCATTTACATAATAGTCTAGATGGAAAAAATCACCTCATTAGCTCATAAAATGAAACTTTAAAAGTCAAGCATTTCTATGGATAAATATTACCAATATCTACATGCACCAGAACAATACCACATATACTGAAACTGGAAGGTGTCTCTGGGATACTGTTTACCGTAATTAACTTTATAAAATTAAAGGGGTTTTCCAAGATTTCTTTTTTACTTCTGATCTATCCTCTGGACAGGTCATCAGTATCTGTTTGGTGGGGGTCTGACACCCGGGACCCCTGCTGATCAGCTGTTTTGAGAAGGCAGCGGCGCTTTTGTGAGCGCCATGGCCTTCTTGTGTAGTGTCCCACATATGTGTGTATGGTCCACTCTAAATTGTGCATTATGATGTTATTTTGCACTATTTATTTGTCTATGATGCTGAATCCAAAGACTCCAAAGACATACTGATAGGGACCTTAGATTGTGAGCCCCATTGGGGACAGTTGGATGATAATGTCTGTAAAGCGCTGCAGAATTAGTAGCGCTATATAAGTGTGTATAATAAATAAATAAAATCCATATTACAGGCTGGTAACATGCACTACATACTTTCACCACTAGAGGTCTCCATCCCACCATTTATATAGTGCAGACACAGGAAGCTAGAGAGAGATGGAGATAGAGTGGAGGCGTTAGGAGGAAGGAGAGGAGAAAGGCTGTCTTCGTCCTCTTGGACCTTGCCCAGGGGAACTAATTTGCCTCAACCATTGAGGCCAAGATTGGGACTGTATGATCCTACACTGTAAATTACCCTTCTGGGGTATCAAGTGGATTATTACTCTGAAGACCACAACCTGTTTAAATAATGAAGCAGAGTGTTTGCCTGCCATGAGGGAGATCGCCCTGGGTTGTTGGATCATTGAACTAAAGAATATAGGTGAAGGAAGATAATTGCTGTTTATCAGGTTTTAGTCACCTTTGCATTTAATGGAGAGATTCTAAGCTACCGGCTGCCCACCATAACTAAAGACAGGCCATCTATCAGAATACTTATTTACAGAGGATCTGAACTACTACTGAAAGGTTGAGAGATAAAAGTAAGATCAGGAACCAAGTACAAGTAAGAACATTACCTTTACTAAAGTGAGCTGGAGTTAACCTCTACAATTCACCATAAGGAGCGTGCTAATTCGGATTTGCAGATTCACCCTTTTTGCCATCTGTATGCAAGACAAAGTGATGCTATTTGATGCCTTTGCCTTACTACATCTGACAAGTAAAGTTCCTGTTTGGTTTAACTACTGCCTCATTGCTTATTCTTCTGCTCCATCTCATGATTGCACCTTACGATGTTGGCGTCATGAACACAGGGGCCCAGCCACCAAAGCACCCTAACCATACCAACTACCATCAAGGGCACCTCAAGCAACATCTGGCTGGTGTTTCCTGCAACCGAGAGTGCCCCAGAGGATTTAGTGCTGTCTTCCCATCCACTGCACGCTGGCCCCAGGGGACAACTGAACTATGAGTACTACTATCCTCTGCAACTCATCACTAGTACACTCACTCCCTCAACTTCTACACCCCTGTGGCTCGGTCGCCGCACTTGCTCCTTACCAAACACAGCGCCGTACATAGTATAGCGGCTGTGCTGGGTATTGTAGCTCAGCCCTATTCACTTGAAAGGGGCCGAGCTGCTCCTAGGCCATGTGAAACATTCATATGCTGTCGGTCGCCCTAGGGAAAGCAGATAGAAGGCCTTGGTGCTCAGAGGTGCCCTGCTGCCTTCTCAAACAGCTGATTGGCAGGGGTCCCAGGTGTCGGACCCCCACTCATCAGATAGGATAGGTCATCAGCATAAAAAAAATCTCAGAAAACCCCTTGAATAGTGGTTTTCCAGCAGTCACTTGTTGCAGCAGCCATGTGCCCCTGTGTCAGAAAATCATCGCTGGAGAGCAGAGGGAGACTGTGCAGTGTCAGAATGGGAGAGGCAAGGATCTCTGAGGGGAGTACTGCTTTTCTTAATGGTTGCAGTACCAGCAGAAGTTTAGCCATCAATTCATTTCTGCAGAAAAAGTGTTATTTCCATCACAAAAAGTGTTATGTCATCACATTTTTTTTATTTATAGGACTCTGACTTTTACATGTATGTGTTAATAAAAGATCTTCACTAGGAGTGCTGCCTGGATGGCTTTTGGAATGAGATTTAAAAAAAAACAAAAAAAAAACGGGTTGTCCAGGATTTAGATATTTATGGCTTATCCTCAACAGTACCCTGCCTCAAAGCTGAGCGGTTACCCTGTAGTATATCTACAGTATGTATTGTAATACACAGGCTGCATCTTGGTCTGGGCATGCAGGGAACAGTGACATTGTAAGGAGAGGGGAAGGACATTACAGTGTAAATGGAAGGAGCTGCAATCAGCTAGGATGGGTGGGCCTGGGCACTTTGAAAGAAGGATAATGTCCACCTGGACATTTTGTGACTCATTTGCAGATTCAAAAAATATTTTTCTGGGGAACAGAAACGCCAAAAAAGGGAAACAATGGTATGTTTTAAATTATGGTTACGTGTTCTACATGCTATTGTGGATTAGTTTAATAGGCAGAATCAAAGTGACCGACCTCCTTTAAGGTCCCTACATCCTGCAAAATGCCTGTAATTTTCTAAATTTGCATTGATTAAATGATGTCTTTTTTGTTCATGGACAAAGAGTGCTAGCCTCCCTATCATTATGGCTACAGCAATGATGTCCTGTACATTGCTGCAGCCGGTAACTGGCTTCAGTGTTGTACGGCCATGACTGCTCAGTCCAGTGATTGGCTGCAGCGTTGTCACTGCAGCAGCTACAACAGTACATCGCTGCAACCCTAGGAGTGGAAAGAGTGATGGCACTAGACTGGAGATGACTGGAAAAGTAAGTAAAAGTTATTATTATTTTATCAGGGTCCAGGCAGTTTCCATAAATAAAATAATGTGGAAAACCCCTTTAAGCGCAAAGGTTTATTAGAGGATTTTTTCGAACCACGGCCAAATTCTTTCTGGTTGTGATATGTAGACTACAGATGTGACTGTGATATTGATAGCCTTTGGTATTAAAAATTTGTGACTGTCTGTGGTTGCACATTTTACAAAAAGCAGGCAGGGTGGCCCTAGACCTTACAGGGTCTAGGGCCTGGCTCGGTACACTGGGAGCATGAGGTACTTAGGTATCTCTCCAGCGGCTGCAGGTGCCCTCCTGTATCACTGTCCTCCCTGCCCTGCTCTTCACCCTAATAAGCCACAGGACACTATATGAAGCATTGTACGAATGGTATAGGAGACGCCTGTGGTGGAGACAGTGACTTGGAAAGGGACTCGATCTTTCCCTGGCCACTTGAGGAGCATAATACTGCAGGCACTATAGGGGCCATTACCGGGGAAAGTCCAGGCAGTGTGTTGAAGTTAGGACTGGTAGTGGCTTGATATTGTGGCTCGGATCTCACCTTTCAAGCCCTATGCTCCATATCTTAATTAGAGACAATTGGAAGAGGGCAGACCATGGCAGCTATTGATGGCCACCACAGAGAGACAGCTTCTGGGGAGGTATTTTGTACTGCACTATTTTGTTTTGTTGAGGCAGTATTTTGTGCTGCACTGTGGTATCTGGTTTTGCTGGGACAATATATTGTGCTGCACTATGGTATTGCTGGCCATGCCTACTTGTATTGCCCAACCTTTTGTCAATTTGCACCCGTCTACAACATGGGACCCTGTAATGAAGGGCCCATAACTGTATATATAAGTCAGGGGAATGTTATTATTGATTTGTGTTTACATGTGATAAAAGTGACTCTGTAAAAGCCCTTTGGACTGCCCAAGGGAAGTTTTATTGCAGGATGGGGAATGTGAGCCAAAGCCCTTGGAAATGGGAGAGTGTAACTTTCGACACCTGCGTCTGGCTCCTACAAGCTACAAAGAATAGGCAAATGGATATGTGTCAGTCCCAGGTGAGCACCACTCACCACTCTATACAAACAAGGCATTGGAATAATGATTCAGAAGGGCAGTTCTGAAACCTGAGACAAGGGCCAAAATTTTAAAACATAGGGTTGACCATATAAACATGGTTACACATGTGTGGGTCAGCCAAGATCTGAGTGTGTGCCCATAATTTCCTCCTACCCCCAATGGATCAGAAAGACTATAACATTTTGGTATTTGTTCCCATTAATTTTACAACTGTTTGCTTATGCAGTGTGCCAGCGGACCTCTGCATGATGGGTTAATCCTGCTGAGTAGTGTGTGCTGGTGCCTGGGAGGAGATGCAGCGGACAGGGATTCTCCTACCCTGTGAGCTGAGACCAGCCAGAAAGCTACTGTAGAAAGTGTGTAAGTCTGAGAGAAAAGAGCAGATATTGCAGAAGGTTGAGGGCCCTTACAAAGGGACAGTGCATGGACAGAAAGCCACTGAAGGTAACACATGAACATTCGCTCTGGACTTCACAGCAATTTGGTGGCAGTTTCAAGCTCCTTACCACACAAAAGACAGATTGGTCATCTGTTGAAGAACTTTGGTATTAAATGTGCGAAAGGGGCCAGTACAGTCCAGAAACGCATTGTTCCAACAATAACACACCTCATCTAGGTATTTTAGTGACACATTTGTGAGCAGAGAATTATTGAGAGAAAGAAACATCATCCTTAGCTAAATTAGGAAGATTGCATAGCTTGTCTGGAAAGGGACTCAAATGAAACCATTATACTCTCCAGGGGCGTAGCTAAAGGGGAAGCAGAGGAAACGGCTGCTTTGGGGCCTGACCTTAGAAGGGTACCACCCAGGATCAGGACTAAAAGATTTTATTGTCAGGGCCCCCTCAACAGTATTATAATATGACATTATATACAGAGACACAGTAGAAAACAGATGTAGTGGCTGCTGGTCCTTGTTTGAGAGAGCGAATTTTGAATAGCCACTGGAGTGAGAGTTACATGGGAGGAGGGGGTTGAGAAAAGGTTTCTTGGGGGGGAACGATCGGAGTCTCAGTATGTAAGAATGCTGAGTGGTGATGCGGCCTTACTAGTTCTATGTGTCACAGGGCTCCTACCTGAATACAGTCGCTCCCCAGGGATAGGCTCCCTAGCATTCAAAGAAGTTAGTAGTAGTTGATGGAGAATAAGTCAAGTCCAGACTTGATCAAATTCAACGGTTTTTACTTGAATAAACTTGCAATAAGCTTGTGTCATCCAGACAATACTTGATCTTTTACTTGGCTCCTGCAGGATAAACTGGCAGGTAAACTTGAATACTTTGCTTTATCTTTCTTCTGCTGTGCTAATCTCTGGCTTCAGTCTAGGTACTGGACTTTCTAGCAGTTCTGGTATGATTGAGAGGGATGTCTTTGGCTGTTGAACCCCTAGTAATACTCGATCTATCAGCTGCAAGGAGTTAGGGGGGCTTTAAAAGCTGCTTTCCCTGGAAGACTCCTCCCACTGGGCCATGTCTTCTCTCTTTCCAATTCTTCTATCAACTCCCTATAGCTTCCTGCAACCTCTCCCTTGGTAGGAAGCAGGACTAGACCACTTCTGCCCAACACATGAGAGAATGGAATGGTAAGTTCCATTCTATCCAAAGATCTCTCTGTCTGTCAGATACTCTGCCACCTGCTGGACAACCAGGCACATTACATGTAATATTTAAAAGAAAACGGCTAGCTCAGTCAATTTGCATATACTATTTACTTAATCCAAAGCAATAAAATACAAATAGTAATACAACAATAAACAATAATACAATAATAAAGCAGTAAATAATAAAACAGTCATGGTCCCCAGACGGCTATATTATAGTAATAATAAAAGTTTGCATTGATGTATCCACTAGCAAACTTTGTCTCCAGTTATGTCCTTTTTTGCAGTGGAATAATGTCCAAATGTTGTATATCGATACTAGGTAATAGTTAGTGTACTAGCGCTCCTCCGTTTGAGCTGGGACTTGCGGTACTATAGGGATTTAAGACAAAAATTACAAGTCTTCACATTCCACAGTCCACCACTAAGCACGTTGATATTCAGTGCATCAGCTGCTCTGCTATGTGTCGGCTTGTATAACTTCACGCATGTGCTCTTGAGATATGGAGATGCCAAAACCGATTCAAATATTGCAGAATCAAAAATCTCCAAGTATTGATTCACACTAGCGATATGGATAAGCCGTCCTACCAGATGCATTTTGAAACAGGTGTTTTTTCTTCAGTTGTAAAAAATGATATATACTAAAAGGACCAATCTCTCACTATATATACCTGTAGTTGTAAATGACAAACTGTGGACCAGACTGTACTCTAACAATTTTGATCATATACAGTTGCAACAAAAAATATGTGAACCCTTTGGAATGATATGGATTTCTGCACAAATTGGTCATAAAATGTGATCTGATCTTCATCTAAGTCACAACAATAGACAATCACAGTCTGCTTAAACTAATAACACACAAATAATTAAATGTTACCATGTTTTTATTGAACACACCATGTAAACATTCACAGTGCAGGTGGAAAAAGTATGTGAACCCCTAGACTAATGACATTTCCAAGAGCTAATTGAAGTGATGTGTCAGCCAACTGGAGTCCAATCAATGAGATGAGATTGGAGGTGTTGGCTACAGCTGCCCTGCCCTATAAAAAAAACCACACACCAGTTCTGGGTTTGCTTTTCACAAGAAGCATTGTCTGATGCCTCGCACAAAAGAGCTCTCAGAAGACCTACGATTTAGAATTGTTGACTTGCATAAAGCTGGAAAGGGTTATAAAAGTATCTCCAAAAGCCTTGCTGTTCATGAGGCCACGGTAAGACAAATTGTATAAAAATTGAGAAAGTTCAGCACTGCTACTACTCTCCCTAGGAGTGGCCGTCCTGTAAAGATGACTGCAAGAGCACAGCGCAGACTGCTCAATGAGGTGAAGAAGAATCCTAGAGTGTCAGCTAAGGACTTACAAAAGTCTCTGGCATATGCTAACATCCCTGTTAGCGAATCTATGATACGTAAACAAGAATGGATTTCATGGGAGGATACCACAGAGGAAGCCACTGCTGTCCCAAAAAAACATTGCTACACGTTTACAGTTTGCACAAGAGCACCTGGATGTTCCACAGCAGTACTGGCAAAATATTCTGTGGACAGATGAAACCAAAGTTGAGTTGTTTGGAAAAAACACACAACACTATGTGTGGAGAAAAAGAGGCACAGCACACCAACATCAAAACATCATCCCAACTGTGAAGTATGGTGGTGGGGGCATCATGGTTTGGGGCTGATTTGCTGCGTCAGGGCCTGGACAGATTGCTATCATTGAAGAAAAAATGAATTCCCAAGTTTATCAAGACCTTTTGCAGGAGAACTTAAGGCCATCTGTCCACCAGCTGAAGCTCAACAGAAGATGGGTGTGGCAACAGGACAACGACCCAAAGCATAGAAGTAAATCAACAACAGAATGGCTTAAACAGAAGAAAATACGCCTTCTTGAGTGGCCCAGTCAGAGTCCTGACCTCAACCCGATTGAGAGGCTGTGGCATGACCTCAAGAAAGCGATTCACACCAGACATCCCGAGAATATTGCTGAACTGGAACAGTTCTGTAAAGAGGAATGGTCAAGAATTACTCCTGACCGTTGTGCACGTCTGATCTGCAACTACAGGAAACGTTTGGTTGAAGTTATTGCTGCCAAAGGAGGTTCAACCAGTTATTAAATCCAAGGGTTCACATACTTTTTACATGGTGTGTTCAATAAAAACATGGTAACATTTAATTATTTGTGTGTTATTAGTTTAAGCAGACTGTGATTGTCTATTGTTGTGACTTAGGCTACTTTCACACCTGCGCTAGGTGCCGATCCGTCTGGTATCTGCACAGACGGATCCACACCTATAAATGCAAACAATGGTATCTGTTCAGTACGGATCCGTCTGCATACACTTAGTCAAAAAAAGTCTAAGTCTAAGTGTAAGTCAAAAGGATCCGTCCTGACTTTACATTGAAAGTCAATGGGGGACGGATCCGTTTACAATTGCACCAATATTGTGTCAATGTAGATGGATCCGTCCCCATTGACTTACATTGTAAGTCAGGACGGATCCGTATGGCTCCGCACCGCCAGGCGGACACCAAGTCCGCCTCCAGAACTTTAGAAAAGTTCCTAAATTGATGGAAACACCACTAAAATGGCTCGGGAACAGCATGGGGTGGATGTCTGGATACATCTTGGACTTGCAGGTCGCTGCTGGGAACGATGTTTCCGAGTAGTACGCCACTTTTACAGAAACATTCTTTCCTGTATATTTACTTGTATATAAAGTGCAAGTGCTGCCAAAAATTACAAGGAAGAGGAACACCGATACAACCTGTATATCACATAAAGGAGGGCCTAATTCACACTGTGGTACAATTGTTCAGGTAGTGGGACTCCTACACTAATAAAGCCTCCTTTGCATGTTTCCAGATGGACGCAATTGATGGAGACCATCTCAAAGGGATAAGTGGTGACAATATTGTTCAATGGGGCTCTGGTAGGCTTATTAGGGCGTCTATCTTTCAGGCAGGTGCACTGATGGTTAATGTTTTGCTCAGTGTCTCTCTGTATATGCGGCCAAAAGAACCTTTCTCTGATCAAGTTTACAGTTCTTTCCGCTCCTAAGTGACCCATTTCTTCATGCAATTCTCTCAACACCAGTGAATGATACAGCTTGGGTAACATCTTAATATCCCATCCTCGTCATTAGTATAAAGAGATCAAGCTGCTCACCTTGTCGTTCTTGTTTTGATGGGAACCTGTTTTGGTTTTTGTACTTCCACACTGGACTGATCTCTGGGTCTTTCTTTTGTGCTGTCCTTATGGTCTCTTTAGGTATTTGAGCTACCTTCTTCTGGGTACCATCTATTGTTGACGTTGTGCCCGCGATGGTTATTGGACACAGCCAAGGCGTTTCTTCTTTCTGTTGCACTTGAAGTGCTTGGGTTATGCAATTGATGACTTTGGGGTCGACTTCTTGTGAACACTGCTGCATGTATTGTTCAGGACTTAGTGGCATACGAGAGAGTACATCTGCAATTCTCTTTCCTGGACGATACTTCATAGTGAAATTGAAGTCAGCGAGTTCTGCAACCCATCAATGGCCTGTTGCATTAAGTTTGGCAGTAGTTAGGACATAGGTTAGTGGATTGTTGTCAGTATACACTACAAAGGATGGACAGTAGTATAGGTATCCTCTGAACCTTTTACATATGGCCCATTTCATCGCAAGGAATTTTAGCTTTCCTGAATGCATGTGATAGTTTTTCTCAGCAGGTGTTACAAAGGGTTTGCTGTAGTCAGGGTAACCCATAACTGGAGGATGAGTTAAGATGTCAATGAGCTGGTTCAGCACTGCCTGGTGGTGGTCTGTCCAGACTATAGACTGATGAGAAGGTAGTTGACCTTTTAGTTTTGGTGATGGCTTCTTCCTCTTCTTAGATTGTTGAGCTGGCACTGACGTTATGGTGGGTGTTTTATCCGCTGATAGTAAGTCATACAGGGGCTTTGCAATCCTGGAAAAGTTTTGGATGTAAGGAAGATAGTAGGAAATGAATCCTAATAACTTCCTGAGTTCTCCAACAGTCTTTGGCTGGTTGTTCCTCAAAGCCAGCACAGGTGCAATGTCTGCTGGATCCATGGAATGGCCATCTTTGGACACGATTTTACCTAAGAATCTGACTTTGTTTCTGAAAAGTTCACATTTCCTCGCTGTTAACTTTACTCCATGTTTCTGATACCGTTGCAGTACCAACCAGACATGTTCCACATATTCGTTGAATGATCTGCTGTGAACCAGGTTGTTATCTAGGTACGGCAGACAAACCTCATCTCTCAGTCCCATTAGACAAGTTTCCATGCTGTGTTGGAATTCAGCTGGCACAGAACTAAGGCCACAGGGTATTCTGATCCACTCATACAGACCCCAAGGTGTGATGAAGGCAGTCAGTGGTCGATTGGATTCTTCCACAAATCCTTGATGGTAGGCTTTTCCTTGATCTAGCACAGGAAACCATGAAATTCCTCCTAGGCTGTCCAGCATGTCTTGGATCCTAGGGATTGGATGGTGGTCAGGGGTGGACTTTTGGTTCAATTCCCTGTAATCGCAACACAGTCTTAAACTACCATGCTTCTTTCTCACGCACGCAATGGGTGAAGAGTATGATGATTTTGACTCTGCGATCCATTCACGGTTCAGAAGATCCTGCAGATATTCTTTCACCTCCTGGTGTAGTGGCCTTGGCACTGACATGTAAGTTCTTCTAACTGGTGTATTGTCTTTAAGGCGCAGTTGTAATTGTACGGAAGGGATGCATCCAATGTCAGAATCATCTTTCGCAAAGGCGTGGCATTCTTCCCTTAGCATTGCCTTGACTATCTGTTGATCTTCCTCGGAAAGGTGTCCTATAGGTACTGGTGGATCCCAGTGTTCTTGATGAGCATAACTTACCAGTGACTGACTTGTGTTTAAATTGTCAATTCGAACTTCAGGCCCTGAACTGGATGACTGTAATGAGTCACTGGGTGAGTGGCAACACGCACTGATTCTTTTGGTTTCACCTGAGCTGGGTATGTTGTCTTGATGGGTTCGAGGCAACCAATCCTGGTCTGACTTGGCAGGATAATGTCTAGCTGGGTGGTGTTCCAAACCGGGATGGATAGTTTGTAAAACTGTCCCTTATTAAGTGACACTAATGTTTCCCCGATATACATTCCTTCTGGCACATCCTGAATCTCATCAGGTATAAACAAGACCGTCGGCTCTTGCAAGGCTGATTTGGCATGAGCCCTACATCTGACACACATCACAGTGTTTGCCGGAATCCTTTGGTTCTTTGTACCAGTCTTTAGTACGGTACCACCAGTTTCTCTCAGGCTGGCTTGTAGTTGACTCACCAGGACTTCTGCTTTGGGGGTTGGCAACTCCAAGGCGGCTCCTAGTAGGTCCACGAACTCTGTAATGGTTCTCCTTCCTTGGGCAGCTGTCTCCTTGTAGAGTTCTTCTATGACATTATATCCAATGATTGGCATCCCTGTGACTTTCTCATCTGATGATACCACAAGTGGCACTACTAGCTGCTTGGTGTTATTGCATCCCGCTGTTAGTTGAAAAACGACCTCAATCGAGCCGGAGAAAGGAATTTCAGTCTCATTGGCAGCCTTCCCACAGAGGACTTCTGGCCCCAACAATTCTACCAAAGATCGGAGCACTGTATGTGACAGAACCCGCTGTCTCCAGTTCTCATTGATGATGCTCACCTGGGAGCCAGTGTCCCATAGGGCTTGAACAGGAGTATTGTCTATTTCACAAGGCACCTTTTCCCAATGAGACTCAGTAGCTTGTGGTTCTGTCTCATGGTCACGCCATCCACGTGAGTTGGTACTTGCTCAGCCATCTGAAGGCATCTTTTGTTATAGCAGTTGGGCACTTTTTGAACGGAGTCTGGATTTCCCCTACCAGCCATTGTTTTGAAGCTTGCTGGCTTGCTACCTACAGGGGATGCACTTTGGGACACAGGGTTGGTTCTAGTGCAGGTTACTGTCGGTCCCTTGACAGAAACCCTCTCCCATTTAAATGGTTTGGTCTGGGTGATTGGCAATATCTTGCTCTATGTCCAGAACGTCCACAGTTGAAGCAATGATCGCAGGTACTTGTCTGACCAGTCCTTTTACAGGATTGACAACATCCATTACTCGTACCCACTGTTGCCTGAGGCCCTCGGAATTCACAGTCTCGTTGGGTACTTGAATCTTGGAGGAGTGTCTCCATCTCTATCATCTCTTTTTGTATCTGCAGAATCAGCTTTTCCAGGTCAGAGTTGCTCTTTGAGAGCTGTTGAATCGTTGGGCTACTTGCCTGTGATGGAGACCAAGGTGTGGTGTTGGCAGTTGTCAGGACACTTGGTTCCTGAGGACACTGTAAGGTGTTAGACTGACATTCTTTGCCTTTGGTTGAACTGCTATGTTGAGCTTTATTTTGCTTCTGTTCCCTTTCAATCTCCATATTAGCGGCTTCATTTGTTTTCTCTATGAGCACCTCATCTGGAATGGAAGGGTCATCTAAATACTGCTTTAATTGGAATTTGATGTGCTCATTTCTTAGTCCATTACCCACTGATCTTAGAAATATCTTCTGGATCAGCCCAGTCCCAAAATGTTCTTCCGAGCCTTCACCTTGGGAGACGAATAGCAGCCGATCTTTCAACTCAATAGCTCTGAACAGGAAATTCTGTGAAGTCTCGTCGCTTTTCTGGGAAATATTAAGGAGTTGCTGGTACAGTACTGAGGCATTCTCCTCCTTGTAGTGACTTTTCAAGATTCGTCTAAGTTGCACTAGAGTCAGTCCATTTTTCATCTCCAGCATACCTCTAAGGCTTAGGCCAGGGCTAATAACTTTGACCCCTGCTTCAATAATCTCAGTCTCAGGATATTCTTTCTGTAGTCCCAGGTCGATTCAGTGGATTAAGTTGGTGTAGGACAGCTTATCCTTTTGCTCTTATTCTCCAATCTGGCCTGTGATCTTGAAGTCTTTTCTGATTGTCACCTCTGGCAAGCTGCCATGGTGTAGTCTCTGAGTAATCGGGACTGGCACTGGTTTTGGCTGACTGTTACTTGAGTCTTTACTTCTGGTACTCTGCTCTCTAATCTGTTCCTCCATTATTCTGGACCTTTTTGGAACCTCTCCTGCATAGTGTGATACCTTCGCTTTAAGTCGGCCAATTGTTGTTCTGATTGAAGGTCTTTCTCACTGAAGCTTGGGACTTCCGCATTGTCCCTCTTCTTCTCTAGTTCGCTAATGAATCCCTTTGTGGCTTGCAGAAATTGTGTCACCGCCTCCTCACTTTCAGCTTCGACCAGTTCATCTATTACCTCATTAATGATCCGCATAAAATGGCGCCGGGTTTTTCCTTTCGCCATGCTGGCTTCAGGAGCTTTGATGAATTGTCAAATCTCGATGAGATCACCTACTGGCAAGTGGATTAGGTGACCACTGATTTCATCCTGCAGGCTTTCTAGATCCATTTGTGTTCGCTGATAATGCGGCAAGGGTTAATTTCTCGTCTATGCTTCGTGTAACCGTTTTTTTTCAATACCAGGACCGCGTCTTCTTCACCCGCTCCCCGTACGTGCCACCAATTTTGTTGCACATATGCTGAAAGTATGGTCAATAATTCCAATGTGCGAAGGGAGCGGGCTGGGTGAAGACAGAAGTGATTTTATTGATCATGTTCTGGAAAGAACAAACACATGACCTTCAGTATATGGGGATACAGGAAATGTAGCAGTAAATCCTGTCCTCCCATATTAATACACATCTCTATATTCAATAATACATTCTCAATAACAGGTATAACTTTCCTATAAGAGATATTAAGCTCTTAACATGAGAGTTGCTCTCGGATTATTTAATCTGCATCACAGTAAACCAATAGTGCAGTATAATATCATAGAGTGACATCAGCTTCTATAGTAATCATAGTCACTACAGATTAGTACCATGTGAAACCTCATTGTACTTCACTAGCACTTGTGCATAATTTATAAACTCACACTGCATCACCAGCAGCCTTAGCTGATTATAGGAATTGTGTTTTACATCATTTTAGCCTATTTATGGCTCTGAATTTGTGTTCCCTTACCTGGAAGGAACAAACACATGACCTTCAGTATGGGGATACAGGAAATGTAGCAGTAAATCCTGTCCTCCCATAAACCAAGATCTACGTTATTCAGTTCCCCTTTGCTGTTTGTAGCTCTGCTATTCCAGCTTTCTCTCTGCTGCCATCTACTGGTGGTTAATAGCAATGTCATGAATTTAATATAATACAGTCATACTTGTGGATTGTTGAAGCTAGAAATTATATAGATATTAGTTTATTCTTATGGGGTGCCTATATTTTTATATCTCTTACATGGGCATTCCCTGGAGCTTAAGCTGCATATGACAGGATTCTGGGGGGAAAATACCTGCTATCAATCACTCTGCCTGTCACTGTCTCACATTGGTTAATCATATGATTTCCATGGAAAGCAGCATTCGCATTAAGAGGAGCACTGTGAAGAAATTTGAGAAGCAGTGGAAACCATGGCTGACCGTCTCTGGAATTATATCTCAGAGATTGGTACATATCTGGAATGGTATGGTTCTTAGGGGATTTGGAGGCCTGCTATAAGGGAAAGTTGAATTGTGGATGGTGGGAAGGGATGTAGGTGAGATATACTGATCTGGTAACTACATGTAATGTTGGACGACTGATGTATTGAGATGACAGATTCTCTTTAGGATGTGTAGCCATGCGGAGAGTGGGAGGGAGGGGGGAGGGAATGGTATTGGGATATTATACTGTTTGATGTATGCCATTGTATAATTGCAGTAGTGTCATCCATATTCTGTATATCTCTATGCAACCATGCCTGTGCTATTGCTGCGATTGTCTTTTCTGTTTTTACTTATGTTAAAAAAAACTTTTATAAATTAGACCTGATTAAAAAAAAAGAACTGGGAACCTTTACAAGTCCCCAGGCTGCCATAGCAATCAATCAGAACCCTGCTATTTCACTGCCTCCCTCTGTCTAACCTCTCAGATGTCGTGGTCACTATTGACTACAACATCAGTTATCACTGATCCCAGTCATTGTGGCTGGGTGTCAGCTGTAATACCCCCAGGTGCAGAAGGTGTTAACTTGTATTATTTGTGGGTGGAGAAATAGACAAAACAGGAATTCTATTATTGCTCCCTTTCCCTTTCTTTTTTCCATTGTTCACTGGGAGGTTTAACTCCTTCCCATAATCCACCATACATGTACAGCGGGAGTTGGGTCTTTGAAGATTGCACCTGCTCCGAAGCGGAGCGAGCGCCATAGCTGCTGGGTGCCTGCTGTTCCATACCACAGATATGGTGTTAGTGAAGAGGCCAGTGCTTCTTTCTCTTCCCCGGAATAACTTTCACCCTAGGCAGGCACTTTATCTCCCAGTTAGCAGTTATATTGTCAGCTATTCATGACGTCAACACTGTTCTTATCTCCGCTATTTATTAGAAGACATAGTACAATAGCTTGGGGCAGGCACAAATTCTCTTTAACCCCTTTCTGCCATGTTCCTTAAACCTTTGGTGAAGCTCTTACCCTCTTACATCTGGGACACCTCTGATCTATTGCAAAAGCTAGCGCTGATATGTTTCGAGGAAGATACATTTTTAGTCACTTGTGACATAGAATCCTTGTATACTAGTATTAGACATCCTGATGGGATACAGACAGTGGAGTATTTTCCCAATGCGAGGAATGTAGATGGTAAATTAACATCTTTCTTGTTACAATTACAGAATTTTGTCTTGACTAAGATTTTTTTTTTTTTACTTTTAATGGATTGTTTTTCCTACAGATCCAGGGGACTGCTATGGGGGTGGCTTGTGCGCCTCATATGCAAATCCGTTTCTGGGGCTACGGGAAAGAGATCTGTTCCTGTCAGATTGGCATGTCATCATGGACCACACCATTTTTTGGGCGTGGTACATTGATGACGTGTTTTCAATCTGGCAGGGGATAGAGGTAGAGTAACATCAAATTTAATTATACATGTGATACTAACAAAATAGATGTTACTCTTCAAAGGGACACTGGAGGCTATATACAAATGGATTTGTTTCCGAAAAGCACCTCTGTGAAGGCATATTTACATGCGTTTTCTTCACATCCTAGGACAGTGATGGCGAACCTTTTAGAGACTGAGTGCCCAAACTGCAACCCAAAACCCACTTATTTATCGCAAAGTGCCAATTTATCCCGAATACTACAGTCCAATATAGTATATCCTCCATGTACTTCATCATTTAGCTATAACAGCCTGCCTACATTCAATGTTCTGTCTGTGCTGTTCATAGTGCGTCCTGCGCTGATGAATGGCAGGAAAAGTCTAAGGCATACTGGTAAACCATAGGCTTTCTAGGGTGGGGTGCCCACAGAGAGGACTCTGAGTGCCGTTTCTGGCCCCCGTGCCATAGGTTTGCCACCACTGTCCTAGGAAGACCATTGAGGTGATAACTATTGGCAAGTTCCTTCATACATGTAGGATATGTTCTGATGATGCCACGTTTGAAAAACAAGCCCCTGACCTCAAATGTCTTTTTCTGAGGAGGGGCTACAGCCATAGATCCATCAAGAAAGCCTATTATCAGGCAAAATACAGCAAATGACAGGATTTATTATATCCAAAAAATAAGAAAGCATCTGCTGACAAGGTGAGATTTATCATCACATACCACTCACGTTGGGAACAAATGAGAGCATCTATCAATAAACACTAGCCGATATTGTTAACAGATCCTGTTGTGTCAAAATATATATTTCCATCAATCACTGATGATAGACGAGCTGATACGTTATGAAACAACCTTGTGAGAAGTTATTTGGAACCAACGACACCACAAATATTTTTGGGCCAGATAAAACCGAAATGGGGTTTTGTCCCCTGTGGGTCCTGTGTGGCATGTCCGAATGGAGAAATCAAAGGATTTTGTTGAATCATCTGGTACAAAAAGGTTCCTCATAACACATCACATAACCTGTAGAGGAGATCGATATGGACACTTAGGACCATATGACTTAAAGCAGTGGCCGGACTGAGGGGGGGCGGAGCCCCCTTTAGGGGAGGCCCCCATGACGGGGGTTTGGTTTAGTGAGCTGGGGGGGGGGGGGGAGTGGTTGGGCTAGAGGAGAGGGAGGGGGCTTTGGCAGGGAGAATAGGCTAGGATAGGTTGGGGGTATGAGGGAGTGGAGTTAAGGGGTTAAATAGGCAGGGAAGAGGAAGGCTAGGGGCCATTTTAGGTAGAGAGAGAAGCTCCCACCCACCCTCCCCCTTTTTTGTTCTGTTGGGCGGTTTTTTGGACTGAAGGGGATTGGGGTAGGGGTGCTGGAGTTTATTGCGGGGAGTGGGTTTTTGTCACGGCGGCTTGTGGCGGAGGGGGGGGGTCCTTGGAGTTGGGCACGGTGGAATCTGAGGACAATTGGGGGGGCCCCACGGTGGGGGCTGGACTCCCAGGTGGACCGAGCGGTTGTGGTGAATCGAGGGGGGGTCATTCGATGGTGCCTTTGAGCTGGGCGGTACTGCTGGAGGCAAGAATGGCTCACCCTGGTTTGACAGCTCGATGTTTTTGGGGCTTCAAGGACCTCCCCCCATTTGGGTTATACTGTATTATGTTATGTTATGGTTGTAAATGTTATTTAATAAACGGCTGCTGTGGCCATTACATTTCCAATTGGTGGTCCGAGTTTTATTGGGATTGGGGCTCTGGGGGTGGAAATGTTTAATGGTGGTTAGAGGTGAGTAAGGGGGTATGAAAGTAATGGTTGAGGCGAACGTGGATAACCAATACCCTCGTCATGAGAATTTGGGCTTCAATGCATTCCTCTGACCTTTCTATCCACGACTGTAGATCATTTTAATTTATTTTTAGTTGTTTTCTAATGTATATATGTTTCTTTTTTCTTTACTTTTAGTTTGTCCCACCACCCGGGTTCTCGACTTCATAATTATTTCTTCAAGATATTATATTAATATTTCAAGTTCATGGTGTTACATTTCTGCCTTTTCAGTGACCGATGGACTGACTTTTTGTATAAATATATGAATGTGGACTTTTTTATCTATTTATTTATTCATGTAATTATTTTTCATATACTGTATATTTTTGATGTTTTACTTATTTTTACGCTCTCAATCATGTAGATCTATTATTGATTACTTATTTCTAATTGCTAATTTTGCACATACTTTTATTTTCACTTCTATACTCCCTTTGCACAATTAGTGTATTTTTTGTCATTTTATGTAAAAAAATATTTTTTGCTTTTTTTGCCATTTTTGCGGTGTTTTGCGGCCCATAAGAAGGTTTTAGAGGGGGACAATAAGAAAAAAATATTTTTCATTAGAACTCAGATCAGACCACTAATCAGACCCCCAATGTTAATCAGACCCCAACAAGACCTCAGATCAGACCCCCAATCAGACCTCAGATAAGATCCTCACGCCTCATATCAGCCCCCATTGCCTCTCATATTACCTCCCAGCAGCCCTCATTGCCTCATATCAGCACCCAGCAGCCCCATATTGCCCCACATCAGCCCCATATTGCCTCAGCATCTCCATATTGCCCCATATCAGCCCCCAGCATCTCCATATTGCCCCATATCAGCCCCCAGCATCTCTATATTGCCTCCATATCAACCTCCAGCATCTCCATATTGCCCTCAGCATCTCTACACTACGTGCAGAATTATTAGGAAAATGAGTATTTTGACCACATCATCCTCTTTATGCATGTTGTCTTACTCCAAGCTGTATAGGCTCGAAAGCCTACTACCAATTAAGCATATTAGGTGATGTGCATCTCTGTAATGAGAAGGGGTGTGGTCTAATGACATCAACACCCTATATCAGGTGTGCATAATTATTAGGCAACTTCCTTTCCTTTGGCAAAATGGGTCAAAAGAAGGACTTGACAGGCTCAGAAAAGTCAAAAATAGTGAGATATCTTGCAGAGGGATGCAGCACTCTTAAAATTGCAAAGCTTCTGAAGCGTGATCATCGAACAATCAAGCGTTTCATTCAAAATAGTCAACAGGGTCGCAAGAAGCGTGTGGAAAAACCAAGGCGCAAAATAACTGCCCATGAACTGAGAAAAGTCAAGCGTGCAGCTGCCAAGATGCCACTTGCCACCAGTTTGGCCATATTTCAGAGCTGCAACATCACTGGAATGCCCAAAAGCACAAGGTGTGCAATACTCAGAGACATGGCCAAGGTAAGAAAGGCTGAAAGACGACCACCACTGAACAAGACACGCAAGCTGAAATGTCAAGACTGGGCCAAGAAATATCTCAAGACTGATTTTTCTAAGGTTTTATGGACTGATGAAATGAGAGTGAGTCTTGATGGGCCAGATGGCTGGATTGGTAAAGGGCAGAGAGCTCCAGTCCGACTCAGACGCCAGCAAGGTGGAGGTGGAGTACTGGTTTGGGCTGGTATCATCAAAGATGAGCTTGTGGGGCCTTTTTGGGTTGAGGATGGAGTCAAGCTCAACTCCCAGTCCTACTGCCAGTTTCTGGAAGACACCTTCTTCAAGCAGTGGTACAGGAAGAAGTCTGCAAGGTAAGAAAAACATGATTTTCATGCAGGACAATGCTCCATCACACGCGTCCAAGTACTCCACAACGTGGCTGGCAAGAAAGGGTATAAAAGAAGAAAATCTAATGACATGGCCTCCTTGTTCACCTGATCTGAACCCCATTGAGAACCTGTGGTCCATCATCAAATGTGAGATTTACAAGGAGGGAAAACAGTACACCTCTCTGAACAGTGTCTGGGAGGCTGTGGTTGCTGCTGCACGCAATGTTGATGGTGAACAGATCAAAACACTGACAGAATCCATGGATGGCAGGCTTTTGAGTGTCCTTGCAAAGAAAGGTGGCTATATCGGTCACTGATTTGTTTTGGTTTTGTTTTTGAATGTCAGAAATGTATATTTGTGAATGTTGAGATGTTATATTGGTTTCACTGGTAAAAATAAATAATTGAAATGGGTATATATTTGTTTTTTGTTAAGTTGCCTAATAATTATGTACAGTAATAGTCACCTGCACACACAGATATCCCCCTAAAATAGCTAAAACTAAAAACAAACTAAAAACTACTTCCAAAAATATTCAGCTTTGATATTAATGAGTTTTTTGGGTTCATTGAGAACATGGTTGTTGTTCAATAATAAAATTAATCCTCAAAAATACAACTTGCCTAATAATTCTGCACTCCCTGTATATTGCCCCCATATCAGCCTCCAGCATGTCCATATTGCCCCCATATCAGCCTCCAGCATGTCCATATTGCCCCTATATCAGCCTTCAGCATGTCTATATTGCCCCCATATCAGCCTCCAACATGTCCATATTGCCCCCATATCAGCCTCCAGCATGTCCATATTGCCCCTATATCAGCCTTCAGCATGTCTATATTGCCCCCATATCAGCCTCCAACATGTCCATATTGCCCCCATATCAGCCTCCAGCATGTCCATATTGCCCCTATATCAGCCTTCAGCATGTCTATATTGCCCCCATATCAGCCTCCAGCATGTCCATATTGCCCACATAATCTCCATATTGCCCCCAGTGCCTCATATTTTATAAAATAAAATAAAAACACTTACCTTGCCTGTTCCGGATGCTGCCTCTCCTCACCGCCTACGCTCGGTCTTCCTCCTCCTCTGTCTGCTGTGCTGTGAACTGGCGCGCGCAGCGTGAGGTCACAGTGCGCCCTCACACTGTGCGCAGTCTTCACAGCCGACAGCTGAGGACCAGGAAGCGGTGAGTACAGAGCCTTCACTGTTCCCGGTCCTCCGGTACTAATGAAGCGCTTTCATAATGGAAGCACTTCATTTGTATTCGCCTCCTAAGACGCAGGGGCATTTTCCACCACTTTTGGGGGGGGATGTGTCTTATGGGGCAAAAAATACTGTATATGAGTACCACAAAGATCACTTTATTTGTGATCTTGTTTTATAATCTATACGTAATAGATAGATGGCCCTATGTCACGTGATATAGAAATGTTGGCCAAAAAACTTTTATATTATTATGGATTTAATTAGCTGTGTATTATATTATATATATGTTGATGAAATGTAATTTTATTTTTTTATATATGGCAATCATGAAATAACACTGGTGGATATGACAAATAATATAGATTGACAATTCAGGCTTCATTTAATCTTTGTATTAATTGCAATATCCCATATTCACCAGAGAGGGAGCTGAAGTTCACTTTTCTAAGTAGTTCTTATCTACTGTTGTTGTGGTATCTGCCTGAGTGGAGCACATGACTGATGGCGCCCACGTGACACCTTCTGGCCTTGCGCCATCACGCTTTGCTCCACATGTCACGTGACCTATGTCACATGACTGCGTGCATGCTGGCATGATGCTCGGCCTGGAAGTGATGTTGGGTGTACAGATGCTACAGAGGCTTGTCCCCATCCCCGCCTGCCATTGGCTGCTCCCCCCTCGACACCGGATGTTTTCATCCACGCAAGCTGGGAAGCAGCTGTGGTCGTGCGGGGACCAGGAGCGGCACAGTATATTCAATGTGAAGGGCCCGACCTATGGGGGGGGGGGCATTTTATAGGATTGGATAACCCCTTTAACCCTTTCAGAACAGGGCCAATTTTCATTTTTGCATTTTTGTTTTTTACTCCCTGCCATAACTTTTTTATTTTTCCGTTCACGTAGCCGTATAAAGGCAGATTTTTTTCCGGACAAGTTTAGCTTTTTATGGCACCATTTCATATTGCATGAGATTTGTGTGAAGCTGTAAAAAAAACTCCAAATAGGTTGGTGAAGCAACAAAAAATGGGGAATTGGCCATTTTGATCATTTTCTCTTTTACAGCATTCACCGTACAGCCCATGCACCCCCCACAGTCTAAGGCAGGGGTAGGCAACCTCCGGCACTCCAGCTGTTGTGAAACTACAACTCCCAACATGCCTACTTGCTCATTTCTTCTTAGAACTCCCATATAAATGAATGGAGCATGCTGGGAATTGTAGTTTCACAACAGCTGGAGTGCCGAAGGTTGCTGATCCCTGGTCTAAGGTCTGCACTGCTTGGTATTGCAGCCCAGACCGAATCTATTAAATAGGACTCAGCTGCAACTAGGCCATGGCTTCTTCAAGAATGTGAGGGTACGGGGAGAGAGAATCTCACTGATCAGATATTTTTTAACCTATCCTGTGGATAGAACATTAATATTTTACTCCAAAATAAGTCCTTAAAATCAGACATAATATAGTAAACATAGAAACATAGAATGTGTCGGCAGATAAGAACCATTTGGCCCATCTAGTCTGCCCAATAATAGTACATGACAATCTCTTTCTAATGAAGCTTAGTACCACCCCTGCACCTCATGTGTGTTACAGCCGGCAGCTTCTGCTACTCTGCTCACCTAGTCTTCTGTGTCCCAGTGGTATGGACCCACCTGCCACTCCCCCCTTCCTCCTGATGGATCTGGTCCAACATGTGGACCCTAATTCACACCAGCCTATGGCTGGCCACCTTGGGTCACTTTAGGCACAATGGGAGTTTGCCTGTGCAATAGGTTCCTAGTCCACTAGTGTCCTGTTAAAACATGCTGTATTTAGTTTGACTGCCCTGTACGGACTTTTGCTCATTTTGTAGTTATTGACCCTCCCATGCCTGTACTCCATACTGACCCTGTTTGGTCCGCCCTGACTAAGGACTTTAACATATAGCTTGTACTCTGCCTGCCCTGACTTTGGCCCATCTCTGACTATGTTTTTGCCAGATTCCTTAGTGCCCTGCTCCAGTGTCTCTTGACCCCCGTGGGTCAGATGTCAATCGTAGAAAGACTACTCCAGGATGGAGCGGCCTAGTGGCTCTCCTGCAGCAAAGTCAGGATCCCAGTACAGGGGTTAAAGGGTAAAAACCAGTGGTCTGCCAGTATAATGCCCTTAGGAGTAGCCCCAAGTTAAATCTTTAGGTTGACACCCATTACAGTTTGCTTAGGCCATGGTTCCCACTGGCCCATCCCAGATGGGTCTGCCTAAGGTATACAAGGAGCTTACTAGTCAGTGGGTCGCCAGGAGGAACTTCTGCAGTACCTGAACACCATCTCAGCCCACCTGGATATTTTGACTACCGTTCTGGTACCGCCACCTCCTGCTGCTGTGTCTACAGCACCACCTCTGTCAGTCACAGTCTCTGGTGCTTCCAGTCTGCAGCTTCCGCTTCCCCTACACTATGAGAGGGACTCTAAGTCTTGCTGATGGTTCTCGAACCAGTGCACTATTCGCAGACTGGTCCAAGGTAGCATTGCTGTTTTTCCTTCTCTCCAGAGAAGCACTCAACTGGGCCACTGTTCTCTGGGAACGCAGCGAACCCTCTGACCAACAATATTTAGGAATTCCTTGGCTACCTTTCACAAGGTTTTTGATGAGCCTGGTCATGGTGCTTCTGCAGTCTCATCTCTTCTGCATCTATGCCAGCGCAACTATGGAGACTATGCAGCTCAACAAAGTGTGATTGTCTGGGGAGGAGGGTCAAGATAGGCAAAGCAGAGACTTGTGTGTGTCACCATGTGCGAACCTATCCTCTCAAGGCGGGAAACTCCACAACCTTGGGTCAATTAGAAAGATGACACTGGATGAATTAAAGTTCTCTTCCTGATAGCTTTTGTACAACCTGGGTGGGGCCCACAGGTTCACCAGGATCTACAGGGTCTCTCTTCTACCTATGCTAGCTATGTAGATATATTCGATAAGAAAGAGACTGAGACTCTGCCACCCCATTGTCCCTATGACTGTCTCATCGACTTGGTGTCAAACCTGGCACCCACGTGGCTGTATCTACCCGTGTCCTACCCGAGACAGAGGCTTCTTCCGGAAGTCCTGTTCACCGGAAGATGCTGGTTTCTTAGGCTACTTTCACACTTGCGTGATCCGTTCATCCCCAATGCATTCTGAATGGATAAGGATCCGTTCAGAATGCATCAGTTTGGCTCCGTTCTGCCTCCATTCCGCTCTGGAGGCGGACACCAAAACGCAGCTTGCAGCGTTTTGGTGTCCGCCTGGCCGTGCGGAGCCAAACGGATCCGTCCTGACTTACAATGCAAGTCAATGGGGACGGATCCGTTTGACGTTGACACAATATGGTGCAATTGCAAACGGATCCGTCCCCCATTGACTTTCAATGTAAAGTCAGAAGTCCCTATTACTATACCATCGGATCGGAGTTTTCTCCAATCCGATTGTATATTTTAACTTAAGGCATCCCCATCACCATGGGAACGCCTCTATGTTAGAATATACCATCGGATTTGAGTTAGATCGTGAAAACTCAGATCCGACAGTATATTTTAACACAGAGGCATTCCCATAGTGATGGGGACGCTTCAAGTTAGAATATACTAAGAACTGTGTACATAACTGAGGGGTTAATTGTGCGTATCATAGCCCCCTGTAAGAGATCAGGTGCTGCCAGGCAGGAGGGGCCAGACTGCCCTCCCTCCCCAGTTTTAAATTCATTGGTGGCCAGTGCGGCCCCCTCGCTCCCTTCCCAGTATTAAATTCATTGGTGGCCAGTGGGGCCTCCCCCCTCCCTCCCCAGTATTAAATTCATTAGTGGCCAGTGTGGCCTCCCCTCTCTCCCCCTAATTAAAATCACCCCCCCCCCCCATCATTGGTGGCAGCGGAGAGTTCCAATCGGAGTCCCAGTTTAATCGCTGGGGTTCCGATCGGTTACCATGGCAGCCAGAAGTAGCGTCCTGGCTGCCATGGTAACCGATCAGAGCCCCAGTGATTAAAGTGGGACTCCGATCTGAACTCTCCGCTGCCACCAATGATGGGGGGGAAGTGATTTTAATTAGGGGGGGCGGGGAGAGGGGAGGCCGCACTGGCCACCAATGAATTTAATACTTGGGAAGGAGAGAGGGGGGGCCGCACTGGCCACCAATGAATTTAATACTGGGGAGGGAGGGGGGGGGGGGCCGCACTGGCCACCAATGAATTTAAAATTGGGGAGGGAGGGGGTCTGGCCCCCTGCTGCCTGGCAGCACCTGATCTCTTACAGGGGGCTATGATACGCACAATTAACCCCATAGGTGCGGCACCTGAGGGGTTAATTGTGCAGATCACAGCCCCCTGTAAGAGGCCGGGTGCTGCCAGGCAGCAGGGGGCAGTTATGTACACAGTTCTTAGTATATTCTAACTTGAACAAACGCTGGGAGAAAAGAAGCACGGCGGCACTGCCCCCACTAGTAAAACTGCTGAGTGTCCAGATCAGCGTACATGCGGTGTATAAATATCCATAGGGTGGTGCTCAGCACGAGTAGGCGTCAAGCAGGAGTTCACGGTGTGGAGAGAAAAGAGTAACAAAGTTGCGGCACTGACCAGGATACGGAAGATGATCTTTATTGGAACTTCCTTAGAAGTCGATACATCGGGGGTCCAGGGGCGGACACAGTGTTGCGGGCGGCGACGGCCGTTTCGCGCGTGGGATCGCGCTTCCTCAGGCCGCTCAATACGTCATGATGCAGGTGCGCACTTTATAGGGGCGGACAGAGGACGGCCGACGCCATCAGCCACAGCTGTGCGTCCCTAGAATAAACAATGACATATTAAAAACATGCGTGCAGCAGTGACGAAAATGCGGATACCATCAAGTGCAAAATACAAAGCGAACAACAGCTCACTTCCTATTGCTTACACAAAGTGGGTTATATTATGCAAAATCATGGATGGGTGGCATGAATATGCTACAAAGGCAGTACATATGATGTTCTGATGATAACAGGAGGCCGCATGATAGCGGGCCTACGGCCGAATACGGAATGGACGTAGGCACACTATATTCAATAGAGAGTAGTAAACACAAAGGCAGAGAATAGCAAGGTGTATAAAGACAGGGGCTCATATACATATGTATGGTGATATTGAGCGCATGCTGGTTACAGGAAGACAGACATGTCATTCCTGTCATTCATGCCTGCTGGGCCCATAGCGCCCGTTTGCATTATCCACCTTGCCTCCCTCGCAGGAGTAGGCGATGCCGGTTGCCTCAGCGGGCGATGGGACCCACATACTCAACCCTGGCAAAGGAGAGGCAACGAGGATGTGCATCATGGGCGGTACGAATGTGGTCTATAAGGCGCGGACTGCCTCTACCTGACCGTATAGAGCCAACATGCTCGCGAATACGCTCAAAAAGAGGACGAATGGTCTTACCTATATAAAAGCGCCCACAGGGGCAAAAAACCACGTACACCACATACGATGTACGGCAGTTAATGAACTCCCGCACTGTATGCGTTACCCCCCCTAAAAGTAAGCGCTTGCTGCAAGCATTAAGTGAACAGAAATAACAATGACCGCATCTAAAGTTGCCCTTAGGCTTGCCTAGCCAGGTCTCGCCCTTGGGTGTCGAAAAAACACTCCTGACGAGTTTACTTTTAAGTGTGGGGCATCTCCTAAATGCGATCAAGGGTTTTTCGTCCGTCACACTACTGAGAGAAGGATCTCCTCTCAGAAGGTCCCAGATTTGGTTGATCACCCGTTTGACTATGTCTGCGGCAGGACTGTATACGAAAGAAAATGCAAACCGTGATTGCATAGTATTGATACTTCTCTCTCTAAGCAGGGAGGTGCGATCCAGTTTGGCGGCTTTGCGGAGGGCCGCTGAAACACCATTCGACGGATAACCCCTATCCAAGAGCCTATTGCGAAGCTCTCCAGCTTGCCTAAAGAAGCCTTCATCAGTGTCATTAATCCTGCGTAATCGGACAAATTGTCCATAAGGGACAGCACGTTTCACTGAGGGTGGATGAAAGCTGGTCTGGTGGAGGAGGGAGTTGGTTGCGGTGGGTTTACGATAGCCACTGGTATGCACTATGCCGTCCTTTATGTCGACCCGCACATCCAGGAAATCCAGAGATTCACCACCAAACTTGGTGGTGAATCTCATATTCATCTGGTTAAATGTGTTAAGATGGTCGACAAAGGCATGGCACAACTCCTCACTTCCCTGCCAGACCAGAAAGATATCATCCACAAACCTCAGGAGCAAATGGATATGGCATAAATAGGGGTTATCTGTCGAAAAGATGTAGGTCTCTTCAAATACCGCCAGGTACAGGTTTGCGAATGTGCACGAGACAGGGGTGCCCATCGCAGTACCTAGCACCTGGCGGTACCAGAGACCATCAAACTGGAAAACATTATTACTGAGGACGAGATCCAAAGCCTCAACAATAAAGTCAATAAACATGGCACTTTTGTCGGTTTTATGCAGCACCGTCTCCACAGCGCGGAGGCCCAAGTCATGAGGGATACGAGTATATAAACTCTCGACATCTAAGGAGACTAGGTGAAAGTCTTCCTGCCACTCAAGGTGGTTAAGCGCACGAAGAAAATCACCCGTGTCTTTAAGATAAGTCGGAGTGATGCGTAACAGAGGCCTGAGGAGCCAATCAATATAGCCAGATAGGGGCTCTGTCACTGAGCCGATCCCCGCAATGATGGGACGGCCGGGGGGTCGGGTCAGTGATTTATGAACTTTTGGTACGAGGTACCATGTGGGAATTTTAGGAAAGGCTGGAATAAGTCGCTCTTTCATATTGTTTGATAAAAAACCACTAAAGGTATAGCGATTAATTAAAGCAAACAATTTGGATGATATAGCGGGTATAGGGTCCCCTCTGAGCTTGGAGTACACCGTGCTATCTCCCAATTGCCGGTGTGCTTCTTCCAAATAGTACTCCCTGGGCATCAGGACCACATTCCCTCCCTTGTCGGCCGGCTTAATGACCATACTGGTCTGTTTGCTCAACCACAAAAGAGCACGAGATTCTTCTACCGATAGGTTAGAAGGTGCTACAGGTTACACCAGCGCACGAATTTCTCCTAATACTCGTTTGTGGAAGAGATCTATAGCTGGGCCGGCCGGCATGGGAGGAAGGAAGGTGGACCTGACGCCCCCTGTGTATTTATTCACAGGACCCACTGTAGCCGTGGGCTCCTCTGGTTCTGTGTTGGACAAGAAATGTATACACGCAATCTCTTCCTCAGTGAATCTGCCCGACAGGTGAAAGTCGGTAAGAGACAGGGTGGCTGGGACGTCTCCCGGTGAAACATCATGACACCGGGCTGGGGTCTCAACAAACGCCTTCTTAAGGTACAATTTACGAACTGATAAGAAGAGATCAATTTCAAAATCTACTAGGTTGAACTGTCCGGGCAGGCTGTATCCCAGCCCTCGATTGAGGAGTGGGATACAGCCCGGTGGCAGTTCAGAGCCTGTGAGATTGATGACAATATCATGGGTGGGTGGGTGTTAGTCCGATTCGTCACTCTCTAATTCTGCCAGGTGACTTGGCGCCTTCTCCTCGTCGACTTTCGGATTTCTCTTGTTGTTCCTTGAGTGTCGGCCACGCCCCCTTCTCGTGCTTTTTCTAAAGGGGTTATTTCCTCGTCTGAATTAGCTCCATTGCTTTCAGACAGGCTTGACTCAGAGTCAGTGGCCCAGAAGTTGTGGCGCCCTCTACGTGGCGTGCGTTTGGGGCGGGTCCTTCTTTTACCCCAATCAAATACGCGGTCCAAATCATAGTCATTTTTGTCCCGGATGAATTTGTCCCTTTTGCGATCTTTAATCTCTGCCTGTGTGGTGAGTAATTTTTTGTTCAATCTCTTATCAAAGCCAGTAATTTGCGTTTCTAGGAGTCGTTTCTGAAGCTCCTCTCGTGCCTTAGCTAGTTCCTCCGTAACCGCCACATATTCCCGCTGATCACGGGCCAATACAAGTTCCATCAGCTCTGAAGAAAAACGCTGATGCGCAGCTTTCCATTCCCCTGTAAACTGGGGATCATCGTCGTACTGAACAACTTCTTTATACAGACGCAAGCCCCGAGGGACTCGACCGCTTTCTTTGTAAGACTTGAGTGACTCAATGGTCCAGAAAAGTCTCACCTCTTTATCCGCTAATTGGAATATTTTAGTTTCCACGTTCTTTGTGCTGATGGCGCACACATAGTCCTGCTGGGCACAGATAGCAAAAAAAGTTTAATCGCTGGGGTTCCGATCGGTTACCATGGCAGCCAGGAGTAGCGTCCTGGCTGCCATGGTAACCGATCAGAGCCCCAGTGATTAAACTGGGACTCCGATCTGAACTCTCCGCTGCCACCAATGATGGGGGGGGGAAAGTGATTTTAATTAGGGGGGGCGGGGAGGCCTCACTGGCCACCAATGAATTTAATACTTGGGAAGGAGAGAGGGGGGCCGCACTGACCACCCATGAATTTAATACTGGGGAGGGAGGGGGGGCCGCACTGGCCACCAATGAATTTAATACTGGGGAGGGAGGGGGGGGGGGCCGCACTGGCCACCAATGAATTTAAAATTGGGGAGGGAGGGGGGTCTGGCCCCCTGCTGCCTGGCAGCACCTGATCTCTTACAGGGGGCTATGATACGCACAATTAACCCCATAGGTGCGGCACCTGAGGGGTTAATTGTGCAGATCACAGCCCCCTGTAAGAGGTCGGGTGCTGCCAGGCAGCAGGGGGCAGTTATGTACACAGTTCTTAGTATATTCTAACTTGAAGCGTCCCCATCACCATGGAAACGCCTCTGTGTTAGAATATACTGTCGGATCTGAGTTTTCACAATGTGAAAACTCAGATCTATAAAAGCTGTTATGCAGACGGATCCGCACTGAGCGGATACCATCGTTTACATTTATAGGTGCGGATCCGTCTGTGCAAATACCAGACGGATCCGCACCGAACACAAGTGTGAAAGTAGCCTTATTAGTTTAGAAAAAGGACTGTTTCCTTCGGCCATGTATCGATTACCGCAGCCTGAATAAAATTACTGTCAAGAATAAGTATCCGCTGCCATTGATCCCTGAGCTCTTCAATTAACTCTGTGGCTGCCAAATGTTCACAAAGTTGGATCTCCGAGGAGCATATGACTTGATCCGCATAAGAGAGGGTGACGAACCTGTGGAAGACAGCTTTTAAATACCTGTCACGATCATTACGAATATCTTGTTATAGAACTCAAAAACAACTGTCTCTCAGTGACCAAGTACTAATAAGATTTAATGATTAAAACATAAATACAAAATTAAATATACATGCATCAATAATGTTGGTGCTAATATTGCAGTCACGGTTCCCTAGGTAGCCGCGTACGGGGCCCTAGTAACTACGGCTCCTTCTTTTTTTTAAATAGAATAATGGTGGAATAGGTCCATACTATTGATAGACCAGTTCGAGTTGTCTGAGCCTATATAAAATATCTTGTTTCTCTACTGAGTACATGCAGAGTCTAAACAAGAGATAAACAGTATATACTATATAGTGCCAACACAAGTATCTCGAGGATCGATGTTAATATTTATAACAGCAATAGCGTTTAGCCCTGTATATATTCAACTGTAATGTGCAAGAAGGAACAGTGCTATATGCCATATACTTTTACAGTTACTGAAGAAGGAACTGACACAGTTCCGAAATGCATTTGGCGTTTTATAGTTCTCTTCTCTTTTTCTGGAGATTTGTACTATTTTACATAAATTTGTACAGAAAATTTAGAAAGACCTGTGCCACAGAGGATTACAGAGGACACATGCATCAAGACAGCTCACCATAGACAGTTGAACCAGGTCAGTTACAAGTTTTGTCAGCCTTCCTCTAATTCTTTTCATGTTTCCCTTTGCCAAAATGTTCTGGCTTTCCTTCTAATCTAAAACATCAGACTCAAAGCACCCTCATACAAGCTAGCACCCCATTTGATTGGTCCTTTTGAGGTTCTCAGACAGTTGAACCAGGTCAGTTACAAGTTTTGTCTGCTTTCATCTCATTGCAACCCTAATTCTTTATGTTTCTCTTCTCCAGATGTTTGGTTCCTGCTCCTACTACTGTTAGCTCAGAAAATGAGTAGGAGGTCAAGGATATTTTGGATATGAAGAAAGTCATAGGTAAAATCTTCTTCCTGGTGGATTGGCAAATTTATGGCCCAGAGGAGTTGTCTCATCATGGACAATGGGGGCATATCACTAGGGACCCGCACCTATATCGAGAACGGAGCCCCGCAAGGTGGTGGCTGGAGGACTCCGGTCTGGCCACCACCAAGCCGGCTCCCCATAGAAGTGAATGGGAGCGCATCGCACATGTGCGGCCCCCGCTTCTATTCATTTTTATGGGGCCAACGGAAATAGCCGAGCCAGCGCTCGGCTATTTTCGCCATCCTCATAGAAAATGAATAGAGGGCGGCTGCGCATGCGCAGTGCGCCCTCCTTCACTTGCGGGGCTCCGTTCTCGATATAGGTGCGGGTCCTAGCAGTGACAATGGGGGCATATCCTAGCGATATGCCACCATTGTCCATGATGAGACAACCTGTTTAGTACTCCTGTTTTTCTGAAGAAATGTTTGCAGCAATCTGGACCAAAGAAGAGAGGGTGTAAAAGGGAGGGAGAATGTAACAGTAGCGGCCTGTGGTCGCCGCTGCTTTGTTGACCTACCCTGGTCTTCTGTGTATGAGCATTTCTCTCTCACCTTCTTCACCTGGGTCCTGCCGCCGGGGTTGCTTTGTCCCTCAACACAGGCTGCCGCCTGCATACTGGCCAAGGCTCTCCTCCACTGCCCATAAGATGCCTATGGCTGGCCACCTTGTGTTACTTTAGGCACATTCCCTTTAGGTAGGGTGCCTGAGCAATAGGTTCCTAGTCTGCTAGTATACTCCTAAGGTGTGCTGTATTTCGTTTGTCTGCTGTGTACTGACTTCTGCCTATTTTCTGGATATTGAGCCTCCGCTGTGTGACCTGACCTGTACTCCATATTAACCCTGTGCTGCTTGCCCTGACTTTGGACTGTCTACCATATAGCTTGTACTCTGTCTGCCGTGACCTCAGCCTGTCCCTGACATAGTTATTTCCTGATCCCTTAGAGTTCTGCCTCTGTGTCTCTTAACCCCCGTGGGTCAGGTCGCAATCATACAAAGACTACTCCAGAAGATAGCGGCATGGTGGTTCCCCTACAGCGAAAACCAGGAGTCTGCCAGGATAACACCCTTAGAAGTAGTCCTAAGTCAAATTTGTTGGTTCCACACCCACTGAGTAACAATGTAGATCCAGATCCTCATTCATTGCTTCAATTGCTCAGCTAAACTTATTTCAAGTTGGCAGCGGAGGGGGCATGTCTTTTATCAGGGGGGGTGTATTCTGCTACAGCTCTCCCTGTAACTGTCTCAGTTTCTAACACAGGGGTGGCCAACCTGAGGCTCTCCAGCTGTTGCAAAACTACAACTCCCAGCATGCCCAGACTACCTACAGCTATCAGCCTACAGCAGGGCATGGTGGGAGTTGTAGTTTTACAACAGCTGGAGAGCCAAGGGTTGGCCAAGCTTGTTCTAGCAGATGTCATGGCAGGTGGACAGAGAAATAAGGAAAATAACAAATATATTATAATTTTATTCATGGTACAAAACCTTTAAAGTATGCTGTTGTTTCTTTTAGGGGGGGGATTTTTGGAATACCAAAGATTAATCTTTGTATTTTCACACAGACTGTCTGTATGGAGTAGATTCCCAGAAGAGAAATCGAGACTGCTCATTGTAAAAGGGGTTGTCTCAAATGGGCAATCTACCTTCAGCATGCAGTTGCCCCATTGGTCACTTAAAGGGAATTTGTCACCAATATTTGGTGATGCTACAGTGCTGTTCAAACATGATTTCTAACATATCTTTGGTATTCTTTTGTGCATTTTTTATATTGCCTGAAATGTTTGTTCTACAAGCCCATTTTTTCTTACCTGATCTGCCACTTTAATGTTGATGGTCAGATCTTTCATGCATACAATCACCTGATACTAATCTTATGTATATGGTCAGCTTAAAGGGAATCTGTCACCAATATCTGGCCTATATAAGGAATGCTACCATGTTGTTGTGCACTTGCTGTCACCAGAAAATGATGGCCGGAGAGGCCAAATGATCAGTCATATTTGTCCTATCGTGCCATACATGTGTAGTTTCAGTTAGATGTGTGCAATGCAAATGATTGTTCACATATGACTTTCCAACGGTTGAAATAGTCCAGAACCCCTTGGAGTTTGGTTGTTATGGCCACAGGAATATGCAGGCAGCAACACATGCCTCATGCAGCAGCCCTTGCAGTGGAAGTGTGGTATTAATGACACCCATCCATCTGGTGATGTAATACTTGGCCACGCAACTCTGTACAGCTGCTCTTCTCTCTGGCTAATAGAGGGTGCGGGTAGGCTGTCCAGGCATGCTGGGAGTTGTAGTATCGCAAAAGCTGGAGGGCTGCGGGTTGAGCATTCCTGCTTTATTTGAATATCTTAAAAAACAGACCTTCTGTCATTTTGTCCGGCTGTGCACACTGACGTACCAGCGTACAGCATCTATCCAACTGGTGGACCCCAGCTTCTATATACATGCTGGATCAGAAGCTCTTACTTCTAAACCGACTAAGTTTGGCTGTGCACACTGACGTACAAGCGTACAGCATCTATCCAACTGGTGGACCCCAGCTTCTATATACATGCTGGATCAGAAGCTCTTACTTCTAAACCGACTAAGTTTGGCTGTGCACACTGACGTACAAGCGTACAGCATCTATCCAACTGGTGGACCCCAGCTTCTATATACATGCTGGATCAGAAGCTCTTACTTCTAAACCGACTAAGTTTGGCTGTGCACACTGACGTACCAGCGTACAGCATCTATCCAACTGGTGGACCCCAGCTTCTATATACATGCTGGATCAGAAGCTCTTACTTCTAAACCGACTAAGTTTGGCTGTGCACACTGACGTACAAGCGTACAGCATCTATCCAACTGGTGGACCCCAGCTTCTATATACATGCTGGATCAGAAGCTCTTACTTCTAAACCGACTAAGTTTGGCTGTGCACACTGACGTACAAGCGTACAGCATCTATCCAACTGGTGGACCCCAGCTTCTATATACATGCTGGATCAGAAGCTCTTACTTCTAAACCGACTAAGTTTGGCTGTGCACACTGACGTACAAGCGTACAGCATCTATCCAACTGGTGGACCCCAGCTTCTATATACATGCTGGATCAGAAGCTCTTACTTCTAAACCGACTAAGTTTGGCTGTGCACACTGACGTACCAGCGTACAGCATCTATCCAACTGGTGGACCCCAGCTTCTATATACATGCTGGATCAGAAGCTCTTACTTCTAAACCGACTAAGTTTGGCTGTGCACACTGACGTACAAGCGTACAGCATCTATCCAACTGGTGGACCCCAGCTTCTATATACATGCTGGATCAGAAGCTCTTACTTCTAAACCGACTAAGTTTGGCTGTGCACACTGACGTACAAGCGTACAGCATCTATCCAACTGGTGGACCCCAGCTTCTATATACATGCTGGATCAGAAGCTCTTACTTCTAAACCGACTAAGTTTGGCTGTGCACACTGACGTACAAGCGTACAGCATCTATCCAACTGGTGGACCCCAGCTTCTATATACATGCTGGATCAGAAGCTCTTACTTCTAAACCGACTAAGTTTGGCTGTGCACACTGACGTACCAGCGTACAGCATCTATCCAACTGGTGGACCCCAGCTTCTATATACATGCTGGATCAGAAGCTCTTACTTCTAAACCGACTAAGTTTGTCTGTGCACACTGACGTACAAGCGTACAGCATCTATCCAACTGGTGGACCCCAGCTTCTATATACATGCTGGATCAGAAGCTCTTACTTCTAAACCGACTAAGTTTGGCTGTGCACACTGACGTACCAGCGTACAGCATCTATCCAACTGGTGGACCCCAGCTTCTATATACATGCTGGATCAGAAGCTCTTACTTCTAAACCGACTAAGTTTGGCTGTGCACACTGACGTACAAGCGTACAGCATCTATCCAACTGGTGGACCCCAGCTTCTATATACATGCTGGATCAGAAGCTCTTACTTCTAAACCGACTAAGTTTGGCTGTGCACACTGACGTACAAGCGTACAGCATCTATCCAACTGGTGGACCCCAGCTTCTATATACATGCTGGATCAGAAGCTCTTACTTCTAAACCGACTAAGTTTGGCTGTGCACACTGACGTACCAGCGTACAGCATCTATCCAACTGGTGGACCCCAGCTTCTATATACATGCTGGATCAGAAGCTCTTACTTCTAAACCGACTAAGTTTGGCTGTGCACACTGACGTACCAGCGTACAGCATCTATCCAACTGGTGGACCCCAGCTTCTATATACATGCTGGATCAGAAGCTCTTACTTCTAAACCGACTAAGTTTGGCTGTGCACACTGACGTACCAGCGTACAGCATCTATCCAACTGGTGGACCCCAGCTTCTATATACATGCTGGATCAGAAGCTCTTACTTCTAAACCGACTAAGTTATAACATGCGTGGGATTCTGTGCGTGGTGTTAATTTACTATCTTGGGTTTTTATCAAGGGAGTGAAACATCTATCTACGTATGAGGAATTACAAAATAACAGCTCTGGAGGACAGTATTATCGCTGCAAAGAAAAAGAAGTATTTACGGCCCCTAAATCTATTTTGGAATCACATGGATGTACGTATAAAAGGTCGGCCACCCCACAAAGAGTTACTTTTAGTTCATCTGACATGGAATACTCTGATTACAATACTGAAGACTCAGATTTGGATGTCTCATTAAAATAAGGCTACACGCACACGACCGTATGTGTTTTGTGGTCCGCAAAAAAAAAAAAATGGATGACGTTCCATATGGCATCCGTTTTTTTTGCGGATCCATTGTAATAATGCCTATCCTTGTCCGCAAACTAGAAAAAAATAGGACATGGAAACAAACAACGTTGCATGTAGCCTTAACCTTCCTATTATAAAAAAAATCGAACTCAAAGCCTAGAAAGCACCGTTCTAAAAAGGACCAAGACGCAAACAAGAGGCAGAAAACACAAATCACAGAATGAGCGCTCCCAAACCAAAGAAACAATAGGTACTACTTCTCTGGATGTTCTCAGTATGTCATCCGGTGACACCATCACAGTCTTGGTCGCAGTTTTGCTCCTACAAATCATTTTGCCCTTTTTCTCACAGTCTGCATGCATGGACAAACATGTTTATAAAGTTAGAATTTTCTGAACAAAGTGCGTTATTTTGTCTCAATGATTTACAGTCTACTTCTGTCAATACTGAATCGTGTATAAATCTAGCTCCATTCACACGTCCGCATCCGTTCCGCAATTGTGCGGACCAATTCATTCTCCATGGGGCCGGAAGAGATGCGGACAGCACACAGTGTGCTCTCCGCATCCGCATTTCCTGGAGCGCGGCCCCCGATCTTCTGGACCGTAGCTCCGCAAGAAAATAGAGCATGTCCTATTCTTGTCCGCAGCTGCAGACGAGAATAGGACTTCTCTATTTAGCGCCGGCCATGTGCGGCCCGGTGTATTGTGGATCCCAAATACACCACGGATGTGTGAATGGACCCTAACACCTCTAATCCATACTTTTATCCTTTGCAATCTAGGGTGGAGGCTATGGACATGATGCTTCATCTGTCTCTGGTAACCTCTCGTCTTCCCTCCGCCCTGCAGTAAATGAGCTCAATTCTGCCAATGATATTACTATTAAAATGGTGGATAAGGCTCGGTGGTTGTAATGGACAGAGAGCTATACCGTACGCAAATATCAACAAGACATATTTTATCTACTGATCCTGCTGACAACCTCACTAATTACAGAGGGTGTAGAATTAGGTGTCTTCACCCCAAAACAAGCTGATTACATGTTTGTTACAACGCCCATGATTCCTACAATGTATGGAGTGCTTAAAATCCCCAAGCAGGCCCATCCCCCACCTGTGAGACTGCACGCAGTTCAGATTATGCAGCATAATACAGCACCAGCAAAGTGTGTGAGATTAGACAAGTCTTATTTATACTTAGCTGTTTTCCTTCGCTGCAGAAATTGACCTGCAGTGCGGATGTTAAAATCGGCAACATGTCAATTGCTTGTGTGATTCCGCACCTTATGTAGAGTGGTTTTCCCCATAAACTACAATGGGGTTGCTAACAACAAATAGTATGGATTTACGTGCAGTTTTTTGTGTGGTTTTGGTGCAGATTTCGTGCACTGCGTGCAGGCACCCTTATGGTTTTAGGAATTGGGTCTGCTTGTGAGAGATTAAAGAGGTTATCTGAGATCTCAGGATGGGTCATCAGTATGTGATCGGTGGGGGTCCGACACCCAGGACCCCCACCAATCAGCTGTTTGAGAAGGCAGCGACACTCGCAGTAGCACCATGGCCTTCTCACGGCTTTCCTATACCAGTGACACATTACCTAGGAACAGCGGAAAACCCCCTTAAGTTGACGATCTGCTTTAGCCTGTGGTCCGCAGGATTGCGGGGTATCTCCAGGATGCTGCAGATGTATTTACAGCAGTCTGTATCCCTCTAGACCACACCAGATAGCCCAACAGATCATCACTTACATACTTATAGCCATTATTCTTAGGATTTGAAAAATGACATTATGGACATTACACATTTTTAATGACTATTTTAGTTTTGATGGACAGTTTTACCTCCAGAAAAGAGGCATATCCATGGGAGCATAGACACCCCCTCATTGTCCAAGGAGAAATTCATTTTCTTCTACGATAATTCATGTCTTCTATACAATGGTATGACAGATACGTTGACGATTAGCTACTCATGAAGTAAGTTATTCGCGAAGTCATGCGTGACTTCATTGAATAACTTCGGTAGTTGATTTTTAAAGTGGAAAACCAACTGAACTGAATAATAGCAGATCCCAGAGGCGAGACTCGCACCTGACTCCCATGCCATATCCTAGCTATATGCCGTCAATGTCCCAGATGGGAATATCCCTTTAACTCCTTTCGGATTTCTGCCGTACATGTGTGGCGGAACTTGGGTCTCTAAACATGTTTCGTGTTTCCAGACACCTAGGCAATAATTATCAGGGGAGCTGTTTGTTTCTGGTGGTAGCCTCTGGTCCGCTGAAAGAATGTGAGGCAACCACCGTGGAGCCTTGCCACTGTAATGTAGTATCGTATTGAATGTCCCATAGGCTGCAATGGTAATGCATTGCAGTCTATGGGACAAGCAATCTCAAGATGCATGTCCAAGTACCTAAACAAAAAGTCAAAAAAGTTTTTAAAAATATTAAAATACAAAAAAATTCCAATCACTCCTCTTTCCCCAAGATAAAAATAAACAATATAAAAAATAAAGATCATATATATTTTTTTTTTGATCATTTACTTATACTGTACAGTAAAAGGCCTAAGGGGGGGGGGGGGGGGGAATGGCTGATTTGAGTTTTTTTTTGTGGGATCGCGCAAGTCTTGCGCATGTGTGATCACTGACTTCTGTCGCAGGAGAACGCAAGTCAGTGATCATGCTGACACTGCGGACAAGAAACGCTGGGCACGCTCGTGCACTTGAAATGGCCGGTGCATGCGCAGTGAGAACAAAGCTGCCGGCTGGCTGTGGGAGCCAGAGCCGGGATCGCGCATGGAGCAGGATGTTGCCGTTGCCTCCTTGACTTTAAGCTGACTCTGAAGATAGCGAGAAGGGTGATTAAAACTGCGTTCTTTTGCAGTGTGCAGCAACCGATGGAAGAATGAAAAACATCATTGTGAACACACTGGGGGCTACTGTAAGGTAATGATGTCGGTTTTATATGTGTTTTGGAGGTGACAGGTTCCCTTTAACACAAGGCACTTACGAATGTATTGCGATTGTCCATATTGTCTCCTTTGCTGGCTGGATTCATTTTTCCTTCACATTATAGACTGTTCATATCCAGGGGATATGACCACCCTACAATCCAACACCAGTGGCCGTGCTTGCACACTATAGGGAAAAGTGCCAGCCGGCCTCTCTGGTGGCCGAGACCACGGGGACGCACATAGGCTGATGCTTTTTTCCTATAGTGTACAAGCACGTCCACCGCTACTGGATTGCAGGGTGGTCGTAACTATGGAAACGAGCAGTGTACAATGTGATGGAAAAATGAATCCAGCCAGCAAAGGAGGCAATATGGACACTCACAATACATTAGTAAGTGTCTTGTATTAACTTTCTCTACATGATAAATGCCATTTGCTTAAGTGACACAACCGCTTTAATTCGCCAGGCGAAAAAGAGGGACTGTCCTTCCAAAAGAGAGACATTTGGGAGGCTGGCAAAAACAAAACACAAACCCTCATTCAGCTATGTGAACTGAAAAATAAAACAGTTATGGCTCCAGTAAGGCAGGAAGTGAAGATCCCAGGGTGTGTAAAGGGTTAAGCAGATGCCAGCTTGGTCATCCTGGCAGAGGACAATGCAGGCAAGGTGAAGCGGTTGCTAGGACAGCCCTGTTTACTCAGCACATCTATGACTGCACCGACCGGCCAGACACAATGGCTCTCCGCCGGCGCAAGGCTCGCTCCTTACATCCTCCCTTTGTAGCAGAAATGGCTTGTTTTTCACACGGCTCAGGACTGCCCACATGAAGATGACTGATCCCAGACAAGGAAGTGTGTAGAGGCTGCGGACAGCTGGCAGGTAAGCGTGCTCCTGGGATGGGGACATTAGACTGTCAGCTCTGTGGGCTAGGGACCTTGGCCAGCCCAGACTAGTACAGGCGTACACCCACCTACCTGCCGGACCTGTAGACACCTACACATACAGATTGGCTTTTATGCAGATTTTAACAGAAATATTTGTTTTTAGCTATTGTGCATTTAAAGGGGAAGTACATAAAACAGCAGGTCTCCCGTGAGCAGCCTGTGTGGATACAGGAGTTTGCACCGATATCTGTGGCAGAGATTATGGGGCCGCATTCCCTAGAAGATTTGCCAGCAGTATGGGGCACTAAGAGGCTTTCCCAGGCTGAGGGCAGTACACAGGCTGGGGGTCCCCACCCCCGCTGCCACTTTCTCCATGGTCCGTGTCCCTCACCTTCCTCCTGGGTGCTCTCTGCCCCCTCCCCCACTGATAAGAAATGCTTTCTCCACAACTCTCAGAATTCGCTGAGTGATCTTGTCTTCTTTCGAAATCCTGTTGTTTCTTTCTGTACCTTGCCCTCCCTCCCCGGAGCGGCCGCTGTACACGGGCTGCCCTCCTTCCCTCAGCCTCTTCAGTCCCAGGAGCAGCCGAGGGCAGCAGCAGGCGTCTGGAGCAGTGAGTGACCCCCACACCCTAACTTCTGCCCCTGACTCGTGGCATCACCACCAGTGCATGTGCCCACTCACTGTGGTGCCCCCACAATCCTAAACCTGCCCCCTGTCCCACCATTATCTCCACACAGTGCATGTGCCCCTCACATACACTCACTGTGGTGCCCCCACAATCCTAAACCTGCCCCCTGTCCCACCATTATCTCCACACAGTGCATGTGCCCCTCACATACACTCACTATGGTGCCCCCATAATCCTAAACCTGCCCCCTGTCCCACCATTATCTCCACACAGTGCATGTGCCCCTCACATACACTCACTGTGGTGCCCCCACACCCTAACTTCTCCCCCTGACTCGTGGCATCACCACCAGTGCATGTGCCCCTCACATACACTCACTGTGGTGCCCCCACAATCCTAAACCTGCCCCCTGTCCCACCATTATCTCCACACAGTGCATGTGCCCCTCACATACACTCACTATGACTATGGCGCCCCCACAATGCCACCTCTACCCCTGCCATCACTAAACCTGCCCCCTGTCCCACCAATATCTCCACACAGTGCATGTGCCCCTCACGTACACTCACAATGGTGCCCCCACAGTCACTAAACATGCCCCCTGTCCTACTATTATCTCCACACAGTGCATCTGCCCCTCACATACACTCACTATGGCACCCCCACAATGCCACCTCTACCCCTGCCATCACTAAACCTGCCCCCTGTCCCACCATTATCTCCACACAGTGCATGTACCCCTCACATACACTCACTATGGTGCCCCCACAGTCACTAAACCTGCCCCCTGTCCTACTATTATCTCCACACAGTGCATCTGCCCCTCACATACACTCACTATGGCACCCCCACAATGCCACCTCTACCCCTGCCATCACTAAACCTGCCCCCTGTCCCACCATTATCTCCACACAGTGCATGTACCCCTCACATACACTCACTATGGTGCCGCCACAATGCCACCTCTACCCCTGCCATTACTAGCCTGCCCCCCGTCCTACTATTATCTCCACACAATGCATGTACCCCTCACATACACTCACTATGGTGCCCCCACAATGCCACCTCTACCCCTGCCATCACTAGCCTGCCCCCGTCCTACTATTATCACTATGGTGCCCCCACAATCACTAAACCTGCCCCCTGTCCCACCAATATCTCCACACAGTGCATGTACCCCTCACATACATTCACTATGGTGCCCCACAATGCCACCTCTACCCCTGCCATCACTAAACCTGCCCCCTGTCCCACCATTATCTCCACACAGTGCATGTGCCCCTCACATACACTCACAATGGTGCCCCCACAGTCACTAAACATGCCCCCTGTCCTACTATTATCTCCACACAGTGCATCTGCCCCTCACATACACTCACTATGGCACCCCCACAATGCCACCTCTACCCCTGCCATCACTAAACCTGCCCCCTGTCCCACCATTATCTCCACACAGTGCATGTACCCCTCACATACACTCACTATGGTGCCCCCACAGTCACTAAACCTGCCCCCTGTCCTACTATTATCTCCACACAGTGCATCTGCCCCTCACATACACTCACTATGGCACCCCCACAATGCCACCTCTACCCCTGCCATCACTAAACCTGCCCCCTGTCCCACCATTATCTCCACACAGTGCATGTACCCCTCACATACACTCACTATGGTGCCGCCACAATGCCACCTCTACCCCTGCCATTACTAGCCTGCCCCCCGTCCTACTATTATCTCCACACAATGCATGTACCCCTCACATACACTCACTATGGTGCCCCCACAATGCCACCTCTACCCCTGCCATCACTAGCCTGCCCCCGTCCTACTATTATCACTATGGTGCCCCCACAATCACTAAACCTGCCCCCTGTCCCACCAATATCTCCACACAGTGCATGTACCCCTCACATACATTCACTATGGTGCCCCACAATGCCACCTCTACCCCTGCCATCACTAAACCTGCCCCCTGTCCCACCATTATATCCACCAGTGCATATACCCCTCACATACACTGACTATGGTGCCCCCCCAATTACTAAACCTGCCCCCTGTCCCACCATTATATCCACCAGTGCATATACCCCTCACATAAACTCACTATGGTGCCCCCACAATTACTAAACCTGCCCCCTGTCCCACCATTATCTCCACACAGTGCATGTACCCCTTACATACACTCACTATGGTGCCCCCACAATGCCACCTCTACCCCTGCCATAACTAAAACTGCCCCCTGTCCCACCATTATCTCCAGACAGTGCATGTACCCCTCACATACACTCACTATGGTGCCCCCACAATGCCACCTCTACCCCTGCCATAACTAAAACTGCCCCCTGTCCCACCATTATCTCCACACAGTGCATGTACCCCTCACATACACTCACTATGGTGCCCCCACAGTCACTAAACCTGCCCCCTGTCCTACTATTATCTCCACACAGTGCATGTGCCCCTCACATACACTCACTATGGCGCCCCCACAATGCCACCTCTACCCCTGCCATCACTAAACCTGCCCCCTGTCCCAACATTATCTCCACACAGTGCATGTGCCCCTCACGTACACTCTCTAACTCTCTATGGTGCCCCCACAATGCCACCTCTACCCCTGCCATTACTAGCCTGCCCCCCGTCCTACTATTATCTCCACACAATGCATGTACCCCTCACATACACTCACTATGGTGCCGCCACAATGCCACCTCTACCCCTGCCATTACTAGCCTGCCCCCCGTCCTACTATTATCTCCACACAATGCATGTACCCCTCACATACACTCACTATGGTGCCCCCACAATGCCACCTCTACCCCTGCCATCACTAGCCTGCCCCTGTCCTAGTATTATCACTATGGTGCCCCCACAATCACTAAACCTGCCGCCTGTCCCACCAATATCTCCACACAGTGCATGTGCCCCTCACATACATTCACTATGGTGCCCCACAATGCCACCTCTACCCCTGCCATCACTAAACCTGCCCTGTGTCCCACCATTATCTCTACACAATGCATGTGCCCCTCACATACACTCACTATGGCGCCCCCACAATGCCACCTCTACCCCTGCCATCACTAAACCTGCCCCCTGTCCCAACATTATCTCCACACAGTGCATGTGCCCCTCACGTACACTCTCTAACTCTCTATGGTGCCCCCACAATGCCACCTCTACCCCTGCCATTACTAGCCTGCCCCCCGTCCTACTATTATCTCCACACAATGCATGTACCCCTCACATACACTCACTATGGTGCCGCCACAATGCCACCTCTACCCCTGCCATTACTAGCCTGCCCCCCGTCCTACTATTATCTCCACACAATGCATGTACCCCTCACATACACTCACTATGGTGCCCCCACAATGCCACCTCTACCCCTGCCATCACTAGCCTGCCCCTGTCCTAGTATTATCACTATGGTGCCCCCACAATCACTAAACCTGCCCCCTGTCCCACCAATATCTCCACACAGTGCATGTGCCCCTCACATACATTCACTATGGTGCCCCACAATGCCACCTCTACCCCTGCCATCACTAAACCTGCCCCCTGTCCCACCATTATATCCACCAGTGCATATACCCCTCACATACACTCACTATGGTGCCCCCACAATTACTAAACCTGCCCCCTGTCCCACCATTATCTCCACACAGTGCATGTACCCCTCACATACACTCACTATGGTGCCCCCACAGTCACTAAACATGCCCCCTGTCCTACTATTATCTCCACACAGTGCATGTGCCCCTCACATACACTCACTATGGCGCCCCCACAATGCCACCTCTACCCCTGCCATAACTAAAACTGCCCCCTGTCCCACCATTATCTCCACACAGTGCATGTACCCCTCACATACACTCACTATGGTGCCCCCACAGTCACTAAACCTGCCCCCTGTCCTACTATTATCTCCACACAGTGCATGTGCCCCTCACATACACTCACTATGGCACCCCCACAATGCCACCTCTACCCCTGCCATAACTAAAACTGCCCCCTGTCCCACCATTATCTCCACACAGTGCATGTACCCCTCACATACACTCACTATGGCACCCCCACAATGCCACCTCTACCCCTGCCATAACTAAACCTGCCCCCTGTCCCACCATTATCTCCACACAGTGCATGTGCCCCTCACATACACTCACTATGGTGCCCCCACAGTCACTAAACCTGCCCCCTGTCCTACTATTATCTCCACACAGTGCATGTGCCCCTCACATACACTCACTATGGCGCCCCCACAATGCCACCTCTACCCCTGCCATAACTAAAACTGCCCCCTGTCCCACCATTATCTCCACACAGTGCATGTACCCCTCACATACACTCACTATGGTGCCCCCACAGTCACTAAACCTGCCCCCTGTCCTACTATTATCTCCACACAGTGCATGTGCCCCTCACATACACTCACTATGGCGCCCCCACAATGCCACCTCTACCCCTGCCATAACTAAAACTGCCCCCTGTCCCACCATTATCTCCACACAGTGCATGTACCCCTCACATACACTCACTATGGCGCCCCCACAATGCCACCTCTACGCCTGCCATCACTAAACCTGCCCTGTGTCCCACCATTATCTCTACACAATGCATGTGCCCCTCACATACACTCACTATGGTGCCCCCACAATGCCACCTCTACGCCTGCCATCACTAAACCTGCCCTGTGTCCCACCATTATCTCTACACAATGCATGTGCCCCTCACATACACTCACTGTGGTGCCCCCCAAATGCCCCTTCTATACCCCTTCTATCACTAAACCTGTCCCACCATTATCTCCACACAGTGTATGTGCCCCTCATATTACACATGCGCTCCCTAATGTAGCCCACAATTCCTTATCTGACTCCCTGTCAGCGTCACCCACCATACATTCATGTACCCACAGCCCCCCCACCTTTCTATCATAGTCAGTGGCGTAGCGTGTGTTGCCATCACCCGGGGCAAACCTTTATTGCGCCCCCTAACTTTTGGACACGCGCCTTTTTTATAGAACGACGCCCACAGCATACCAAGAGCAATATTACCAATAATACTATGCAAGAGACAAATACTGCAAAGATCTTTAACATGTATTACCAGTTCTTAACCCCTCAAACCCCTTTCAAAATTGCATTCCAAGGGCTAGAACTTTAGTTTTTTCAGCAATATACCTTTATGAGGCCTTATTTTTTGCAGGACAAGTTCTAGTTGAAGTGAGACAACCAGGGGGACTTACACTTGGTCAGTGAGTCACACAGATCCAATTATTATCGGCAGCACATCTTCCTTCGAAATGAGATGTGCTGCCGATAATGAATAGAACAGAATGAGGGAGAAACCACTGCGGTAGTCTGGATCGGCCCGTGGAATCAGGTTGGTGCAAACGAACACCGATGAATGCCCATCGGCGCTCGCACTGCCCCAACATTGGGCACTGTATGAGGCCCCTTAGTCAGAACTAATACTAAGGCGGTTATATAGGCCAGTAATCATTTTTGCTAAAACCAAGTTGACCGAGCATTAGCCATGACAAGATGAAAAATAAAAAAAATTAGGGAGGGAGGGGCATTGATTTTCAGGATTCTTCTCAACTGGCTGTCTGCTGTCTATTAAAGGAGAATTCTTCCTGTCACGGTCCATTTACATGTCCGCAAAATGGGTCCGGATCCGTTACGCAATGTTGCGTAACGGATCCGAACCCATTCATTTTCAATAGGGCCGCCAAAGATGTGGACAGCTCACAGTGTGCTGTCTGCATCCGCACTTCCATTTTGCCAAAAAGTAGAACATGTCCTATTCTTGTCTGCAGACACGGACAAGAAAAGGCATTTCTATTATAGTGCTGGCCATGTGCGGTCAGCAAAATGCGGAACGCACATGGCCGGTGTCCGTGTGTGAATGGACCCTCACTGGAACTTCTAGACCAATGAGCAAGGCATCAGAAGATTTCGGGAACCTACTTGAGCACCACACAGCTAACCTATAGATGACCTTAACTGAGTCCAACGGAAACAAAAATAGGTCTTGGGCGGAGAATACGCAGGACCAAAGCAACTAAAATAATTACTACATAAGCCCCCAAAACTCCTTCAAATTACCAATTATAAAAGATGAGGTAAAAACTGGAAGCTGTGCCACCATGTGTCCCTAGTGGTGAAACCTACAACATCCCAAATCCTAAAAGGCATTTACCGCCTGAACATTTCCTTTAAAGACCTTTTGCACAACAGGATCCTTATTTCGGACCTCATCTGGTATGAGTTAGGCCAGCTGTCACTCACTGTCAGTGTCGTGTCCCTCACACACAGGCTGCTGCCGCTGCACTCGGTCCTGAAGCGGCAGCCATCTTCTTGCTCCGCGGTGTGTGGAAGGTGGGCGGAGCCTATATCAATGTGAACTGCCGTGCTTCATCAGGGCGCGCGCTCCTTCGGCTGAAAGTTTACCACTCCTCGCTCACTCTGCGCAGTTCAGCAGAGAGAAAACATTAAGTCAGTGATTGTGCGCCAGCTCCCCCCTGCAGTCTGGCGCCCGGGGCAATGCCCCCCGGCCCTTACCACGCTATGCCACTGATCATAGCTAGACATCTCCTACTGCCTCCGCCAGTGTCACCCCACCATAGTCTATGTACTTACAAGCTCCTACCTCCCTGCGATAACCAGACCCCTCCTGCCTGCCCAACATCACCGCATACAGTCTGTGTCCCCCTATCCCCTTAACCCCGTCACCTCCTCATCACTGTGTACCGCCATATTACACCGCACACAGTGGACATCTCTAGTGAACGTGTATGTCTCTGATGCTCCTCTCCCAGAGGCTGCAGATTACCTCCAGATTAGGATTTACAGCAGAGTTACTATGAGTAAATGTGATTCTCACTGGATCTATGGGATCCATCCTTATGATCATAGCCGTGAAGGCTGGTTGGATCCCAACCCTTCTGGGGCGTTCCAGATTTTGGCTTTGTTAAAACTAGAATATGGTAAATTAATCGCTTGTGTACCCCGGCGGACATTGAAATAACTGCTGGGATGACTGGGTCAGAGTCTGACCGTGTGACTCAGTGGGGTGAGCGATCATTTACATAATGATTGATAGGAGTTTTATTATGGCCAGGAATGTGTCCAGGATGAGGGGCTGGTGCTTGCTGGCATCACTCTGTACCAGGGGCAGCGCCAGGCTGGTGGATGTGCTGTTTATCGCTCTGGGACACTTATCAGGACATTGCTCTCAGAAGCTGTGCATTAATGACTAACTCTGGAGAGTGCCACTTCCAGCTCTTATCTCAGAGATGAAGCTGCTGGATCAGGCTTCTTTTATCTAGAACGCTCCAAACACATTAAGGAAGCCTTGGCATCAATAACCGGCAGGATCCCTGATAGCTAAATGATAGTGCCCTGCCGTTCCTCTGTTTCATTTTAATTGTCATGCGAAAAAGCTGAACCTCTGATGCCACCGGATATGTCCTATCAGTCACTGCTCGACCATTGATTTATAGGAAAGCTGCCTTCAGATGTTCAGCCTTCTTTTCTTTTTGGATACCTTTTTCCCAGAGGAGCATTGCCTGACCTATGACACCAACAGATTATTTATTGGTGAGATGACCATTTACACACCCAGATCTTTTGTTATACACACCAACTATTGGTCTGATTGGACAGATATTGGTCAGATAATCTGTTGGTGTAATACAGGCTGTAGGAGAAATAGGACCCCCCCCCCCCCCCCCAATTGTAACTGTTAGGATTGCTTTGGATCCCATTCATTATATGATAGCCTTTGCTGAAAAGGGTTATCCGGGTTCAGTGCTGAAACCCGGACATGACCCCTTCTTCACCCCTCCAGCCCCTATGAGTGGAGCATTTGATGCTCCCCCTTGCCCTTAAAGAACAGTCATCTGGTGAACGATACGTCCATGCAGCCATACATTTTTAGTCCATATTGGCCCTAATATGCGCTCATAATGCCCGTACATGTGTAATGCCACCGGGCACAGGATCAACAATCTTTCTGGGAATGCTCTTTCACAGAAAGACGGTTTATGGACTGGCGACAATTGGATGAAAAAGTTAAACATGGCCGACTTCTTTCCACATGTTGAGAGAGTGTCGCCAGTCGGCAATTGTTAAAGGGATCTCATCATCAGCTTAATACTGTAGGAAGGGCAGATGCTAAGGAGCGTTGGCTTCTTCCAAGAGATTCCTTTACTTACTACACTACACAGCATATAAAGGGTAGAGTTAAAGGGTCCAAAGGCTATGAAAAGTAAACTTCCCTTATACTGCGTCAACCATTACAGGGGTTCTTCAGTTCTTTAAAATGGATGACCTATCCTCAGATACTAGATCACTGGGGGTCCGATCAGCTGACTGGTGGGCCCCTCATTGTTTATCAGGCACATCTCGATGCTTTTAGTAGAAGCTGTGCCTGGTATTTGATAGGACATTTAGGCAGGGGCTAGTGACAGTAAGTCGTGTGACTAAAAACCTCTGTGTGATTTGTCTTCTATAAAAACCCTGTCCAACCTCATTGACAATTACTAGATGTGATGTTACAGTGCACCGTCACCGTGCAGCCGTCCCGGCCAATAATCGGGTGCTCCATTCCTTCCCGATGCTTGGTCTGAACATCTACTCATATAAATGAATCAACCGCCTGAATTACTAGATGTGATGTTACAGTGCACCGTCACCGTGCAGCCGTCCCGGCCAATAATCGGGTGCTCCATTCCTTCCCGATGCTTGGTCTGAACATCTACTCATATAAATGAATCAACCGCCTGAATTACTAGATGTGATGTTACAGTGCACCGTCACCGTGCAGCCGTCCCGGCCAATAATCGGGTGCTCCATTCCTTCCCGATGCTTGGTCTGAACATCTACTCATATAAATGAATCAACCGCCTGAATTACTAGATGTGATGTTACAGTGCACCGTCACCGTGCAGCCGTCCCGGCCAATAATCGGGTGCTCCATTCCTTCCCGATGCTTGGTCTGAACATCTACTCATATAAATTAATCAACCGCCTGACTCCTTTAAAGGGAACCTGTCACCGGGATTTTGGGTATAGAGCTGAGGACATGGGCTGCTAGATGGCCACTAGCACATCCACAATACCCAGTCCCCATAGCTCTGTGTGCTTTTATTGTGTAAATAAACGATTTGATACATATGCAAATTAACCTGAGATGAGTCCTATCCCCGACTCATCTCACGTACAGGACTCATCTCAGGTTAATTTGCATATGTATCAAATCTTTTTTTTTACACAGTTAAAGCACAGAGAGCTATGGGGACTGGGTATTGCGGATGTGCTAGCGGCCATCTAGCAATCCATGTCCTCAGCTCTATACACAAAATCCCGGTGACAGGTTCCCTTTAAGTATGGTGGCATTTTATATTGTTGCGTTGGTTACATGTTATTGCATGGGTTACAACTTGAGCTTGACGATGGGTCCAACCATGTTTTTGGTGGCATTCATATCACTTAGTCCATAGCACTTTATGTTATGTCAGCAGAATACCTAGGTAACACTAAGGGTACAGCCACATTGGGTCTTCCACTGCTTTCAACCTATGACTGAAACGCGTGGGAGGAACCCGCTGCTTCAGTTGGCATGATGTGGATTGAGAATCCGTGACAGATATGTGAGGTGTATGGCCAGCTTGAGGACTGTGAAGGTCCTGTCCTGCTGTGCCTGTTTCTTTCATGCTGTTGAGGTTTTACAACTTGGAAAACCAACACTTTCCAGTCCAGATCCTGCAGGATTACAAAGAGTTAACATTTTGATGTGCATGGCTTTTTCACTCACCCTCTGACCTCTCTCTCCTATTCTCCTAGCTGGGCATGCTGTTGTGCTGCTGACGCTCTCATTCCACCATGGACACCTCCACTAAATACACACCAGCTTCCACAGAGGAGCCGACTCCTAATGGACAACATGGAACTCCAGCCGACTCCGGCTCCCAGGAATCCATGAAACTCAAGAAGGAAATCTCATTGCTAAATGGGGTTTGTCTGATTGTGGGCAATATGATCGGCTCAGGCATCTTTGTGTCACCGAAGGGGGTCTTGATGTACAGTGCTTCATACGGTCTTTCACTGGTGATCTGGGCCGTTGGAGGAGTGTTTTCCATATTTGGTGCCTTATGTTATGCAGAATTAGGCACAACCATTACCAAGTCAGGAGCAAGCTATGCCTATATCCTGGAAGCTTTTGGTGGCTTTATAGCCTTCATTAGGCTGTGGACTTCCCTATTAATTATTGAGCCCACCAGCCAAGCGGTAATTGCCATTACCTTCTCCAACTACATGATGCAACCCATCTTCCCATCGTGTGAGTCTCCCTACTCTGCCAACAGACTGCTGGCAGCAGCGTGCATAGGTAGGTAGACAATAACGGCAGGTTGACTGCATGTCATTAATAGGAGCACACCTTTGGCTCACAGAATGGCTGCCTTCACTGTGTATATGTGACAAACCTGTCCGCCACTGAACATGATTTTATATATAACTAATACCTGTGTATAAAGATGTGTAACTTTGTCATTACATTGTATTCCGTGTATTATCGTGTACTGACAATCATATAAATACTGGCCTGACACTCAACAAAAGCACCAAAACAACATGAGGACATACTGTATCTAAATGCAATTTTATATGGCAGCGTAAAGGTTAAAAATCTATAATTCTGTAAAAGCAAATAAAAAATATACATGCAAGAGGCAGTTACACTCATACCTAAATGTATGAGGCTAGTTTCACACTAGCGACATGTCGTACTTTCATTCCGGCGGCCTCTTGGCATGCGCTGCCGCGCCGCCGCCGGAACTCCGCCCCGCCCCCATTATGGTCAATCTTGTACCGATCCTTAAGGTCCCTTGGACTGCACGATGTTTGGGCAGATTGTTGTTAACAAATGTTAATACGAACACTCATTAGCGATTCTCTGCCGGTGTAAAGGTGCTGCCGATTACCCGATGAACGAGCGAAACACTTGTTCATAGGGTAATAGAATCGTTTGTACAGACACCTAAATCATTGTTTGCCGGCAGCAGATGGTGCCACCTAAACACACTTTGGTTCCGGCAAACAGTAATTCTGTATGGGGACAAGCGATGGCATTAGCGAACACTCCTCCGCATACTGTGGAGGAGATCGCTGCATGTAAATGTATCCTCCACTGACGAGCAGGCGATTGTCAGGAAGGAACGCTTCCTTCCTGACAATTGTCCGCTCTGTTGAGTAGTTTAAAGGTGGATTTACGCGGCTCGATTTTCGGGAATGAACGTTCCTGCGAACGCTTGTTCCTGACAATCTGCCAATCTAAATGTGCCGCCAAATGTGCAGGCACATCAATCATTATTTCTGGGCAGCAGATTGTGCTGTCTGAACTAGAGTTGTTGCGATACCAATTTTTTTATTCGGTTTCGATACCATGAAAAAAGTATTGCGATACTCGATACCATTCGATACCACGCGAAAAAAATTAACAAAAAAAGCCACGTGCATTCCTCATTTTTAAAAATGGCGAATCGCGCAGTTTTTATTTTATTTTTTCTGTTCCGGCATTCACCACCTAGATTTTTTTAAATATATTTTAATAGTTTGGACTTTTCTGACGTGGCGATGTAATATGTTTATTATTTATATATTTTATATGTGAAATTGGGAAAAGGGGGTGATTTATACTTCATATTTTAGTGTTTTTTGTTTGTTTTTTTTACACTTTTTATTTAATAACTATTTCCCCCTTAGGGGCTAGAACCTGGGATCTTTCATCCCTTTTCCTATTCAGCCTGATAGATCTCTATCAGGGTGAATAGGACTCCACACTGTCCCTGCTGCTCTGTGCTTTGTGCACACAGCATCAGGGATGTTACCATGGCAACCAGGGCTTCTGTAGCATCCTGGCTGCCATGGTAACCGATCGGAGCCCCAGGCTTACACAGCTAGGGCTCCGATCAGAAGCTGCCACTGCACCACCAATGAGGGGGAGGGGAGAGGTCCCTGTGGCCACTGCCACCAATGATTTTAATACTGGGGGGTTGAGAGGGGCTGTCGCACTGTGCCACCAATGATTTTAATGGGATGGGGGGTTGAGGGGGGGGGGGCACACTGCACCACCAATGATAACTACCCCTTTATACAGGAGGCGGGTACTGGCAGATCAGCGGCAGTTAACTGCCGCTGATCGCAGCTCCCTGTCAGGGGCAGGGTGCCGGCAATGCGATTCTGCTGCCGGCACCCGCCTCCTGTATGTGTTAAAGAATGACTACTGTATATGAGTCCAGACTTTCACTATCAGGCCACACAGAGCGGCGCCCAGCAATGTCTCAGCACTCACCATTAGTCCTGGGCGCCGCTCCGTTCGCCTGCAGTGCTCCATTACTGTCTCCTGCTGCTGATTACTATCGGAGCGATGGGAGGAGACATCAGATTCACTAGTGGGCGTTCCTTCTCCCTGGCTGTAGCGCTGTCCAATCGCAGCGCAGGGAGAAGGAACGCCCACTAGTGAAGCTGATGTCTCCTCCCATCGCTCCGATAGTAATCAGCAGCATGTGGAGCAGGAGAGGAGACAGTAATGGGGCACTGCAGGCGAACGGAGCGGCGCCCAGGACTAATGGTGAGTGCTGGGACATCGCTGGGCGCCGCTCTGTGTGGAAATAATCCTATCATTGGTGGCGCAGTGCGCCCGCCCCTCCTCCGCCCCTCTCTTCTCATTGCCGCCCCTCCTCCGCCCCTCTCTTCTCATTGCCGCCCCTCCTCCGCCCCTCTCTTCTCATTGCCGCCCCTCGCTTCTCATTGGTGGCAGTGGCAGCAGCACAGGGGGAGGGAGGACAGCTTCCTTCTCCCCGTGCTGCTGAGAGAGAACATGAGCGCGCCGATAGCAGCGCGCTCATGTTCAGAGATACTAGACTGCGCAGAAGCGCAGCCCAGTATCGAAAAAACGGAAATCCCGGTATCGTATCGATACCGGGACAAAAGTATCGATTGGGTATCGAAATTTCGATACCCGCAACAACCCTAGTCTGAACAGTGATCTGCTGCCCAGAAACAGTGCAGCTCTATGGGGATGAGAGATCCCTTGTCCTCATACTGTGGAGGTGATCGCTGCATGTAAATACAGCAGTCTCCTTCACTGAACGAGCAGCCGCTTGTCGTGAAGCAACACTTCCTTCCTGACAATCGGCTTTCTGGTTGGCCTGTGTAAACCCGCCTTAAGTTTTAGCCTCCTATATCTGAAAGATGCAGTAAATTCTGCTAAAAAGTCAACAAAGTGTGGAGAATACACTGAAGAAGCAGGGAATGCTGGATGATTTCAGCTCTGAAGCCAGCAGAAATTGGAATGAAGCACTAGTCTAAAATTGAGAATCAGACAAGACCGTAATGATAATAAATATGTTCAAAGTTGGACATTCTCTTAAGGCTATTTTCACACTGGCGTTTTGGTTTCCATTTTTTTGAGATCCGTTCAGAGATCTCATAAGCGGTCCAAAACGGATCAGTTTTGCCCTAATGCATTCTGAATGTATAATGATCCGCTCAGAATGCATCAGTTTGCCTCCGATCAGCCACCATTCCGCTCTGGAGGTGGACACCAAACGGATCTGTCATGGCACACAATGGGGAAGGATCTGTTTTCTCTGACACAATCTGGCACAATAGAAAACGGATCCGTCCTCCATTGACTTTCAGTGGTGTTCAAGACGGATCTGTCTTGGCTTTGTTACAGATAATACAAACGGATCCATTCTGAACGGATGCAGACGGTTGTATTATCTGAACTGATCCGTCCATGACGGATCCGCACAAAACGCGAGTGTGAAAGTAGCCTAAAAGAAATTGTGGTGAGCTAAGACCTCATGCACACGGCTGTATTGTGACCTCAGATTTCATATGGCAGTATAGGAAGGATCTCCATATGGAATCAAATTCTCTATGTACGTCTTTTCTCCCCTAAAACGCTGTATATACTCACCCAACGTTCCACCTGGGGCTCTGTGGGCCTCCATACAAGCTCTGTCTTCAGCTACTTGTTTGGTGGTGCGGATGAGAAAGGCAGTGATCAATGTCTATGAATGCACACAGGGAAGTGCCATAATTATGGCTTAATGCTAGGATATGCGATTAATGTCAGATAGTGGGCTTCTCCTATCTCCAGAACGGTGCCCCCGAACAGAAGGGAGGGCAGTCACTGATGCGCGTCCTCCCACCATTCACCTCTAAGGGAGTTCTGAAAATAGCCAAGCAGTGGCTATTATTTCCAGCAGTCCCATAGCAGAGAGGTGGCCACGCTTACATGGCTTGCTCTCCATCCACTGTTATGGGACTCTCAAAAGTTTATGAAAGTCCCATAGCAGTGGATGGAGAGGACGCAGACTGTGCGTGGTGTGCTCTTTTGGAGATAGGAGTGACATTTATGGCATAGCCTTGTGATATGCCATAAATGTTGAGATGAGAGAACCCCTTTTAACCCCTTAGTGCAGAATGCCGTGCATGTACGGCGGGGAAAACTGTGCCAGAACACCATACATGCACGGCGTTCATTTAAATGCTCCCAGGCCGAGATCGGACACCTGAAGCGCAAATTACCTGACTGTGTCGGGGACCGATCAGCAGTGGTCCCGGCCGCAGATCACACACCACACATTATTTCTTACCCACAACTGATTGCGCGCGTGTGCGCATGCGCGCACACATCTCCTCCTCTTCTGGCATCCGGCTCTCACTGAAATGAGAGGATCGGAGATGAGAAATAGCTTTCTGTACATAATTCATTGTGATTAGTCCGTTCCTGACTGTGGACCAATCACAATAAGTTATGTACAGAACGCTATCTCTCACCTTCGATCCTCTCATTTCAGTGAGAGAAGTGATCGGAGCCAGAGCCAATGAAACAGACCTGTGGAAAAAAACACACACACTCCAAAAGTGCCCCTTATTTGTCCCCTGTGACCCTCATCACCCCCCTCATTTGTCCTCTGTGCCCCTCATCACCCCTCATTTGTCCCCTGTACCCGTCACTGTGTGCTGTGTGCCAATAGTGACAGTACATCAGCACACCAGTCCCTGTCATCCATATTGTCAGTAACCTGTTTTTGGCAATTCATTAGGGTTAGTTAGGGAGTTATCAGAGTTAGAGCTCTAGTTTTAGGGTAAGTTAGACGTTTATTGTAAAAAATAAAAAAAAATTATAAAAATATTGGGGACGTCAGTACTTGTCTCCAATTATAAATACTCTGTTTTAAACGCCCCCATACCTCCGAACCTCTATCTTCTATCTCTGACCAGTCCTGGTCACTGAATTTGCCAGCAGTGACAAATTTCGGTCACCAGTGATATAAAGCTCCACTGCTTTTGGAAAACTTTTTTTTTCTATTTTTTTCTGAATAAAAAATAATTAAAAATAATATATATATATATAAATTTTACACATTTACAAATCGTCTCAGCGGCTGTACAGCGCCGAGGAGTTCTTATGCCATACTAGCCTCAGAGTCTGACAGTGGAGAAGAAGAATCTTTTTATGTGTATAGCTCTTCTTCTGATTCATCAGTTGACGAACCCTCTCACAGACGCCGTAGAGTTAGCAGCGCATCATCTACAAATGACCCCAGCTGGACTTCTGCTACTAACTTTGTACCTCAGATGCCGGACTTTACGGCCACTACAGGCATTTATGTGAACACTGCAGGGTTCACGGAAGCTGATTTTTTCCACCTTTTTTTTTCTGATGAATTGATAGACATGATAGTGGAGCAAACTAATATTTATGCCAATCAATTTTTAGCCGCCCACCCCAACTTATACTATGCAAGACCCCTTCAGTGGACTCCCACGACCCCTTTGGAAATGAAACATTTTTGGGGTCTAATACTTAATATGGGGATAATTAAAAAACCATCACTACGGTCATATTGGAGTAATGACCTTTTACATCACACGCCAATATACCGCACCATTATGTCCAGGACCCGATTCGAAAGTCTCCTGAAATTTCTGCATTATAACAATAATGCAGATTGTCCACCCCCTAATGATCCTGGATACGATCGTTTATACAAAATTCGGCCCATTATAGATCATTATAATCTCAAGTTTGCCCAGGTCTACACCCCCCAAAAGCATCTGTCCATTGATGTGCACTTCAAGGGCAGACTGCATTTTCGCCAATACCTGCCCAACAAACGGGCCAGATATGGCATCAAACTCTACAAACTATGTGAAAGCCAAAGTAGCTATACACATAAATTTTGAGTTTACGTGGGAAAAGATTCAAAAATTGAACCCCCAGAGTGCCCCCCTCTCCTTGGAATAGCAGGCAAAATAGTATGGGACTTGATTCACCCCTGCTAGGTCAAGGGTACAACTTGTACCTTGACAACTTCTACACAAGTGTCCCACTACTGAAATGCCTGTTTTCCAGAGACACTGTTGCATGCGGAACTATCAGATGAAACCAAAAATGTTATAGACCGAAGAATAAGGGTCCATTCACACGTCCGTTTTTTCTTTCCTGATCTGTTCCGTTTTTTCAGGAACAGATCAGGACCAGATCTGGACCCATTCATTTTCAATGGGTCCTGGAAAAAATCGGACAGCACAATGTGTGCTGTCCGTTTCCGTTGTTCCGTTCCGCATGTCCGTTTAAATATAAAACATGTCCTATTCTTGTCCTGAAAAATCGGATCCTGGTACAATACAAAGTCAATGGATCCGCAAAAAACGGATGACATTCGGATGTCATTCCGTATGCCATCCGTTTTTTGCGGATTCCGTTCCTGGAAACACAACAAATTTTTTTTTTTTTTTTTTTTTTTTTCAATTTTTTTTCAAAGAAATCCAAACAACTTTATTTGATTATTGAAATGTATACATGCTCCCGTTTTTTGCGGATCCGCAAAAAACGGATGACATACGGAAACATTTTCAGGAACAACGGATCCGCAAAAAACGGACCGTTTTTCAGGATGAAAAAAAACAGGACGTGTGAATGGACCCTAAGAGTGAGGGAAAGCAGGGCAGTTTGCAATGATAACATGATGCTTGTTAAGTACAAAGACAAGCGTGACGTCTTTGTACTTACTACCATACATGCTGACAGATACACCCCTGTTCCAGTTCATGGATCCACAGAATCAGTCCCCAAACCTGTGTGCATCCAGGACTATAATAAGTTTATGGGAGGGGTGGATCTGTCAGACCAGGTACTGCAACCATACACTGCCCTCCGCAAAACTCGGGCATGGTATAAAAAATTGGCATTGCACCTGACGCAAATTGCCCTCTATAATGCTTTTGTAATATACAGAAGTGCAGGAAACAGAGGAAAATTTTACTTTCAAGAAAAAGTAATAAAGACCTTTTTATTTGGGGAACAGGAAGGGGAAGGGAGCAGGTCCACAGGAAGTGAGAGCAGAATAATACGAGGACAGCATTTCCCTGGGGTAGTTCCCCCCACAGAGACACGGAGAAGGCCACAAAAAAGGTGTCGGGTATGCTCCAGAAATGGAATCAGGAAAGACACAATTCATCATTGTGAGACCTGCCCCTCAAAAAAGCCGGGTCTTTGCAGAAAAGATTGTTTTAGAATCTACCACACCTCTGTTGACTTTTAACTAAACCCCCTTTGATCATTTTATAAAACACCCCCTTGAAACTGTTTGCTGGTAAAAATTCTAATTTCCCTCTTCTCCACATTTCAATTGGCATTCTAATAAAACCCATAACAAAGCAAAAAATTCTCATTACACCCCTAGATGAATACATTGACGGGTGTTGTTTTATTAAAGGGGACTAGAACTTTGTATGTTCTGGTAGCTCAGTGCCTCTGCAATGTGATGACATATAATATACAACATATTTCTTTGATGTAATTTGAGACCCTTGTTTCTTTTAGCTGCTATATTTGGTGACTATGTCCTACCAATAAGGCTTATATATATAACATTTGTAGGATACAGAATACATCAGGTGATGCTTATCAGTACACTGAACTTTACAGTGTGCCCATACAGCAGTTTACGGCCACATATGAAGTGTTGCATATTCAGGAGAAAATGGGTAACAAACTGTGGGTGTAATTTACTCTGTTGCCCCTTGTGAAAATAAATAATGTGGGCCTAAAGAGACATTTTCTTTTTCACAGCCAAATATTTCTAAATTCTATGAATAACTTGTTGGGTCAAAGTGCTTGCTACATGCCTTGAAAAATTCCTTGGGGGGGGGGGGGGGGGGTAGTTTCCAAAATGGGGTCACTTCTTTTCCACTGTAGGGGTACCTCAGGGTGTCTTCAAATGTGACATGGCACCTGAAAATTATTCCAGCGAAATCTGCCCTCCATAAGACATATAGCGGTCCTTTCCTTCTGCGCCCTTACGTGTGCCCATACAGCAGTTTACGGCCACATATGGGGTGTTTCTGTAAACTACAGAATCAGGGCAATAAATATTGAGCTTGGTTCGGCTGTTAACCCTTGCTTTGTTACTGGAAAAAATGGACTAAAATGGAAAATCTGCCAAAAAAGTGAAATTCAAAAATTTAATCTCCATTTTCCATTAATTCTTGTGGAACACCTAAAGGGTTAACAATGTTTGTAAAATCAGTTTTGAATACATTGAGGGGTGTAATTTATATAATGGAGTCATTTTTGGGTGGTTTCTGTTATGTTAGCCTCACAAAGTGACTTCAGACCTAAACTGGTCCTTAAAAAGTGGGTTTTGGAAATTTTCTGAAAAATTTTAAGATTTGCTTCTAAACTTCTAAACCTTGTAACGTCCCCCAAAAATCTAATGTCATTCCCAAAATGATCCTAACATGAAGTAGGCATATGGGGAACTATTTTTTGAGGTATTACTATGTATTATAGAAGTAGAGAAATTGAAACTTGGAAATTTGCTAATTTTTGTCATGAAGTACAATATGTGATGAGAAAACAATCTTAGAATGGCCTGGATAAGTAAAAGCGTTTTAAAGTTATTACCACACAAATTGACACGTCAGATTTGAAAAAATCAGTCCGGTGAAAAATGGCCCGGTCCTTAAGGGGTTAATAGAACCTTGACTTCAATCAGCTGCATGGAAAGGGGACAGCCCCAAAATGTTCAGGTTTCCTGATGCAGTTTTGGAAGTCAAAATCAGGAGTAGATCATAAAAAGCAGACAAAGTATAAAGGACAGGTCCAGCTTCCAAATCTGCATCAAGAAACCTGATCACGTTTTCAGAAAGTCTTTAGTTGCATATGACGCTCATCATGTGATGTGATAAAGATGCCGGACCCATATGGAAGTGAAACCGCTTCTCTGTTGGATGGGAGTTTCTCCATACTTCTGTCTAACAGGATGTGGGTGGAAAGTGGAGCACAAGGAAGTGGGTCTTCTGCTGACAGCAGCAGGACGGTCTCATGACCAGCGTGTACAACACATCCTCACTGATGTCAGCCTGCCAAATGTCTGTCTACAAAGAGAGAAGTTCAGGCCACCCGGAGCATGACTAATGTCCACAATAGCTGCCTGGACGGGTGCCTTTTATTTGGGTTAACCAGGACCCATGTTCTTTCAGGAATCAAAATGCTGATGACCTATCCTCAGGGTAGAAGTCATCAGTATCAGATAGGTGGGGTTCCCTGCTGATCAGGTGTTTGAAGGGACACAACAGATCACAATTGGAAGCTGTGGGTGACTTTTATGTTTACCACAGAAACAGCGGAACTTGCTGTGCCACGCAGTGTGGCATAAATTCCATACACCGCGGTAGGAGTTACGGATGCTCATACGTTTCTATACCTCCAGCCAACGCAGACGTTGCTTATTCCCATCTCGTCATGGAAATGGTGAGGAGGCACTACCTCTTTAACGTTTACTTCATACACAGATTGGGCTCGGCTTTCTTTTTATTTTGCAACTGCGTTTTTTTAATTTCACATGTGTTTTTGGTGGTGTTCTTTTCCTACACAGAAGGGTTTGGGGAAAATGGCTGAAAAAACTCATGGCACAGATGTACTTTGATACTTTGTTTCACAATTCGCCTAGACTGAAACAGCTAACATCTGAAGCTAGTGTTCTCAAAGGGCATCTGTCAGCAACTTTGTACTATAAAACTGGCTGACTGTTACATGAGCGCTTGGCAGCTGTAGACATCTCTGTTGGTCCCATGTTCATATGTGCCCGCATTGCAGAGAGACATGAAGTTTTGTTATATGCAAATGAGCCTAGAGTTCCCATTACATCTAGAGGCTACGCTCTGTCTGCCACCTCTGCACCCTCTCCACTTTGACAAAGCACAGAGGGCTCAGCAGTTACAGAGAGAGCAGAGCCTCTAGGAGTAATGCCCACGCCCCCATTGCTCCTAGAGGCTTATTTGCATATATCAAAATATCATTTTTCTCACCAATATGGACACATAGAAATATGGGACCAACACAGATGCTGTCAGCTGCCAAGTGCACATGTAACAGGTCAGCCAGTGTCATAGGTACAAACCTGCTGACAGATGCCCTTTAATTACAGAAAAAACACCAATAAATGCATGTAGTTTCCGAGTGGACACGGCCAGAATTCACAGTGGCTGTCTGCTTGTAGAGGAAAGCATTGAGCAGATCTGCAGCGGCAGAAACCCTTACTCAACAGTAGATATTGCCTTAGATAAAATCAGGGTAGGGGTTTGAGGAAGGGTCTCACTACACACTGCACTGCTCTACAATAGATGGCCGTGATGTGATCCTGCCTGTGATATGCCATCATGGATGGGCAGCCTGACAGGAAAACTCACTAATGTGCAGTATATGCAAGTGTGTAGTGATACCCTGGCCCCTCACCCCGTAGGCAGCTCTGCAAGTGGAGACAACTTGTCCTGCTCTCATTCCGCCATTTTAAAGGATTCACAGAGAACCCCTTTAACGATGCGAAATACATTATAAAACAATTGTCCTCTGTATTTCTTACCATCCGTGAGCTATATGTTTTGCACCATTAATGTTTCATTGCTCCATATGGAAGACTATATAACTCACTTTATTTTTTATCTGCCTAGCGCTCCTCACCTTCGTGAACTGTGCATACGTGAAATGGGGCACACGGGTCCAGGATCTCTTCACTTATGCCAAAGTACTGGCTCTCATTGCTGTCATCATTGCTGGAATTGTGAAACTCTGTCAGGGTAAGCTACTGGGACAACTGACTAAATGTCATTGGGGTATAAATGCAGCAAAGGTAGCAGACTGGTACTTTGGGTGATTTTGTGCAACTTGCCTATCTTGTAACAGGCAATCTTGACGCACACAGGTTGAAGGTCAGAAGATTTTACTGTAATAACAGCTGATATGGTCGGAGTGTCCCTGAGAAAATATCAGCTTTACATTATATTAATTACACCACCTCTGAATCCTGATGTTTGTGTGAACTATGACCCAATACAATCAGCAGTTTTACAGCTGACACATACACTGACTACATACAGCAGTTCTCCCTACAAATCACACGTCCGTAGAATGAGTCCGCATCCGTTCAGCAATAATCCAGAACGGGTGCAGACCCATTCATTCTCTATAGGGGCGGAAGAGATGCGGGGAGCACACTATGTGCTCTCCACACCCGCATTTCCAGAGCACTGCCCCAATCTTCTGGTCCGCAGCTCCGCAAGAAAATAGAGCATGTCCTAATTCTTGTCCGCAATTGCGGACAAGAATAAGCATTTCTATGGGGGTGCCGGCCGTGTGTATTTCGGATACGCAATGCACTACGGACGTCTGAATGGACCCTTAACAATATAATATTCCTACATAGAGGGTACTATGTGTTACTATAGGCCCATCTCGAACAATAAGAAGGACTGCCTTCATGCATTACTTGCTGTTCCTTTCATAATATATAAAAGTTTATATATGTATCTTGCAGGACATTGGAAGGTGCTATACACAGTATCACAACTGGCTCATATAAAAATTGCCTTGTGGCATATTGCTATCAGTCAGAGTCCATGACACTTTTCTCACTTTGGGACCAGTGCTTATACTTGAGATGCTATAAGCATGAAGAGGGGGGGAGTGAGATACAGACATGTTTACATAAGTATGACCCTGGGTTCACACCTGAGCGTTTTTACAGCGCGTTCCTACGCGCTGTAAAACGCTCAACAAGGAGAAACCAATGCTTCCCTATGGGAATGGTTCTCACCTGGGCGTTTTACAGCGCGTACGATCGCGCTGTAAAACGCCCGACGCTCAAAAAAGTTCTTGAGCTTCTTTGGGGCATTTTTTCGCGCGTTCCCGTACATAGACTTTCGGGAACGCGCGACAATGAGCGTTCGCTTGTCTCTGTATGCGCGATTGTAAACGCTGATACAATCGCGCATACAGAGCGCTCCATCGCGAACGCTCAGGTGTGAACCCAGCGTTAAAGGGGTTGTGCAGTGTCATGATATCGATGACCAATATCAGAGCAGCAGGGGTCCGACTCTTGGTATCAATGCCAATCAGCTGTTAACGACCTCTCAGGCTATGAGCTGAGCGCTGCGATTGGCCAGCGCTACAGCATTGCAGAAGGAGACGCCGGTAGGTTCCCCTAGGTGGAGCCTAACTATAAAGATACCGGAGGCTATACCGGGAGAACGGATCGGCGCCCAGGTATAACAGTAAGTGCAGGGGGATCCCTGGGCGTGCTCTACATGTCTGTATAGTTAGTTTAGCAGTTTTATTCTAGTGAAAGGTCCTCTTTAAATCTTCATTTTCTCTTATCTTGGATGACATTTTGGGGCTTTGGAACCAATTACTCAACGTACAATGGTTTCAACATACAAAGGTCATTCTGGAACCAATTAATATTGTAACTGGAGGGACCACTGTAATACATCCCTGCCCTGCAAGTCCATGCCTTGTTTGAAACATGACAATATACTACTAGCCTTAGAAGCAGCTGATTGACATTGCATGGTGTTATTTAATCTATTATCTACTACAGTGGTCCCCAACCTTTTTTGCACCAAGGTCCGGTTTCATGCGAGACAATTTTCCCAGGGACCGGGTGGGGGGAGAAACGGGGCGGGGGTTCTGCGGCGGGGCTTAGGGGGTGGGCGGGGCTGACTGATTCACACACATAACAAAACACAAGGTGCATATTAAAATATATAACACTATATAATGACTATATAAACTGACTATGGTCTCTGCTGCACTGGTCTCTGCTGCACTGTACCATATTTTTCGCCCTATAAGATGCACCTAGTTTTAGAGGAGAACAATAAGAAAAAAAAAATTCATTACACCTCAGATCAGACCCCCAATGGCTCAGATCAACCCCTAAACCTTTAGCTATCTATCAGCCCCCAATGTCAGCCATAAACCCCCCCAATGTCAGCCATAAACCCCCCCAATGTCAGCCATAAGCCCCCCAATGTCAGCCATAAGCCCCCCATTAGCCCCTCGTCAGCCATAAGCTCCCCATTGCCCCCTCATGTCAGCCATAAGCCCCCCATTAGCCCCTCATGTCAGCCATAAGCCCCCCATTAGCCCCTCATGTCAGCCATTAGCCCCACATTAGCCCCTTATGTCAGCCCCATGTCCCCCAGGTCAGCCATCAGCCCCCATTAGCCCCTCATGTCAGTCCCATGTCCCTCATGTCAGCCCCATGTCCCTCATATCAGCCCCTAGCGCAAATAAAATAAAATAAAAAAACCTCTTACCTCTCCTGCTCCTGGTCACCATCGCGATCCTCTTCATTCTGCTGTCGGCTGTGTATAGCGGCGCACAGCGTGAGGTCACAGAGAGACCTCACGGTGTGCGCAGCCCTGCACAGCCGATAGCCGAACCGTGGACCAGGAAGTGGTGAGTACAGATCCTTCACCGCTTCCTGGTCCTTCTGTACTAATGAAGCGCTTCCATAATGGAAGCGCTTCATTAGTACAGAGTTAAAGACTGCCATGATCGCCGCGGCCCGGCTAACAATCCTCCGCGGCCCGGTCCTGGGCCGCGGCCCGGCGGTTGGGGACCGCTGATCTACTAGGACACCCAAATCCTTCTTTACAAATGACTCCCCCAAGGACATATGATGTATAGAGATTATTACTACCAAGATGCATAACTTTACATTTATCCACATTGAACCTCATTTGTCCAAATTTAAAGGGATTGTCCGAGTTATTGAAAAATAAATATAGCACTGTAAATCTGATGGTCAGCGATATATAACTAAGCTAAGCAAGTTTTAGGCCTCTTTCACATGAGCATGGCGTGTGAGGGCCCGATAAGATGCAGGTTTGATGCGTTTTAATGCGTTTTGCACCCGCGTGAGAAAAATCGCCATGTTTGGTACCCAGACCCAAACCCGGACTTCATCACTGAAGTTCAGGTTTGTGTTAGGTGTCCTGTAGATTTTATTATTTTCCCTTATAACATGGTTATAAGGGAAAATAATAGCATTCTTAATACAGAATGCAAAGTAAATTAGGGATGGAGGGGTTAAAAAAACAAAGTTAACTTACCTGCTCCATAGCTGCCGGTCTCTGTTCTATCTTCAGGACCTGGCAAAAGACCTGTGGTGACGTCACTATGGTCTAGTCACATGGTTCATCACTATGGTGAGGGACCATGTGATTGGATCATGTGATGTGACATCACCACAGGTCCTTAGCCGGTAGCTCAACATTACAGAAGAAGACAGAGATCCGCAACTACGCGATCAAGTGGACTCGGTGAGTAAATTTTTTTTTAATTTTAACCCCTCCATCACTATTTTACTTTGCATTCTGTATTCAGAATGCTATTATTTTCCCTTATAACCATGTTATAAGGGAAAATAATACAGATTGGGTCCCCAGCCTGATCGTCACCTAGCAAATGCAGAATATAGAGCATGCTGCGATTTTCACGCAATGCACAAGTGATGCGTGAAAATCACAGCTCATGTGCAAAACCCCTATAGAAATGAATGGGTCAGGATTCAGTGCGGATGCAATGCGTTCACCTCACGCATTGCACCAGCGCGGAATACTCGCCCAGGTGAAAGGGGCCTTAGGCAAAAAAAAAAATCTATTTCCTCATTTCCCTGGTTCTCTTCTGGCCCTTTGTTTACTTGCAATCAGTGATGGCCAGTTCGCCGTGTTCGCCCGCGAACACATGCGAGCTGCCATCTTAACTCACAAGTCTGGCGAGGCAGAGGTTAGTCCTTACCTTTGCCTGTGCACGAGCCGGTCTGAAATGAGCAGGCAGTTCCGAGAACAGCCGCCGGGGGCCTTCATCTGGCTGTTCTCAGAACTGCCTGCACCCTGAGACCGCATTTCATTTTAGACCGGCTCGCGCACAGGTAAGGACTTACCTGTGCATCACCGGACTTGTGAGTTAAGATGGCAGTTCGCATGTGTTCGTGGGCGAACACGGTGAACTGGCCATCACTGCTTGCAATAAAAACAATCTCTGCCTCTTCCCCTGCACTGCAAAGGGAGTGAATACAAGTGCTGCCCTGAGTGACATGTCTGCCTGCTGGGAGACTCTGCAGCATGTTGTATGTGTAGGATTACAAGTCCCAGCTGTATAATGACACTGATAATACACACAGGATCTTCCCCCTACCTGCAATGCTCTGCAGAACTTCTTTCAGCTCCTGTGCCTAGCATTTGTCTCATCAACATCTATATTTTCCCTTTAGGTGCTGGGATAAGGTGTGTTGGGCTAACAACTAATTAATACAAATGTCCTTTGGGACTTATTCTTACACCTATTTTTCCCTGCACCTACCAATTGCCTAAGACATAACTTTTAATTTTGTTCAATTTAAAATGTTTGGTAGTGTGCCGACATAACATTTGTGTTTTAAAATTTCCAGTGACACTGGCCTTTGTTTGTTCCCTTTTTGTCCAGATACAATGTTGCCATTGCAGGCTCCGCGTTTGCCTGTCTTCAATCACGGCACTGCATCTGGAGTTAATTTATATGCGTAAGCGCCAGTGATTCCTGTTGTTAAAATTAGAGCCTCACGCTGCCCCCCGACATGTTTCGCCGTGTCACGGCGTCCTCAGGGGTTCGGGCAGTGTGCTAGAGTTCTTCTGTCACCCACCTCCTGCACTGGATCAAGGGGACAACCTAAGACAGAGCTGGCCTTCTTAATGAGCTCATCTAATCTCTGTCTCTCAGCCACAGATAAGCTGCCACTACTGAGTCAAAGAAGGTCTTTAGGAGCGTCCCCTGCGACCCAATCAATCCAGTATCATCCCCCCAATGCCATATATCATCCTCCCAATGCCATATATCAGCCCCCCAATGCCATATATCAGCCCCCCAGACTCATATATCAGCCCCCAATGCCATATATCAGCCCCCAGCCTCATGTATCAGCCCCCCCAGCCTCATGTATCAGCCCCCCCAGCCTCATGTATCAGCCCCCCCCCCCAGCCTCATGTATCAGCCCCCCCAGCCTCATGTATCAGCCCCCAGCCATCAGTGCAAATAAAATAAATAAACAACTTACCTCTCCTGCTCCTGGACGCCGCCGCTCCTCACCACCAGCGCGCTCTCTCTTCTTCCTGGTCCACGGCTGTCGGCTGTGAAAGCTGTGCACAGCGAGAGGTCATGCTGTGCGCAGCCACACCCGGTCCTCCGGTACTATTCAGAGCTTCCATAATGGAAGCACTGATTAGTATTCACCCCATAAGACGCAGGGGCATTTCCCCCCCACTTTTGGGGGAGAAAATGCGTCTTATGGGCCGAAAAATTATTTGTGGGCAGGGGCCAGCGAGGCTCAAGAGGCAGCTGCCTTGGACCCCCCAGGAGCAACTGGGCCAGGGGCAGCTTCCCCTTTTGCCCCGTGTTAAAGATGGCCCTGGGTAAAGTGGACGAGCTGATGTTAATTATTTCAAGTTGGAGCCTCTGTTATATAATCCCATGGAACCTACAAAAAAAACTGTAATGGAAAGATTTGTGCCTCTTCTGTGTTTCTGGAATTGGCTTACAAATACTGATGAAAAATACTGAGGTTGTGAAAGTGGCCATAGGCAGGCGGGGTACAGGGGGGCAGAATGTCTGTGTAATGCCTATATTTTCCCATTGAACTTACTTTTGTCAGTTATTCACAGTTGTAAACATTGGAAGCAAAATCACGTTCCATACTACTTTGAACAATTGTTTTTCAAACCCTCAAAAGTGAACCCCACAGATTTTTGCCCTCACTGCCATAGCCTTGTCACCTTATTTTTCCATTAGATGTAAAGGTTTGAATATATGATAGGAGTGGATTTCTATATAATTGGTGGTGTTCATACAGGGCTTAACATTTCTGAAGTTTAAGCTGGAATATGATACCCCTATCTGAATGGGGAAATGTGGTGGAAGGTGGTCTGTGAGCATTGTCGGACTGAATCCCTTGGGTCTACCAGAGAAAATGATTCTGATGGCACACCATTTTGTGTATATAGGACTACAGGGGCCCTGTTTAACTAGAGGTCCTTTATTGTCAGAGCTTGGGCCCACCAGAGACTCTCCTGGTACTCTGGTGGGCCACTCCAACCCTGTCTATGAGGGGCAGAAGACAAAAATGGGACATGGATTTCTGATTTCTTGCACCTCACCTTCTGTTCTTCCATCCATTGTCATCCATGACCATCTGCTAAAGGTTAGAAATAGGCACTTTACCTACATTTACATGACGTAACAATGGTGCAGCTGTTCTATTATCCTGTGATGAAAAGCCAGGCTCCTTTCTTGTGCTCACTCTGCTGTCACCCATCTGTGCTGCAGAAGACAGCAGTGGGAAGTGTCAGGAGAAGGTGGCATCAAAGCCAGCCTAGGTTCTCCTTCACACACACATTCTGTTTCAGCGTTTTAAGTGCTTGCAGTAAATGCATGCGTTTCATTTTTTTATAAAAATTTTTACAAGGGCATTTGGTGGTGTTTTTTTCTTGTTACATTTGAAATAGGCCATTGATAAGGCTATGGGGAAAACTACAGAAAAGGTGCCACACAGTGAACATACTGTGCGAAAAAATGCCATAAAGAAAGGCAAAACACAATTTGTATGTAGTCTGATTTATGTTTCAGTGCACACTATAAAGTGACAATTGAGTGCAAAAAAAAAACCTCTTTGTGTGAAACCAGCCTTACACAAGCAGGCGGCATCATTGGGCACAGACATTCTGTATCTGTGACTGTTGTCCTGCAAATGTCACTGCTGTGATCTTCAGTGCAGTATGCGCCAAAGTTCACTGAATGAGGGGGCACATTATTTTACTGTCTCTATAACAGTCGGACACATTACAGTTGGACTTTACTAAAATTTCGTACTGTCTATTTAGCACAGACAATAGTTCATTAAACGTACAAAGTCTTTTGCGTGCATGGCCTCCTTCTGCGCATTCTTACTGCGCTTGGTCTTTTATTGCCACAGGAATTTAGCTATATCTTATCAGCATGCCCCACATATACCACATACACTGTGTTAGACACACAACACAATACGGCTATAGCATGGACTGGGCTTTTTCGTCAGCAAAGTTAAATTCTGACGTATGCATGGTATGTGCATTATTTTCTCAACCAGGATGTTTATTATAGGAAATAATTCACCCCCATGCACTGGGATAGGGAATCCTTATTATTTTTTGTTTATTTACTACTGTGGTTGGCAGTGGTATATGAAATGTTTGCCATTTCTCTCTATATACTACTTAACTCCTACTACTGGTTGCTCCATTAACCTTACTTTCTGTCTCTATTAGGTCAGACAGAGAATTTCGATGATGCTTTTGGTGGTTCCTCCAGTGATGTAGGGGACATTGCTCTTGCCTTGTATTCTGCTCTCTTTTCTTACTCTGGATGGGATACTCTCAACTTTGTTACAGAAGAAATTAAGGACCCAGAAAGGTAAGAATTGAAAAATAAAGATAACAGCATACAATTTCAATCAGCTGCTTCTAAGGCTAGCCGGATATTTAAGCGAGGCGTGGACTTGCGAGACACAGATGTAATATTAACACTTCACCAAGCGTTGGCACGGCCACAACTGAAATATGCAGTTCAGTTCTGGGCACTAGTCCACAGAAAGGACGCACTGCAGCTGGAAAAAGTACAAAGGAGAGCAACTAAACTGATAAGGGACATGGAGGGTCTTAGTTAGTTAAAATAATTACATTTATTTAGTCTTGAGAAGAGACGTCTAAGGGGGGATATGATTAACTATACAAATACACTACTCACAAAAAGTTAGGGATATTTGCACTCTAACCTTTACAGGTGAACTTAATGTGACCTTCTCTAAACTTTTAAATGCACAAGTCCAACTGTTCAATGTTTCAGTACTTTTTGCACAACTTGCTGTTCTCTAACAAGGAGCTTAACGGCAAAATTCACAAGAGGTGTTTGATCCATGAACCGGGCAATAAATTTCCTGGTTCAATTAGATATGGTATTTAAACAGTCCTCCCCATCATGCTGTTCACATTTTGACATTATGAGACCAAGACGTCACCTAACCATTGATCAAGACTACCTCGCCATTGCGAGGCTGCAAGCAAGATGTTCTCAGACGGAAGGGGCCACTGAGCTTAGATTGTCACAGAGTGTCATCAGCAGGTTGCAACAGAAATTATTATTATTATTATTATTATTTATTATTAAAGCGCCATTCATTCCATAGCGCTGTACATATGATAAGTGGTGCACATACATAACACAGACAATTGCACTAATCATAAACAAGATGAGTTACAAACTGGTACAGAAGGAGAGAGGGCCCTGCCCGTGAGGGCTTACAATCTACATGGTGAGAAGGACACAGTAGGTGCGGGTTAAGTTGGTCATGGCGGTATAGAGGCAGCAGGGTCATTGGTTGTAGGCTTGTCTGAAGAGGTGGGTTTTCAGGTTTCTTTTGAAGGATTCCACTGTAGGTGAGAGTCTGATATGTTGGGGTAGCGAGTTCCAGAGTATGGGGGATGCACGGGAGAAATCTTGGAGTCGATTGTGGGAAGAGGTGATAAGAGGAGAGGAGAGAAGGAGGTCTTGTGAGGATTGGAGAGTGCGTGTGGGGATGTATCGGGAAAGTAGCTCAGAGATGTAGGGAGGGGACAGGTTATGGACGGCCTTGTATGCGTTTGTCAGTACTTTGAAGTGGATTCGTTGGGCAATGGGGAGCCAGTGATGGGATTGGCAGAGGGGAGAGGCAGAGGAGTAATAAGGTGAGAGGTGGATTAGTCGGGCAGCAGAGTTGAGGATAGATTGGAGGGGTGTGAGGGTGCTAGATGGAAGAGATACAGAGAGACTGGAAGGGTCACAGAAAGGCATAGAAGTGGACGTCCTTTGTCCACATCCCACACTGATGACCTCTTCATTGTGAACAATGCCCTGTGGAACCAGATGATGAATGCCACACAACTCTGGGCACATTAAAGGAGGTGAGAGGCACCCAAGTGTCAGAACATTCGAAACCGTTTACATCTGCGTGCTAGACGACCTGACCACACCACCAGGCACAGGTGTCATCATCTTGCATGGGCCAGGGAGGATCTACACTGGACGAGGGCTGTTCACTGATGAAAGTTGATTCACGTTGAGCAGAAATGATGGCCGCCAACAATGTTGGAGACGTCAAGGGGAGCTCTATGCATCAGACACTGTTGTCACCAGACGAGCCTTTGGCAGTGGTAGTGAAACAGAGTGGGCAGGTGTGTCTAGTCAATACAGAATTCCTTTGCACTTTGTGAATGGTACAGTGACAAGTGCATACTACTTGTATAACATCATTAATTCAGTCATTGTGCCTCTGCATGAACAACACAGGCCTAATTTCATCTTCTTGGACATCAATGTGTCAGCTTATCGAGGTTGCATCATTAGGGAACGGCTGCTGGAGACTGGGGTACCTCGAATGGAGTGGCCTGCACTTTCTCCAGACCTAAATACCACTGAAAACCTATGGGATCAGCTGAGTCGCCATGTAGAGGCTTGTAACTCTGTACCCCAGAACCTCAATGACCTGAGGGTCACCCTTCAAGAAGAGTGGGTGCCATGCCTCAGCAGACAAAGTCGACTTGTGAACAGCATGAGACATAGTTGTCAAGCTGTAATTGATGCTCAAGGCCACATGACAAGTTTTTGAGACATTGGCATTTTTTGTGGGGGTATACCGCTGTTGTTGGCTTTTGTTTCAATAAATTGTTTGAGATGAGTAAATCACCATTACATGCTTCTACTTAAATGCCCTACCATTCATGATATAATATCACTGTAGCGTGAACCTTTAAAATTTTCCATAAATTTCTCCTGAATGCCAAATATCCAACTTTTTCTGAGTAGTGTATATACATAAATGAGCCGTACAAAAAATGTGGAGAAAAGCTGTTCCATGTAAAATGCACACAAAAGGGGGCACTGCCTCCGACTGGGTAAGAAATAGTTCAGTCTCCAGAAGCATCAAGAGTTCTTTACTGTAAGAACGGTGAAGCTGTGGAATAGACTTTCTCAGGACGTGGTCACAGCAGGAACAGTGGACAGTTTTAAAAAGGGTTTAGATGAATTCTTAAAAGTAAATGACATTAATGATTATGAAAATGTGTAGAAGTCTGGATCTCACTCCCTTTTCTAAAATTTGTGTTCCCTCCTATTCTTTAGTTGAACTTGATGGACTTTTTTCAACCGTGTTAAGTATGTAACTAAGATGATGCAGAAATTGTGTGAGATTTTGAATTTGATGGACTATCCTCAGGATTTCATCAATATTTTATTGGTGGGGGTCCATGTCCCCACCTATCAGCTTTTTAAAGAGGACATGGCACATGGAACACAGCAGCATCTTTCTAGTCCAGTTACATCACTTAAATTGTTCACATGGCATAGGCGCTATACAATGTACACTGCTTTGCCTGGTACGCTATAAGGAGGCCTCTTCATGCAGCTGACCAGCAGGGGCGTAAGCAGTCGGCCCCCCACTGATCAGATATTGATGTCCTATCCTGAGAATAAATATCCTCAACAAATATATATGTGTACGTCCCTGAATATACAACTGAAGAACTGCCTGATAGGAACGTATGAAATAATAAATCTTTATTATATCATTAATTGATTAAAACAGGAATCAAAGACTGGCCCTCATGTAACAGGCTACAGTGTAGCCCCAAAGTATGGGGGAGAAGTATAGGTCATATAGCTTGTACTTCCTAACCCCACAGTTATGTGTGGAGTGTCGGAGGACGTATTATATATACATTATTATATATACAATAAAAGTATTGGTATTAACCCCAGTGCTTCTATAAGACATGGACCAAGATTCCTCCTGTAATAACAGGCAGACACCTTGTCCACTATCCACAAACTGCCAGAACAGGGCTAAAAGGCCAGGGCAGCCAAGGAGTATGTCTGTCCAAGGTATACTACAGCTTACTATGGACAGAGCTAATTAGCCAATTGAGGCATACTTCCTAGATAGTATTCTCCCAGCCTATGCACCCTCTCTCTTCACTGCCCCCGCTCGACGCATTTCCGTGCGGTGGTGAACCCTCACTTCATCAGGAGCAGAGCAGATAGCGAGGTAAGTGGTTGTTACATAATAGACTCGCCGCACAGAGTGGAGTGCAACATCGACGCTATGATGGCCGTGCCGGCTGCCCGACCGCCTGCTCTAAATGGCTTAGACTCCTCCCCTCATTAGGCGCGGTCTCTGAAGGCGGCCAATCGCAAAGGAGGTATGTCTCACCTCTCCTCCCGCTGCGCGGTGTCCTCATAGGTCAGATATAGATGTGGATAGTGGACAAGGTGTTAGAGTTGTTGCGATACCAAATTTTTTATTAAATTTCGATACCATAAAAAAGTAGTGCGATACTCGCAAAAAAAATAAGCCCAAAAAGCCATGTGCATTTAAAAAAATCGCGTTTTTATTTATTTATTTATTTATTCTGTTCGGGCGTTCAGCGCATAGATTTTTTAAATATTTTAATAGTTTGGACTCTTCAGACGTGGCGATATGTGATATGTTTATATATTTTATATGTGAAATTGGGAAAGGGGGTGATTTATACTTAATATTTTGGTGTTTTTTTTTACATTTTTTATTTAATAACTATTTCCCCCCTTAGGGGCCAGAACCTGGGATCTTTTCATCCCTTGTCCTATTCACCCTGATAGATCTCTATCAGGGTGAATAGGACTTCACACACTCCCTGCTGCTCTGTGCTTTGTGCACACAGCAACATGGAGCTGACTATGGCAGCCAGGGCTTCAGTAGCGTCCTGGCTGCCATGGTAACCGATTGGAGCCCCAGGATTACACTGCATGGGCTCCGATCAGAAGCTGCCACTGCCACCAATGAAGAGGAGGTGAGGGGCTGTGGCCACTGCCACCAATGATTTTTATACTGGGGGGTGGGTGCACTGCGCCACCAATGATAAGGCGGGTACTGGCAGCAGATCAGCGGCAGTTAACCCCTTAGGTGCCGCACCTGAGGGGTTAACTGCCGCTGATCGCAGCTCCCTGTTAGAAGCAGGGTGTCGGCTATGTGATTCTGCTGACAGCAACCGCCTCCTGTATTAAAAGTTAAAGAGGAGCTTTAATGAGCAGGCTACATAGATTGGCGCCCAGAGATGTTCCAGCATTTACTATTATTCCTGGGCGCCGCTCCGTTCGCCCGCTGTGCCCCATTACTGTCTCCTGCTCCATATGCTAATTACTATTGGAGCAATGGGGAAGAGACATCAGCTTCTCTAGTGGGTGTTCCTTCTCCCTGGCTGTAGCGCTGTTCAATCGCAGCGCAGCGCAGGGAGAAGTAACGCCCAGGAGAGAAGTCTCCTCCCCATTGCTCTGATAGTAAGTAGCATATGGGGCAGGAGACAGTAACGGGGCCACAGCGGGCGAACGGAGCGGCGCCCAGGAATAATAGTAAGTGCTGGAACATCTCTGGGCGCCGCTCTGTGTAGCCTAATACTTAATGTCTGGACCCAGGAAAAGTCCTATCATTGGTGGCGCAGTGCGCCCGCCCCTCCTCCGCCCCTCCCTCTGTCCATTGGTGGCAGCGGCAGCACAGGGGGGAGGGAGAGACTGCTTTCTTCTCCCCTGTGCTGCTGAGGAAACATGACCTCGCTGACAGCAGCGCGCTCATGTTCTGTGATACTAGACTGTGCAGCCCAGTATCGAAAAAATGGAAATCCCGGTATCGAAATTTCGATACCCGCAACAACCCTACAAGGTGTCTTCCTGTTATTTCAGGAGGCATCTTGGTCCATGTCTTATAGTAGCACTGGGGTTAATACCAATACTTTTAGTGCTACTATTTTTGTAGCGTGTATATATAATGCGTCCTCCGACACTCCACTAATAACTGGGGTTAGGAAGTACAAGCTATATGACCTATACTTCTCCCCCATACTGTGGGGCTACACTCGTTACATGATATAATAAAGATTTATTATTTTATTTTTAATGTTCCAATCACGTTCCTGACTGCTTTCCGCAATTTTTTAAGCAAATTTTCTATTATCTCCATGTTGTGCTGTTCCTCTGTTATGCCTTTAAGACATTTCCAATTGGGATTGTCTCTGTATACAATTTAACGTTGGAACAGGACAGTGCAGGGTTCTAAGGAGAGATGCTCCACAAATGTCATTTTATAGAGAATGTAATGCTTTTCTAAAACAGACATGTCAGGAGAGCTGACAAATCCTCTTAAGTGTCTATATGTAGGAGTAAAGATGGAGGGAAGAAAATGATCAAATCATTTGGGTATTTTGTAGAAGCAGGATGTGGAATATACCCTGACTCTCCTGACTGGCAGGCTACATCATGGACACAGACTCTACAGGCAGAATAACATATATCCACCTATGTGGTGAAGCGCTTGTAGCCTTATTGTGTTATCATGTACGTCTGTCTAATCCTTGTGTAGTAACTCGGGGAGGTATTAGAATCCAAGAGATGGAGATTAGGAGCGGATTACTAATGTTTCATGAAAGATGACCTTTCTCCTGTCATTTTCTGTTTTTCACAGGAATCTGCCCCTTGCCATTGGAATCTCCATGCCAATAGTGACTGTCATATATCTACTTACTAACGTAGCATACTACACCATTCTGGACATGCGCTCCATACTGGGAAGTGATGCCGTGGCCGTGGTAAATGCACAGTACATACCTTGTAGAAATGATTACATCAAGTTAGTCACAAGCCAGCTGGGTAGAATGTAAAATCTACATTTTATAATGTATAAGGTATAGAAAGATGCAAGGGAAGTAACTGAGAAGTCTCAGCTTGCTACTGTATGTAGGCTATGTATGTTAACTGATCCCAGATTGGTCTTTTCTCAGACATTTGCTGATCAGATATTCGGAATATTTAACTGGACGATCCCCCTGGCTGTAGCGCTTTCATGCTTTGGAGGCCTGAATGCTTCAATCCTAGCTGCATCAAGGTAAAAAAAGATGTCTACATGATTTAGACAGAAAATGTCTTCCAAACTATGGGCCAGATTTATCATTAGCTCAGGTCAGAATAATGGAGTGAAAAAGTCCCAAACGCTAAAACTGTGCACAAATTTGCGACTTTTTTCTGCTCTGCACTATGTTCGCCAGTTTTCTGAAAGTGGGCGTGTTTTCTTATGTAAATGAATCTGTAGACAGATTTACTATTGGGACTATTTAAAAAGTCGCAAAAAAGTCACAATTTCACTCCAGTGAGGACCATGCTTATCTTATGAGACTTTTTAACAGAACATGCGACTTTTTCATAAAAATGTGCAACTTTTTCGTAAAGATGTGCGACTTTTGTAAAGCTGCTTACTGACGGATAAACTGCTACCGTCAAACCACATTTATTACAGTCTTAAAGGGCCGATCATAAATCTGACTTGGCTAAAACTGACTTTAGCCATATGTTAAAGTGGAGTGAGCTGTCAGAGTCGTGATAAATCTAGCCCTATATGTAAATCTAGAAATAATGTCATCACTGATATTCTCTGTGGAACTGAGTAATGTAAGAGTACTTTCACACTTGCGTTGATTTCGGCAGTTTTGTTTCCTGATCAGGCAAACTGTATGCAAACGCATGTCATTTTTTTCTGACTGATCAGGCATTTTTCAGACTTATCAGGATCCTGATCAGTCGGAAAAATGCCTGATCAATCAGAAAAATGCATTGCAATACCGGATCCGTTTTTCCAGTGTCATCTGGCAAAACGGATCCGGAATACTGGATCCGTAAATGTGGCAATTTGAATTCCGGATCCGGCACTAATACATTCCTATGGAAAAAAATGCCAGCATTCAGGCATGTGTTCAGTTTTTTGGGCCGGAGATAAAACTGTAGCATGCTGCAGTATTATCTCCGTCCTGAAAAGTCAAAAAGACTGAAGACATCCTGATGCATCCTGAACGGATTTCTCTCCATTCAGAATGCATGGGGATAAAACTGATCAGTTCTTTTCCGGTATTGAGCCCCTAGGATGGGACTCTATGCCGGAAAAGAATAACGCTAGTGTGAAAGTACCCTAACGTGGTATAAATGCTGTGGAATTGCCGCATTGAAATCAGTACAAAGCATGGCATGAATTGTAAATCTGCACCAAGTTAAATTATGCAGACTGCCCAGGATTTCACCCTTTGTAAATCTGCAGAAAATCCACAGCATTTATGCAGAGAAATCTGTAGCAGTCTCCACAATCAGATTTTCCCACTGTGGTTTTCGGCCAAATAAAATGCCTACTTTCCAATATGGAAAATCCACAGCAGGGTATGTGGCCATACCCTTAAGTCTAGTTTCATACTAGCGCTAGGGATCCGGCAGGCGGATCCCTCTGCTTTACTGCATTGCCGTCCATCCCCATTCACTATGATGGGGACCAGCAGAGATCCGCCCGCAACCCAACAAATATGCCGATAATCGTCCAGAAGAAAACGACTGTGCTACAGCTAGTGTGAAACTAGCCTTAGGGTGAATTCACACAAATCAAAATTCCAGTGATTTCACATTCATATTGAATGGGGTTTGCAGAAATCCATGTGCTTGCTGCAGAAACAACTCCATTCACATGACTGGAACTGATTTTTAGTCACATACATTTCTGCGACAAGCCTTCCGAGTGTGAATGCACACATGCTATTCCATCTATCTAAAGCCTTTCTCAGGCTCAAAGTGGAACTCTTCTATCCAGCAGCAGAGCGGAGTGGATAGACGGATGCTGTTTAATGATGTAATGATGCCGAATATTGTGCCAGCACAGTTTATGGTGCTAGTTTCCCCCTATGTCATAAAGCCTGAAGGTATACTGCGTTCTGTCGCATAACAGCCACTGTAGCTGCCGTATCTGTATTTGTTGACGCAGAGGTTTTTGTAGAAATAAAATGTCAGGTTCAAATACAGCTATTCAGTTACTGACATTTTATGAAGTGGCCTTCAGACTGGAGAACACCTTTAAGGCTCTTCACTTGTAGTTAAACGGTTGAATTGGTGATGGTGCCTTTGGTTATACATTTAAAAGCTACAGACCAGTCTCTTAAGAATTGCACTCTGAGGCTTTTTTTTTAAGCAATGCCCCAATTGGGTAAAAAATAGGCAATTATAAGGTGAGTAGAGCAACATTTGGACTTGTCAGTTTTACGTGTCCTTCTAAAATCTATTCACATTGATTCATTTACTTAGCTGTTCCTTTGGCTGTTGTCCCCAATTTTAGACTTTTCTTTGTTGGGTCTCGAGAGGGTCATCTTCCTGATGCTCTTAGTATGATCCATGTGGAGCGATTCACCCCGATACCAGCCCTGCTGTTTAATGTAAGTGTGCCAATGGGCAGAAGATCTCAGCTTTGTATACATGTATTAAGATGTTTAGTAGTATGGTTTGTAGGACTAGTGGTGGGAATACACCTAAAATATCAGAAGAGATGATGAGTACTATATCTGTTACTGAGATGAATGATAGAACTTTGTTTCATCTATAGAAGCAGATAAAGGACTTAAAGGGGGATGTCTGAGTCTTAAAAAAGAGGAGCTGCAAATGCAATAAAATAACTAAGAAAAACCCAAGTATTTTAGATTTCAAACCCCCTTTCCACCGATATCATGCAGAAACACTACCCCCCCCCCTCCCCCCATAGTCTGCCAGCCATGAATTGCGATACCGGTGCTTACATGTTTCAGATTTTACAGTCCTTACTTACAGCAGATAGATGTAAGAGAGATTTAAAAGCTGCTCTAAATGTATAGGACATCAGGACAGCCATTTTTCTTCTGATTACATAAACTGTGGCCAGATTCCTGACTTTACTCCACATTTAGGTAAAATATGGTTCTTTGTATACCGTAAGTGTCGGCTAGAATTTCAGTGATTGTTGAGCAGTAAACGTCTGCATGAACTGCTGCCTCCTATCCATTTACAGGGTGCCATGGCTCTGGTGTACCTCTGTGTAGAAGATATCTTCCAGCTCATTAATTACTACAGCTTCAGCTATTGGTTATTTGTGGGCCTGTCTATTGCCGGTCAACTTTATTTGCGCTGGAAGGAGCCAGACAGACCACGACCCCTCAAGGTCAGTGCAAGGGCTTGTATATTTTTGTCTTTATAGATTCAATGGTGTCAGTAGCCCTGAAGGCACATAATTAACTACTTGAGGTCTTTTTTGCCAGTCTAAATGAACCTTAGAGGTGTTGTCCATGCTACTTGAATATTTTTTTTCCCAGCAGCAACAAATGTGATAAAATAACAAAGTGATACATTTTTGTCCCCTGCTGCTTCTCTTCTGACCTGCAATCATCTTCCTGGCTGCAAAAGTGACCTTTCATACACACCTCGTCACCATGCAGCCAGTTGGGTGCAGTGATTGCCTTTAGTGGTGACATGGTAAGCGTGGGCCGTCACTGCTGCAGTCAGGAAAACAAACACCGGTAGAAAGGACCGAAGTATAAAACATCACAAGTGTACAAAGTAAGCATGGACATGAATTATGACACTACACAAGTGTAATGATTATACATATAAATCATATAACACCAGTTTCAATAAACATATCTTGCCTGATTTTGGTCCCACGTATATATACGTACTTCTTTAGAACCTGATGCAGACAGTAGGGAAGGGGTAGAGGATGGGGGGATTGGTAGTGGGGGGCAGGGGCGGACAGGGAACTTAAAGTAGCCCTGGGAAAAATACTAAACGTGAACCCATTTTGTAGTCAGGTCCAAATTGATGGAAGGCAGAGCCAGCAATACCATATTGTGGCACATTATACCACCCCAACAGACCCAAATACCACAGTCTATCACAAAATACTGCCAGCAGGACAAAATACATCCCCAAAAACTTTCACTGGCCGGCCATGAAGAGGGCCCAGGCGGCATTGGCCCACCGGGAAATTTCCCTGTAAGGTTTATGGCCAATCCGCCCCTGGTGGGGGGGACTAATGTGAACCCATTTAGTAGTCAGGTCCAAATTGATGGAAGGCAGAGCCAGCAATACCATATTGTGGCACATTATACCACCCCAACAGACCCAAATACCACAGTCTATCACAAAATACTGCCAGCAGGACAAAATACATCCCCAAAAACTTTCACTGGCCGGCCATGAAGAGGGCCCAGGCGGCATCGGCCCACCGGGAAATTTCCCTGTAAGGTTTATGGCCAATCCGCCCCTGGTGGGGGGGACTAGAATAAAGAAATACCAGAAAAGGAAAACAAGAGCAGAAGAGATTTAAGCGGTAGCACAAATGCTTCCATATGGATCCATTATTTAACACAAACCCTACAGCTCGTAACAGACCAATAAGCAGCGCTAGAAGGCCCCAACCTGCTCTACGAAGGTTCTCCATAGCTGGAAAGTTAGGTGCTGAGGGGAGAGGTAGTCACATTACTGTCATAAGACTTCCACTAAGCCCAGTGTTTTTTTGTATCACATTTACTGTTCCCTTTATGGTTCATTTAGACTGACAAAAAGATCTCAAATTGTTAAAGGAGTTTTCCAGGATTTATATATTGAGGAACTATCCTCAGGACATTGTCTAGTTTGGTATGGCTGCTCAGGCCCATTCACTTGAATGGGACTAAGCTTCAACTAGGTCACTGACCTAGGAAGAGGCTGAATCACTCACTGGAGTGCCAGGGCCTCTTCAAACAACTGGAAGCCTGACCCCCACTGATCAGATTTTTATGACCTATCCTGAGTAAAGGTCATCATTATAGGAGTCCCAGGAAACCCCTTTAAGGCTACACTAAATCTGACACCAGTGGTATAGTTAACAAAGGTTGTGAAAATATTCATTTAGCTCGTTCAACCGATGTTTGTGTGAAAGTTTGTTAACAGTCGTTGCCCCGTGTAAACATGCCCACCAAGTAAATGGCAAATGACTGAATGATCATTTGTCCTTGATCGCTTCTTTTATGCAGACATAAAAATCATTGTTTATCAGGAGCACATCCCTATGTGTAAACCATCAGAAATGGAAACTGTATGGGGACAAACCATGATTGTTCTTCTGAACATACTGATGATGATATCACCATGTAATGGAAGAAACCTTGCTCTGTCGTCGATCATCACGCATTAAAAATCCACATGAAATATATCAAATTAAATTTTGTATTCTTAAAATGCTGCAGTGTGGTGTCAGTGACCTCTGTTTCCTGCTCATTACAGCTCAGCCTGGTGTTTCCAGTAGTATTCTGCCTATGCACTGTGTTCCTTGTGGCTGTGCCACTGTACAGTGACCTGATCAACTCACTGATTGGAATCGCCATAGCACTGTCTGGAGTTCCCGTCTATTTCCTTCTTGTACGTGTTCCAGAGCAAAAGAAACCGCAGTGGCTCCGTCGCGTAGCAGGTATGAATTTTCAGGTGCTAGATCTTTTAAGCATCACTCCACACCTTTATAAGTTATACAATTTTCTTCATCAATTCCTGGTTGGTACAGGTCCTCAGCATACAGTGACATATTTTGCTGTCGTTTCAGTAGAGCAACTCCTGGAGCGCGTCTGCAATAAGAACCAACTGTAACAGTTTTACTTCTTAGTGCAGGCTCCAACAGCCAGGGTCACTGGAGGAAGCTCGGACCCTGGTTGTGAACCCTTTGATTGCCATCTGCAGAACCTACGAAGTTCTGTCCTGTAATCCTGCTGTTAGGGTACACTAGTGCATAATGACACTGAATACAATGTTTAAACTTTAAAAGAAAGTCATAAAATAGTGACCACTTAATGGGATTTAAATTTTTATTTAATACATAATGTCAAATTACACCAAAAAATAAAAAGCCTGTGAAAATAAAATAAAAATAAACACCATTATTTGTGGTCGGGGCACTCACGAAAGAAGGACTCCTACCTGCTGGCTAGCTAAAGCGGTTAGAGTTATGCCGGAACCGCGACGTTGAAGGAATAGCTGAAGGAGGCCATCCCCTTGGTGTGAAGCTGAGAATGAGGGTGGGTAGGGTGGGAGAGTTTGACACGTCGTTCATTGAAGGAGGGGCAGAGGTGCCATGATATAGGCAACCGTGCCCCTCCCACAAATACAGGCCAATGAATCGGCCTTAACACTTAGCATAAAATACATTGGCCTAGATTTACCATTAGTTTCACAGGGTAAACATGTAGACAGGAGTCTTTAAAGGGACACTTGGGGGGTCATGTATCAAACTGGTGTAAAGTAGAACTGGATTAGTTGCCCTTAGCAACCAATCAGATTCCACCTTTCATTTTTGACAGCTCCTTTGGAAAATGAAAGGTGGAATCTGATTGGTTGCTATGGGCAACTAAGCCAGTTCTACTTTACACCAGTTTTATAAATGACCCCAAATATTCATAGTACATTTTCATTTTGGTAGTACTGTGCCATTGAAAATTAAATCCAAAATATTGTCCTTCTATAAAAGTCAGCACAGAGATAAATCTCCTATATAGATAGGTAACCCATTATTTAGTTTACCACTGCTGTGAGGGGAAGACATTATTTGTAACAGTCTCTTTACACAAGACGACAGACCAGAAAATTGTCAGGAGGCAAGCGTTCCTTCTCGACAATCTGCTGCTCGCTGGTGGAGGAGACTGCTGCATTTACATGCTGTGATCTCCTTCAGAGAATGCGGAAGAGCGATCGCTAATGGGATCGCTCTTCCCCATACTGACTTGTTTGTCGACAGCACCATCTGCTGCCGGAAAACGAAGATTTTTGTGTAAGCACAAGAGATTGGATTATCGATTCATGGGGTAATCGGCGGTACATTTACACCACCAGATGATCGCTAACTTCTAGACCAGTGATGGCGAACCTATGGCACGGGTGCCAGAGGCGGCACTCGGAGCCCTCTCTGTGGGCACCCACACCCTGGAAAAAGTCTATGGTGTACCAATATGCCTTAGACTTTCCTGTCACTCATCAGTGCAGGGCGCACCATGAGCAGCACAGGTAGTGCACTGAATGTAGGCAGGATATTGTAGATAAATGAAACAGTACATGGAAGATATTCTATATTGGACTGTAGTATTCAAGGTAAATTGCTGTGTTGGCACTTTGCGATAAATAAGTGGGTTTATGTTGCAGTTTGGGCGCTCGGTCTGTAAAAGGTTCACCATCACTGTTCTAGACTGTCTATCTAAAAGTTTAGGACAACTGTTAGACAGAAATGCTGGCACATTTTGGTGCAAAAAGTCAAATTTTAGGCCATGCCACCTTGTCAGCTAAGCCACACTCCGTCATTGAGCATGTAAAAAAAAACATTAGATGAGACAAATTGCACCAAAATGTAGAAATATCCAGTCGCACAGTTTATAGAAAATCTGGGCCATTTTTCACAGAGCAGTGATAGGAAACATATTGTACTTTCTCAGTTATTGAGCCGCAGTAGAGTTGCTTTTACATACAGCAATCATCCCCTCTCTGTGGGGGATGAATGATCATAACTGTGAACATTCGTGCTCTTACAGATTAATCAATTTATTATTCCCCCATGCCAGTTTTCATGTTTGCGAAATTTTAAACGACATTGCATCTAAATTTAGTTGCAAGTGGCACTTCTACACGTGCCCTCACCACTTTCCCAAAAGAAGCGGGGTATATTAACCTTCTTTTATTCCAGTTTTCTGGTGCAAAAGAAGACTGAAATCACTTTCGGCACATGGACTACCGGGGCATCCTCCGGCAGGACAGGGGATATTATAGACCAGCGTGAAATGCTCGCCTATAATAAATACTTCCCCACCCCCCATTGTTTGTAGGCAGCAAATCCATGTTCACACAGGGCAATGTGCTGCGCACACACAAACATATTGGATGCCGCATGAAACACTGATGATTGAGGTTTTACTCATTCATCGGGTGATCGGCGGCACATTTACACAGGACAATTATTGGGAATGGACAAACTTCCGTCCTAGATAATTGTCCCAATCCTCAGCCCTTGTAAATGGGCCCTTAGACAGTGTAAACTTAAGGTGGCTGCTCATTTAGTGAAGGAGACCACTGTATTTACATGCAGCGATCACCTCCACAGTATAAGAACGAGGAATCGTTATTGTGATCGCTCATCCTCATAGAGCTGCACTGTTGTCACGGCTGAGGATGGGGAAAACCCTCAGCCGTGCGATGCCAGAAGATGGATGGTCGATGCAAGGCCAGGACAGGAATCAGGGAACAGGTCACCTCCTATCAATCTCTAATTCTGACCCTGTCTCCTAGCCGTATGAGCCGACCCTGATGGTAGGAGGGCTCATACTCCGGAACCTAATATTCCTACTAGCCGTCAGGGTGGCCCTGGACTAGGAGCAGGGTAAGACGACTTGTTCCTCCTAGACACGTAGGAACAGGAGTCTCACTGGCCAAGCTACATAAAAAGGGAAACTCGAACAGCTTATGGCAATGGCAGGTAAATGCAACAAGTAACACCTACCTACCACAGACACAAAGCCTGGAACCCATGCAGAAGCGCTGCTGTCCACAAGATATGGCAGACACAGCACACACCACACAGAAACCCAGGACCATAAGCTGCAATAACAAGGAGACCAAACACACACCTTCATAACACCATGTAACATAACTTATGACCACAAGGGTGGCCCTCACTGGCAGATGGTATATCACAGGAGGATGACTCCAGCTAGCCATGGCTGAAGTACCCCTCAGACTACTGATCACAGCAGAGGCTAAATAGCCCATGTAGCCACACCCACACACAGACACACCCAGTGCACACACACTAGGAAGGAAGTTAACCCTTTCAACACCAGGGAAGGGAAGACAGCAACTTAAAGGGGAATACACACACAATAAACCCCGTGCACACCAGACAAGGAAAGTGCACACATATAAAAACACGTTGCCATAGGCAACCGCATGCATACACAGTGAGCAGCCCAGCAACCAGCTCCAGCTGCTACACCACCAAACTATATGTTGCCAACGGCAACCACACGTGAGGCAACAAACCCAGAGCCCTCACCTGTGGTTGACAACACAGAACAAACCGCTGACAACCGCATGCGACCACAAGAGTCACGACCATAACCATGGTCGTGACAACTGTTTCTGGGCAGCAGATCAGTTTAAACCATGCAATCTGCTGTCCAGAAACTATAATTTATGTGCCTGCATGAACAGAATCACCCCATCAACTAGCCGTTCTGCTCGTTCATCATGTGATCGGCGGCACATGTAGATGGGAAGATTGTTGGGAACGAGCATTTGCAGTAACGTTCCTTCCCGATAATCTGCCCGAATATCATTTTGGAGAGTTATCTAAACTCCAGAGTTAGTTCCATGCACCAGCCCATAGAAGGGAAAGATTACAGAAGATCCAGGCAACCCAGAGAGGGAGTGAGAATATTGGCAAAGGAAGGTAATTGTCGTTTATTAGACGCTAGCCTCCTCTGTATCTTGTTCAGAGATTCTAAGCTACCAGCTGCCCACCATAACCAAAGACAGGGAAGGCCACCTGTCAGGCGATAGTATTTCTAGAGAGGATACAGAAGTATCTGACTATAGTACAGCAGCGATAGTACATCCCACCAGCCTGGAGAAAAAAAGGGGTTTCCACGAACAGGATCGTAGCCTGTTCGGGACGCCAATTTATTGCAGCGACCGGGCCGCAGGGGCAATATGTGAGTTACAGTGGGCCGATAGGGGTAGTAGTAGTTTTACTCACAGTTCTGCAGAGCTCCCTGGGCCGAAGTGAAGTGAATGGAAGGACAGCACCAGTTCCTTCGGGGCACACTCTGTTGTCCAGGGACTCCCGCCAGATGGTGGTTGAGATGCCCTTGGTGTTGTGGTTTTTAGGATGCCATGGAGGCAGGGTCCCTGGTGTTCGTGATGCCAGCACCGTAAGGTGCAATGAGAGATAATGCCAAATAAGGAGAGAGTCAGGAGTTAAACAAACTGGAACTTTACTTGAATAATTGCCTTGAGGTAGTTATAATCCAGTAGTAGTGCTTTGTTATACAATAAGATGGCAAAGCTGCAAATCCCAACAGGCTTGGTAGGGTTGGTCAATACAGGCTTAGGTTTGGCTGGTGTGGGAAAGGTACTTTCTTTAGCTGTGTCTTCCCTCCAATAACCCAGACTTCCGGTACCTGGATCTCTGATCAGAACTTGGCAACCAACAGGGCGGTCTCCCTAGCGGCAGGCAGTCTTCTGCTCCATTCTTTAAACATGTTGCTTTGACACACAAAAGTCCATTTCGTCTCTGGCTGGACAGTAGTACTACAAAAAGGGATCCAGTAACTCTTGGACTTGGTTTCCTACTTATATTGCCCTACTGGAGAGTGCCCAGGGGGCACACATCAGCAGCTACATAGTCTCCTCTCCTTCACTAACCTCTTATCTCTAACTTCCAGTGACTGGCCTGTTCTATATATATATATATAATGCTATGGCACCACCTAGTGGTGACTAGGTGTAATGCAGTTACCAGCCTGTTGTGAGGAATTTGCAGCTTAGGGAATAGACAATGACATGTAAAGGTTTAGGAACCCACTTCTTGCACGGAGTGGGACACTGCATATGCAAGAATTCTGGACTGTGTATTTTTAGTAAATCTCCCCCACTGAGTGTTATAAAGATGACCAGGACAAATTTTTATCTGCCGGTAAATGATAAAGTATAGTTGATGGACCAACCATCGACTCTACCTACTCCGTGTTTGGTGCTGCAGGCTAAGTAATTTGTTTTCTACCTGCAAGAGTAGTTGGAGGTCGGGTTTGTAAAATAGCTGCCCAGGACTTCATGGTCACAGAGTTGACATTAACACTTGTTTGTCTTTTCCTGTAGCGACAATCACTCGATATACCCAGATCTTATGCTATTCTGTCATCACTGAGATGGATTTAGAAGAGAAAGAACAATTAGATCCAAAATCCGACTGAGGATCATAGGATCACATCTGGAAGCTGCTGGATCTCCGGAAACTTCATTAGTCACATAATTTATTTCTTACACTGGATGGACGTCTTTTTTTCATCATTAAAGGCTTCAATGCCGGGTGACTGCAGGGCAGTGCTCTGACATGAAGTTAGGTGAACAAGTTCTCTCTGGCAGGGGAAGTGTTAATTGTTTTCTCTTTTTCACATATTTTTTCCTCTGAAATGGGATGTTAATTGTTAAGGCCCTGGATGGGGGCAGCACTCCAGAAGTGCAGGGCTGGCCCATGGTGATTTTGTGTAATCAGGCAGCACTATATGGACCATTCATCAGACTCCCATGAATGGGCAACGTGCCTTACATGACAGAGGCACTCTCTGAACCTTTTGCACTGACTGGAAAGATATGGCAATTGTCTCTTTGCACAGGATTGATGGGAACATACTGGAATAAAAATGTTAGAACAAATCTCAAATTGTGGTGTCGTTGATTAGAAATCAGAAATCAAATCTCTGCTTGGAGTCATTGAACAGTAACCCTTATTACTTACCTCCAGGGGATGAAAATCCATAACCTGGTCCTGTAATGGGCATATAGGTTCCCGGCTTGTTACATAGCTCTGTACTGTAACTTACAGCATATGTCCGTATTATGACCGGGAGAGATTTCTATCCACTGGAAGTAAACAGAGTCCACATTCAATGACTACAGATATCAATGACTAGCAGATATCTTGAAAACTGTATTTAAAGGGAACCTGTCACCGGGATTTTGTGCATAGAGCTGAGGACATGGGCTGCTAGATGGCCGCTAGCACATCCGCAATACCCAGTCCCCATAGCTCTGTGTGCTTTCATTGTGTAAAAAAAACGATTTGATACATATGCAAATTAACCTGAGATGAGTCCTGTCCCTGACTCATCTCATGTACAGGACTCATCTCAGGTCATTTGCATATGTATCAAATGTTTTTTTTACACAATAAAAGCACACAGAGCTATGGGGACTGGGTATTGCAGATGTGCTAGTGGCCATCTAGCAGCCCATGTCCTCAGCTCTATGCACAAAATCCTGGTGACAGGTTCCCTTTAAATAATACAGAAAATGATAAAATAATAATAAAAAATACAGAAATTATAAAACAATTACAGGATGTAGTGTTCTGTGTATTGAGTAGTAGTTTTAATTTGACACTCGTGAGGTCACACATCCTTCACATAGCAACACAATTATATATGCTGTGGAGTGATTGATATGCTGAGAGCCGAGGACTACACATATGTATGAGCCAAACTGGGACGTGTTGATATCCGGGATACTATTCAGATTAAATAGTGATGAAATTACCCATATGTATGGTCCAGCTGTAAGGATGGATCCATATTTCCTTCCCCAGTGCTAACAACTATAAAAGAAACTCTTTGGAAGGGCTTAAAGTGTAACTGTTATTTCGAATTTAAAGAGTCTTCTATCAAAACTGATTCAGACCGATACTCGCCATGTTTGCTGGAATGCGGCCGGATCTCCGCCGGTCCCCATAATAATGAGTGGGGTTGGACGGAAGCTTACAAACCTTCGGCAATGCCGGAATGCACAGAGGTGGAACAGTCTGCTGGATCTCTGACACTCGTGTGCAACTAGCCTGTCTTCAGTCTAAAGATGCCTGTGTGTAAGAAGTCAGGTAGGCAGGGTGATGAGTAGTGATAGTAAGGCCACATGTCCGAGACTGGGGTAGTGACAAGACGTGGCTGGAAGCCTCAGCATGTTACACACAGATGTCTTCTGCTGACTGACGACAGATTCTCCTTAGCAATGCTGTTAGAGCTTTGCTGAGAAGACTCTTTACACCCTGTTTTGTAGTAGAAAGAAACATATTTCCCTAATAAAGTATATTACAAATATGTTTGTGTCCTTACACAATATAAAAAGTAAACTGAAATTACAGTTGCACTTTAAAGGGGGTTATGCCATGATTAATGTAAAAAATGAAAATCAGACATTATATATATATATATATATATATATATATACAAACCGGATTCCCAAAAAGTTGGGACACTAAACAAATTGTGAATAAAAACTTAATGCAATGATGTGGAGATGGCAAATGTCAATATTTTATTTGTAATAGAACGTAGATGACAGATCAAACGTTTAATCCGAGTTAATGTATCATTTTAAAGGAAAAATATGTTGATTCAAATTTTCACGGTGTCAACAAATCCCCAAAAAGTTGGGACAAGTAGCAATAAGAATATATTTATAGTATGGTGGCTCACTCCGCATACAGTTGTGGAAATGGGTGCTACTAAGTCTAATATGACTCACCCAGTCATAGGTTGGATAATATATAAGAATGTGTAGGAAGACTGAGCACTCACCAGCTGGATCAATTAGAGAACAAACGGATATATAGCAAAATAATTTATTTAATATTTATATATAGCCCTAAATCTAAAATGCAGCGGAATCAATAATAATATGGTATATAAAAAATTGATGTTCAAATATAATAAATACACCTATAATAAAATGCAGTCGTATATATATAGCTTAAACAATATTAAAAAACATAATGAACCTAGAAAAAAGGGCAATTGTTCACAGTATATAAAAACATATACAGATGGTTGGAATAAATATTTAGTAGACTGCTGATCAGTTCGGGGAGTACGCCAAATAAAGTGTCCAAGTCGAAATATTGCAATGAATATACGATAAAATACTGATCAGTATAGTGAATGCGCCAGATATGGTATCCAATAGTCATCAATAGTCAAAAGCAGATTAGTCTCCCTGTGTTTAGAGAGATCGGTTCGCTTCGTATGAAGTACTTTGATCAATGTAGCTAGGTGGACATATATTTTTATTTAATGGATATAGTACACCTGTTATTCGCCGTCTAATGTGAGTATAACCGTGGCGTCCCACGAGGCTCACTGTATTAGATTCGGCGGTACCTGAGTCTGGTCGCTTGCTTGAGGTGGTTGGGATGAGCGTGTAGCTCTCGGCGTAAGGAGTCTTCTGGTGATATTCACCGATGCTGCAAGCCTGGACCTAGTTGATGAGTAACAAGGTGTTTCCTCCACACTAGCAAAGAGTTATACTTCCGGCAGAGTCAAAGTTCAATTATCGGGATATTGGGGTCTCGTAGTTTTTTCATCAGCTGATGTCCGAGGTATACAATAACCAGACGCGTTTCGGGGTCCTTTCCTGGCCCCTTCCTCAGTGGTGGTCTGTAGGAGGGTTTTGACCCTCTTTTTATACCCAACATCCCTTAAAGTGAGCTGGAGCAAAAACAAAATTGTGGATTTTGAATCTGATCGCATGGAAACTCTGACATGGAGCAGTCTAAATGGTTGTTATTTTTATAAGGAAAGGTATTTTCAGGTGTTGTGTTGAAAATCAGTTTTAGCGATCCTATTATCTGGCGTTTCTCAATTAAATCCCGTTTTCATTTTGCAGTGATTTCCATATGATTTATCAATGCGGTTTTTTAAAACGCAAATGCGGTTCCTTCAATGCATATGCGTTTTATTGTCCCCTATATTTGTAGGTGCAAGTTATATTGGTTTTCAATAATTTTATATCATACAATACAATATAGGGATAAAAAATGACTCTACAAACAAGTCAGAAACAATGAATAACAACTACAGTTTCAATACAGTCTTAATATGGCCTGCATCATTTTAATTATATTGTTATATCTGAAATATTGTTACATCATATGTAATGCAGTAGCTTAAAATATAGAACTGACAGGAATTGATATATCTTGTGCCTTTATATATGATAAACATTTGCAGCTTATAAAAGTAATGAATGTATATTTTTGAACATTTTATATCTAAGATTTTTACTTCTATATATATTTCTTTTTATTGCATTGTTTTTTATTTTTATCTTTATTTATTTTTTATTATATTTTTTATCCCTATATTGTATTGTATGATATAAAATTATTGAAAACCAATATAACTTGCACCTACAAATATAGGGGACAATAAAACGCATATGCATTGAAGGAACCGCATTTGCGTTTTAAAAAACCGCATTGATAAATCATATGGAAATCACTGCAAAATGAAAACGGGATTTAATTGAGAAACGCCAGATAATAGGATCACTAAAACTGATTTTCAACACAACACCTGAAAATACCTTTCCTTATAAAAATAACAACCATTTAGACTGCTCCATGTCAGAGTTTCTATGCGATCAGATCCAAAATCCACAATTTTGTTTTTGCTCCAGCTCACTTTAAGGGATGTTGGGTATAAAAAGAGGGTCAAAACCCTCCTACAGACCACCACTGAGGAAGGGGCCAGGAAAGGACCCCGAAACGCGTCTGGTTATTGTATACCTCGGACATCAGCTGATGAAAAACCTACGAGACCCCAATATCCCGATAATTGAACTTTGACTCTGCCGGAAGTATAACTCTTTGCTAGTGTGGAGGAAACACCTTGTTACTCATCAACTAGGTCCAGGCTTGCAGCATCGGTGAATATCACCAGAAGACTCCTTACGCCGAGAGCTACACGCTCATCCCAACCACCTCAAGCAAGCGACCAGACTCAGGTACCGCCGAATCTAATACAGTGAGCCTCGTGGGACGCCACGGTTATACTCACATTAGACGGCGAATAACAGGTGTACTATATCCATTAAATAAAAATATATGTCCACCTAGCTACATTGATCAAAGTACTTCATACGAAGCGAACCGATCTCTCTAAACACAGGGAGACTAATCTGCTTTTGACTATTGATGACTATTGGATACCATATCTGGCGCATTCACTATACTGATCAGTATTTTATCGTATATTCATTGCAATATTTCGACTTGGACACTTTATTTGGCGTACTCCCCGAACTGATCAGCAGTCTACTAAAAATTTATTCCAACCATCTGTATATGTTTTTATATACTGTGAACAATTGCCCTTTTTTCTAGGTTCATTATGTTTTTTAATATTGTTTAAGCTATATATATACGACTGCATTTTATTATAGGTGTATTTATTATATTTGAACATCAATTTTTTATATACCATATTATTATTGATTCCGCTGCATTTTAGATTTAGGGCTATATATAAATATTAAATAAATTATTTTGCTATATATCCGTTTGTTCTCTAATTGATCCAGCTGGTGAGTGCTCAGTCTTCCTACACATTCTTAAGTAGCAATAAGAGGCTGGAAAAAGTAAATTTGAGCATAACGAAGAGCTGGAAGACAAATTAACACTAATTAGGTCAATTGGCAACATGATTGGGTATAAAAAGAGCTTCTCAGAGTGGCAGTGTCTCTCAGAAGCCAAGATGGGTAGAGGATCACCAATTCCCACAATGTTGCGCAGAAAGATAGTGGAGCAATATCAGAAAGGTGTTACCCAGCGAAAAATTGCAAAGACTTTGCATCTATCATCATCAACTGTGCATCACATCATCCGAAGATTCAGAGAATCTGGAACAATCTATGTGCGTAAGGGTCAAGGCCGTAATACCATACTGGATGCCCGTGATCTCCGGGCCCTTAAACGACACTGCACCACAAACAGGATTGCTACTGTAAAGGAAAGCACAGAATGGGCTCAGGAATACTTCCAGAAACCATTGTCAGTGAACACAATCCACCGTGCCATCCGCCGTTGCCAGCTTAAACTCTACAGTGCAAAGAAGAAGCCATTTCTAAGCAAGATCCACAAGCTCAGGTGGTTTCACTGGGCCAGGGATCATTTAAAATAGAGTGTGGCAAAATGGAAGACTGTTCTGTGGTCAGACGAGTCACGATTCAAAGTTCTTTTTGGAAATCTGGGACGCCATGTCATCCGGACCAAAGAGGACAAGGACAACCCAAGTTGTTATCAACGCTCAGTTCAGAAGCCTGCATCTCTGATGGTATGGGATTGCATGAGTGCGTGTGGCATGGGCAGCTTGCATGTCTGGAAAGGCACCATCAATGCAGAAAAATATACTCAGGTTCTAGAACAACATATGCTCCCATCCAGACGTCATCTCTTTCAGGGAAGACCCTGCATTTATCAACAAGATAATGCCAGACCACATTCTGCATCAATCACAACATCATGGCTGCGTAGGAGAAGGATATGGGTACTGAAATGGCCAGTCTGCAGTCCAGATCTTTCACCTATAGAGAACATTTGGCGCATCATAAAGAGGAAGGTGCAACAAAGAAGGCCCAAGACGATTGAACAGTTAGACGCCTGTATTAGACAAGAATGGGAGAGCATTCCTATTTCTAAACTTGAGAAACTGGTCTCCTCGGTCCCCAGACGTCTGTTGAGTGTTGTAAGAAGAAGGGGAGATGCCACACAGTGGTGAAAATGGCCTTGTCCCAACTTTTTGGGGATTTGTTGACACCATGAAATTCTGATTCAACATATTTTTCCCTTAAAATGGTAAATTTTCTCAGTTTAAACTTTTGTTCCGTGATTTATGTTCTATTCTGAATAAAATATTAGAAGTTGGCACCTCCACATCATTGCATTCAGTTTTTATTCACAATTTGTATAGTGTCCCAACTTTTTTGGAATCTGGTTTGTATATATATATATATATATATATATATATATATATATATGTATAGTACGGGACATTACCTTATAAACAAAGCTAGAACCAGCCCTGTACCTGACATGGATCCGGAGATCTCCACATTCACTGCTCTACTAGATTATCTTCAGCTTGGCAGCTCAGGAGTGTGTCCTTTCTGCTGCAGATCTCTCCCTGTAACTGCCCCAGCTTTAACAGAACATATGGCTGGTGGCAGATGAAGATTTAAACTAAGCGCGTTCAACCAGCTCAGTGAGACGGACAAAAACATATAGAAAAGAACAGACAGCAGGTGGCGCTATACAGATAGATTTTATTGAACAGCTCAGTGGCTATGCTAAATTTTTTATTACATGTCCTTACAGAAGTATTCCAATTCAAAGAGCTGGTTTGAAAAAATTTAGAATATGTTTCATGACACAACCCCTTTAAAGGTCCTTTTACGCAAGCTAAGCATTGGACCAATTATTGGGAACAAATGTTCCTACGAATGGTCGTTTACGTTAATTGGCCTGTGTAAAGGTGCTGCTGATCACCCAATAAATAAGCAAAAAACGCTTGTCAGGTGATTTCGTCTTTCCTGCATCATCCAAAATCGTCATTTGTCAGCATCACGTCGCTCTGTGTAGACAGGGATGTGCTACCAACACTATACAAATGGAGGCTGAATGATGAGAAGGCCGATCTTATGCTAATATAGCGATGTAGTAGAGTTAACACTCATGCTTTCTGAGATGTGTTATCTAAACTAAGCAAACACCTTCAATTGCTTTTCAATGGCTTTTATTTCAAGATAACACGATAATTTAAGAAATTTGAGTTGAGTTTGAGTGCTAACCCTGCTACATCTGTATGGTCAGTCGGCACTTGTTTACTGCCAGGCACCAGCCTGTTTAAAAGGACCCTTCGAGCACAGCCAAGCCATCCGTTTTTCTGGTGCAGCTTTGGAAGCTGAAATCAGAAGTGAATTATAAAAGGAGAGAAAGTATAAAGAAAAGATACTGCTACTACTTTTTTTTTTATTTTATTCACTCTAGGTTTTGGCTTCCAAAATGGAAACCTGACCCTGTGACTGTATCATTAGGCAACAGAAACTTCCATTAGATGTCCTCCTCTTCTGCTGTGGATACCAGGCAAGCTAATCCTCACAGTCTACAGCCAAACAAGGCGGTGAGTACAAGGCTGTGTGTCTTAAAGGCTGGCAGTCAGCGGGGTTAGGAAAGTTTTACAGCTTCCTAATATTCAGGTTTGCAGTCTGTGAATGTAAACATTCTCATTAACTAACAGCAAATATGTAAAAAATGTCGAGAAACTGAAACTCAAGTGGTTGGGGTTACAGAAACAGTTGTCCTGCACTTTCACTTCTATAGGAATTACGGAAACAGTATATCACATCCTGCTCGGCTGTTTCTGCAACCCCAGCCACCTCTGGCCGCCCCAAACATAGGGTGTTCTGATCTCAGCCATGAATGATGTGACGCAACGGTTAGTTGCAACGCAATCTGCAACTTTTCCCCACTAAAGCCAGGTCTCAAAAAGTGGGCGGGGAAGGAGACGGACCAGCTGGCCCGTCTCATTCATTATTTTCTACTACTGTTTTAGGCATAAAAGCCAGCTAGGTAGCTGTCTTACATTTAGACCGACGCTGGATGCGCCGACTTTTTGTGGAGCCCGGCGCCTCTTCATAACTTTGATTCACCTCCAGATATAGGGGTTATTAAATGACCCCCTATTTCTGTACAGTATTGTATTTTTATGTTAATGCTATACATTCACCAGCAGGCTGTGCCAGAGAGGCACAGCCTGCTGGGAAACACTGGAGGTAGGCCTTGGTCTTTCACTAGGCTCCTGCCTGCCTGCACTGACATCAGCACCCCACGATCCAATCCGATGGGCCAGCCGAAGGCCCCTTAGTGAGCACCATAAAAAGGCATATGGGATCACCCATCATTCAGCTCAGCCTTTCAGAGATGCAGGGCCCATCACTCATCTCAGCCTTTCAGAGATGCAGGGCCCATCACTCATCTCAGCCTTTCAGAGATGCAGGGCCCATCACTCATCTCAGCCTTTCAGAGATGCAGCGCCCATCACTCATCTCAGCCTTTCAGAGATGCAGGGCCCATCACTCATCTCAGCCTTTCAGAGATGCAGGGCCCATCACTCATCTCAGCCTTTCAGAGATGCAGGGCCCATCACTCATCTCAGCCTTTCAGAGATGCAGGGCCCATCACTCATCTCAGCCTTTCAGAGATGTAGGGCCCATCACTCATCTCAGCCTTTCAGAGATGTAGGGCCCATCACTCATCTCAGCCTTTCAGAGATGCAGGGCCCATCACTCATCTCAGCCTTTCAGAGGTGCAGGGCCCATCACTCATCTCAGCCTTTCAGAGGTGCAGGGCCCATCACTCATCTCAGCCTTTCACAGGTGAAGGGCCCATCACTCATCTCAGCCTTTCACAGGTGCAGGGCCCATCACTCAGCCCAGTCTTGCAGAGATGCAGGGCCCATCACTCATCTCAGCCTTTCACAGGTGCAGGGCCCATCACTCATCTCAGCCTTTCACAGGTGCAGGGCCCATCACTCATCTCAGCCGTTCACAGGTGGAGGGCCCATCACTCAGCCCAGTCTTGCAGAGGTACAGGGGATACCACTCAGTTCAGTAACTCAGAGGTGCAGGGCCCATCACTCATCTCAGCCGTTCACGGGTGCAGGGCCCATCACTCATCTCAGCCTTTCAGAGATGCAGGGCCCATCACTCATCTCAGCCTTTCAGAGATGCAGGGCCCATCACTCATCTCAGCCTTTCAGAGATGTAGGGCCCATCACTCATCTCAGCCTTTCAGAGATGTAGGGCCCATCACTCATCTCAGCCTTTCAGAGATGCAGGGCCCATCACTCATCTCAGCCTTTCAGAGGTGCAGGGCCCATCACTCATCTCAGCCTTTCACAGGTGAAGGGCCCATCACTCATCTCAGCCTTTCACAGGTGCAGGGCCCATCACTCAGCCCAGTCTTGCAGAGATGTAGGGCCCATCACTCATCTCAGCCTTTCAGAGATGTAGGGCCCATCACTCATCTCAGCCTTTCAGAGATGCAGGGCCCATCACTCATCTCAGCCTTTCAGAGGTGCAGGGCCCATCACTCATCTCAGCCTTTCAGAGGTGCAGGGCCCATCACTCATCTCAGCCTTTCACAGGTGAAGGGCCCATCACTCATCTCAGCCTTTCACAGGTGCAGGGCCCATCACTCAGCCCAGTCTTGCAGAGATGCAGGGCCCATCACTCATCTCAGCCGTTCACAGGTGCAGGGCCCATCACTCATCTCAGCCGTTCACAGGTGCAGGGCCCATCACTCAGCCCAGTCTTGCAGAGGTACAGGGGATACCACTCAGTTCAGTAACTCACAGGTGAAGGGCCCATCACTCAGCCCAGTCTTGCAGAGGTGCAGGGGACACCACTCAGTTCAGTAACTCAGAGGTGTGGGGCCCATCACTCAGCCCAGTCTTGCAGAGTTGCAGGGCACACCACTTAGATGCACTTCTGTAAATGTGGGAGGCAGGAGTGCTGCAAATTTATTAAGAGGTGCATGGCTCATGTTGTGTAATGGATTTGGCACATCTTCATAGACATGTTAGACATGTGTCTCTTCTTTACGCCACATTTTGTTTGGCTTAGTTTAGATCACGTTTTTTTTAAGGAAATTGTGGCGCATGCCATTCATAAATCTGTTTAATTTTAGAACTTATCTTCTTAACCACACGCCTTTTGTAGGCATTTTTCAAAACAGTTTATTGAGGTGCAAAATGTATCTAAAATGCTTAAAGTAACTATTGTTTGCATCTATATTTCATATATCAATATTATAAGCTAAGAAAATGTGTAACATACTCTAGCTTATTACATAAAAGTTCTTCTTTCTCCTCCTCCTGCCTCCCATACCTATCATTCACTGGTAAAATCTGTATACTGCTGCCCATAGAAGTCTATTGAGTGGGAAGGGGGAGGAGTAGGAAGAAGCAGAGGCAGTGTGAGAGTCACAGACAAACAGAGATGCTGCAGCTTCCCACCCAGGAGTACTGCTGTATCCCCCATATTGCTACTGCTTCTGTGAGTGAGAGATAGGGGAGCAGAATCTCCTCCACACATTCTGGAGCGGAGCTTAGGGACAACTGACAATTAGAGATGGAGGCTGCAGATTTAAACTGGTAACCCCGGTAGCCCGCAAATGGTCATGCTAGGTATGTTCAGTACAGCTGATGCCCTCTCACTGACATTCTCTGAGCCATTTCATGAATATTCATGGATCAGGCAAGTACCTGTCCTACTACACAGGACAATTATCACCTGAGTCCTTGTATATCCATCAGCAGTAACCAAACATAATGTCATTATCCTTATTACTCTCTGTACAAGCAGTAATATAGTGGCACAGAAATGTCCTATGGCAGTCCATAGTCTGTGAAAGGTAAGAGCAGAGAATGTATCGCAATGTGCGGACAGGAATCAAAACCTGTTCTTCTGGCAACTTAAACGCAAGAAAGATCTCGAAGATCTGTATTAATGGGTTTGTCCAACTGATGACATTTTTTTCAAACAGGTTCAGATCAGTGTAAAATAATAATAAAAATCGCTTTACCTTGTCTTTACTGATCCCCCGTGAATTTCTACTTCCTGGTTCCGCTCAAAATGTCAAATTTTCTTTGTGGTCAGATAGACCAGGACGCACAGGCTGAGGTGGGGGCTGGGATTGGTGAGGTGAGCAAGGGTGCATCTAGCCTTTCTGCTGCCTTAGGTGAAAATTTAAATGGCACAACAACCCCCCCCCCCCCATGCCAAATTCTCAATCCAATCCTTCCCTCCCTTCTCTAGTTAGAGAAATATGTGAATGGAGATTACATACAAGACTATGAAACATGCAGGGTAATACACCACATATCTCTTACACCAAGGGATGTCTCCTCTGATGTAGATGTTCTCTTTCCTCATCTTTTCCATAAGACCACCTTGATGACTTCTTTCAGCTGCATCTGGTCTCTGCAGAGATTGTCACACAGACATTTAGGTTCTTTACCATCATCCTCATCCTGCTGCTACCCCTAATACTATGCCTGCTGTGCCCCTCAATGCTCAAAAACACCACACAGATAGTCCCCCCCATAGTAATCGTGCTCCTAGACTGCCCCTTACAGTACCCTCAATATCAAGATCGCTCCCGAGTGTCCCGATTAATAGTACTAATAATGCCCCCCACAGTACTAATAACTCAGCCATAAAGCCCCTAGTGGAAGTAAGGCTCTGCTATAGTACCACCAGCAGTAACAAGGATCCCTAATAAAGCACCCATTTAGAGCCCTCAGTGGTCATTAAGCCAATCTATAAAGGTGGCCATACACAGAAGATTAAAGTTGGCCGGAATGGCAGAAAAACTAACGTGAATGAGCATTCGTGACTGACAACATTGTGCTGGAAAACTTTATTGATGTCATGATCGGTTGAATTTAACCGACCACTTGCCATTGTGCACAAGCACCAGAGAGAGTGTTTTATTTTTTATTAAAAACTGACTCCCTGGTTGTGAAGCTTAGTTGGTGGTATCGTTCCCACAAACTATCTCATGGACGACTGATTGGCCACAATGCAGTCGATCATTATCTCAAATGTATGGACAGCTTAAAGAGGACCTTTCATGTTTTTTTTTAAAGTTTAGATAAATACCTTTCCTTGCGGGTTACCCCCCGCTGATGCTGCCACCCTGCCTGTTTTTTTTTCAAATATCTCTCCTACGCCCCAAACACAGTGGAGAGCGAGAAGGTGATCTTTTTTTTTTCTCCCTGGCTGTGACGCTCTCCTCTGTGATTGGATCCAGGCAGAAACCCTGGTGTCTCCTCCTCCCTGTACCGTCGCTCAGTATTAACATACTGAGCGGGAAAACTGCAGGGGACATAGGAGAGATATTTTAAAAAACAGGCAGGGTACACCACAAGGAAGGGTATTTATCTAAACTAAAAACTAAACATGAAAGGTCCTCTGTAAGGCACACCTATAGTGGCCCCAGCGTTTATAAAGCCCCATCCAAAGCCTCCTGTAGTTATAATGACCCCTGTATTCTAATGACCCCTGTAGCATCAGTATGTATAAGTGCTCCCCCCAGCAGTGCCCCCAGTATTATAATGCCCCTTGGAGTGGTAATTTATTTAATGCTCCCCCCTCACCTGTAGTGTGCCTTACAGTGTAATGCCCCTCTGTAGTGGTAATATATATAATGCCCCCCCCCCCACATAGTGCTCCCTATAGTACTAATATGTTAAAATACTCACCTGTGCCCCGCTATATGCCACTGTTCGCAATGCAGGTCACATACTGGATCAGGACACAGGCATTAGTGACCACATCATCCCACCACCTGAGACCAGGCGCAGTTCACGCCGATGTCATTGAGACCTTCTGTACCTTTCTACTGCCTCATAGGCTTCAGGACTAGTGGCCTGCGGGGACTGGAGCCATAGGCATATGACAGACACAGCCCTGAAGGTTAGTATCACTTATTTTATACCAAAACAGCCCTGTGCCTATAGTTTTCTACAGGTCCTTCTAAAAAAATTAGCATATTGTGATAAAGTTCATTATTTTCTGTAAGTACTGCTAAACATTAGACTTTCATATATTTTAGATTCATTACACACAACTGAAGTAGTTCAAGCTTTTTATTGTTTTAATATTGATGATTTTGGCATACAGCTCATGAAAACCCAAAATTCCTATCTAAAAAAATTTGCATATCATGAAAAGGTTCTCTAAACGAGCTATTGACCTAATCATCTGAATCAACTAATTAACTCTAAACACCTGCAAAAGATTCCTGAGGCTTTTAAAAACTCCCAGCCTGGTTCATTACTCAAAACCGCAATCATGGGTAAGACTGCCGACCTGACTGCTATCCAGAAGGCCATCATTGACACCCTCAAGCAAGAGGGTAAGACACAGAAAGACATTTCTGAACGAATAGGCTGTTCCCAGAGTGCTGTATCAAGGCACCTCAGTGGGAAGTCTGTGGGAAGGAAAAAGTGTGGCAGAAAACGCTGCACAACGAGAAGAGGTGACCGGACCCTGAGGAAGATTGTGGAGAAGGACCGATTCCAGACCTTGGGGGACCTGCGGAAGCAGTGGACTGAGTCTGGAGTAGAAACATCCAGAGCCACCATGTACAGGCGTGTGCAGGAAATGGGCTACAGGTGCTGCATTCCCCAGAAACAGCGGCAGAAGCAACTGACCTGGGCTACAGAGAAGCAGCACTGGACTGTTTCTCATTGGTCAAAAGTACTTTTTTCGGATGAAAGCAAATTTTGCATGTCATTCGGAAATCAAGGTGCCAGAGTCTGGAGGAAGACTGGGGAGAGGGAAATGCCAAAATGCCTGAAGTCCAGTGTCAAGTACCCACAGTCAGTGATGGTCTGGGGTGCCATGTCAGCTGCTGGTGTTGGTCCACTGTGTTTTATCAAGGGCAGGGTCAATGCAGCTAGCTATCAGGAGATTTTGGAGCACTTCATGCTTCCATCTGCTGAAAAGCTTTATGGAGATGAAGATTTCATTTTTCAGCACGACCTGGCACCTGCTCACAGTGCCAAGACCACTGGTAAATGGTTTACTGACCATGGTATTACTGTGCTCAATTGGCCTGCCAACTCTCCTGACCTGAACCCCATAGAGAATCTGTGGGATATTGGGAAGAGAAAGTTGAGAGACGCAAGACCCAACACTCTGGATGAGCTTAAGGCCGCTATCGAAGCATCCTGGGCCTCCATAACACCTCAGCAGTGCCACAGGCTGATTGCCTCCATGCCACGCCGCATTGAAGCAGTCATTTCTGCAAAAGGATTCCCGACCAAGTATTGAGTGCATAACTGAACATCATTATTTGAAGGTTGACTTTTTTTGTATTAAAAACACTTTTCTTTTATTGGTCGGATGAAATATGCTAATTTTTTTATCACAATATGCAATTTTTTTTAGAAGGACCTGTATGTGGCTAATGCAAGTGCTAAAGGGGAAAGCGTCGGGTTCCTGCCTAGCTGCTGGAATGTATGTGCAACACAAACAAAACCCTTCTATGACATTGTTAGACGTGTCTGGGCTTATACTGTGTCAGTGAATGCCATAAATGCATCAAATACATCAGTGACATCTATTGCTATTGTTTTAGTGAGTGATGTAAGGGCTGTTTCAATAGAAGATTCTGAAAAGCATAGGTATTCTCAAATAATCTCACAGCATAATCCATAAAATCACATCACGTTTTATGTCTCCGTTTGACGTATATGTTAAATAAAAAAAGGATACAAAAATGCAGCATACCACGTTCTTGTATCCTGCACAGTCCGGTATGTATATGTTTTTTTGGGAAAAAAACAATGGACAGTCTATGTTTAACGGATGCCACTGTATAGCATCAGTCTCAGGCATCCATTTAATGTATACGTTTTTTGTATACGTTAAACGGATGCGGACCCACACTATTGTACTATACACTCACCTAAAGAATTATTAGGAACACCATACTAATACGGTTTTGGACCCCTTTTGCCTTCAGAACTGCCTTAATTCTACGTGGCATTGATTCAACAAGGTGCTGATAGCATTCTTTAGAAATGTTAGCCCATATTGATAGGATAGCATCTTGCAGTTGATGGAGATTTGAGGGATGCACATCCAGGGCACGAAGCTCCCTTTCCACCACATCCCAAAGATGCTCTATTGGGTTGAGATCTGGTGACTGTGGGGCCATTTTAGTACAGTGAACTCATTATCATGTTCAAGAAACCAATTTGAAATGATTCGAGCTTTGTGACATGGTGCATTATCCTGCTGGAAGTAGCCATCAGAGGATGGGTACATGGTGGTCATGAGGGATGGACATAGTCAGAAACAATGCTCAGGTAGCACGTGGCATTTAAACGATGGCCAATTGGCACTAAGGGGCCTAAAGTGTGCCCAGAAAACATCCCCCACACCATTACACCACCACCACCAGCCTGCACAGTGGTAACAAGGCATGATGGATACATGTTCTCATTCTGTTTACGCCAAATTCGGACTCTACCATTTAAATGTCTCAACAGAAATCGAGACTCATCAGACCAGGCAACATTTTCCAGTCTTCAACAGTCCAATTTTGGTGAGCTCGTGCAAATTGTAGCCTCCCTTTCCTATTTGTAGTGGAGATGAGTGGTACCCGGTGGGGTCTTCTGCTGTTTTAGCCCACCTTTCTTTCCCATTCTGACATTCAGTTTGGAGTTCAGGAGATTGTCTTGACCAGGACCACAACCCTACATGCATTGAAGCAACTGCGATGTGATTGGTTGACTAGATAATCGCATTAATGAGAAATAGAACAGGTGTTCCGAATAATTCTTTAGGTGAGTGTATATGGTCTATAAGCCTATCATAGATAGTCTTAGGCCCCCTGCACATGAACGTGTGCGCCCCGTGGTCGTGCTGCGACCCGCAAAATGCGAGCCGCAATGCACGAACACAGTCCGTGGGACAGCCACAGTGGATCGCTGACCCATTCACTTGAATGGGTCCGCGATCCGGCCATTCCGCAAAAAGATAGGACATGTTCTATCTTTTTGCGGAACGAAAGTACGGTACGAAACCCCACGGAAGCACTCTGTAGTGCTCCCGTAGGGTTCCGTTCCGTGCTTCCGCTCCGTACCATTCCACATCTCTGGATTTGTGGACCCATTCAAGTGAATGGGTCCGCATCCGTGATGCAGAATGCCCACGGAACGGCACCTGTGTATTGTGTGTCCGCAATACGGCAACGGGAAGCACACGTTCGTGTGAAGGGGGCCTTAAATGATACGGGCACGCAGCCACTTTAACCATATGGCAAACAGTGCCACTAAACCAGGCCCCCTTGGTACTTTTCTTGCATGGGGCACCATTACATCTAGGCTAGGTTATATAGTCACACATTGCAGTCGAGGTGCAGTTAAGGGCTCATGATATCCTACAGTATTTTCAGTCCGCATCCAATCCACGTTTTTTTGCAGGTTGGATGTTGATCCCTTCATCTCAATGGGGCTACAAAAGATGTGGATAGCACCCCCGTATTTTGTCTGCATCTGGAAGTCCATTCTGCAGACCTGCAAAAAATAGAACATGTCCCATTATTCTTGTCCATTTAGCGGACAAGGATAGGACATTTCTGAAGGAGTAAAAAATAAATAAATAAAATGGCGGCAGGCTCTTGGCCGGTATCCGTGGATAAAGTGGTGTGCAGGAGCCCTAAACCACATGCATTTGCCATGGCTGTGGTGTGAATGCATTGTTTATGTAAAATGTTTCACCTTTAAAAACCACTGCAAAAACACAGGCATTTTTTCAAAGTGGTTTTATCTGTAAATTTTTATTTTTATAAAAGGAAAAATTGCTTTGTAAACAAAAGTGGTTTTATCTGAACTGCCACGAGTGAATATACCCTTCGGATGCCTTTATGCACAGCAGATTTTATTGTAGACATTTCTGCAAATTAAATCCAGATCCTTTCATCTGTATATGGCTTGCGGAAATCCACGTGCTTGCCTCCAAAACAACCCCATTCAGATGAACTGAGCTGACTTTCAGCTGCTGAAATTTCAGAAACAAAATCTGCCACATGTGAAGGCCCCCTTAGGCCTCTTTCACACGGGCGTCATGTTTTTTGCCCGGATAAGAGGCGGGTGCGTTGCGGGAAAATGCACGATTTTTCCGCGCGAGTGCAAAACATTGTCATGCGTTTTGCACTCGCGTGAGAAAAGTCGCGCATGTTTGGTACCCAGACCCGAACTTCTTCACAGAAGTTCGGGCTTGGGATTGATGTTCTGTAGATTGTATTATTTTCCCTTATAACATGGTTATAAGGGAAAATAATAGCATTCTGACTACAGAATGCATAGTATAATAGTGCTGGAAGGGTTAAAAATAATAAAAAAGTTAACTCACCTTCTCCTCTTGTTAGCGTAGATCCCGGTCTGTTCTTTAGCTGTGGACTGAATGACCTGAGGTGACGTCAGATCACATGCTCCAATCACATGGTCCATCACCGTGGTGATGGAGCATGTGATCTGACGTCATCAAAGGTCCTTTAGCCACAGCTAAAGAACAGACCGGCATCTACGCTAACAAGAGGAGAAGGTGAGTTAACTTTTTTATTATTTTTAACCCTTCCAGCGCTATTATACTATGCATTCTGTAGTCAGAATGCTATTATTTTCCCTTATAACCATGTTATAAGGGAAAATAATACAGTGAATAGACTGTCACCTAGAACCCATGCGTGAAAATCGCACCGCATCCGCACTTGCTTGTGGATGCATGCGATTTTCACGCAACCCCATTCATTTCTATAGGGCCTGCGTTACGTGAAAAACGCACAAAGAGGAGCATGCTGCGATTTTCACGCAACGCACAAGTGATGCGTGAAAATCACCGCTCGTGTGCACTGTCCCATAGAAATGAATGGGTCAGGATTCAGTGCGGGTGCAGTGCGTTCACCGCACGCATCGCACCCGCACGGAAAACTCGCCCGTGTGAAAGGGGCCTTAGGCTGAGTTCACACGGGCGAGATTTCCGCGTGGGTGCAATGCAGGAGGTGAACGCATTGCACCCGCACTGAATCCGGACCCATTCATTTCTATGGGGCTGTGCACATGAACTGTGATTTTCACGCATCACTTATGCGTTGTGTGAAAATTGCAGCATGCTCTATATTGTGCGTTTACAGGCCCCATAGAAGTGAATGGGGCTGAGTGAAAATCACAAGCATCCGCAAGCAAGTGTGGATGCGGTGCGATTTTCACGCGTGGTTGCTAAGATGAAAGTCTATTCCCTGTATTATTTTCCCTTATAACATGGTTATAAGGGAAAATAAAAGCATTCTTTAATACAGAATGCTTAGTACAAGGTCAATTGAGGGTTAAAAAATTAAAAATATTTAACTCATCTTCTCCTCTTGATCGCGTAGCTGCCGCTCTCTTCTTACTTCTTTAATCATGAACTGCCGGCTAAAGGACCTGTGGTGACGTCCAATCACATGGTCCAATCACATGATCCATCACCGTGTTAAAACACACGTCACACGGACCAGTCACAAGTGACTGGTCTGCCATAAGGGTATGATCACATGGGACATATTTCAGTGTCTGGGAGGTTCATCTAAGGCCCCTTTCATACGGGCATTGCGGATTGGGGCCGGATGCGTTCAGTGAAACTCGCACTATTTTGCAAGCAAGTTCAGTTGTTCAGTTTTTTCTGCTTTCTCCGCGGGTGCAATGCGTTTTGATGCGTTTTTCACGCGCGTGATAAAAAACGGAAGGTTTACAAACAACATCTCTTAGCAACCATCAGTGAAAAACGCATCGCACCTGCACTTGCTTCCGTATGCAATGCGTTTTTCACTGAAACCTCATTCACTGCTATGGGGCCAGGGCTGCGTGAAAAACACAGAATATAGAACATGCTGCGATTTGCACGCAACGTAAAACTGATGCGTAAAAAACAACGCTCATATACACAGACCCATTGAAATGAATGGGTCAGGATTCAGTGCGGGTGCTATGCGTTCACGTCACGCATTGCACCTGCGCGGAAAACTCGCTCGTGTGAAAGGGGCCTAAATGTTTGCAGAAACCTATGCACGTTACATAAACAACCACATTCAAATGTATCTAGAGATCTTCAGCTGTGGAGATTCCTGCCGCCAATGTAAACATACCTCAAAAACTGGAATATACTGGGCTGATGAAAGCACTGGTCCAGTGCTGAAACGCGTAGTCTCCATGTTTTCTAATTTACTGTGGTACGCAAACCAATACAACAGTTGGCATCACGGCCACATTTTATGATCCGCTATCAGTTATCCTTTCTGGAAGATGCATTTGGCAGTGCTCCCAGAAGTTTTTTTTCCCCCAAAACAGGAATATTAATGGTCGCTGACAAAAGGTTAGAATGTCCAACATAACGGACCTATTAATGCAAAGCAACAGAAGTCTGTGAGCGTACACTGTACAGGATACTAGCGGTGAACAGAGAGGGGGCAGCAACCTCCGGCCCTCCAGCTGCTGTTAAACCTCAACAACCAGCATGTCACTTTGACTTCTATGAGTGTGCATGCTGGGAATTGTAGTCCCACAACAGCTGGTGTGTCTGCGTTTCTGAACCCTGTAATGCCTCAGACAGTAGCCCCCTGTACTTTCTGTGTGGCTTTGTGGATCATATAGAAACTCTCAGTTTGCTACCTACAAATACACAAAGAATAACCAGCGAGGACTCCTTTAGGGTCCATTCACACGTCCGTAAATGTTCTGCGGATCCGCAAAACACGGACACCGGCAATGTGCATTCCGTAATTTGCAGACCGCACATCGCCGGCACTATAATAGAAAATGACTAATCTTGTCTGCAATTGCGGACAAGAAGAGGACATGTTCTATTATTTGCGGAAACTGAAGCATGGATGAGGAATTGCGGATCTGCAAATGCGGATAGCACATTCCGGCCCCATTGAAAATGAATGGGTCTGCACCCGTTCCGCAAAATTGTGTAACGGATGTGGACGTGTGAATGGACCCTTACACTGACACATTTACTGCCTCTGCCTCCCTTGTACATTTTGGTTCCTGTGAAAAACAGGATGAGATTCATCTGTTCAGTTTCTCACCCAAAATATATGGGGAGCACAGAGCAAAAAATACAGCCAGATATAGAAGCCTTACGGTGTGTTCACATGGAGGATTATTTCTGGCTAAAAAATCTGCATGAGTTAGGGTTCATGCACACGGCTGATGTGGGTTCTTGGCGGTCTGCAAATTGCGGATGCACAAAATACAGATGCCGGCCGAGAGCCTGATGCCATTTATTTATTTTTGCACTCCTTCACAAATGTCCTATACTTGTCTGCAAAATGGACAAGAAAAGGACATGCTCCTTCTTTTTTGGGGGCCGCGGAACAGACATACGGATGTGGACAGCACACAGAGTGCTGTCTGCATCTTTTGCGGCCCCATTGAAGTGAATAGGTCCGCATTCAATCCGCAGAAAATGCGGATCCGATGTGGATGAAAACCATGGCTTAGTGCATGAGCCCTTCGATGTGGATTTCACCTTGAGCATTGCAAACGGTGAACTTCACAGTGGAAATCTGCAGAATAAATGGACATGCAGCAGATTTAAAATGCACACCACAGGTCAATTTACAAGGCCTGAGATGGTTCTCAGGATGCAGATGAGATTTCTTAAAATGTCATCCCCTTTGCTAGTACTGGAAAATGCTTAGGATTTGCCGAATGCAAATGAAAACAGTTTTAGTCCCATTTTGATGTACCCTTGAAGAGGTATTCTGGTTATAGAAAGTCATCCCCTTTCAGATTGGTGGGGGTCCTTCCACTGGGACCCCCACTGATCACGGAAAGGGGGACCCATACCCTGCGTTGCACCCCTGAAATGGAAGGAGAAGCTGGTCAGAAAAGTGCGCCGCTGCTCCATTGATTTCTATGGGAGCACTGCACTCGGCTATCTCCTGCGCTCCCATGAATGGAGCAGTGGTGCGCTTTTCCGACCAGCCGCTCTGTCCATTTCAGGTGGGCTCCACGAGGTATGGGGACCCCGTTCTCTTGAGTGGTGGGAGTCCTTGCAGTAGGACCTCCACTGATCTCATAGTTATCCCCTATTCCGTGGATAGGGGATAACTTGTTACAACTGGAATACACCTTTAAGTCCCCAAAACACTTTAAGTTAGTCAGCTGAAACTACCAATTTCAGTGGGGCTTCCCGACTCCCCCCCCCCCCGCAACAGATGAGGTTAGAGAAAAACGGATGGGGCAACTTGAATTTCAGGGCCTGATCCTTTTGATTTGGCATGAGATAAGCTGCTGCCAGATGTGTCTGCCAGCAGCTTTCTCCTCTCTTGCCATTGAATGTGTATGTGGGAGTCGGGAGGAATAGCTGTCGTCTGAACAAGCGCATGGGCACCTGTATACAGTTTGGAACACAATATGTCTATGAAAATACTGAAACAGACACAAAGTTAATGCAGAGGTCCATTCACTGATGGCACACGGAGATCTTGAAAACAGCGAGGAACTGCTATACAAATAATACTATAAAGAACTCTACACAAAGAAGACCCCTTCTCAGATACCAGTAAACAACGATGGCGAGTAGGATGTGCCCTTCACGGCTATCACCTTGCTTACAGTCTTTACAACCTCTTAGGAACATAAAATGTAGGTGCGCCTGCTGATGTGTGCAGAGTACAAAGTCCACATCTTAGAGGCGATGGAGAATAACAACACCTAGAGAAGGTTTATCCTGTGAGACCTGAAAGAACACCATTAAACAAAACAACAAGACAACATACCTCAACGGAAAATACCCAAGAGCAAAATACCTTAAATTCTAGCTAAACACACACACAATTGGGAGAGCAGTACTAGTGGGCAGCTGGTCAAACATTGCATTGGTCTGGTCTCACAAGATAATGACCTAAAGCCTGACAAAAGAGATTAGCCAACAGCGGTCATCCTGACTCCTGTTATGTTCCACTGAGCTGAAAATGCATGTTCTTTCAGTGGAAGGGAAGATGAGCCGCTGCCAGGCAGCTCTGCCACCCTCAGGCGGGCATGATTTAGGTTGGGTTTCCGCATTTAGGTTTTTGAATGCAGTTTTGAAGCCATAAGCAAATATGAATCATAATGGGGGAGTAAGAAAGAAAAATGGTGGTATTCCAGCTTCTAAAAAGTTGTGCTTTATTTAATGCGGTAAAAAGTTCCATAAACAAAACCGGCAAGCGGTCTACGCGTTTCGGACCTATAAATCTTCATCACGGTCCTTACTCTTTTTGTACTGTACTGATATGATGATATGAATACAGTACAAAAGACTACCGATCACATATAAACTACTGTATCATAAATGACTGTGATGCAGTCAGTTCAGGAGATCCGTCCAACACATGGGCCGTGCCTGCTGGGCCGACCGTGGTTGTGTGATTCAACCCTTTCTAGATTTTCTACTGTGGTCGGATCTTTGTTTTTCCTGAGCCAGAGCTTCAAATTAGGCTACTTTCACACTCGTGTTTGGTGCGGATCTGTCATGGATCTGTACAGACGGATCCGTTCAGAACGGATCCGTTTGTATTATCTTTAACATTGCCAAGACAGATCCGTCTTGAACACCATTGAAAGTCAATGGAGGACAGATCCGTTTTCTATTGTGCCATATTGTGTCATAAAAAACGGATCCGTCCCCATTGACTTACATTGTGTGTAAGGACGAATCCGTTTGGCTCAGTTTCGGCAGACGGACACCAAAAGCAGCAGACGGAACGGAGCCAAACTGATGCATTCTGAGCGGATCCTTATCCATTCAGAATGCATTAGGGCAAAACTGATCCGTTTTGGACCGCTTGTGAGAGCCCTGAACGGATCTCACAAACAGAAAGCCAGAGTGAAAGTAGACTAACCTGCACATTTCCATTTTCCGATATTCGCATACAAGCAGGGAAGGCTATAACCTAAAATAAACAACCAACCTGTGTTCACCCATTAAATCCCCTCCTCACTGCAGCATCAACAGTACTGCAGGTCCTACAGCAACGTTGTCACATCATTCACATGGCCGCTTCAGCCATATATGTGTTATTGAGTAGCTGCTGTATACCATTCCCTGTTTGTATCCAAATATCACAAAGTCCTGGAAATCCCTTTAAGGGGTAATATGCTGGTTAACTGCAGCTGCTACTATTAGAGCTCAATACATACAGTTTATCATGTAGGAAAGTGTGCAGCAGCAGGCTCATAATCGCCCTCTAGTGATAACGGCAGGCAGACAGAATTTCAACATTTAGCCCTATGTCTTTATAGAGGATTTGGAGGTCTGAATCTTAATAACCAAGCCTTCTACTGTTAGACTCCATTCACACAACCACAAACCGTTGGTCTGCCAAACACGGGCAGCGGGCGTATGAACTCCGCATTGGACCCATTGAAGTTAATGATCCACAAGATGTTGCGAAAGATAGGACATGTTCTATCTTTTGCGGCACAGAGGCACGGACCTGGAAGCACATGGAAGGGCTCCGCAACACAGTCACAGCAGCACCATAGTCCTGGGAATCGGATCAGAACAGAATGGGGTTGTGTCAACGAGGCTTAATGGAGGAAAATATCTCGCCATACCTTCATCATGCTGTGCTTTAATAAAATAGAAATAAATTTCTCTGCCTTCTAAGATGTAACTTTCATTATGTAAAAGTAATTATTATTATTACTGAACATTGCAACCAATCTCAGGAAAGAAGAAGGCAGAAACGATGAGTTCAAATTGATCATGGACTCATCACTGTGAATCCATCAGCAGATTGCAATTTCCAACCATAGATCATTAACGCAGTATTTACCCAGAGGGGTCCAGGCCAGAAAACTTACTTCAAAATGCACTAATAATGCATATACTAAACCAGGCATCCTCAAACTGCGGCCCTCCAACTGTTGTAAAACTACAACTCCAACAATGCCCTGCTGTAGGCTGATACCTGTAAGCTGTTCGGGCATGCTGGGAGTTATAGTTTTGCAACAGCTGGAGGGCCGCAGTTTGAGGATGCCTGTACTAAACAAACCGTTTAAAGCATGCATCCTCAAACTGTGGCCCTCCAGCTGTTGCAAAACTACAACTCCCAGCATGCCTGAACAGCCTACAGGTATCAGCCTACATTAAATTGTTTGTTCAAGCAGCTAACAGTTTAAAGGGCTTTTCCAGGAAAATATATTTATGACTTATCCTCATGATTGGTCATCAGTATGGATGAGCGAACTTATGTTTTCAAGTTCAGCCAGCATAGACTTCTATTATGACGGAATGCAATACGGAATGCCTCTTATAGGCTTCCATGGTGCATGCCGTCATGGAATTCAATATGGGATTCTTAAATAACCCAAACCTGTACGCCGAACTTGAGTGGAGTTGAACAAGTTCGCTCATCCCTAGTCATCAGTATCAGATCTGCAGGGGTGCGACACCCAGGACCTCCGCCAATCAGCTGTTAAAAGAGGCCTTGAGTGCAGTACCCTCTTTCTAGGCCAGTGGCATCACTGTACATCAATCACGTGGCCACTATACGATGTACGGTGCTGTCCTTGGAAAGCTGCTGGGAGCCTGCATTGATCACCGGAGCTTCTTGATCGGCGGGGATGCCGGGACTTGGACCTTCGGTGATGTGATAATGATGACCTATCCTGAGGATAACCCCTTTTAAAGGTTTGTTCTGCCATATACAGACGTGGACAAAATTGTTGGTACCCTTTGGTCAATGAAAGAAAAAGTCACAATGGTCACAGAAATAACTTTAATGTGACAAAAGTAATAATAAATTAAAATTCTATAAATGTTAACCAATGAAAGTCAGACATTGTTTTTCAACCATGCTTCAACAGAATTATGTAAAAAAATAAACTCATGAAACAGGCATGGACAAAAATGATGGTACCCCTAGAAAACACAGAACATAATGTGACCAAAGGGACATGTTAATTCAAGGTGTGTCCACTAATTAGCATCACAGGTGTCTACAACCTTGTAATCAGCCATTGGGCCTATATATATGGCTCCAGGTAATCACTGTGTTGTTTGGTGATATGGTGTGTACCACACTCGACATGGACCAGAGGAAGCAAAGGAAAGAGCTGTCTCAAGAGATCAGAAAGAAAATTATAGACAAGCATGTTAAAGGTAAAGGCTATAAGACCATCTCCAAGCAACTAGATGTTCCTGTGAGTACAGTTGCACATATTATTCATAAGTTTAAGATCCATGGGACTGTAGCCAACCTCCCTGGACGTGGCCGCAGGAGGAAAATTGATGACAAATCTAAGAGACGGATAATCCGAATGGTAACAAAAGAGCCTAGAAAGACTTCTAAAGAGATTCAAGGTGAACTTCATGCTCAAGGAACATCAGTGTCAGATCGCACCATCCGTCATTGTTTGAGCCAAAGTGGACTACATGGGAGACGACCAAGGAGGACACCATTGTTGAAAACGAATCATAAAAAAGCAAGACTGGAATATGCCAAACTACATGTTGACAAGCCACAAAGCTTCTGGGAGAATGTCCTGTGGACAGATGAGACAAAAATCGAAGTTTTTGCCAAGGCACATCAGCTGTATGTTCACAGACGAAAAAATGAAGCATATCAAGAAAAGAACACTGTCCCTACTGTGAAACATGGAGGAGGCTCTGTTATGTTCTGGGGCTGCTTTGCTGCGTCTGGCACAGGGTGTCTTGAATCTGTGCAGGGTACAATGAAATCTCAAGACTATCAAGGAATTCTAGAGAGAAATGTACTAGCCAGTGTCAGAAAGCTTGGTCTCAGTCGCAGGTCATGGGTCTTGCAACAGGACAATGACCCAAAACACACCGCTAAAAACACCCAAGAATGGCTAAGAGGAAAAAATTGGACTATTCTAAAGTGGCCTTCTATGAGCCCTGACCTCAATCCTATTGAGCATCTTTGGAAGGAGCTGAAACATGCAGTCTGGAAAAGGCACCCTTCAAACCGGACACAACTGGAGCAGTTTGCTCATGAGGAGTGGGCCAAAATACCTGCTGAGAGGTGCAGATGTCTCATTGACAGTTACAGGAAGCGTTTGATTGCAGTGATTGCCTCAAAAGGTTGCGCAACAAAATATTAAGTTAGGGGTACCATCATTTTTGTCCATGCCTGTTTCATGAGTTTATTTTTTTACATAATTCTGTTGAAGCATGGTTGAAAAACAATGTCTGACTTTCATTGGTTAACATTTATAGAATTTTAATTTATTATTACTTTTGTCAGATTAAAGTTATTTCTGTGACCATTGTGACTTTTTCTTTCATTGACCAAAGGGTACCAACAATTTTGTCCACGTCTGTATATTGATGACCTATCCTCAGGACAGGTCATCAATACCTGATCAGCGGGGGTCCGACTTCCCTGCCAATCAGCTGTTTGAAGGAGGTGGCGCTCCTGTAAAAGCAGCTTACTGGTCATTACACTACATGTCATCTCCTGTGGAGCGGTGGCATAGTGGAATTACAAGTACTCACTCCAATTGAATGGAGCTAGTACTTATTAAACTGCACTTCCGAGACGAAGTGAGTGCCGCCTCCTCTTCAAACAGCTGATTGGTGGGGGTGTCTGACCGCTGCCGATCAGATATTGATGACCTATTCTGACGATAGGTCATCAATATATATGGCAGGACAACCCCTTTAACATGTCTGTGGAGCTCTAGACTCTTCCTTAACAGATGATGTTGGGGGAGAACAGGATCAGGCTCGTGAATTTTAATGGATGATCTCTTTGTTCAACAGAAGTAATTTTCCGGCAGACTTAGTCCTGTCTCATCTCTGAAAACACATAGACGAATGGCCGAGCATGTACGGAGGAGTCAGGAGAGATAGCTGTATTCATATGAGCGTTTCGTCCAGAGCTACTGGAGGTGTATGGGCACCTTATGATGGAACAGATGAGAAGATTAACCTCTTTGTTCCTGCAGTTTCAGGATCACAAAGAAAATGCAGCAGACTGACAGTGAGTGCAGCTATATTTCTTGCCTAGTTTTGGCTTTCACATCTAGGTTTAGTGCAATCACTAGAGGATATTTAGCTCTGTCAAACAAATTCTTCACAAATCCTAGAAATCACCCACAAACAGTCCTAGAGATGAGAAAAATAACATTCACACTTCATAGTCTAGGAACGGTAAATCTTTCTTTGTGGCAAAAAGGGCGGTTTTAGTTTTATTCTTCAAACAGTAGCGTTTCCTAGACCTAAGGTTTATGGATATTTTATTATAAATGATATATTATTATTTTATTAACACTACTTCAATTTGACTTGTCTATAAACATCATTTGTATCAAGATTGCATTCTGATGTCAGAACCTGACAATCACACAGAGCTGAGTGGTGCTATAGACGCTACTTTTCTCTTCCTGCGGAAGAAGTTCTTCTCTCTTTAAAAAAAGAACAGCTGCAGAATAAAAAGAATTCACTCACCTCTAACTTCAGTGACATGTAAATGCACACAGCCTGTGAACTGATGCCTTTACATGTTCATGGACCTTTTTTCATCATTTTTTTTTTTTTTTTTTGGGCGCCAAAGGCACTGCCACTAGATCCTACATTCATGCACCAGAGAGCGAAAGAGCACGGGTAACTGATATAGTTTAAATACATGTATTTTATTAACTCTATATTAGATCAAAATGCATGCAGAGAATAACCATTCGAATAAATAAATAAACCTCTAGGTTAAAAATTGTTAAATTAAAAATATATGAAAGCTAATGCAGTCTCTTTGTTGACCACTAGATGGCAGTCTTTAGAGCTTTCAGTCATACTTTTTATACAACACATGTAATTGCGTCTATTCTCCACCAGATGGTGGTATTCTTCAAGAGGCATGTATTGTTGGTAAGTTTTCTCTATGTGTCAAAAGTCATTGCATCTGTTCACCACCAGATGGTGTTGTTCCTCGGTATGCACTGGCGTGGCGATAGCCGACTGTCAAATACTAAACTGATACACAGTATTTAAACATACTGGATTGAGCCATTGCATCTTACCACACTCATTTCCTTATAAATGAGCGAAAAATATTTGGACTGAGAACGATGAACTTATATGAAATAGCAGGAGTCAGTTTGCTGTGATAAGATTTACCGACTCTTACTCACAATTGCAAATAATATGCGACAACTAACAGACACTTAACCAGCAACACGTGCATACCGAGGAACAACACCATCTGGTGGTGAATAGATGCAATGACTTTTGATACATAGAGAAAACTTTTGATACATAGAGAAAACTTTAGAGCTTTCAGTCATACTTTCTATGCAACACATGTAATTGCGTCTATTCTCCACCAGATGGTGTTATCCTTCAAGAGGCATGTATTACGCCTCTTGAAGGATAACACCATCTGGTGGAGAATAGACGCAATTACATGTGTTGCATAGAAAGTATGACTGAAAGCTCTAAAGACTGCCATCTAGTGGTCAACAAAGAGACTGCATTAACTTTCATATATTTTTAATTTTAACATTTTTAACCTAGAGGTTTATTTATTTATTCGAATGGTTATTTTCTCTGCATGCATTTTTATCTAATATAGAGTTAATAAAATACATTTATTTAAACTATATCAGTTACCCGTGCTCTTTCGCTCTCTGGTGCACGAATAATGCGAGTGCCTGACTAGCATTTTACATTATATATTCTTTTTTCTTCTGATTGGGTGAAACAGACATGTCAAGAGCACCCAGATCCACCTTCACTAGCGGGTGAGCCTCCAAACGCAATTATCTTTAGATGCTACATGCTAGCTACCACGAAATTATAAAACACCCAAACACAGCTTTTATTTGTAATGGCATTTGAAGACAGTCTCCTACCTTTTTTTGGTCTCTTGGCATTTTTTTTTTAATTGCAGCATGCTCTGGGTGTGGTGTTTTTTTCTAGAAATTATTCCATAGACTTCTCTATAGGAAAATAATGTCTGGGAAAAACACTTGTAAGACACTGTTTAGTGTTGAGCGAAGCGAGCTTCGGATGCTTTATCCGAAATCGCAATACTAACACTGTTAATAAATAATGCACTCCCCCAAAAAATGCATGAATTTTACATGTTAACAAAATGGCAAGAAAAAAATGGTGGCAGCACCATACTACTAATTTACAATAGGGGGGCAAATTATCATATTTATTAAAGGTGTTTTCCATACTGATATAGGCTTTCCTAAGGACAGGCCATCAATATTGGATTGGCGAGGGGTCCGACACCTCCCCCAGAACTAAACAACTTTGTCCATCTATTGTAGCACTGCTCTCTTTCATTTTAATGTGAACTGCATAGCAGTAAGTAGATGTCCACTACACAGTGGACAGAGCTACAGCTGATCGGCAAGGGCGAGGGGTATCCGGCCCCCACTGATGTACTACTATTGGCCTATCCAATATAAACCCATGTAGCAATATTACTGATTATGAGGATTGGCAAACTGCAGCTATTTTATGTCATCTAGTTTAATGAGGTGCAGTCTTGCAGTAAGTAAATGGAAAAGGTGAAAATAAATATTCTTGCAGTATACTTCATCACATTCTCCACATCTGTACAGCCCTTAGCAGTTGTGCTGATCGTAATGCAATGTAGAAGGTACACAGTCGTCAATAGAAGTATCCATTTTATTTAAACAATGGCTACATCTTGGGTTTCATCCTCGGATTTTGTGGGGTGTGTAACTTCTTTACTTGTCACAGCTAATCGTTAAATAAAGATAATCTTACACAGGATCCGCTGTTTATTCATGTGAGGATCCAGTTGGTCATTTTTTTTTCTCACATTCAGAGTCCACCGTTCTGGGAAAGTTCATTTCATGCCAAGTGAGGCTGGCAGAGATTGATCAGTTCATGACTGGGTAAAGAGGTCTGTGGTTTACCCAATAGTATCTTGCCATGGTTTCGTTTTGGGCTTTCTGGGGGATACAGGCGTTTTCTCTCGTTGCTGCAAAGGATTTTGCGCAAAGGTCTGTCGCAGTGGTCCTGTAGAAGTAAAACATCACTTGTCACCAGACAGTTCAATAAGAAGGCAGCATGTTATACAGCAGGCTAAGTTGAGCAGATTGATATATAGTTTTGTGGGGGGGGGGGGGGGGGGGGGGCAACAAAGTGTAATTTACACATAAAAATGTCTGCTCTTTCTGAATTCAATTGTACATGGGAGCCAGAAAGGGAACCTGTCACCATGAAATGCAGTGCAATCTGATTTTAGAGCAGAGGAAGCTGAGCCGATTGATATATACTGTATATAGATTTGTGGTAAAAAAAAAAAACATTCTGTATAACTTGTATTTTATTCAATAACATCTCTGTTCTTTCAGAGCTCACTATCCAACTGGCATATCGTATCAGTGACTGACAGCTATCTCTGTATACACACTTATACAGAGAAGGGCATCAATCACTGATAAGGACACCACTAGGCTACTGAGCTCAAAAAGAGCAGAGATGTAACTGAATAAATTACAAGTTTTGCTGAATCATTTCCCATAAAAGAATATATCAATCTACTCAGCACCGTCAGTTCTATAACATGCTGCCTACAGATTGCGTTAAATTTCATGGTGACAGGTTAATTGGAACCTGTCAGCAGCACTATGCAGGTCAGTGCAGCGACAGACCCTTTGATTTCAGCAGTCTCTCACTGCTATCATGGCATTCAGTACTTTTGTAGTACTGACCTGCTAGAGAGAGGAGTCTGATGTTGCTCACTGGCCATACCCCCTCCACCTCTAGACAATGACTGACGGGTTTCTTTCTCATGCGTAACAGGAAAGAAATCTGTTTATTATCGTCAGGAGGCAGGGGAAGCGAGCAGCATCGGATCCACATCTCTGAAGCACGCTGCGGACTTTGGCAGGTTATTGCTGTAAAGGTATTGAATGCTAAGATAGCAGTGACAAACCAATGAAATCAAGGGGTCTGTTACTGACTGAGAGCAGCATAGTGCTGCTGATAGGATTCCCTCACTGGACTAGATCTTAGTTCTGGCATAGACGTACCACAGTTATTAAGAGATATGTGCCTTTTAGTAATTAGGGAGCATCTGATGCCAGTATAACACCAATCTTAATAAATGTCCCCCAGTGCATTTGTGTGTGTATATATATATTATATATATATATATATATATATAAATCTGTGCTGCTTAAATCTGACTATGTTACAGCTGTATGTGTAGTATTCACATTGTGCTTACCTTTCGCTGCAATGTCCAGATGATGTTTAATTTTGTGTTCCCTTTGCTCCAGATCCTGAGCTAGCTGTGCATTCTTCCACCCTGTAGGACACAAGTAATACGTTTATAGCGTTGGCTTCTTCTCAAGGTTAATTGACTTCCTAAGACACTGCTTTGTGTCTGTGTGTCTACAGAGGAAGTAGATTGTGGATCTCACTACAGCACTGCAGAATATGTTGGTGTTACATAGGTGATGGAAAACAAATACTATTTTCCGTACAGCTTTAACCACCTCCCGACCGCCTAACGCGCCCATGCGTCCGGGAGGTGGTTGATTCACTCCTCCTGGACGCATCGGCGCGTCATCTCACGATACCTGAGATTTCCTGTGAACGCGCGCACGCTCACAGGAACAGAAGGTAAGCGAGTGGATCTCCAGCCTGCCAGCGGCGATCGCTCGCTGGCAGGCTGGAGATGTGATTTTTTTTAACCCCTAACAGGTATATTTTAGACGCTGTTTTGATAACAGCGTCTAATATACCTGCTACCTGCTCCTCTGGTGGTCCCTTTTGTTAGGTTCGACCACCAGAGGACACAGGTAGGTCAGTAAAGTCACACTAAACACCACTACACCCCCCCCCCCCCCCCCGGTCACTTATTAACCCCTTATCACCCATGATCACCCCATATAAACTCCCTGATCACCCCCCTGTCATTGATCACCCCCCTGTAAGGCTCCATTCAGACGTCCGTATGATTTTTACGGATCCATGGATCGGATCCGCAAAACACATGCGGACGTCTGAATGGAGCCTTACAGGGGGGGTGATCAATGACAGGCGGGTGATCACCCATATAGATTCCCTGATCACCCCCCTGTCATTGATCACCCCCCTGTAAGGCTCCATTCAGACGTCCGCATGTGTTTTGCGGATCCGATCCATGTATCCGTAAAAATCATACGGACGTCTGAATGGAGCCTTACAGGGGGGTGATCAATGACAGGGGGGTGATCAGGGAGTCTATATGGGTGATCACCCCCCTGTCATTGACCACCCCCCTGGAAAGGCTCCATTCAGACGTCCGTATGATTTTTACGGATCCATGGATCGGATCCGCAAAACACATGCGGACGTCTGAATGGAGCCTTACAGGAGGGTGATCAATGATGGAGGTGATCAGGGAGTCTATATGGGTGATCACCCCCCTGTCATTGATCACCCCCCTGTCATTGATCACCCCCCCTGTCATTGATCACCCCCCCTGTCATTGATCACCCCCCCTGTCATTGATCACCCCCCCTGTAAGGCTCCATTCAGACATTTTTTTGGCCCAAGTTAGCGGAAATATATATATTTTTTTTGTTTGTTTTTTCTTACTAAGTCTCATATTCCACTAACTTGTGTCAAAAAATAAAATCTCACATGAACTCACCATACCCCTCACGGAATCCAAATGCGTAAACATTTTTAGACATTTATATTCCAGACTTCTTCTCACGCTTTAGGGCCCCTAAAAAGCCAGGGCAGTATAAATACCCCACATGTGACCCCATTTCGGAAAGAAGACACCCCAAGGTATTCCGTGAGGGGCATATAGAGTCCATGAAAGATTGAAATTTTTGTCCTAAGTTAGCGGAAAGTGAGACTTTGTGAGAAAAAAAAAAAAAAAAAAAAAAAAATCAATTTCCGCTAACTTATGTAAAAAAAAAAAAATTCTATGAACTCGCTAGGCCCCTCATTGAATACCTTGGGGTGTCTTCTTTCCAAAGTGGGGTCACATGTGGGGTATTTATACTGCCCTGGCTTTTTAGGGGCCCGAAAGTGTGAGAAGAAGTCTGGGATCCAAATGTCTAAAAATGTCCTCCTAAAAGGAATTTGGGCACCTTTGCGCATCTAGGCTGCAAAAAAGTGTGACACATCTGGTATCGCCGTACTCAGGAGAAGTTGGGGAATGTGTTTTGGGGTGTCATTTTACATATACCCATGCTGGGTGAGAAAAATATCTTGGTCAAGTGCCAACTTTGTATAAAAAAATGGGAAAAGTTGTCTTTTGCCAAGATATTTCTCTCACCCAGCATGGGTATATGTAAAATGACACCCCAAAACACATTCCCCAACTTCTCCTGAGTACGGCGATACCAGATGTGTGACACTTTTTTGCTGCCAAGGTGGGCAAAGGGGCACATATTCCAAAGTGCACCTTTCGGATTTCGCAGGCCATTTTTTACACATTTTGATTGCAAAGTACTTCTCACACATTTGGGCCCCTAAATTGCCAGGGCAGTATAACTACCCCACAAGTGACCCCATTTTGGAAAGAAGACACCCCAAGGTATTCTGTGAGGGGCATGGCGAGTTCCTAGAATTTTTTATTTTTTGTCGCAAGTTAGTGGAATATGAGACTTTGTAAGAAAAAAATAAAATAAAATAAAATAAAAATCATCATTTTCCACTAACTTGTGACAAAAAATAAAAAGTTCTATGAACTCACTATGCCCATCAGCGAATACCTTAGGGTGCCTACTTTCCGAAATGGGGTCATTTGTGGGGGTTTTCTCCTGTTTGGGCATTGTAGAACCTCAGGAAACATGACAGGTGCTCAGAAAGTCTGAGCTCCTTCAAAAAGCGGAAATTCACATTTTTGTACCATAGTTTGTAAACGCTTTAACTTTTTTTTATCAAAGACATGTAGAACTATAAATTTAGCGAAAAATGTATATATGGATGTCGTTTTTTTTTGCAAAATTTTACAGCTGAAAGTGAAAAATGTCATTTTTTTGCAAAAAAATCGTTACATTTTGATTAATAACAAAAAAAGTAAAAATGTCAGCAGCAATGAAATACCACCAAATGAAAGCTCCATTAGTGAGAAGAAAAGGAGGTAAAATTCATTTGGGTGGTAAGTTGCATGACCGAGCAATAAACGGTGAAAGTAGTGTAGTGCAGAAGTGTAAAAAGTGGCCTGGTCATTAAGGGGGTTTTAGCTAGCGGGGCTGAAGTGGTTAAACCAAGTAATGGTCAGAAACCCAATAGATTAACAAATAAAACATTCGAGTGAGCAAATATAGAGAAGGGCGAGATACCATATAAAACTGAATTTTATGACTGTGAAAGAGACCCTAGACATCAAGCAGACTATATACAGTGTCTGAATCTGTTCACTCATGGTTTCCATTACAAAAGGAAACCACCACACAGTGCCGCATCCACTGGAGATTACTTACAATAGGGCCTTACAATTAAGCGTCAATTTTTTTTAAAGTAAAAAAAGAGAACTACATGCTGCACTATTGTTCCCACCAGATATGACAGAACCTGCATCAGAGCCTCTGGCTGGATGCAGATGTGAACAACACCCAGGCAATGCCACCTGTGGCGTACTTAGATTTTCTTACCCAAGTATCTCCAGACTTACAAACAAACCTCCATCCACAAAGCGGTAGAAAAGCCAAAAGAAAACTGCAGGGTTACGATTTAATAACATTACACTTTCAATAGCCATAACCAGTGCTGTAAAGCAAGCAACACATATAAACGTAAATTCAAATTATATAACAAAATCACCATTTTTCAGGCTCTTTATAAAGCCTTCCTGTTGGGGGAGGACTGATGTATCATGCTTGATGTGTTCTGGTATCCTCAGCTTCTTTCGGACAGCTGGAATTCTTAAGAAAGCCACTTGGGCTATAGAGAAAAAGTTGGAAGTCACCCAATACGTGAAAACAGCCTATGGGACAAAAGCAGAAAAGTGTCCTTCTAAACCAAAATGGAATATAGACGGTAAGGCAATCCTAATCAATGGCCTGTAGTAAGACTACTTACAGTGGGGAAGTTGATGGTAAGAGGCAAAATAACCAGCGGCATAATACGAAACACGGTCTTCATGATTCTGAGGTTAGGGTTATTTACTCCAGACTCTGCTCCGAGCTACACAACCAACAGGAATTAGATCATAAGAAGAAGTAACCCCAAATAATAACTAAAAAAAATAACATTTGTTACCTCCAGAACTGCCCACATGCTGGAAGTGACTACTAGAGGCAGGATATAATATGGGTCAGCCGCAGTTAGGTCAGCAAACCACCAGAGACCACCTGTCTGCATGCTTGGAACAGGAAGATAGGACATCTGCCTTAGTGCCACGAAAAAGGAGATAAACACTGGAGCCTAGAGGAAAGAATAAAGATGATGTAATGACTGAGAACAAAAAATATATGCATATGGTTTTAAACAGGAATTTATCTGCCTACAGGACGTTATATACAGGGAGAACCTGTCTTTGATACAAGTATCTAGTGACATTTCTAAAGCTGCCCATACACACTCATTAACTGACAGCCTTCTTTCCTAACTCCCTCATACACATACGGCTCAGCCGAACATGTAAGTGTATTCTATAGGGAGAGCAGATAAAGATACTGCCAGACACTTCTGACGGTGGATTATATCTCAGGAGAACAAAAAGGATCAGCCGAAAATATTCATTTTGCCTGATCCTTGAGAAGGATCAAGCGAAATTAACATTTTTTGCTGAACCCTTTGTCCTCCTGGGCGATAAGGCGCTGCAAGAAGCTTCTGACAGGCAGTGGCTTACTCTGCTCTCTCCATAGAATACAAATGTATGTGTATGGGGAAGCTGGGAGGGAGTTGGGTGCTATCCACACGCATTAGGGTATCAAAAGACTTGTGTCTGGCCAGTTTAACTCTCTTCATTGTGAAAATAAAGATTCTTGAAAGAAAAAGCTATAGCATGTTCTGGAGTAAAAAAATTTTTAATTAAATCTGGCCACACCGTTATTAACTAAAAAATACTGTGGGGCAGATTTATCTAAAACATACCAAATTTTTCACCCTATAAGACACACTGAAATGTACAGGAGGACCGGAAAACGGTGAATACAGCGCTCCCCTGGCTCTGTACTCACCACTTCCCGGTCCTCAGCCGCTCGCTGTGCTGTGACTGTGCAGAGCGTGAGGATGATGACCACGGTGTGCGCGTCAGGTCACAGCACAGCACGTGGCAGGAAGAAGAGCACTGGATGTGAGGAGTGGCGGTGGTGTCCAGAGCAGGAGAGGTAAGGTCATTTTTATTTTAAATCTGATCTGAGAATGGGGGGGTCATTCACAAGGAGGTCTGATTGGGGGACTTATTAACATTGGGGGTCTGAGCTGAGGTCTGATGAGGTCTCCTCCTGATGTTTAACATGCTGCCTGCAGATTAGACTGCAGTTTCATGTGACAGGTTCCCTTTAATCGCCCTTGGTTAGTATTGAGCACTTCTGATTGCCAGAATCTTTCATTCCCACTCCGCTTCACAGCGGATCATGATATCAAGCAAGAATATTACACCAGCCAGAGGGTAAAAAAACAATTGTCAACAAAACAATGTCATTTGTCCAACACAACATACCTGTACTAGCGGCACCAAAAACCCACGGAGAGGATTTACATCATGTTTCTTCTGATACAGCGTTAGGTCAGAGTACGTCTTGGAGACTGATGAGACAAAGAACAAAATGTTCATAAGTTACAATGTTAACCATTTATAAACCTATAGTTTCATATCAGTGACTGCTGTAGCAAAGGATCTCTGAAAAATAAGAGATGGGATCTCACAGGGATCAGCAACCTTCTGGAATCCAGTCGTTCTGAAACTACAACTCCCTGAATCCTCCTTTCACTTCTATGGGAGTTACAAGTACAGGCAAGCGAATGTGCATGCTAGAAGTTGTAGTTTCACAGCAGCTGGGCTGTCGGAGGCCGCTGACCCCAGCACTAGACAATGAGTCCTTTTTCCTTGCAATAGTTTGTTAAATCCCTCCTTAGGCTCTTACATTCATATTTGTTGCCTGATTGCTTGGCCTCGTTCATTCGTGTCGTCAAGGCTGTGATCTGTGGCATGTGGTTATTCAGTTTAGCTGCTTCTCTCTGTCCTTTGACAATTAGAGGAAAAACCATAATCCGTGCAAGAACGGTGCCTGTAAGAGAACAACACATGAAAGCAATTACAAGAAAGGGTACTGCCTGGTACAGTGAACAGAAATCATACATAACCAGACTGTTACCTGTCACAATTGCTCCCCACCAAGGAAGACCTACATTCACGTGCAATAATTCCAGGAAGTCCTGAACCAATCCTACAGGACTGTATCCTCCAAGCCCCAATTCACTCAAACTTTGCTCCACCTGACCCAGAGTTTCCGTAACTGTGGGTGCAACTTCAGCAACTGGTGGTGGTAGGATGGCTTCTGGGGCAGGGAGGGGAGGAGGGGATGGTGGTAACTGTGCCTCTGAGACAACTAGGATCTAAATCAAAACACGGAAAATAAGATTACATACAATAGCTAAAGATGGGTGTTTCCAGCTTGACTGCCATAAATGTCTGATTGGTGCAGATCCCAGACCTGGCATCTACACCTACGCTGAGAACAGGACCATGCTCGTGGTCGCTGTAAACGCAGAGGTGGCCGAACATGTGCTGTCCTCTCCATTCACTTCTATGGGAGTTTCGAAAATGGCTAAGTAGGCACACTAGGCTATTTTCAGAACTCCCCTAGAAGTGAATGGTGAGGGCAGCACATGTTCAGCCACCTCTTCATTCACAGCGACCACGAGACAAGGCTTGAGGTGGGAACTATGGAACATTTATGGCACACCCTGTGGATGTTAAAATAATAAAACTTGTGGAGCTTAATGACTAGGCCACTTTTAGCAAATTTCTACTTGAGCTAGTTAAATCGGTATACCTTTTTTTTTTTATCTTTCAAGAAACTGGTGCAACCCTATGCCTGTTATGTGAATTTTTATTTCTGGTGCAAGGACAGGCACTGAGGCACCCAATGTATTAACAAGTGTGCGCCTTTTTAAAGAATACATAGGTTTTTGAGTTTTTAGGGTGTAATAAGGAGTAAGAACAAGGAACTGTTCAGCTTTAAACTCATTTTTATTTCAGTCACATAGAGGAACCTTCTAAAGATTTTTTATCAGTGTCCTCTAGCGTCTGATGTTTATGTCAACATGTATGACCTAAGGCTACTTTCACACTAGTGTTTTTATTGGATCCGGTAGGGCTCAGCAAAAACACTTCCGTTACTGAAAATACAACCATCTGCATCCGTTATGAACGAATCCGGTTGTATTATCTGTAACATTGGCGAGACGGATCTGTCATGAACTCCATTGAAAGTCAATGGGGGACGGATCCGTTTTTTATTGTGGCAGATTGCGTCAAAGAAAACGGATCCGTCCCCATTGACTTGCATTGCATTGGGGGTAATGCCGGATCCGTTTTGCTCCGCATCCCAGGACGGAAAGCAAAATACAACATGTTTCGGTTTGCTCTGCGGTCTGGGAACGCAACTAAACGGAACGAAATGCATTTTGGAGCATTCCGTTCTGTTCAGCTTTGTCCAGCATTGACAATGAATGGGGACAAATCGGAAGCGTTTTTTTCCGGTATTGAGCCCCTATGATAGAACTCAATACCGGATAAGGCTACTTTCACACTAGCGTTCATAGGTCCGTTCGCGAGCTCCGTTTGAAGGAGCTCACGAGCGGACCCGAACGCCTCCGTCCAGCCCTGATGCAGTCTGGCGGCGTTTAGCCTCCGCTCCGCTCGGACAGGCGGACAGCTGAACGCTGCTTGCAGCGTTCAGCTGTCCGCCTGGCCGTGCGGATCCGTTCAGACTTACAATGTAAGTCAATGGGAACGGATGCGCTTGAAGATGTCACCATATGGCTCAATCTTCAAGCGGATCCGTCCCCCATTGACGTTACATTGAAAGTCTGAACGGATCCGCTCAGGCTACTTTCACACTTAGAATTTTTTCTAAGTTATTAATGCAGACGGATCCGTTCTGAACGGAGCCTCCGTCTGCATTAATATGATCGGATCCGTTCAGAACGGATCCGATCGAACGCTAGTGTGAAAGTAGCCTTACTAGTGTGAAAGTACCCCAAGTGAAACTGCATGGGTGCACACAATTAGGTGTTTTCAGCTTCGCATGAGTATATTTTCCATAGTGATATATTTTGGTATTTCTGTTTGCAGAGTTCTGTTGCATTGTGTTTGTTATCGGCTTTTATTTGTGTGGGTTATATTTGCTGTCTGGACTCTAGATATTCACCTGACTGGCAGCTGTGGTCACGGTGCTTTGGTGGCGAGCATTTGTGAAGACCAGTAGTTGATGGGTCCCAGTGGCCCGTAACCTGTGCAGACGGGCTGTAGCTGGGCATCTGTGATACTGAGAAAACACAATACAACATCAAATGTAATTTTCCATTAATCTAAACAGACTGCAAAAACATAAAATCAGCTATAGTAATTTATTATTTTTTTTTACATGTGAGGTAATATGAGCACATAGAAATATGTAGCCACTGTTCTATGAATGGCACACACGCAGCTCACCGGAGGGCTCGAGCACCTGTGACCCATTCAGGTGGAACCTGTTAGAGGAACAGGGATTGGTTTTATTTGACCTCATGTCACGCTGTAAGTGCAACTGACGGTCTACAGCAGGCATTCTCAAACTGCGGCCCTCCAGCTGTTGTAAAACTACAACTCCCACAATGTCCTGCTGTAGGTTGATACCTGTAGGCTGTTCGGGCATGCTGGGAGTTGTAGTTTTGCAACAGCTGGAGGGCCGCAGTTTGAGGATGCCTGCTCTACAGGATCAAGACGAACCATGTTTAAGGGCGCCTGTACAATGAGATGTCGCTTCCGATCTGTTACTACGGCTCCATTCTTTTCCCTTGTCACAGTTTTTAGAAACCACCTTTCAAATTATGTTGACCCCATTTATTTAACAAGGCTGCAATAACTGCACCCAACATATTTGGGAAAGCGAACTGAAGTCCAAAAGATGGGCAACGGAAATAGTGCAAGATAGAGTAACACCCATCAGCAAATTCCTTCTAGCTCTCCTAATTCTTCAGGTACCCTCCCAGGTTTTTACAATGTCACCTTATAAAATGTTTGAATTTTATTAGGAGCTACAACCCGTGCCTCCTGGTTTCGGCTGTCCACGCTCTAACACCTCCCACACTTGGGCTACAGTTTGAGGTGACCCACCCCTGCAGTACATACAGTACAGACCAAAAGTTTGGACACACCTTCTCTCAAAGAGTTTTCTTTATTTTCATGACTATGAAAATTGTAGATTCACACTGAAGGCATCAAAACTATGAATTAACACATGTGGAATTATATACATGACAAAAAAGTGTGAAACAACTGAAAATATGCCATATTCTAGGTTCTTCAAAGTAGCCACCTTTTGCTTTGATTACTGCTTTGCACACTCTTGGCATTCTCTTGATGAGCTTCAAGAGGTAGTCACCTGAAATGGTTTTCACTTCACAGGTGTGCCCTGCCAGGTTTAATAAGTGGGATTTCTTGCTTTATAAATGAGGTTGGGACCATCAGTTGCGTTGTGGAGAAGTCAGGTGGATACACAGCTGATAGTCCTACTGAATAGACTGTTAGAATTTGTATTATGGCAAGAAAAAAGCAGCTAAGAAAAACAAGTGGCCATCATTACTTTAAGAAATGAAGGTCAGTCCCAAAAATTGGGAAAACTTTGAAAGCTTCCCCAAGTGCAGTCACAAAAACCATCAAGCGCTACAAAGAAACTGGCTCACATGCGGACCGCCCTAGGAAAGGAAGACCAAGAGTCACCTCTGCTGTGGAGGATAAGTTCATCCGAGTCACCAGCCTCAGAAATCGCAGGTTAACAGCAGCTCAGATTAGAGACCAGGTCAATGCCACACAGAGTTCTAGCAGCAGACACATCTCTAGAACAACTGTTAAGAGGAGACTGTGTGAATCAGGCCTTCATGGTAAAATATCTGCTAGGAAACCACTGCTTAGGACAGGCAACAAGCAGAAGAGACTTGTTTGGGCTAAAGAATACAAGGAATGGACATTAGACCAGTGGAAATCTGTGCTTTGGTCTGATGAGTCCAAATTTGAGATCTTTGGTTCCAACCACCGTGTCTTTGTGCGACGCAGAAAAGCTGAACGGATGGACTCTACATGCCTGGTTCCCACCGTGAAGCATGGAGGAGGAGGTGTGATGGTGCTTTGCTGGTGACACTGTTGGGGATTTATTCCAAACTGAAGGCATACTGAACCGGCATGGCTACCACAGCATCTTGCAGCGGCATGCTATTCCATCCGGTTTGCGTTTAGTTGGACCATCATTTATTTTTCAACAGGACAATGACCCCAAACACACCTCCAGGCTGTGTAAGGGCTATTTGACCATGAAGGAGAGTGATGGGGTGCTGCGCCAGATGACCTGGCCTCCACAGTCACCGGACCTGAACCCAATCGAGATGGTTTGGGTTGAGCTGGACCGCAGAGTGAAGGCAAAAGGGCCAACAAGTGCTAAGCATCTCTGGGAACTCCTTCAAGACTGTTGGAAGTCCATTTCAGGTGACTACCTCTTGAAGGTCATCAAGAGAATGCCAAGAGTGTGCAAAGCAGTAATCAAAGCAAAAGGTAGCTACTTTGAAGAACCTAGAATATGACATTTTTAGTTGTCTCACACTTTTTTGTTATGTATATAATTCCACATGGGTTAATTCATAGTTTTGATGCCTTCAGTGTGAATCTACAATTTTCATAGTCATGAAAATAAAGAAAACTCTTTGAATGAGAAGGTGTGTCCAAACTTTTGGTCTGTACTGTAGGTACCAGCTTTTTGCATCCGCAAACAAATTTAAAGTGACCACCGAACTTAAGATAATTGGTGAATGAACAGAACACTCAAATGGTGACTTAGGGGGTCATTTATGAAGAAAGTTACGTCGCTTTTTAGTGTATTTTCCCCCCAAGGTGGGAGGAAAGGGAGCATGGCGTGGGCAGGCTAGCCGGTTTTATTTACCATTTTCTACTCCACTTTATGGTGTGGAAAATGGTCTTAAACTATGCCAGCAAGGGAGCTGGCATCATTTAAACCATGGGTGCACAACCTGCGGCCCGGGGGCCACATGCGGCCCTTGATACCATTCTGTGCGGCCCCCAACTATCTGGTATAAGAAATGTATGTCTATGTCTTGTGGCTGCTCACATGTATTTTTCATGTATTCCCCCATTTGATGGGAGTCCTGGAGGTGTAACCAGACATTTATAGCATATACAGTATGTAGAATACACCATAAATACAATATTTCAGTTCTTAATACCCCTTTAAATTTTATTTTCGTCCCTCGTGATCGGTTCAGTCTGGCAATGTGGCCCCCAACCAGAAAAAGTTGTGCACCCCTGGTTTAAACCATGTCTCTACATAACTTAGGCTACTTTCACACTTGCAGCATCCGCCGATCTGGATGTGACTGAAAGCATCCGTCTCACAAATGAATTGCAAGAACGGATCTGTCTCTCCGCTTGTCATGCGGACAGACGGATCCGTCTTGTATCTTTTTTCACATTTTTACCGGTCTGTGCATGCGCAGGCCGGATCCGGCATTCTGAATGCCGGATCCGGCGCTAATACATTCCTATAGGGAAGTCATTCCGGTAAGTCTTCAGTTTTTTTCGCCGGAGATAAAACCGTAGCATGCTACAGTTTTATCTTTTGCCTGATCAGTCAAAACGACTGAACTGAAGACATCCTGAACGGATTGCTCTCCATTCAGAATGCATGGGGCTATGCCTGATCAGTTCTTTTCCGGTATAGAGCCCCTGTGACGGAACTCTATGCCGGAAAAGAAAAACGCTAGTGTGAAACTACCCTTAGGCGCATCCTATGTATAAATCATCAGTCTTAATAAATGACCCCCTTACTTTTTACATTTTCAGCTGCAGATCTGCTGATTTCTGGACTCTTCTTCTGTCACTCAAAATGGCTGCACAGCTTTCCAGACCACATGTTCACATTATGCATCAATTGTTGAAGACACTTCCTGCTTGGCGAGCCCTGCTCTTGGATGTGCACGTGAGCACAGTGTGCGTCAGATAGTCTGAGAAGTGTTGCGGTTATCTAAGGGCTCTTTCACACCTGCGTTCTTGTCTTCCGGCATAGAGTTCCGTCGTCGGGGCTCTATGCCGGAAGAATCCTGATCAGTTTTATCCTAATGCATTCGGAATGGAGAGAAATCCGTTCAGGATGCATCAGGATGTCTTCAGTTCCGGAACGGAACGTTTTTTGGCCGGAGAAAATACCGCAGCATGCTGCGCTTTTTGCTCCGGCCAAAAATCCTGAACACTTGCCGCAAGGCCGGATCCAGAATTAATGCCCATTGAAAGGCATTGATCCGGATCCGGCCTTAAGCTAAACGTCGTTTCGGCGCATTGCCGGATCCGACGTTTAGCTTTTTCTGAATAGTTACCATGGCTGCCAAGACGCTAAAGTCCTGGCAGCCATGGTAAAGTGTAGTGGGGAGCGGGGGAGCAGTATACTTACCATCCGTGCGGCTCCCGGGGCGCTCCAGAGTGACGTCAGGGCGCCCCACGCGCATGGATGACGTGATCGCATGGCACGTCATCCATGCGCATGGGGCGCTCTGACGTCATTCTGGAGCGCCCCGGGAGCCGCGCGGACTGTAAGTATACCGCTCCCCCGCTCCTACTAAGGCAACCAGGACTTTAATAGCGTCCTGGCTGCCATAGTAACACTGAAAGCATTTTGAAGACGGATCCGTCTTCAAATGCTTTCAGTACACTTGCGTTTTTCCGGATCCGGTGTGTAATTCCGGCAAGTGGAGTACACGCCGGATCCGGACAACGCAACTGTGAAAGAGGCCTTAGACTGCAGAAGAGGAACCTGGGAATTGGCAGATCTGCAGCTGAAAAGGAGGTCTCCATGTAAGGGTACTTTCACACTAGCGTTTTTCTTTTCCAGCATAGAGTTCCGTCCTAGGGGTTCTATACCAGAAAAGAACTGATCAGTTTTATCCCCATGCATTCTGAATAGAGAGTAATCTGTTCAGGATGCATCAGGATGTATTCAGTTCAGTCGTTTTGACTGATCAGGACGGAGATAATACCGCAGAATGCTACGGTTTTATCTCCGGCCCAAAAAACTGAACACTTGCCTGAATGCCGGATCTGGCATGTTTCCCCATAGGAATGTATTAGTGCCGGCATTTAAAATAGCGGAATGCCGGATCCGTACTGCGCATGCGCAGACCTGTAAAAATTTGAAAAAAGATTCAAAACGGATCAGTTTGTCCGCATGACAAGCGGTGAGATGGATCCGTTCTTGCAATGAATTTGTGAGACGGATCTGCATCTGGATGTGTCTCACAAATGCTTTCAGTCACATCCAGATTGGCAGATCCGGTGGGCAGTTCCGACGACGGAACTGCCCGCCAGATCACACTGCCGCAAGTGTGAAAGTGTTCTGTTCATTCCCCAAATTTCTTGAACTAGAGCGTAGCTTTAACCACTTCCCTATCGCTGTACCACTATATATGTTGGTGGTAGGGTCTTTAATAATGGTGTCTGCTCCAGAGTGGAGCGGGTGCCATAGTTGCCGGGTGCCTGCTGTAGCACACAGCAGAAATCAGGGGCTATGTGTGCAATTGGCGAATGCAGTCATTTAACCCCTAAGATGCCGTGGTCAAATGTGACCACGAGATATCAAAAGTAAAAACCTAGGAGCGCACACTTCCCTGGCAGGAATGTTTTTCTCTCGAGACTTGGGAAGGTGTTATTTAGTAGTAATAGACCAGAATCTGTATAAGGCTTCTAGGTCTATTACTGGTATATTCCTGCAGATGGCAGCACTGCATTAGAATATACTGATTCTTGTTTCCTGCAATGGATAAAATTCCATGAATGAATGCATGTAGGGATCTCCCTGGCTGGGGGGGCTAAAAAAAAGTAAAAAAAAAAACATTTTAAAAACATTCAAATCAACACTCCCCATTTCTCCAAAATTAAAATAAACAAGTAAAAAAAACAACAACTCATAGTCATCACTGCATCCAAAAATGTTTATCCCATATTGTAAATTGTGTAACGGATAAAAAAAATAATCAGAATGGCCAATTTGCCTCTTTTTTGTCTCTTTACCTCCCCAAAAAGATTAAATAAAAAGTGCTCAAAAATTTCTACATACCGCAAAATTGGATTAAGAAAAACTACGGATCATCACAGGCAACTCTGTACAAGTAATTATAATTTTAAAAAAATGGGGGTCAGATGAATATGGCTATGAAAAATAAATAAATAACTTTTTCCAGTTTTTTTTTTTTCCCCAGTACTTAAACACAAGAAACACTATATATCGTAGGTTTTAGAGGTGGACAATAAGAAAAAAATATTTTTCATTAGACCTCAGATCAGACCAGAATCCGACCCCTAATGTTAATCAGACCTCAGCTCAGAGCCACAATCAGACCCCCAATGTTAATAAAACCTCAGCTCAGAGCCTCAATCAGACCCCCAATGTTAATAAAACCTCAGCTCAGAGCCTCAATCAGACCCCCAATGTTAATAAAACCTCAGCTCAGAGCCTCAATCAGACCCCCAATGTTAATAAAACCTCAGCTCAGAGCCTCAATCAGACCCCCAATGTTAATAAAACCTCAGCTCAGAGCCTCAATCAAACCCCCAATGTTAATAAGACCTCAGCTCAGAGTCACAATCAGACCCCTAATGTAAGGCTACTTTCACACTAGCGTTCAGAGCGGATCCGCTCCTATAATGCAGACGTTTGGATCCGTTCAGAACGGATCCGTCTGCATTATAACTTAGAAAAATTTCTAAGTGTGAAAGTAGCCTGAGCGGATCCATCCAGACTTTACATTGAAAGTCAATGGGGGACGGATCCGTTTGAAGATTGAGCCATATTGTGTCAAATTCAAACGGATCCGCCCCCATTGACTTACATTGTAAGTCTGGACGGATCCGTTTGCCTCCGCACGGCCAGGCGGACACCCGAACGCTGCAAGCAGTGTTCGGGTGTCCGCCTGCTGAGCGGAGCGGAGGCCAAACGCTGCCAGACTGATGCATTCTGAGCGGATCCGCGTCCACTCAGAATGCATTAGGGCAGTACGGATGCGTTCGGGGCCGCTTGTGAGCCCCTATAAACGGAGCTCACAAGCGGAGCCCCGAACGCTAGTGTGAAAGTAGCCTCAATAAGACCCTCAATAAGTCCTCAAAACAAACCCCCAATCAGACCTCAGCTCAGACCCCATAGTGAATGACCCCCAGTCAGACTTCAGATAAGAGCTCCAATATAAACAAGACCCCCCATTCAGACCTCAGATGAGACCCTCATGCCTCAGATCAGATTCCTATGTGTCAGATCATCCCCCAGCCTAAGATCAAATAAAAAAATAAAAAATAAATTGACTAATCTCTCCTGCCCCGGATGCCGTGTCTCACCTCCAGAGCTCTCTCTCTTCTTCCTGCGCGCTGTTCGTAGCCACAGCACAGCCTACGGCCGAGGACCAGGAGGCGGGGAGTATAGAGCCCAGGGAGCGCTGTATTCACCACTTCCCGTCCTCCAATACTATTGAGCGCTTCCACAATGGAAGCGCTCATTAGTATTTACCCTATAAAACGCAGGGGCATTTTTCCCCCCACATCTCATGGGGTGTAAAATACGGTAAATGTGGTAACATGGTAATCATACTAACCTGGAGAATGAAGGGCATGGGTCAGTTGTACTGCATAGTGAACGCAGCAAAAACAAAACCCATAAAACTGTGGCAGAAATGCGTTTTTCAATCCCACCACATTTGGAATTTTACCCAGCTTTCCACTACATCATATGCAATAATAAATTGGGCTATTAGAAAGTACAACAAGCCCTCCTGCAGCTATGGGAGCTATAAAAAAGTAATGGCTCCGGGAAGGCAGAGAGTGAAAAACTAGAATGCAAAAATGGAAAATTGATGGTAATAAAGTGGTTAAATTTGTTTGTCCCTACACACAACTCTGGCTACATACGATGAACATTGAAAGATATGCAATTCCCTAATATAGCCTCACAATTGGAGCAGGTCTTTTTCCATGCGGGAGAGATCTAACAATCAGGGATAGCCTGCAGTCAGCAGAACCCGATTTCCATCTGCCTATACTGCATCCTGGCCGTGCTGCGGACTGCATAGCATGGGCACCGACCGTGTGCCCGTCATCTGCGGACCTATTCACTTAAATGGGGTCAGTGATCCGCAACCCATGGTCTGCAACGCAATAAAGTATTGCATGCACAAATTTTTTGCGGTGCGGAGGCACGAACAGAAAACCCACAGAAGCACTCCATACTGCTTCCATGGACTTCCGATCTTCTGCCCCCGCTCCGCACCGTATCTTCCGGATTGTGAACCCATTCAAATTTGTTTGCGGGCTGCAATACGGGCACGGACCTGCTGTGGTCGTGTGCATGAGGCTTTAGGGAATATTTATCTCCTGTGTATCGCTCGCTTCTTCTGCCAGTTGAAGGATTTAAACAACATGAATTCTTTTAACAATTTGAAAACTGTAGCACTCCACGGAAACCCTTGAGCCAGGCACAGACGAGCGAGATCAATGCGAGAAACTGCGTGAGAGAGTGATTTCCTGTTCTGACCTCTTCTGATTGCATGGCATTAAAATGACTTATGAAGCTGTGTGTCCTTGCCCAATTGTATCTATTGAATTACACTGACAGCATTACGTCAGTGTAATTCAGTAGATTAGAGGTCTGGCAAGGACACGTGGCTTTATAAATCATTATAATGCCATGCAATCAGAAGAGCAGAGGTCAGAACAGGAAATCACTCTCACACGCTGTGAGTTTCTCACTTGTCTGTGTCAATGGGGCTGAGCCTGCAATACCAAGCACTGCCACTATACGATGTACGGCGCTGTCCTTGAAAAGCTGCCAGGAGCCCGCATCACTCGCCACAGCTCTGGTGAGCGCAGCGGCTCCATGAAACAGATGATCGGTGGGGATGCCGGGACATGGACAGGATAGGTTCTACGTGAGAGGGGTTAATGATCTGATCAGTGGGTACCCAACCGCTGGGAGGCCACCAGTCAGAACAGGGTTTCTTATGCCATCATATAGATGGAAAGCAGGTTAAGCACGCATGTTGTGGCTCTGTTTATTTTCTATGGGACTACTGGAGATAGGTGAGCGCTGTACTGAGGAAGTCCCATACAGAATGAACAAAGCAGCGGTGTGCATGCTCACCCTACCTCTCCATTGCCAGAAGGGCAAAGGACCTCAGCTGTCATGACTAGTGTTGAGCAAACCTGTGTTTTAAGTTCGGCGTCTAAAGTTCAGGTTATCGAAGAATCGCGTTGTGGATTCCGCTACCACGGACCAGAACAAAATTTAGAATCCATAACGCGATTCTTCGATAACCCGAACTTTAGACGCCGAACTTAAAACACGAGTTCGCTCAACACTAGTCATGACTGCTCTGTGGTCCCAGCGGTCAGTTTCCCATGGATCAGATACTTGGGATAGGTGTCTCTTGGCACAACCCCTTTAGGGGATTTCACAGTGAGCAGTGATGTGCGAGTTCATAATTACGGTATACATAATCCGTTAACAGGGCACCAGGAAGCTGTAGGTTCATCTTAGCGGGCGGATGACCCGGCTTTCACTGAACCCATTCATGATTGCCGCAACTCGCTAGGACAAGCCTGCAGCTCAGGTACAAGCTCCATGTTCTCACCATTCATTCTGAAACCACTCTCAGAGACATTTGTGGGGTCATTAATCAAACTGCTGTAAAGCAGAACTGGCTTAGTTGCCCGTGGCAACCAGATTCCAAATTTCATTTTTCACAGCTCCTTTGTAAATGAAAGGTCGGATCTGATTGGTTGCTATGGGCAACTAAGCCCGTTCTACTTTACACCAGTTTAATTAATGAACCCACTGATTTTTAAATGTGTATTATAGAGCAGGCATCCTCAACCTGCGGCCCTCCAGCTGTTGTAAAACTACAACTCCCACAATGCCCTGCTGTAGGCTGATAGCTGTAGGCTGTTCAGGCATGCTGGGAGTTGTAGTTTTGCAACAGCTGGAGGGCCGTAGTTTGAGGATGCCTGTTATAGAGTGAGCGCACGTGCCGACAGTTTGTTACAAAGGAAAAATCATGGAAAGTCTGGGAACACTGGGTGACATTTTATTTCTTCACATTAAAATCCACAGCTTAGGTGTTAACTCTAAAGGTCCCTTTACACAGGACGATATTACAGAAGATAGTCAAGAAGGAAGTGTTCCTTCCCAACAATCTGCTGATCACTAGCGGAGGAGACCGGTGCATTTATATGCAGTGATCTGCTCCAGAGATGGGAAGGAGTGATCGCTAATGGGATCACTCCTGCCCACACTGACTTGTCGTTTACACAGCACCATCTGCTGTCGGCAAACGATAATTTTTGAGTCTGCACAAACGATCCAATTATCAGATGAATGAGCGAAATGCCGCCAGATCATCGCTATTACTATGAATGCTCGTTAGCGATGATCGCATCGAGGGTGACGCTGGGGAGGCTCGTTCCTGTAGCGGCCTGCTATTGGCTGCGGCCGTGTGGGCATCAGAAGCAACATGGGTGCCTGGGGAGCAGGCAAGTACAATCTCTGTGCCCTGGGAATTGTATGGAGCAAGCTGCTGTGGTGAGCCAGCGCCATACACGGTGGGTGCCGGTTGTATAATACAGCCGGCACTTGGCCGCAAAGACTGGGAATGACGTTCACTCGTCAATTAACTCCTCAGATGCAGCGATCACGGCATCTGTGAGAAATGACAGGCCTCTGATTAGTTCCTATGATAGCCTGGAAACTGCTGAAGGTCCCCAGGCCTGCCATGGTAAGCATGAGGCACAGCTAATGCACACGACCAATGGATGTTTTGCAGATCCGGACATGCGGTCTGTAAATTGCGGACCAGCGGTGTGCATTCCGTATTTTGCGGAACAGAACAGCTGGCCCATAATAGAACATGCTCTACATTATTTCCGGGGGCCACGGAACTACAGATGCAGACAGCACACTGTGCGCCGTCCGCATCTTTTGAGGCCCTATTGAAATGAATGGGTCCGCATCCGAGGCAGCCGTCTGAATGAGCCCTAACGCTGTGAAATCGTGTCAGAGGAGCGGAGGCCAGAACAGGATCTGCTGAGAGTTCATCACATTCAACTCACTCATGTGTGTCTGGCCTTAAAGGGGTTGTCCAGAATTTTACAAGCAATGGCCTTTTCTCATGATAGGCCATCACTATCTGATCGGAGGGTCTGACACCCTGCGCTGATCAGATAGTGAGGGCTTATCCTGGGAGGGAACCCGTCACCTAAGCTGTACTGTCTGCTCCTGGGGGAGAGGACTATGTGTGCAAACAGCAGGTGACTCCATTACACTGGTCACATCATGGCTCCCATGTGAGACTGTGGTGCAGACAGTACACCAATGACCTGCTGTACAGAAGGTTCTGGCTGACACCCATCCCCAGCACTGGACCCGTGCTGCACGGCCTGGCACCCTACAGGGCGCCCTGACCTTAGGAGACCTTCTGCCTCACACACGTCCTGACCCCGGAGCGGGTCCCGCTGTATTAACACACCCGAATGAAACAACCCTGCCCCTAACCTGTCGCTCGGAAACCTCTGCAATCCGCCACACACTTTGTAACCTTCGACCCAACACTGCCCGGCATGCTGCTTCCATACTGAAGGCCGCCATGTTAGTCGTGACGTCATTGATTTGCGACGGAGGGCATGAAGGTGACGCGCAGGCGCAGTGCGTGGAAAGCGGGGAGAGCGGAGTGGGGGACGTTCTGTAATGTGATGTGTGGCTGGAGCCACAATGTACGGGACTAGACAGGGACGAGGTTATCTGGCCAAGGAATTGTATGCTAGAAGAGCAGTGAGAGCAGCAGGCGGGAAAGCATCAAGCTTCCTATGCTGAACTAAACAGAATGAAGGTCAACTCAGTGACAGTGATCCTGATTCAGTCTGGGAACAGTGATCCTGGACCTGAATGTTGGCATTGATCGGGTGTAGGCGCCATTTTTGGCTGAATAAGGGCTCCTGCACACAAGCGTGTGTGCCCCGTGGCCATATTGCGGACTGCAAACAGCCATTTACTTGAATGGGTCCGCAAATCCTCAAGATACGGAGCGGAGGCACGGATCGGAAGCAGTACAAAGCGCTTCCGTGGGATTTCGGTCAGTGCCTCCGCACCACAAAAAATAAATAAAAAATAGAACATGTCCTATTGTTTTGCGGTGTGGACTGTCAATTGCAGGTTGCGAGCCTATCAAGTCAATGGGTCCACAAATGGCGTGCACACGGACGATACCTGTGCGTTGCAGACCGCTATTTGTGGACGCTTCTATGCATGAGCTCTAAGTGGTATTTTCGAACAGCTTAATGATCTTGGGCCACTATAGGTTTGGTCCACACAGGAGGATGGTCACTACATGGGAAGCAAGCAGTTCTGAATTCTCATTAGTGTAATCATTCAGCTTTATCTGACTTGTAAGGAGGGGGCAGCTAAAAGGGTTTCCTGGGGCTTGGATATTGATGGCTGCAGTGAGCCCGCTCCATAAATGGCGGGTATAATACAGCAGGCACCCGGCTGCAAAGACTGGGAATGGCGCTCATGTAGTACCCTGTCATTTAACCCCTCAAAAGCCACATTCAACAGCTATCCCAGCATCTGTGAGGTAAGGCAGAGGGATGCTACTCCCTCTGTCATCCGATTGGAGCCTCCGCAGTGAAATCGTGGAACTCCGATTGGTTACCATGACAGCCAGAGGGATGCTGAGGCTTCCTGGTGCTGTCATAGTAACCTCCCAGCTGAGGGAGAGTTCACATCTCCGTTTCATTTTCCCTTCTTCTGATCCATCAGAAGAACTGAAAAAACAAAACAGAATTTTGGAAAAAAAAACAAATAAATTCTGTGCATTAGTTATGCACATTTTGCATCAGTTGTGAGGCTCTTTTGCGGATCGCAGACCCATTCAAGTCCTTGGGTCCGCATCTGCAAATGGTGTGCACATGGACGGTGCCCCTGCATTGCGGGCCGATATTGGCGGTCCACAGAATGGGCATGGGGCACACACGTTCGTGTGCATGAGCCCTTAGCCAGATCTTTTTTTTTTAGGATCTAAAAAAAAAATGATGCAAAAAGTGCATAACGGATGCCCAGGATCTGTTTTTATTTTTACAGAATCCTGTTTTTATGTTCCTCTTCTTCTGACGGATCAGAAGAATGGAAAATGAAACGTTGATGTGAATCCAGCCTAAGGCTGCATTCACACGTCCGTGGAACACGGTCCGTGTGATACCGGCCTGGATTTCTTCAGAGTGCAGGAGCGCACGGTGTCGCTGGTTACTATAACGCCGTGCGCTTCCTGCTGCCGCCGCAGTACAGTAATACACTGGTATGATCTATACCAGTGTATCACTGTACAGCGGCGGCAGCAGGAAGCGCACAGCGTCATAGCAACCAATTACACCGTGCGCTCCTGCACTCTGAAGAAATCCAGGCCGGTATCACACGGACCGTGTTCCACGGATGTGTGAATGCAGCCTAAGCTGTGCACGAGGCAGAGCTCAGCAGGAAGTATGTCAAAATCCCATTCCTCCTAATAAATCTCTAATAGAGTGAATGGGACAAGAGATCAAAAGATCCCAAGTTCTAGCCCCTAAAAATACAAAAATATTAAAAGTTTAAATCACCCCCTTTCCCAATTTTACATATAAAAATATAGAAACAATAAAAAAATAAGAATATTAGGTATTGCCACATACAAACATGTCTGGACTATTAAAATAAAATAAAAAAATTCTGTGCGTTGAATGCCGTAACGGGAAGAAAAATGAAAAAAAAAAACATGATTTGACATTTTTTGTTCACCATGTCCTCCCCCAAAAATTGAATAAGGCCTCATGCACACAACCGTTGTTATGGTCCGCTTCCGAGCTGCAGTTTTTGTGGCTTGGGTGCGGACCTATTCACTTCAATGGGGCCGCAAAAGATGCGGGCAGCACTCCGTGTGCTGTCCGCATCCGTTGCTCCGTTCCGTAGGCCATGTCCTATTCTTGTTCGTTTTGCAGACAAGAATAGGCATTTCTACAATAGGCCGCCTGTTCCGTTCCGCAAATTGCAGCGGCACACGGGCGGCTTCCGTGTTTTGTGGATCTGCAATTTGCGGACTGCAAAAAACGGAATGGTTGTGTGCTGCATGAGGCCTAACAGTGATCGAAAAGTCAAAAATTGTACCAATAAAAACTACAGTTCATTCCACAAAAAAACAAACCCTCATACAGCTCTAGTTATGGCATTCAGAAAATGGCGACGCAAAGAAAATGTAGATATTTTCCAAAGGTTATTAAAAGTAATAAAACAAAATAAAAACTATAAAAGTTTGGTATTGCCAAAATCATATTGAGCTGCAGAATAAGGATGTCATGTCATTTTAGCTCATTGTGAATGCTGTGATCGCAAAACCCCCAAAAACCTTGGCGGAATGGTGTTTTCTTTTTTGTTTTGTTTTTCTAATTAGTTTTTTCCCGTTTTCAATATGAGCAGATACAGATGAGGATGCCGCTTCCCTCTGCCGATGCTACAGCCCATTGAAGGAGAGACAGCCAGCGCTGTGCAATCCCCGTCACCTAAACACGTAGTACAGTCGTGACCAAAAGTTTTGAGAATGACACAAATATTAGTTTTCACAAAGTTTGCTGCTAATCTGCTTTTAGATCTTTGTTTCAGTTGTTTCTGTGATGTAGTGAAATATAATTACACGCACTTCATACGTTTCAAAGGCTTTTATCGACAATTACATGACATTTATGCAAAGAGTCAGTATTTGCAGTGTTGGCCCTTCTTTTTCAGGACCTCTGCAATTCGACTGGGCATGCTCTCAATCAACTTCTGGGCCAATTCCTGACTGATAGCAACCCATTCTTTCATAATCTTGGAGTTTGTCAGAATTAGTGGGTTTTTGTTTGTCCACCCACCTCTTGAGAATTGACCACAAGTTCTCAATGGGATTAAGATCTGAGGAGTTTCCAGGCCATGGACCCAAAATGTCAACCTTTTGGTCCCCGAGCCACTTAGTTATCACTTTTGCCTTATGGCACGGTGCTTCATCGTGTTGGAAAATGCATTCTTCTTCACCAACTTTTGTTGGATTGTTGGAAGAAGTTGCTGTTGGAGGGTGTTTTGGTACCATTCTTTATTCATGGCTGTGTTTTTGGGCAAAATTGTGAGTGAGCCCACTCCCTTGGATGAGAAGCAACCCCACACATGAATGGTCTCAGGATACTTTACTGTTGGCGTGACACAGGACTGATGGTAGCGCTCACCTTTTCTTCTCCGGACAAGCCTTTTTCCTGATGCCCCAAACAATTCATCAGAGAATATGACTTTGCCCCAGTCATCAGCAGTCCATTCACCATATTTTCTGCAGAAGATCAATCTGTCCCTGATGTTTTTTTGGGAGAGAAGTGGCTTCTTTGCTGCCCTTCGTGACACCAGGCTATCTTCCAAAAGTCTTCGCCTCACTGTGTGTGCAGATGCGCTCACACCTGCCTGCTGCCATTCCTGAGCAAGCTCTGCACTGGTGGCACTTCGATCCTGCAGCTGAATCCTCTTTAGCAGATGATCCTGGCGCTTGCTGGACTTTCTTGGACGCCCTGAAGCCTTCTTAACAAGAATTGAACCTCTTTCCTTGAAGTTCTTGATGATCTTATAAATTGTTGATTGGGGTGCAATCTTAGTAGCCACAATATCCTTGCCTGTGAAGCCATTTTTATGCAACGCAATGATGGCTGCACGCGTTTCTTTGCAGGTCACCATGGTTAACAATGGAAGAACAATGATTTCAAGCATCACCCTCCTTTTAACAGGTCAAGTCTGCCATTTTAACCCAATCAGCCTGACATAATGATCTCCAGCCTTGTGCTCGTCAACATTCTCACCTGAGTTAACAAGACGATTACTGAAATGATCTCAGCAGGTCCTTTAATGACAGCAATGAAATGCAGTGGAAAGGTTTTTTTGGGATTAAGTTAATTTTCATGGCAAAGAAGGACTATGCAATTCATCTGATCACTCTTCATAACATTCTGGAGTATATGCTAATTATTACTATTATAAAAACTTAAGCAGCAACTTTTCCAATTTTCAATATTTATGTAATTCTCAAAACTTTTTGCCACGACTGTACACTGGAGGTATTGGGCAGCCTAGTGTCATTACCACATGGATCACAAACAGAATGTGTAAGATCCGTGCTTCAGGAGGGGGTAGCCAACGCTTGGAAAGATATCTCTGCTAAGTGATCATAATCATATTCTAACAGAAGGGACTAGAATTTATGTGGTGATAAAGTACTTTTTTGGTGGATATAATACAGATCACAACTTTTTGCATTCAAATATGATCTATTAATTATACAGGATCTGCATATCTTTATGGACTTTATTTGATCAAGCACCTCTATTTGATCAGTCACTATTGGGACTGCTCCGTAGTATCCATTTTGTTCATCTACTTTAAATGATTCAGTCAAATCTGCGCTAGCATTATAGTGTGTACACACGCGTCATATAAAAGTGGATTGCCAGATATAGTAATATTTGTTGGGTATTGTTTTAATTGTCCTTATTATTTGTATTTATTTGTATCATCAGTTTTCTTTTCTATATGTGTTGCTCAATTTGCAATACAATGGACGCAATGGAGTATGTAAAAATCAGCAACACATATATAAAAGAAATTATTGGATTGCACTTACCAGTAATCGTTTTTCTTTTAACCTATGACAGCAACCCTAGAGAGACCGCCTCCACCCCCTCAGGACAGGAAACAGGAACCAGAACCACCTTTTAAAGGAGGGATCATCCCCTCTATCTCCAGTTCTGTTTACTGTCCTAAGGGGCAGGAGGGAATCGGATCCGCTGGAAGATATCAAGGAAAGAGCTGCGGGGGGCCCTGGGTTACCCTGTGCGGCGTAAGTCTCCAGGAGCCGCTGCAGAAGTCTGGGCTCCCTTCTCTATCCTTACTCCTTCAGTCCTCCTTACTGCGAACCTCTGTGGCCGTATTCGTATGTTTGGTTGCCGGCCCGCGCGATGATCTGCATGTACTTCCGGGTTGCGGCGGTGGAAGAAAGCTAACGCTGCGGACCGGAAGAGGAGGGATGCCGGCTAGCCTGCGTCCAGGAGAAAAGTCCAGCCGGCACACTGCCATGCTGGGTGAAGAAGCGTGGCAGTTCCTCCATTCAGTTTGTTGGCTGTATAAAACATGGAGCAGGCTCAGCCCGCAGATCCCACTGAGACCACCAAGGATACATCGGTACCACGGTGGGGTAGGAGGGGTTATACCCCAGCATATATTATTTATCTTAATGCTTATGGGGTCATTTTCTGTTGCCTAGGTTTCAAAGGAGTCTTCTAGGAAGACTTTCAGAATAAAGGAGAAGGGATGTGGTGTGTGTAAGAAGAAACTTCCTTCTGCGTGGGCAAAACCCCCATGTCAGGGGTGTATCAGCAAATTAATGAAAGAGGAAGATCCATCTTTTATGGGCAGCATAAAACAGATGATACGTGATGAGGTCAGGGAGTCGGTTAGCGGTCTGAGAAAGCACCGCCCCAGTACTTCCACAGCTGCTGCAAAATACTCCCCTCCAGTGATAGTGATATACTTTCTGGTCTGGAAGAAGGAGAGTGGGGGTCAACAGACATGTCTTCTGAGGACAAGACTGCAGGGAGACCAGTTTTTCATTTGGAAAATGCAAATTCCCTAGTAAAGGGGGTTAGGGTGACTATGGGGTTGGACGATCAGAGGCCACAGCATTCAGTCCAGGACTCTGTCTGAAGGGTTAGCTCCCAAGAAGAGGAAGGTGTTTGATGTGCATAAGAACATTCGAGATGTGATTGTCAGAGAATGGAAAAGGCCGGATAGGAAGTTTTTCGTCCCTTCTTCGGTGAAGCGGAAGTATCCATTTGATGAGCATTTGTCTGCCCCCTGGGATAGGACCCCAAAGCTTGATGCCCCAGTAGCAAAAATGTCCAAAAAAGCCGCACTCCCTTTTGAGGACATGGGTTCACTCAAGGACCTGATGGATAGGAGAGCAGAGGTTTATTTAAAGAAAAATTGGAAAGCCTCTCGGCTTTCAAACCTGCTGTTGCTGCTACATCTGTTGCCAGATCACTAAAAGTGTGGATGGGGGAGTTAGAGGCTCACATTAAAGGGGGTACCCCTAGGGAGCAGTTACTGTCTTCCTTCTCTGTTATAAGTAATGCCTTGGATTTCTTAGCTGACTCTTCTGCAGATAACTTAAGATTTTCCACTAGGGCTTCTGCCTTATCTAACTCTGCCCGGCGGCTATTTGAATGAAGAGCGGGAATGGGGATGCTAGTTCTTTGAGCATCCCTTGTCAAAGACAGTTTTTGTTTGGGCCCGTCCTTGACGACTTACTAGAAAAGGCCTCGGACAGAAAGAAGGGCTTCTCTGTTAGTCAGGCACTCAGGAAGTCTTTCCGTCCCAGATTTAATAAGGGGAGCTTTAGGGGCAAAGAGAGAGCAAAACAATTTGCAGGTCCAAATAAAAAAAGTAAGGGCTTTCTTTTTCAGACACCACAAAAAATCTGTCCCAATGATGCCAGAGCACCTGTCGGGGGTCGTCTGTCTCTGTTTGCAGATCAGTGGAAGAAGATCTCCAACAGCCCATGGATACATTCTGTGATAAGGGAGTTTTCCAGTAGGGAGATTTGTAATTACAGATTACTATTCAGATCCCGTAAAACAATCTGCCATCGCAGAAGTTTTTTCCCTGATAGAAAAAAGGGTGCTGGTAAGAGTCCCAGAGCAGGAATTGACAGAGGGGTTTTATTCAACTCTTTTTCTGGTCAAAAAACCAAATGGCTCATTGCGGACTATAATAAACTAGAAGTGTTTAAACCAATTTCTGCAACACGATGCCCATCCGTGTTGTCTTTCCTTTGCGGGGGTAGAACATGTCCGACCCATCCCTAGGGGAGGTGACCGACATCGCCTGCTCCTGCAGAGGGTTAAACGACAAAAACGACATGTCCGTCTTTTTATAAATAGGATGTCGTCATTATGTGGGTGAGCAGCCGCATATGGCCTCCAATATCTGTGCTTCAATAACTTCAGCGAATATTCTTAGCTAAAATGTGAGATGTATGGTAACCTGTACAACTGTGCTCTAATTATATTGCTATACCTAATTATATTGCAGCCACACATTTAATCGCATGTGCACCTTAACTTTGTATAAGCTGTATTCCATTGTGCCTCCTTGTATATTTCCCAGCATTCACATTCGCATATGTCTATATTGGTTATGTTTTTAAGCTCACGTCACAGATCGATGGGCGCATAGCTGTGGCTGATGGTGCTCTGAGTCCGCCCCTATAAAGCGCAGGCTTGCGCTATGACGAGCACAGCGGCCAGAGGAAGCGCGATCCCACGCGCGAAACGTCCGTCGCGCGCTTGCCACAGTGTGTCCGCCCCAGGATCCTCTATGCACTACCTTCCGAGGAAGTTTGCGAATAAAGCTGCAACATTGTTTCAACTCCGGTGAGTGCCGTGATTTTTCTTCTTCGTTTCTCTCCATAAATAGAATCACTGACCTGACATCTCTGTCGCTGAGCACCACATAGCGGAGAACATATGACCACAGTACCGGCTTCCTATCATCTGAGGCTGTATCAGTGAAGGCAGTGCCGCCTTGTTTTCACTATCTTACACGTGTCACTTCTAAGATCTACCTTAGAGTTTGCAGAACCTTTTTCAGATTCGCCAAGAAACCTGTGGACGTCATAGAACCTCCTGGCATCCCGCTAATATTAGATCCCCCCCCCCCCCCGATTTAAATTGGTCCTCTCTTCTCTCACTTCAGAACCTTTCGAGCCTATTGATAAAATCTCCCCAAAGTTGCTCTCCCTAAAACTTCCTTTCCTTCTGGCCATTACTTCAGCTAGAAGAGTTAGTGAGATTTCTGCTCTTTCTATTGACCCTCCCTATTTGGTGATCCTGGAAGATCGGGTAGTGATTTCTCCTGATCCTTCTTTTTCACCAAAAGTCTCTTCACGGTTTCACCGTTCTCAGGACATAGTGTTACCTTCCTTCTGTGCTTCCCCTAAAAATAAAAAGGAATCAGACTACCACTGTCTAGACGTTAAGACATGTATTTTGCAATATCTGCAGGTCACTCAGCCTTGGAGATCCTCTTCACGTCTGCTGATTTTGTTACAGGGAGCAGAGAAGGGATCTGCAGCCTCTTCTCACACTATTGCTAGGTGGATTAGACAGGCCATTTCCTTAGCCTACTCTTCTAAGAGGATTGATCCACCCTCAGGGTTTGGGGCTCACTCTACGAGATCAGTCTCCACGTCTGGGGCAGAGAGAGCTTCTGCCTCTATAGAGCAGATTTGTAAGGCAGCTACCTGGAGCTCTCCACATACGTTTTAAGGCACTATAATCTACAGCTACTTTCTAATGAAGGTCTTCCCTTTGGTTGTGGTCCCACCCTAGGCAAATTCTTGCCTATTCTCCAGGGGTGCTGTCATAGTTGATAAAGAAATATTGGATTACACTTACCGGTTTTCTTTGAACCTATGACAGCACCTGGTTAATTCCCAACCCAATATAAAATTTGTATAGAGATGTACATATATATATAGATAAAGATGGCGTGGGCAGCACCACTGTCAACAGGTACGGTCGGAGTGCCAGCGGCTGTGGGGGCGATCCACCTCCAAAATATAGATACAAGGAATTCCGCAGCACATCCAATTTGTAAAAAGTTAAAAAAGACTTTATTCACAAAGCATGAGTGACACTGCTTGAGGAAAATCCCATTGAGAGGATTGAAACGTTGCATGCTTGGTGAATAAAGTCTTTTTCTACTTTATACAAATTGGATGTGCTGCGGAATTCCTTGTATCTATCTATATATATATATATATATATATATATATATAGTGGGGATTTGCTCTTGTAGACAGGCTTGCCGACGCAGTACAGAGTCTTTAACTTAAACAGTGCAGTGTTTTATTCAGACATACGTAAAGTGACAACAAAAAAAGGCAGTTTCAGGGAAAAACAGTCACCTTGAGTTTGGTGTTTGTTCACACCAGGCTGCAGCACATAAATCCTCAGGTGAAGCAGAAGTCCACGTGCTTTTTCCCAAACGATATAGCAGGCCTTAGTCCCGGCCCAAACTACAGATGTATCATCGCTAGCCCTCCCACCAGAATCGCGTGAGTGCAGAGCGATATCCAATTCCTTTGCAAACCCAAAGCGCGTAAATAGACTGAGAAAAATCAGGGTGCATTTTTGGTTTATGAACACCAGATGGCGCATGGAACAGCAGTCAGTATTGGTGATGGAGCCACTTCATCCCATTGCTATAGTGAGTGCTATAGTGATTCTTAAAGGGCTTCTGTCACCCCACTAAACCTTTTTTTTTTTTTTTTTTTGCTTACTTATAATCCCTACACTGCGATTTATGCCTGCATAATCTAATTAATCATTTTGGTCCAGTAGATTTTGTTTAAAACATGCTTTTAAAATATGCTAATGCTAATTACCTTTCTACCAGCAAGTAGGGCGGCTACTTGCTGGTAGCAGCCGCATCCTCCGATCCTAAAGACGCCCCCTCCGCATTGTGATTGACAGGGCCAGGGAACGGAATCGTTCTCTGCTGGCCCTGCCTGTTTGCATTTAAAATCTGGCGCCTGCGCCGCCGCCGTACCTGTCTGAGAGGCGGCCGCTCGCTCAGCCGCTCTATCCTCAATGCGCCTGCGCTGAAGACGTCAAATCGGCGCAGTGAGGTGTGGAGCCGGACAATGCGGTACAGTATGTGCCAGTAATTCCTATAGCAACAAGTGGGAGAGCGGCAGAAGTTCCTGTGGTGTCACCGTGCAGCCTTACATGAAAAATATGTGGATACTACTCAGCCTCCCCTCCCTGGCCCTGGTGTCGGGGGAGATGATGGTGGCCACTACTGTACATTAGACAAAGACTTGTATAACCACTATTTATCATCAGGGCTTGTAGACACTGATGACCAAGAACTTGCAGCATGGCTGGCCATAGACCAGCTTCATTCTGTAAATATTTTATTTATTTTTTAAAACAGAAGGACAATAATAATTGTTAAGTAAAGGCTCTTTACATATATAAATCAATAATGAATACATATAAACTTGATAAAAACATATAATATATATAAGAAAAAATATATATAAAAAATAGTCCAAAGGAATCAGTTTTTATAATGTCCTTATTTACTGTAGTTTTGCCCAAATTGATATTATCACTATTATTGCAAATAATCAATTTTTTCCATGATCATAGGGATATATTCATCATTCCAGTGATTTGTGAAACATTTTAGTAAAAACAGGGAAAAAAGAAAGTATGGAAAAAGATGAAAAAAATATATATATTTGAAAATGAAAAATGTTTAATTCATGTGGAAATAGTAATGCGTTATACAGAATATATAGTTGATATTCAATTGCAGATATGTCATTAAATATCCTTTACTTTGCTTAGTGCAAAATAATAAAAAATGATAACATATAAAATGAGTGATAGTGTCTTTATTATCTTTAGTTTTCTTTACTTTATGTCCCTTTGATTATTTGTTTCTATGTTGTTCCTTTGTTCGCTTATATTACAATATTCATACTCAGCTTAGGGCTCTTTCACACTTGCGTTCTTTTCTTCCGGCATAGAGTTCCGTCGTCGGGGCTCTATGCCGGAAGAATCCTGATCAGTTTTATCCTAATGCATTCTGAATGGAGAGAAATCCGTTCAGGATGCATCAGGATGTCTTCAGTTCCGGACCGGAATGTTTTTTGGCCGGAGAAAATACCGCAGCATGCTGCGCTTTTTGCTCCGGCCAAAAATCCTGAAGACTTGCCGCAAGGCCGGATCCGAAATTAATGCCCATTGAAAGACATTGATCCGGATCCGGCCTTAAGCTAAACGTTGTTTCGGCGCATTGCCGGAGCCGACGTTTAGCTTTTTCTGAACGGTTACCATGGCTGCCGGGACGCTAAAGTCCTGTTTGCCATGGTAAAGTGTAGTGGGGAGCGGGGGAGCAGTATACTTACCGTCTGTGCGGCTCCCGGGGCGCTCCAGAGTGACGTCAGGGCGCCCCACGCACATGAATGACGGGATCGCATGGCACGTCATCCATGCGCATGGGGCGCTCTGACGTTATTCTGGAGCGCCCCGGGAGCCGCTCGGACTGTAAGTATACCGCTCCCCACTACTACTATGGCAACCAGGACTTTAATAGCGTCCTGGGTGCCATAGTAACACTGAACGCATTTTGAAGACGGATCCGTCTTCAAATGCTTTCAGTTCACTTGCGTTTTTCCGGATCCGGCGTGTAATTCCGGCAAGTGGAGTACACGCCGGATCCGGACAACGCAAGTGTGAAAGAGGCCTTAGTATCCACATAAACATATGTATATGCAGATTGTTATCGCTGCTATGCAGCTTAATTACCGCCTGGTTGTTTTCACCAGGAGTAGCAAGGAGGCGGTAATTAAGCTGCATAGCAGCGATAACAATCTGAATATACATATGTTTATGTGGATACTCTCAGTAGCCGTAAACACCAGGGTAGACAGCTGCCACATAATATTGTAATCATAACTACTGCTCTGCACACAGCCAAAGCAGAAGAGTGAGGTCTGGAGCCGGACACTGCGGTACAGTATGTGCAGGTGATTCCTACAGCAACAAGTGGGAGAGCAGCAGAAGTTCCAGTGGTGTCACCGTGCAGCCTTACAAAGGGAAGTAATGAGGAATATGTGGATACTACTCAGCCTCCCCTCGCTGGCCTTGGTGCCGATATATATATATATATATATATATATATATATGTACAGTACAGACCAAAAGTTTGGACACACCTTCTCATTCAAAGAGTTTTCTTTATTTTCATGACTATGAAAATTGTAGATTCACACTGAAGGCATCAAAACTATGAATTAACACATGTGGAATTATATACATAACAAAAAAGTGTGAAACAACTAAATATGTCATATTCTAGGTTCTTCAAAGTAGCCACCTTTTGCTTTGATTACTGCTTTGCACACTCTTGGCATTCTCTTGATGAGCTTCAAGAGGTAGTCACCTGAAATGGTCTTCCAACAGTCTTGAAGGAGTTCCCAGAGATGCTTAGCACTTGTTGGCCTTTTCGCCTTCACTCTGCGGTCCAGCTCACCCCAAACCCTCTCAATTGCGTTCAGGTCCAGTGACTGTGGAGGCCAGGTCATCTGGCGCAGCACCCCATCACTCTCCTTCATGGTCAAATAGCCCTTACACAGCCTGGAGGTGTGTTTGGGGTCATTGTCCTGTTGAAAAATAAATGATAGTCCAACTAAACGCAAACCGGTGTGGAATAGCATGCCGCTGCAAGATGCTGTGGTAGCCATGCTGGTTCAGTATGCCTTCAATTTTGAATAAATCCCCAACAGTGTCACCAGCAAAGCACCCCCACACCATCACACCTCCTCCTCCATGCTTCACGGTGGGAACCAGGCATGTAGAGTCCATCCGTTCACCTTTTCTGCGTCGCACAAAGACACGGTGGTTGGAACCAAAGATCTCAAATTTGGACTCATCAGACCAAAGCACAGATTTCCACTGGTCTAATGTCCATTCCTTGTGTTCTTTAGCCCAAACAAGTCTCTTCTGCTCTTTGCCTGTCCTTAGCAGTGGTTTCCTAGCAGATATTCTACCATGAAGGCCTGATTCACACAGTCTCCTCTTAACAGTTCAGACAAAGCACAATGAAAGTCAGTCCTGTGTTCCAATAAAGGCAAATACTTGCGCTGCTGCAGGCTCCGGGATAGTGTGGTAGGTGTTCACACTCAATACAGGTAATAGAAAAGTTTGGAACCGCGCTGCTTTGGACTAAATTTCCCGGTCACTGGTGGATGGCATTGGGCTCCAGCCCTTTTCCTTATCACCCCAACAAGGTCCGGTCTTCCACAGACAGTAGCCTCTATGAGGTTCAAGAGAATAGGCACAATAGTGAAGCACCCTTTAGCAAATGATTTTAAAATGTTTTAATCTACTCACAAGAGTTGTTCAACAAAAAGCATATAACAATTCATTTAAGATCGTCTCGTTCCTGCCCGACCCGGGTTTCGCTGCCTCGCTTCTTCAGGGGCGAACTGCGCATGTGTGCAATAAGGCTCTTTAAATAGCCCAGCTTGTCTTATTACATCAATCAATGCTTATCCGGATCATATCCGGAAATTACACAACACGTTTTCGCATTAAACATCTTCAAAACCTTTGTTCTTATCGAGACATTTACTATATTCAACAGCCTGATCGTAATCCATAACCACTTTTTTCTTATATCACAGCCTCACTTAATGATTACATTTTCCAAAACACACATTTTCCAATAAGCTACTATACATTGTTCTCTCATCTCATAGTCTTATTCATCATCTTCTAATCTCCCTTCTATCCGTCAATATTCATAATGCCGTCATTTAAGCTCATTTAAGCTCCACCCTCTCCTAGGGCGTCATTTGAGTCTACCCGATCCCGCCTCCCTCAGGTAAATTGACCTTCTGGAGGAGGTATATTGATGACTGTCTCCTGGTGTGGGAAGGAAAGAGAGAAGGTCTTGAGTCCTTCATCTGTCAGTTAAATAACAACGACTGGAATTTGAGATTTGTGGGGGAAGTCAGTAACAGTTCAATTAACTTCCTAGATTTATGTATACGGATAGAAGACGGCCAATTCCTAACCAGTTCATATTTTAAGGAGACAGATGTTAACTCCTACATAGATGTGACAAGCTGCCATTACGGGCCCTGGCTCAAGAACATCCCGAAGGGGCAATTCAAGAGGATGGCCCGTAATTGCACAAAAATGGAAGAATATAGAACACAGAGTGATATATTAAAAAGTAGATTCCTTGAAAGGGGCTATGATGAGGCGGATCTGGACGTATGCATAAATACTGTGGAAAAGGAAAAAAGGGAAGAAAATAAAAACACAAAAGGAATAGTGAAAAAAGAGAATAGGGACTATAAGTTTTTATTTGTGCCAAAGTATTGCTCCATGTCTGATAATATCAAAAAAATGGTGAAAAAGAATTGGGGGACACTAAAGAACGATCCCGTCCTAGGAAAAATTATACCAGACAACCCCTCCTTTATTTTCAAAAAAGCGGCTAGTATTAAAACAAAGCTCGTACATAGCGCCATACCTCCGGTAAATATTAAACCGATTAAAGAGGGAGGAAAATTTACCTGGTGTGGATTTTGCGCAGGATGCAAAACCCGGAATACAAAAGAACGCCAGAGGAATAGTAACAGCATAGTATCCAATAAGAATGGAATGGAATTCCGCATAAGAGGGAATTGTTCATGCGAAAATGAGAACATCATATACGTACTGGAGTGCCCTTGTGGGCTCCAGTACGTGGGCAGGACGATAAGGAAACTTAAGGTTGGAATACAGGAACACCTACGAAACATCAAAAAAGGTCTAATTACCCATAGCGTATCAGCCCATTTCAAACTTGTGCATGAGAAAAATCCACGGGGTTTAAAATTCGCCGGAGTTGAGATAGTTAAGCCACATTGGCGAGGGGGGGGGAGTCACTGGCACAAATAAATAAAAAAGAGGTGGAGTGGATTTATCAGCTAGGGACCTTACAGCCAGGTGGGCTAAACATTGAATTTGATCTGAAACCGTGTATATTGTAAAATAACTCGACCTGGGTACGTTATTTGATTCTTCCCCACTTCGCCTCTTGAGGACCTTCGAGTGACGTTGAGGGGCTGGTTCGCCCTGATAGGGTGGCGTCACGGTGTGATGTGGACAGAGGTAATGAGGGAGGCGGGATCGGATAGAGGTAATGAGGGAGGCGGGATCGGGTAGACTTAAATGACGCCCTAGGAGAGGGTGGAGCTTAAATGACGGCATTATGAATATTGACGGATAGAAGGGAGATTAGAAGATGATGAATAAGACTATGAGATGAGAGAACAATGTATAGTAGCTTATTGGAAAATGTGTGTTTTGGAAAATGTAATCATTAAGTGAGGCTGTGATATAAGAAAAAAGTGGTTATGGATTACGATCAGGCTGTTGAATATAGTAAATGTCTCGATAAGAACAAAGGTTTTGAAGATGTTTAATGCGAAAACGTGTTGTGTAATTTCCGGATATGATCCGGATAAGCATTGATTGATGTAATAAGACAAGCTGGGCTATTTAAAGAGCCTTATTGCACACATGCGCAGTTCGCCCCTGAAGAAGCGAGGCAGCGAAACCCGGGTCGGGCAGGAACGAGACGATCTTAAATAAATTGTTATATGCTTTTTGTTGAACAACTCTTGTGAGTAGATTAAAACATTTTAAAATCATTTGCTAAAGGGTGCTTCACTATTGTGCCTATTCTCTTGAACCTCATAGAGGCTACTGTCTGTGGAAGACCGGACCTTGTTGGGGTGATAAGGAAAAGGGCTGGAGCCCAATGCCATCCACCAGTGACCGGGAAATTTAGTCCAAAGCAGCGCGGTTCCAAACTTTTCTATTTCCTCTTAACAGTTGTTCTAGAGATGTGTCTGCTGCTAGAACTCTGTGTCGCATTGACCTGGTCTCTAATCTGAGCTGCTGTTAACCTGCGATTTCTAAGGCTGGTGACTCGGATGAACTTATCCTCCGCAGCAGAGGTGACTCTTGGTCTTCCTTTCCTGGGGTGGTCCCCATGTGAGCCAGTTTCTTTGTAGCGCTTGATGGTTTTTGTGACTGCACTTGGGGACACTTTCAAAGTTTTCCCAATTTTCCGACTGGCTGACCTTCATTTCTTAAAGTAATGATGGCCACTCATTTTTCTTTACTTAGCTGCTTTTTTCTTGCCATAATACAAATTCTAACAGTCTGTTCAGTAGGACTATCAGCTGTGTATCCACCTGACTTCGCCACAACGCAACTGATGGTCCCAACCCCATTTATAAGGCAAGAAATCCCACTTATTAAACCTGACAGGGCACACCTGTGAAGTGAAAACCATTTCAGGTGACTACCTCTTGAAGCTCATCAAGAGAATGCAAAGAGTGTGCAAAGCAGTAAACAAAGCAAAAGGTGGCTACTTTGAAGAACCTAGAATATGACATTTTCAGTTGTTTCACACTTTTTTGTATATAATTCCACATGTGCTAATTCATATTTTTGATGCCTTCAGTGTGAATCTACAATTTTCATAGTCATGAAAATAAAGAAAACTCTTTAAATGAGAAGGTGTGTCAAAACTTTTGGTCTGTACTGTATATGCAAAACCAGAAGAACTAGAACATGGCTACAATCTGGTCTTCTCTGCATCTTAGGCCTCATGCACACGACCGTTGTTTGGGTCTACATCCGAGCCTCCGTTTTGGCGGCTTGCATGCGGACCCATTCATTTCAATGGGGCCGCAAAAGATGCGGACAGCACTCCGTGTGCTGTCTGCATCCGTGGCTCCGTTCCGTGGCCCTGCTAAAAAAATACAACATGTCCTATTCTTGTCCGCGCTTTGCGGACAAGAATAGGCATTTAGATTGCCGGCTCCCGTTCCGTTCCGCAAATTGACGGCTTACGTTTTTTGCGGATCTGCGGTTTGCGGACCACAAAAAAGTCACGGTCGTGTGCATGAGGCCTTATTTGTATATAGTAGAAGAGGATGAAAGGGTTAATGGGCAGTATGACAGGAGGTCAGGGGGCTCCAGAACACCCAGGGTCAATTTAAAAAGAATAAATAATAATTATACTGAAAGACAACCCCTCCTTTATTTTCAAAAAAGCGGCTAGTATTAAAACAAAGCTCGTACATAGCGCCATACCTCCGGTAAATATTAAACCGATTAAAGAGGGAGGAAAATTTACCTGGTGTGGATTTTGCGCAGGATGCAAAAACCGGAATACAAAAGAACGCCAGAGGAATAGTAACAGCATAGTATCCAATAAGAATGGAATGGAATTCCGCATAAGAGGGAATTGTTCATGCGAAAATGAGAACATCATATACGTACTGGAGTGCCCTTGTGTCAATTGATATGAACTGAGGAAGGGGTCATTGTCTTAAATCCCCGAAACGCGTCTGGTACTAATCCCCCCATCAAGAAAAAGGATACTGCCAGACTGAGGAGGCCTGGACATGTTCATAAGAACAACGAACTGCTAAAGCGAGAAACCGCTTTTGTAGGAAAATTTAAGTTCCTACAAATAGCCCTTGAGACCGGGATTCGAAAGGAAACACGCCGAGTCGAGGGCTCACTGTCCAGTACAAAGACCTTCCGGTAAGACAGCGCATATACTATCCAAGTGATCGCTTTCTAAGTAAATACAGCGGGAGGCCGCTGTGCGCACAAGCAGTCGAAACTTTGTCGACATAGACTGTTTAAGGCCATATACGCTTATGTTCTCGATCACAGAAATTTATGTGCACTAAAGGATTGGCCATATTTCGGTAGCAAGCGATTATTTACAGTATCTCGCATTGAAAATCCATTTCTATATGACAGAGGAGTGATTACAAGTCGATCATTATAATCGGCAACAATCGATTATTCCACAACATTAACACTCTGCATTGGAAAAACGCATTACCACCAGTGAATAATATACTATTCGAATAATATCGAATAGGGCTGCACGATATGGGAATTTTGTGCGATTGCGATTAGGGCGCTAAAAATTGCGATAACGGTATGCGATGCAATATTTGAAGGGAATTGTGCTAGAGGTCTATTTGTATCAAGGCAAAAGCACACACAAATTACTGATAATGCAGAAATGTAGTTATGCTTAACTCAAGAACTGAAATGCAGTGTTTTTCAACATAAAACATCTTTTACAAAATTAAATAACATATTTGCATTACTGCAAAAGTACAAAATACAAAACTTGCCATTTTCTTACTAGCACTGCACAGAACAGAGAAATAAAATAGAATAAATAAAAGAACATTTGCTCATTAAAATAACGACTTGCCTCCAGCCCCTCCTCCCTCCCCATACTGTAACTGATGTATCGCCGGCCGCGCTGTGCAGCATAGGGGCCGGCGATACATCCCTGTCAACAACGTAAAAAGTCAACCATCGCTTTATAAGGCGCACTGTCATTTTCCCCCCACTTTTGGGGGGGGAAAAGTTTGTCTTATAAAGCGAAAAATATGGTAATATAATTGCAGCATTTTTGGGTCGGCCAATTGGCGATTGTGATATGGCGATTAATTGCGATTGCTTTGGCGATATATTGTGCAGGCCTAATATCGAATATCCGAATTTATGGTTTTAAATATTCGTATATTGGGATCCTATTTATGTTGATTTTATTATTCTAACCTCACCACTAGTATTTTTTGCTGAATTTATATTATTGTCAAATTTTACATTACTTGTCGAATTTTACAGTATTGTCGATTTTTTGGGCGATTTTTATTGTGAAAGTTATTGCTTATTTTACTACATATTATGTTTAATAAAAGATCTCTTTACTCATAGAGAGTGCCCCACTTCTATCATTTATCTATTTATCTCTATCAGACTGGGTGTTGTCTATTAGTGGGAGCACCTCTGTTGGATCTCCACCTCACTCTAGTGCGACATTACTTCATATTCATGTTTTTGATACCTGACATTTTTTGTAATCCATAACTAATTTAATTTGTTTTAATATGCCTAAAATGGACAATTTGCTGCTTTGTCATCTTCAGGGCTGCAGCCATTGACCTGTAGCCAATACAGTATATGGCCATATACAGGTCCTTCTAAAAAAATTAGCATATTGTGATAAAGTTCATTATTTTCTGTAATGTACTTATAAACATTAGACTTTCATATATTTTAGATTCATTACACACAACTGAAGTAGTTCAAGCCTTTTATTGTTTTAATATTGATGATTTTGGCATACAGCTCATGAAAACCCAAAATTCCTATCTCCAAAAAATTAACATATCATGAAAAGGTTCTCTAAACGAGCTATTGACCTAATCATCTGAATCAACTAATTAACTCTAAACACCTGCAAAAGATTCCTGAGGCTTTTAAAAACTCCCAGCCTGGTTCATTACTCAAAACCGCAATCATGGGTCAGACTGCCGACCTGACTGCTGTCCAGAAGGCCATCATTGACACCCTCAAGCAAGAGGGTAAGACACAGAAAGAAATTTCTGAATGAATAGGCTGTTCCCAGAGTGCTGTATCAAGGCACCTCAGTGGGAAGTCTGTGGGAAGGAAAAAGTGTGGCAGAAAACGCTGCACAACGAGAAGAGGTGACCGGACCCTGAGGAAGATTGTGGAGAAGGACCGATTCCAGACCTTGGGGGAACTGCGAAAGCAGTGGACTGAGTCTGGAGTAGAAACATCCAGAGCCACCGTGTACAGGCGTGTGCAGGAAATGGGCTACAGGTGCCGCATTCCCCAGGTCAAGCCACTTTTGAACCAGAAACAGCGGCAGAAGCGCCTGACCTGGGCTACAGAGAAGCAGCACTGGACTGCTGCTCAGTGGTCCAAAGTACTTTTTTCGGATGAAAGCTAATTTTGCATGTCATTCGGAAACCAAGGTGCCAGAGTCTGGAGGAAGACTGGGGAGAGGGAAATGCCAAAATGCCTGAAGTCCAGTGTCAAGTACCCACAGTCAGTGATGGTCTGGGGTGCCATGTCAGCTGCTGGTGTTGGTCCACTGTGTTTTATCAAGGGCAGGGTCAATGCAGCTAGCTATCAGGAGATTTTGGAGCACTTCATGCTTCCATCTGCTGAAAAGCTTTATGGAGATGAAGATTTCATTTTTCAGCACGACCTGGCACCTGCTCACAGTGCCAAAACCACTGGTAAATGGTTTACTGACCATGGTATTACTGTGCTCAATTGGCGTGCCAACTCTCCTGACCTGAACCCCATAGAGAATCTGTGGGATATTGGGAAGAGAAAGTTGAGAGACTTGAACCAATAAATATATATAAAACGGTAGGCACTCCTCTTACTGGTTCCGCATGCAACACTAATCATTTATTGTATAACACATATTAAAATTAAAAATAAGAATAAAAATATATATAAAATATATACAGTAGAAGTAGATATATGTACACCAACTAGGTGCCGATTAATCAATTGATATCCTTTTGATCTTGTAAATGAATAAAAAATATTAATTGGTTTGATAACTATATATATTGATTTATATAGAGAAAAAACAAATAATAATAAATAAAAATATATATGGAATGGAAAACTATCAAGATAAAAATAAATAGATATGAATTAATCAATATCCATAAATATATACACAATCCCAGTGTAGATCGATGGATATGATACTATTTAGGTACCACTGAAATGATAATAAATGCTGGCAATTGTACAGTATTTCTTCTTATATGGTCCGGACCGACAGTACAGTATTTGCGGAAACTTGTAATAAAACTTTTTTGAATCACTCGTGTCGGCACATTGAAAGGAAAAAGCAGAGCATTGCACTTGAATGTGGACCAGCTACCCCTGGTCTCAGCGTCTCTAAACCATCTATCACCCTATAGTAAAACAACTCTTATAGAAAGGGGTCACAATTTAACTTTGTTCAGTTCAAGAAAAAGTTTTCCTAGAATAAAAACAAAAAACATGCTAAAATAAAAATTACATTAAAATAAAGCCCCAATAAAGCAAAAAGCGCCGGCGGTGACATGCAGGTAAAGCCACCGAAGGCTATGTCTCTGTACAGAGCCGTGGAGGTCACTTACAAACAGAAACAGTAAGTCGTTTATTTACTGGGCAGTAGACAAAAGCAGTACTTTGTTGCAAATTTGTTGCTTTTATTCACAAAACAGAGATTTTGTGAATTTTTTATTACTTGGTAATTATATGTTTTTGATCTTTTTTATCGCTGTATAGATACAGTGGGATGCGAAAGTTTGGGCAACCTTGTTAATTCTCATGATTTTCCTGTATAAAAAATGTTACGATAAAAAATGTCAGTTAAATATAACAAATAGGAGACACACACAGTGATATTTGAGAAGTGAAATGAAGTTTATTGGATTTTCTGAAAGTGTGCTATAATTGTTTAAACAAAATTGGGCAGGTGCATAAATTTGGGCACTGCAAAAAAGAAATGAAATCAATATTTAGTAGATCCTCCTTTTGCAGAAATGACAGCCTCTAAACGCTTCCTGTAGGTTCCAATGAGAGTCTGGATTCTGGTTGAAGGTATTTTGGACCATTCCTCTTTACAAAACATCTTTAGTTCATTCAGGTTTGATGGCTTCCGAGCATGGACAGCTCTCTTTGTCACACCACAGATTTTCAATTATATTCAGGTCTGGTGACTGAGATGGCCATTCCAGAACGTTGTACTTGTTCCTCTGCATGAATGCCTTAGTGGATTTTGAGCAGTGTTTAGGGTCGTTGTCTTGTTGAAAGATCCAGCCCCGGAACAGCTTCAGCTTTGTCACTGATTCCTGGACATTGGTCTCCAGAATCTGCTGATACTGAGTGGAATCCATGCGTCCCTCAACTTTGACAAGATTCCCAGTCCCTGCACTGGCCACACAGCCCCACAGCATGATGGAACCACCACCATATGTTACTGTAGGTAGCAGGTGTTTTTCTTGGAATGCTGTGTTCTTTTTCCTCCATGCATAACGCCCCTTGTTATGGCCAAATAACTCAATTTTAGTTTCATCAGTCCAAAGCACCTTATTCCAAAATGAAGCTGGCTTGTCCAAATGTGCTTTAGCCCACCTCAAGCGGCACTTTTTGTGCTGTGGGCGGAGAAAAGGCTTCCTCTGCATCACTCCCGCATACATCATCTCCTTGTGTAAAGTGCGCCGAATGGTTGAACGATGCACAGTGACTCCATCTGCAGCAGGATGATGTTGTAGGTCTTTGGTGCTGGTCTGTGGGTTGACGCTGACTGTTCTCACCATTCGTCGCTTCTGTCTATCCGAGATTTTTCTTGGTCTGCCTCTTCGAGCCTTAACTTGAACTGAGCTTGTGGTCTTCCATTTCCTCAATATGTTCCTAACTGTGGGAACAGACAGCGGAAATCTCTGAGACAGCTTTCTGTATCCTTCCCCTAAACCATGATGGGGAACAATCTTTGTCTTCAGGTCATTTGAGAGTTGTTTTGAGACCCCCATGTTGCTACTCTTCAGAGAAAATTAAAAGAGGAGGGAAACTTACAATTGACCCCCTTAAATACTCTTTCTCATAATTGGATTCACCTGTGTATGTAGGTCAGGGGTCACTGAGCTTACCAAGCCAATTTCAGTTCCAATAATTAGTTCTAAAGGTTTTGGAATCAATAAAATGACAACAGCGCCCAAATTTATGCACCTGCCTAATTTTGTTTAAACAATTATAGCACACTTTCTGTAAATCCAATAAACTTCATTTCACTTCTCAAATATCACTGTGTGTGTCTCCTATATGATATATTTAACTGACATTTTTTATCGTAACAACCAATGATTTATACAGGAAAATCATGACGATTAACAAGGTTGCCCAAACTTTCGCATCCCACTGTAACATGTATTTTTTATTAAAAAAATTAACATTTTCAAACCATAGAAGACAATGGCTACAGTCTGAAGTCCTAGATGACGACACCCTATTTAATGAATCCAGTATTTTAGGCATGCGTTATACTTATTTATGCACATTTGCTATTTAACTTTTTTTTTTTTGTAAGGATTATTTTTTTTTTTTGAAAGAATTTCTAATGTTTTGGTACTGTACAACATCTGTACTGGCAGTATGGTGCCATAGAACCAGCAATAGAAAAATATGCCGCCAAAATCCGAAATGGCTATAAGTCCTTTGAAGTTTTGCGGTGAACCTAGCCAGTCCATAAATTACACAAATAGTGAACGTTTTCACATTTTATAATTTTCTGTCTAGGGTGTCCTGTGAAAAATAATATCAAATGCATGTAGGTTGGCTTAGAAATTAAACAGTTATTTGCAGTTAGGCCCATTTCTTAAACTTAAAAAATGGACTATTGTCTATACGCTTATTTTAGGCGATTTGTGATACAATGATTTGTACAATCTGATCTTTTTGACAAAACAATAAAATTGTTAATTATAAAAAATAAAAATAAAAAATGGACTAGTAAGGAAGGGGGATAAACACTCTGTCAATAAAGTGGTTAATTTACTGATGGTGTCTTGTAGACACTCAGAATAACTGCATCTACATGGTATCTAATGAACTGATTGTTTCTGAACGTGTCATTTTTTTTCTGAACATGCAAAAAAAAGAAGGAAAAAAAGCATACTGAGGACCTCTTGTGGACTCCTTATGTTATTACATCCAGTTTTAACAATGCATTTGTTTTTTTTTGTTTTTTAGACTCAATTAATCTAGTTTTTTTGTCCCTATCCAAGATTAATTAGTCCTCCCTGATAAGATCCATACACAAGGAGATATCTCTGTTCCCTGTACATAGATAATACCCATACATAGGAACACTTATGTTCCCTTTTCAGCATTACCAGACCTAATAGGCTAATTGGGGCATCATATAAACAAGCTTTACCTGTACAGAACTGTAGTGGTATCGACCAGCATGAAATATGGTCTCAACTATGCATTGTAGTTTTGAATAGCCCTTTCCCTTTATATATGCCATTTGCTGCTCCATTATGTTATTTAGAATACCTACCTACTTCACAATATAGAATACATATGTTATTGGTTTTTCTCTCCCCTCCCCTTCTTATAAATATTTATTAGTAACAAGTTTTAGGCCATATATACTTATTTGTTGTAACTTTTAACTCCTATTTAGGTACTTTCAAAACGTTTTGTTAGTTTTTATTCTTTCTGCTCCCTGACCTGAGTTTTGCCAGCTTTTCCCATGTATTTCTCTTTGACACTGGTTTGCTTTATGAAACGGAGCTGAGAAAAAACACTGGGGGAGTTTTATCAAGCCTTGCATACCTATACGCCAGTCTTGATCTCCCCGCACTGGCATGAGATGTGCCTAATCTATTAAAGAGGATGATGCATCCTGATGTCTAGCCCTGTCAATCAAGTGGAGGAGGGAGTGTGCAGAGCGTAGGGGTGTTTCAAAAGCAAACTCCAAGGATTCAACTCTGCCCCCTGGTGCTCCAATGTGCTTTTTTAATATGAATAAAAATGCAGGGATCTTCGCAGCTGTTTAACATACAGACAAAAGAAAGGTATCATTTTAATAAGCATCATCAATCCTAGCAGGCAGTATGCCTAATGTAATAGGATTGAACATGCTGACAGTGGCTGTTTAATTTTAACTTTGCTATGACAGACCAGGAGAGAGGGGGCTTTTCAGTCACTGGGAACAGCCTGCTTCTGGTAATTGACCCCTCAGATGCCATAGTCGTAAATTGACCAATGCATTTGAGGGATGAGTTATCTCCAATCACAGGCACTTCCGGCAGGTGTCTACTTTATACAGGGCCGTCTTTAACAAGGGGCAAAAGGGGAAGCTGCCCCGGGTGTCAGGCTGTCAGCTACACAGGGGGTGCTGCCATGCCATGCGTGCCGGCACTCCAGGCAGCGTACTGTGAGAGCTGTGTTTCTCTAAGACCTTAGATGACATCATCACCATGTGACCAGTAACCTAGCAAAATTATTGGTCACATGGCTATGAGGTCATCAAAGGTCCTACCAGGAGTGTTGCTGTAGAAGTTTGCCTTAACTGTGGAGCTTTTTTGTGAAGATTACATCTGAAAAAGGTGACAGGGGCTGTTCTGCTAATATATTGTAAACTACTGTATACTGTTGGGTACTGTATACTGTGTGTGTGTGGGGGGGTGTATACTGTATACTGTGGGTGCTGTATACTGTGTGAAGTGCTATACTGCTGTACTGTATACTGTGGGTGCTGTATACTGTGGGTGCTGTATATTGTGGAGTGCTATACTGCTGTACTGTATAGTGTGGGGACTGTATAGTGTAGGGTGCTGCATAGTGTATAGTTTGGGGTGCTGTAAACTGTGAGGTACTATACTGCTCTACTGTATACTGTGAGGTGTATACTGTGGGGTGCTGTATACTGTGGGCTGCTATACTGCTCTACTGTATACTGTGGGGTGCTGTATACTGTATAGTTTGGGGTGCTATACTGCATACTGTGTGGTGCTGTATACTATAGGGTGCTATACTGCATACTGTGGGGTGCTGTATACTATAGGGTGCTATACTGCATACTGTGGGGTGCTGGGGTGCACTGTAATGCTAGGGTGAGCCGAGCCCTGGTCTCCTTCCTGCAGAGCGGTGCCCACTTCCAGCCTGAGCCCAGCTGCCCAGAGCACTGATCCTGAGCCGCTGGAGTCTTCAGAACTGGAAGTATTTACAGTCATTCACTGGACTCTACCAGGTGTGTGGATTTTGTGTGTGTGTTGTGGTGGAGGGCGTGATTGCATGCAAGGGTGTGGGAAGGCGGGATCCAAATTTTTGCCCAGGGTCCAATCAATATTAAAGACAGCCCTGGCTTTATAATATAGCAGTCACCGGTTGGATTTGGGGCGTTGTTCATGTTGCGAATAGGTTAATATTGGGTTGTCCAAGAATCGTGACTTGAATGGGAACCTAAATGATAGATTAATAAGTTACTTAATTATACATCTTTAACCTGCTGGATTAAACCCATAAACCAAAAGGTGCCTCCATGTGAACCCCCTCGGCTTGTAAGAGAGAGGACGTGCTTGCATTCACTTTCATTGCCTGTATTACCCTGTAATCTTTCCGTTGAACTTTGGCTTCTCAATTTCTATTAAACAGAGGCCTAGATTTACCATTGTGTCTGAGACTCCATATTGGTGCAAAATCCAACTCAATATTAGCCACTGCGATAATTATTTTGCATTGTTTACATGTCTAGTCTGTCTTAGGCCTCATGCACAGAACCGTATCTGTTTGGGGTCCATGAACTGCGGATCTGCAAACCACGGATACAGACTGTGTGTATCCCAGTCTTTCCTGTTCCTCACTGTTGTAGAAATGCTTATTCTTGTCCGCCATACGGTAGAGAAGCAAAAATATCCTATACTCACTGCCATCTTTCTGTATAGAATATATCACGTAGTTTAGGGCCTAGACATTGTATTCCTGATAATATTCATGGTGTTATTAATAGTGCCATTATAGCTAGCAGAGTGCCATCTGTACACAATAGTGCCAGTACAGTGCTCCTGTACATATCAGTACTGGCATGTATTTTAATTTATCTTTATAGAGGATTGGAGCTCTGTTTTTTGAGAGCTTCATGTCCCCACTTTGTTCACAAAGCTTTAGAGCAAAATAATAAAATTTTGGCTGCCTACAGCCACCACTAGAGGGAGCAGACTTCATGCAAATATATACAACTCCCACTGAACTCATTACTAGCAGCATAAATCTATATCTAACAAGCTCCCTATCGGAAGATACAGGCCTAACAAATTTTATCTTTTAACTCAGTTGCTGTCTGACTGCCTGGTGGCAGAAGTGCAATGGTGGCAGGGAGTTTCGAGATTTATGGGGACGGCTCTTCGTGTACCCATGATAATAGTACTTGGAAGGCCACCACCCAGGCTTTTGAGTACAAATTCCAACAAGGAATTAAAGAAAAAAGTGGTGAGGTTCTATTGTACCACTTTCTTTAGATCACATTCTTCTAGTAAAGTCTCACGCACATGAGTGTATTAACCCTGTGTATGACCTTCGTAATAGGCTTTTATTGGTGCCTTAAAGAAGCTCTATATACCTTTGATTTTATATGAAGGTATGCTCCATCAGATGGTGAATTATATCCCTGTACATAGCCTGTACACTGATGGTGTACATGTTGTTCCATATGTATGCTATAGGCCTAACTGTGAGCCAAGGGAACCACTGCTGACACAGAATATGTGATCTAGTAGAAAGTAGTACAAGCTTTTACTTTCTTTTTTATCTAAATAGTGTCCTGTGCTGATTCATTTGCTAAATATCTTTAGTGTGGTCGAGGGTCTGTTTTTCTTACAGCTCTCCATATCTGCACAGGCATAAAGTTCAAACATGACCTGTTGTCTACCGGCCGTCACCACTAGAGGGCATTTAGGAGTGAGACATTTCTAGGATATGTATGTAGTACTCTCTCTAGTGGTGCCTGCGGACAGTCAGCATGTATGTATGTCCTGAATGTATGGCTATGAAGGAAATGCTGGGGATTCACTTTGAGGCTTTGTTCCCACATGACGTAAATGGCAAATCCACAGCATTGTACAGGAGCAGCGAAGTGGAGTGTCTGTACTGGAATCCACACACAAGATGACAATGCGGGGCATAGCGAAATCCTGTGCGATTGGTGCATATTTTGCCACTGCAGATTTTGTATATATTATCTTGTGGCAATACAGTAGAATCTACGAGTACTTTCACACTTGAATTTCTCAGATGGATCTGGATGCGGATCCGTCTGACAAATGCATCGAAATACTGGATCCGTCTCTTCAGTGTCATCCGGAAAAACGGATCCGGTGTTAATTTATTTTGCATTTTTAAAGAAGCCGGGTCCGTTTTACCGGAGCATTTAATGCCGGATCTGGCACTAATACACTTCATCGTAAATTATCCGGCATTCCGGCAAGTAATCAGTATTTTTGGCCGGAGACAACAAACTGCAGCATGCTGCGGTATTTTCTCCCTCCAAAAAACGTAAGAGGGACTGAACTGATGCATCCTGAACGGATTGCTCTCCATTCAGAATGCATTAGGATAAAACTGATCAGTCTTTTTCCGGTATTCAGCCCCTGTGACGGAACTCAATACCGGAAAACAAAAACGCTACTGTGAAAGTTCCCTATCCTTCTTAGGACCTCTGCCCCACTAAATAGTATTTGTTTTATTTGCCCCTGTTGAACCCCAGATACAATATCTAACAGGAGAAAAAACACATTGGGCTTGAATTTAGATATATGATATCCTTCTTGTATAGAGATTGGATGGTTACCGTACTGGTGGGCCATGTATTTAGAATATACAGCCAGGTCCATAAATATTGGGACATCAACACAATTCTAACATTTTTGGCTCTATACACCACCACAATGGATTGGAAATGAAACAAACACGATGTGCTTTAACTGCAGACTGTCGGCTTTAATTTGAGAGTATTTACATCCAAATCAGGTAAACGGTGTAGGAATTACACAGTATGTATATGTGCCTCCCACTTGTTAAGGAACCAAAAGTAATGGGACAGAATAATAATCATAAATCAAACTTTCACTTTTTAATACTTGGTTGCAAATCCTTTGCAGTCAATTACAGCCTGAAGTCTGGAACGCATAGACATCACCAGACGCTGGGTTTCATCCCTGGTGATGCTCTGCCAGGCCTCTACTGCAACTGTCTTCAGTTCCTGCTTGTTCTTGGGGCATTTTCCCTTCAGTTTTGTCTTCAGCAAGTGAAATGCATGCTCAATTGGATTCAGGTCAGGTGATTGACTTGGCCATTGCATAACATTCCACTTCTTTCCCCTAAAAAACTCTTTGGTTGCTTTTGCAGTATGCTTTGGGTCATAGTCCATCTGCACTGTGAAGTGCCGTCCAATGAGTTCTGAAGCATTTGGCTGAATATGAGCAGATAATATTGCCTGAAACACTTCAGAATTCATCCTGCTGCTTTTGTCAGCAGTCACATCATCAATAAATACAAGAGAGCCAGTTCCATTGGCAGCCATACATGCCCACACTATGACACTACCAGCACCATGCTTCACTGATGATGTGGTATGCTTAGGATCATGAGCAGTTCCTTTCCTTCTCCATACTCTTCTCTTCTCATCACTCTGGTACAAGTTGATCTTGGTCTCATCTGTCCATAGGATGTTGTTCCAGAAATGTGAAGGCCTTTTCAGATGTCGTTTGGCAAACTCTAATCTGGCCTTCCTGTTTTTGAGGCTCACCAATGGTTTACATCTTGTGGTGAACCCTCTGTATTCACTCTGGTAAAGTCTTCTCTTGATTGTTGACTTTGACACACATACACCTACCTCCTGGAGAGTGTTCTTGATCTATAGAAGGACCTATATCCAGGGGTGGGATTACATTTTTTAACAAAAGGTTCCCTACTCAACGGCGACACGCAGTGTCACGACACATGTTTACATATATATATATATATATATATGAAACACACATACACATACCACCCAACATTTAAAAAGCCTAAGGTCCCTTTCACTCAAGCGAGTTTTCTGCGCGGGTGCAATGCGTGACGTGAGCACATAGCACCCGCACTGAATTCTGACCCGTTCATTTCAATGGGTCTGTTTTTTCATGCATCACTTCTGCGTTGCATGAAAAACGCAGCATGTTCTATATTCTGCATTTTTTTCACACAGCCCTGGCCCAATAGAAGTGAATGGGGCTTCAGTGAAAAACGGATGCAATGCGTAAGAAATGCATTTTTATGGTCTGATGGTTGCTAGGAGATGTTGTTTGTAAACCTTCCGGTTTTTTATCATGCGCGTAAAAAATGCATCACCCGCACGGAAAAAACTAAACAACTGAATGCAATCGCAGACAAAACTGACTGAACTTGCTTGCAAAAGGGTGCGAGTTTCACTGAACGCATCCGGACCTAATCCATCACGCTCGTGTGAAAGAGGCCTTAGGAGCTAAACTATGGAATGGAAGCGCTCATCTCCAGCTGCTGCCGCCAGAGCATCGGATCAGGGGTTAGCCGGTAGCACTGTTCTCTGATCCGGCTGTAGTTTTAACAACCGGATCTGGAGAACCTGAGGGAACCGGCTGAATCCCATGATGCCTATATCTATATTTAGCTACTGTTGGTGGTGCTACTCATTGTTTTACAGGGGTTTTCCGGGATTTTAATATTGATGACCTGTCCTCAGCATAGGTCATCAATATTAAATTGATGGGGCTGCTGGGTGTCGGAGCCCCGCCGATCTGATAATCTGATCTGAGTTGTCAAAGTTAAAGCCATACCCTTTATAGCTCAGAGGTGAATATACAATTTTTGCAGAAATAACATACATGGACCTAACGTAGCTGCCAAGACCCTGCAAGTAAAGGGGTCTGTAGAAACCATAGGTTGTCTTTCCATGTGGCAAGTCCACTTCAGATCTGGCCGAAATCTGCAGTGAAAAATTGCAGAACAAAATCCCAAACCCTCCCTAAAATATAACCTTTATTAATGCATTAAAGGGGTTTTCCAGGACTTTGATATTGATGACCTATCAATATCAGATCGGTGGGGGTCCGACTCCCGGCACTCCCACCGATCAGATGGTTGAAGAGCAGGCTGTGCTCTGTGCGAGCCATGCCTTCCCTTGTTTGCTTACCTGCTCGCTGTCTACATCCCAGCGGGGAGCAGGTGTAATTTCAGCTTAGCCGTCCTATTCACTTTAATGGGACGGCTCCTTCATATTCAGGTATATACCACAGAGTTGTCCCATAGAAGTAAATGGCTTGTAATTACACCTGCTCAGGGCCTTGTCAGCCACGTTAGGTGCATGTATGTTATTGCTGGAAAAATTGTATATTCACATCGGAGTTGTAAAGGGTTTGGCTTTCATTTTTATAACAAAAAGGGCAAAAAAAACATGAACACTCTACTGATGTTACTTTAACTGATGCTAACATATTAGCCCTGCATATAGTGTTTAAAAAATGCAGGTTAGATCAGTTCTTTAATTTAGCATCCTGTGGGTATATTGAACACGTTCTTGAGACAGTTAAAAGTAAATCTACTTGGTTTGCAGGTTTTATTTCCCATCCCCCACCAGGTAGTTACAGATATACTAGTCTGTCAGTAGAGGGCAGCAAAGCCTAAGCATTGAGGACTTGCATGATGTAATCAGCTTGTGAGTAAACTGATGCCACCTCATGGATTTATCATGAATTGCAACACCGTCGGAGAAAACTGAATCGTGTCCTGTAAAAACTTTAGTGTTAGGTGCTATCTACTATTATATGCAGAGCTTGTATTTTAGAGGATAGGACCTGGGTCATTTCACATGCTGCAATTCCAAGCATAGCCAGCACTGGAAGTATGGCAAGTACAGTGTGAACAAGCGTGAAACCCGATATATACAGTAAAGGGGCTGCAAGCCAATTCAAACAACTGATTGGCAGACCCCCCCAACGGATCTAATATCGATTACCCCAGGATAGGCCATCAAGTTAAAAAATCCTCGATAACCCATGGTCGTGTCAAGAGTGATATCATAGTGGTTGTCCAGGCAGCGGTCAGTTTTCAGGGGTTACCATGATAACAGTGATATGATAAAGGCTAAAGGGATATTCATATCTTCTAAAATAATAGCATATTGCTAGGATATTCCATCATTTTATAATAAGTGTGTGTATGTAGGGAGAGGGGTCCTACCTCTGGGACCCCCACGATCCTGAGTATGAAGAGACATCAGTGGTCCTCCGCTGTGTAGGGAACAACAATACAATACAATTGATTCAAGCAAATAGAGCAAGATAGAGTCCCCCCCCCAGCAGGGTGACGAGGAGTGGGGTTCTCAGGATCAGAGATCAAACCCCCTTGATCGTAAAGTGATGAGATATCCTTCCACTTCCACCAAGATGGAAAGTGGTTACCGTGGTAACTGACTTTTCAGTCATCATCAGGGTATTGATAACAGATTGGTTACCAAGGTAATTAATTGTTAACATCATAACGTTGCCATGACAGCAGCACCATAACAACAATTCATATGACAACCATAGCTATCATGACAAAGAGGTCATTATAAGGGTTACCACGGCAACCCTAATATCAGAATTGGTAATATAACATAGCATTCATGACAACTGTAACATTGTAATATTTGTCGAGGACACTGACCTGATAATGGTTACCATGTCAACAGTGGAATCTCATGGATGACCTAATATTAGTTACCCTGACAAGCATAACTTTCAATAGTTGTCAAGATAACAATATGGTCCTGATCCTCTGTATATTTGCCTGGTTGTGGCCTGATCTGCACTGGACCCCATTATAGTTAATAGGGCCGGTGGGCATTCTGGTTGCATCTGGCAGTGCCGGATCCGGAGAATTCCAGCAGACTGTTCCGGCAGAGAACAACCTGCCAGAATCCATGCCTCAGAAGTGAAACTAGCCTAAGACTGTATTTTCTATGCTGGTCTTAAAGGGGTTATCTAATTCTAAAAATAACCCCCACAATACTTGGGCCGCTCGGCACCCGCGTCATTCCGGATCCCTGCATGGCCGCCACTGCATCTCCCTGTGGCGCAGATCAAAACACTGGGGTGCAGCCAGTAGCAGGCCGTGACGGTGACCAGCCTCCCTAGCATCATGGATGACGTCACTGGGCATTGTGGGGGGCATTTTTAGAACTGGATAACCCCTTTACTCTGTGTGCTGGGGTACAACACTCAAAATGAATTAAGAGTTGTGTGTCTCTAAATAAATAAATGTAACACATAACTGACTGTCCATGTGCCAAAAAATGGAATATATACAAGAAACGAGCTGGCGTTAATTAGCTTCATACTTTAGACTAGTGTTGAGCGAAGCGAGCTTCGGATCCTAGATCTGAAGTCGCTTCGGTGAAAAATTTGTTTGAATGCTGTACGGCTATTCGTCTCCGTACAGCATTCGAATGTATGGGCTCCGGCGAGGTGAAATTCATTATCTCCAAAGTCACGCGAGACTTCGTTGAATAACTTCGGACGTTAATTAGTCAACTTGAAAACAATTTTAAAATTGGGAACCGTAGTGGGCTTTGGTACCCTTCTCCTGCCACTTGTTAAAATAGTGAGAGAAGAGTAAAATGTATGTATATGGCTTGTAGGAAAAACGTCAACTTTGTTATGCCGGAAAAATGGCGCAAAGCTCCCCCATACTGCATATACTGTAAAGCAGATCAAACACCTGGTAACCAATCCCAATAGCAATGTAATGGAGTACGCTGTGATACAGGTTTAAATGGAGTCTGGCATCTGAGACTTCACCAGGCGCAATGCCGTGCAGGGCTAGCTCAGCGGAATGATATATTTCACTCAGCAGATCCATTGCGTCATTCTGGGGGGAAAAATGTACTTTTAATCGTTTGCAAATGAGCAGTAAAGTGCACAGAGGGAGGCGGACTAAGCCACTCTGTGCACCCTTGTTCCTCCTGCTTTCTCCTCCTTGACTGACAGGTTATCTCTCCTGGCCTGTGCCATGTTAAAAGTGAAGAAAACCTTCAGAGTGTCCTTATTTTTCCACATGACTGAATATACAGTATATATGCACCTCTATACAATGTGTATTTAAAACTAAAGCAAAAAGACACGGATGGCACCTTCACATGCCATGCATTCATCTCAGCATAATTATTACTGTACACGAGGCACATACTTTTTTGACCAAAATGTATGAGCCCACTCAGCAGTGTAAGGTACGCCTTACATGGAGCAGTGCTGTATAGAGGCAGTTATTGCTGTAGGGCCGTGCCTGTGGGTTGGTGGGGCCCAGTGCTAAAGGGGGGTTAGACTGTCAAAAGCAGTGTTGTTGGGAAGCTGGATTGCGCCTCTTGCAGCTGTGGCGCTGCATCCGCAGTGGTTGGCAAGTGGTATGGCGCCACTCGAAAATGGCCACTGTGTGGTGGTGAATGGGCTTATGCATTTTGATAAAAAAGTATACTAAGGGGGTCATTTATCAAACAGAAATACGCCTTAATTAGGTGTATCTCTGGCGTAGATTGCGGCACAAAGGTCCTTCTCCCTGGTCGTTCATCATTTTCTACGCCTGGTTTAGGTGTAGCAAATGGTCTAAATGTAAGACAGCAAGGAGGCGGCCTTACATTTAGAAGCTGAAGTTATGTGGAGGCCAGGACCTCTTCATAACGTCGGCGGATCCACCGCCAGGTATAGGGGTTGTTAAGACCGGTGTCTAAAACTCTGCTCTTAATAAATGTGCCCCTAAGTGCCTTGTGTACAGTTTATGAATTGTATTGAGAAGCTAAAGATCAGTGCATGGCATGTGGGTATGCGATCCATGCTTTTTCTATATACAATGTGTAGAACCCATATTGTAGATTCACATTTAATACAAGGTTGTGTACTTTGCTGGTGATTTCGACTTTATTTTTACATAGACAGGTTTAAAATAACCCTTGTTTTTCTCGTATATCTCTAAAGTGGCACAGCTGACTTCACACTATGCAAATACCCGCTATGCAATGAAAAAATGCTGTTCTACGTGTGGTTCTGGAGCAAAATTTAGGGTGTGTACATGTGTTTGTCAAGAGGACAGCACTTGTTTATTATAAAGGTGTATTTAGTTATAATTCTATATAGTATAACACCTGAAATATTGGTGTCCATTCGTAGATTACAGGCTGCCATAAATGGTCCATAATTTAAAACTCATGATTCCAGCTTTCTTTCACAGTGTTGAGCAATGGCATTATACTCACGTGTACAAAATATGTTCCAGAATTATAAACACCCGTAAGGGAATTCCTATAGAAGTTCCAACATGAAGCTTCACTTATTAGGAAAAAAACATTTCCCCTATCCATCCCTTTCTCATACAGGGACTTACTAAAATATTAAAACAGACAGATGAATACCTCTCCAATCTTTCCTTAAATCCAAGACCAATATCCAAGACCTATAATACTTCCCCATATGCCCGGGCCCCTTACTTCCCGACACTCGCGTCGCTTCTGATTCCGGCATGGGTTTACTTATCTCAGACATTGGTCATCAATATCTGACCTATCCAGACCCCCTAGCCCAGTGCCTCACATTGTATAGTGGCTGTGCTTGGTATCGGGCTCAGCCCCATTCACTTGACTGTCACTTGGTCTAGGAAAAGCTGAGAGAAGGCAGCTTCTCTCACCTGGAGTGTCGCTGCCTTCTCAAAACGCTGATTGGCGGGGGGTCCTGAGTGTCAGACCCCCACTGATCAGATACTGATGACCCATTCTGTGGATAGGTCATCAGTATAAAAATCTAGGAAAACCTCTTTAATTTCTGTTGGACTTACGTAATGCTTAGGATATTTGATATTGGTGGCATATCCTAGTAATATGCCAACAATGTCTGAGGTGATACAACCACTTGAAGGCCTCGTTCACACTTCAGTCAGTGATTTCCATAAGTGATTTTCAGCCAAAACAAGGTGCGGGTCCAAAACACAGAACGAGTGCAGATTGTTCCATTCTACCTTATCATTGGAGGCTCCATTCCTTGTTTTGGTTTAAAAATCACTGATGGAAATCACTGAAGTGTGGACTTGGCCTAACTTGTCTACCTCTCCTCCTATTGCCATCTCCATCAGATCCTCCCCTGAGTGCCACACAATTAATCAAAATGTAAACTGCTTACTCTAACCTATAAAACCCTCTCCAGATCTGCTCTACCCTGCATTTCTCCTCCATTTAGGAGAAACCACCCAACCGCCCTTTTCCCTATTCCTTATAGATTGTAAGGTCATTTGGGCAAGTCTTACCTAACTTATATATTCTGTAAATAATGCATTGTGTTAGTCTAATAAAACTGGTGGTGCTGTATAAATAGTAACATTTGTAACATTTAAATTTCAAACTGTTATTTTTTTATTATTCATTTTTGATATTTTTATACTTAGAATAAATCCTACATAAGAATTTACCCAGGTGAAGGCTGCAAAAAAAATTTGTATTTGCAGTAAGAGCCAAAGCAAGAGCAAATTCCACCTTCAGCTTGCTTCTAGGAAGCAGGTAGCATTCTGAAACTTTTTGTACGGGATTTCCACCCAGATCTGCAAAAATGGCCATACATGATGTTGGAGGGATAGCCTCTCCCTCCCCTGCCGCAGCCCACAATGGAAGTGCTCATCTCCCTGTGCCCCGCCGCCGCCGCCAGCTCGGGTGGGGGGGGGGGGGGGGCAATTGCCCCGTTGCCCCCCCCCCCTGTATCCACCACTGAATAGAGGACACTAATGTGTTGTGATTGTCCATATTGCCTCCTTTGGTGGCTGGGTTTATTCCATCAAATTATACACTGCTCGTTTCCATGGTTATGACCACCCTGCAATCCAGCATTGATGGTCGTGCTTGCACACTTCAGGAGAAAGCAGTAGCCTATGTGCGATACCACTAGAGGCCGGCCCTTTTTCCTATAGTGTGCTAGCACGACCACCACTGATGGATTGCAGGGGTGGCCATAACCGAAACGAGCAGTGTATAATGTGATGGAAAAATTAATCCAGCCAGCAAAGGAAGCAATATGGACAATCACAATACATTAGTGAGTGCCTTTTATTAACTTTATACACATGATAAATGTCACTTGCTGAAGTGAGACAACCCCTTTAACTAATTTCACTCCAGATTTATCACTACCAGTTTTTGAAAATGTCTAAAAAAAGACGCAAAGCTTCAGTGTTTGATCAGTGATTTTCATCAGTGATTGTCAAAACCAGGAGTGGAGCCTCCACAGAGAGAAGGTATAAGGAAAAGATTTCCCCCTGTTCTGTTTCAGACCCAATCCTCGTTTTGGCTCACAATCACTGACGGAAATCACTGAAATGTGAACTAGGCCTTAAAGATGCACCAAATCTAACAAAGTATGACGGAGCACAGTACTCTTACATAGACTGAAGCAAAAACTGTAAATCACAGAAAAAAAATTGCACCAAACGGATATGCCACTGACTATACTAGCTAGTCATACAATCGGATATTAAAAGCTGAGACTTTTGCCAATATATTCCTGTCAGGAACACATCGGAGCCCATCATGCACCACGTCACGGTCTCTTAGCATGGCAAGGGGTCCTACTACTAAGCTACCTATGGTGTGAACACGGTCTGAAGGTGATGAAATCCAGCTCACAGCCAAGCTTCCACACAACCGCATAGCAGGACAACTAATGCAATGTGAATAAAGCATATTTGCCACTATATTTCTGTGATTTTGTTCCATATGTATTGAATGTGCCTTTACCTGGTATTTAACATTCTTTTGCACCTGGTAACGTCCATCACACGGTCTGATATGGGTGTGGCTTACAGTCTTGCTTTATTCACATTGCATTAGTTGTCCTGCTATGCGGTTGTGTGGAAGCTTGGCTGTGAGCTGGATTTCATCACCTTCAGACCGTGTTCACACCATAGGTAGCTTAGTAGTAGGACCCCTTGCCATGCTAAGAGACCGTGACGTGGTGCATGATGGGCTCCGATGTGTTCCTGACAGGAATATATTGGCAAAAGTCTCAGCTTTTAATATCTGCTTGCATGACTAGCTAGTATAGTCAGTGGCATATCCGTTTGGTGCAATTTTTTTTATATATTTATATATTTTCATCCGCACAATGCTCCGTTTTGTGTACGATGCCTTTGTGGTGCATGTGGACCGCGCCGGCATCCTCCATTGTACGCATTTTTTGCTGGGGATGGTCGTTTGCTGCGGTCCACATGCGGTGGGACTGCTCCCACATTGAGAAGCACGCTACAGTGTTTGGGGTTTGAGCATTTCCCCCATATTTGCCACTATATTTCTGTGATCCTGAAGCAAAAACTGACTTCAGAAGTTACCCTTATGATACATTCTCTCCAATATCTCTCTGTTGCTTATATCCTAATAAAAGACACCCAATATCACAATGTCCGCTCCGCTGCCCATCAGAAAGGACCAGAGGGTCTATATCACATGTATGCATTTATCACAGACACTCCTCCACAATAAATGTGAGGGGATGGAGTTTTTCATTACAGATTAAATACATAGATTAGCTTCTCTTGAAGAGCCTTACTCATGTGAATGTGTAGACGGATTTTTCTTAGAGGTCATCCTAAACGTCACGATGGACGGTAAACTTATCTGATATGGCTGGACAGAGAACAAGTGAGAGGCCAAGGCACTCGCTAGATCATTCCAACAAATTAGACTTCAAATGACATACAGTATGCTTAGGCTAGATTCACACGTATGGTAAAGCTATCCGGCAGAGGAACAGAGGCAGGAGTTCATTGTATAGGGTCTAACGGTGTATGGCAGTATCCGGTTATGTATACTGTAAACTCCGGAAGGTTGTTTCTCCGCCAGAACAGCCTGCCGGGTAGCTTTACCGCATGTGTGATAGTAGCCTTGGGTACCAGTTATACAGCAGGTACAATAACCCCAACAGAGACATTTGTCTTACATGGTTCTGTGGCCATCGTTATTTCTGTATGAGAAGGTACAGCTAAAGAAATGCATCTGTTTTAATAAGCAACGATTGTCATATATGTACAATTAATAGGAATATTAGTATAGACATCTTTAAGAATACTACATTTGAGAAACATATACTGTCACCAGGTTTATGTATTTTCTGAATTTAAGAATATAATATATTTGGTGGTAAAATGACATGTTAAATATGACAGATAAGTATTTACTAAGCATTTAGGTTAGGGCAGATCATCATTTAATGACTTAACATTTATATTTTTATCATACTTGAAGTCTAAATATATTTTTCGGTTTGGCTGGTGACGACCCATTAGTATAATACATGTGATATGTTTTTAGTTTCATGTCTTGTTCCCTTATTAACAGGTGTTTACTTCTTTCAGTTTCTAAAAGGTACGAAGATATTTCTCCTGAAACTAGATTGCAAATTTGAAGTTTCTGCAGATGTTCATGTTTATCATTTCTATCTATCTAATATCTATCTATTTATCTATCTATCTATGTATTATCTATCATATACAGTATCTATCTATTATCTATCTATCTATCTATCGATCATATACAGTATCTATCTATCTATCTATCTATCATATACAGTATCTATCTATGTATTATCTATCATATACAGTATCTATCTATTATCTATCTATCTATCTATCTATCTATCTATCTATCTATCATATACAGTATCTATCTATGTATTATCTTTCTATCTATCTTCTATCTATCTATTATCTATGTTTTATCTATCATATACACTATCAATCTATCTATCTATCTAATATGTATCTATCATATACAGTATCTATCTATCTATGTATTATCTATCATATACAGTATGTATCTATCTATCTATCTATCTATCTATCTAATATCTATCTATGTATTATCTATCTATCTAACTATCTATCTATCTATCTATCTATCTATCTATCTATCTATCAGAAAGGGATACACCCTTTTAGTGGTTTCTTAAAAACTTTAATATTAGGAAAGTGAATCTCCGAGAATCTCCAACTCAATCTTCTGAAGATTCGATTTAGACCTCTTTCACACATCCGTGACAAGATGGTCAGTGGTTCATCCATGAAGGATTTATGTGTCCGTTTGTTGCCCTCCGTGTGTCATTTGTGTTTCACATACACTGCTAAGATGAAAATTAGTTTCCAGAGTATCTCCTACCAATGGTCCATGTTGTGAGAGCGGTTTTCATGGACCCATAGACTTCAATCAGCTTGTTTGGTCTACAACACGAATCAAAGTAGTGCATGTCTCCGTGGTTTTTAGACGCTCAGTGGAAAATGGCTAATGTGTAAATAAACACATTAAAGTCAATGGTTATGTGTGCTGTCCATGGAGAACTGACATGAGAAAGAGGCCTTAGTTGGATCCATCATGGCAAAATACGTGGCCATATGCAATTAGCTGAATGAATTAAACCCATTCTGTTTGGTTATTTGGTTCATTAAGTAACTTAAAGGGGCAGTCACATATCAGCAATTTTGTAATCTTACTGTATGTAATTCAGATTTATCACAGTGGCAGCTTATTCTGGATGATACATTTGGTGTATTTTAGACTGTTTAGTCTTGTATTATTAGTTTCCTTACTTTGCACCTGAATTTGAGGCCAAAATATTGGTATAATTTTGGTTCAGTAGTGTGGGCAGTGTGGTTACTATGGGAGTTGGGAGCCCTATGAATTCTTCCAAGCCTATCGTTGTAAAGTTCTTATTGGGCCCTGTTTAAGTCCCCCTGGGGGCCTAAAGATAAAGTATTAAATCCCCGTTTCCCATTTTACAAATAAAAATACAAAAAATAAACATCATTGGTATGGCCTCCTTTGGAAATACCCAAACTATTAAATTACAAAACTGTTTAACCCTTTCAGGGCACGCCATCACAGAAAAAAATAAAATGTTTCAATCACTGTTTCTTGGCTGATTCACCTTCCCCCCCCCCAAAAAAAAAGTGAAAATGTGATCAAAAAGTCATGAGGTACATAATCCAGCTCCAGAGATTGAAATATAAAAAACTACGGGTGTTTTTCCCCCCAAAGTTTTATATATATTTTTTTTTTAAACAATATAAATTTGGTGTCGCTGTAAGCATGTTTACCCCCAGAATAAAGGAATAAAGGTAATACAATATATCATTTTTGCTGCACAGTGAATGCCATAAAAATGAAGCCTGAAACCAATGACACAATGGCATTTTTTACAATTCCACCCCATTAATGTTTTTTCCCAGTTTCCCCCTACATTGTATGGAATATTAAATGGTGCCATTAGAAAGTACAACTTGTCCATAACAAAAGTCCTCATACAGCTCTGTGAACTGGAAAAGTAAAAAAGTTATGGTTCTTAATTTAAAATTAAAACAAATTATAGCAGGAGGAGTTAATGTGAATATAAAAAACATAGGGCTTATATTTTCATAGCTTCCATTAATGTAAAATCTTAGATTTCTTCCAGGGCATTAACATATGTGTAAAGTGTGTTTATGTGTGCACTTTCCTGCCCACACACATGGAACATCTTGATTTAAACAATGTCATCTATATGGTGCCCTTGAAGGAATAAGCCATTGGTCCGCCATTTGAATTTTTTGGTTGTTTTTTTATGAGATGATTAAAAATTCTCCTTAGGCGTTGTGTCTATTTCAATATGGCAGTGGTGTATAGCTCATGGTCTGGAGGACTGTACATGGATAGTGCAGTCTAAATGCTCACAAAAACATCATCTTACTGTGTAAACTATTGTATAATAACTAATAAGAAAAAACTATACAAAAAGCTGTTATCTAATTTTAACAAAGGATTTTTTTATTAAATCTCATGAAACATAAGATAAAGATTTGGGGACTGGTTTGCAGTAGGGATTCTTATGTAAATTGTCAAATAGGAAATAGTTTTGGAAATAGAACAATGCAATTTATGTTTACGCACAGATTATACTATACCACCTCCTTTTTATGTAAAATGTAGGCAAGAGATCCAGCTGAAGGCCCAAAATGTCTGCACTTGGAAGCAGATTAGGTACATTTGACACGGAGATGTCCAAAGCTGTTTCAATATTGTCATATTGAAATTGTGTGTTTAATGTAAATTTACTGTTATCAATTGAACTTTGGGTTTGGTGATTCCCCAGTGATTAGGTGTCACTGTCTCTGGAATTTCTAGTAATTCTCAAGGCTTTGCAAGTTAATGGTGAGATATTAGTTGACACAAGTGAGAGAAAAGGACGGCACTCACCCCTTCTTTGCGCTGATTCAAGACTTCTTTATTTGCAGTGGTAAGCGGACACTAACAACGGAATGCAACCAGGTGAATGGGCGACGGCCGTTTCGCACCGAAGTGCTTCCTCTGGCCCGTAATCATGTGCTCAATTCACCTGGTCCTTTTTAAAACAATCAGGTGAATGACGTGGGGTTGCATGCGCCTGACCGGCATTACACCTAAGCGGCGCTTACCGGTGTGCGTCATTGCCATCCACGTCACAACTGAGTGAGTCAAACACATGTAACAATTAAAAACAATGTTTCAATACTGTAACCACATGTAGCACACACTGACTAGGCATCGGGTATTTACAGGAATATGCTCATGTCAATCTTATCATTTAACCCTAGGGGTCCCATTGCGTTGGAGCGCAATATCCATCTGCTCTCCCGTCTAAGGAGTTCTTTTTGCTTATCACCCCCCTGTGGTAAATTATGTAATATTTCTATACCTGCAAAATTTAACGCTGCACTGTCCCCTGCATGCTCTTCTCTCATATGTTCGATTAAATGCATGCAGCCTCTCTCTGAAGATAGTGAATTTAGGTGTTCTCTAATTCTCTCATGCAGGCCCCTAATCGTCTTTCCTATATAAAACCTACCACAACTGCATTTCAGAAGGTATACAACATACCTACTTTTGCATGTAATGAGAGAAGTGACCTTATGTTGAACCCCACCAAACTCTAAGACCTTCCATTGGGGGTTAAATTTGCAACAGGAACAATGCCCACACCTGCAGTTGCCTTTTGGGCCCCAGTTTTCCAGCCATGTTGCGGTTATTTTTTCTATAAATCTACTGCGGACTAGCTTGTCTCGCAAGGTGTGGCATCTCCTGAAGGCTATGATGGGCATCGTACTGCACACCTCCTTTAAAAACTCGTCTCCCTCAAGTATGGACCAATTGTCCCTAATAACCCTCTTAATGAGGGGGGCCATTGGTCCATACTTGAAAGAGAAGACAAAGGGGTGTGTTTCCCCCATGGGACCCGTCTGTTGTGAGTCTCCATTGTCACTAAGTGTAGGGCACATTTGTGGTTTTACTCGTGCGGCCTTTTTCATGGCCCGGTTAAGTAATCTGCGGGGGTACCCCCTAGCCAGCAGTCTATTTTTCAAATCTTGAGCCTGGAGCTGATAGTCAGTCTCAAATTTATTTATGCGCCGTAAACGGACAAACTGGCCATAGGGCACCGCCCTCTTGACACTTGGATCGTGGTAGGTGGAGTAATGTAACAGAGAGTTGGTGGCCGTGGGCTTGCGGTAGCCCTCGGACACCAACTCCCCATCCCTTACTGAGATCTCCACGTCTAGGAACTCCAGACGATCACCCCCAAATTTATACGTGAACGACATATTCATATCATTCACCTCATTGAGATATTTTACAAATCTCAGAAAATCTGGTTCTGTCCCTGTCCATATAATCAGTACATCATCGATATACCTAAGATAAGTATGGATATACTGGGCAAAAGGATTTGAGGCAGTATATACATATTTATCTTCAAACTTAGCCAGATATAAATTAGCAAATGTGCATGATACTGGCGTGCCCATTGCAGTGCCGAACTTCTGCCTGTACCACGCATCCCCAAATCTGAAGGCATTATGCTTCAGAATAAATTCCAATGCATCATGTATAAAACTGGTAAATACTGTGCTTTTGCCTATCCCTGACAAAATGTCCGTTACCGCTTTAATGCCTTCATCTTGAGGGATGCGTGTGTACAGGCTTTCTACGTCCAACGACACCAACTGAAAGCCCTCCTGCCACGGGAGGAACCTTAGTGTCTGGAGAAGATCCGACGTATCCCTAACGTATGAGGGTATGCTACTAACCATAGGCCTGAGCAGCCAATCCACATACTTTGACAGGGGTTCAGTCACTGACCCAACCCCCGATACGATAGGTCTACCAGGGGGGTGGGTCAGTGACTTATGGACTTTTGGTACAAAGTACCACGATGGTTTGGATGGGAAGGGTGGCAATAATTTTTCCGCCATTTTTTGCGAGAGCGTGCCATTTTTACAATGTTTGTGAAGCAGGCTCCTCAAAAGGCCTTGCACCTGATGCGTGGGATCTGTCTGGGTGGCCTCATAGATCTCTTTATTATGCAATTGGCGGTGAGCTTCTGTGACATAGTATTCCTTTGTCATCAGAACCACATTGCCCCCCTTGTCCGCTGGTTTTATTACAATGTCCTGGCGTGTTCCTAGCCATTTAAGGGCCTTTTCTTCATCAGTATCCAAATTTTTGGGTGTCTTAGGGTATACCAGGGCCTTCACCCCAGTTAATACCTTTTGCTGAAACACGTCAATAGGACTCCCAGCGGGCAAGGGGGGGTTAAATGTGGAACTGACCCCTCCCCGAAAACCAACCTCCTCTGAGCATGGCCCCAATATAGGGGTACTGAGTGATGATCCAGTCATCCATTCTAAACACTCTATCTCTGTGGGGTTTAGATTAGCCGTGGCACTAAAACCCAAGGGTCCTATCACTACTGGTGTTTCCCCCTCCCTGGGATCTTTATTGGTAAGTGGGATCCTGCTAAACAATTTTTTTCAAAGTGAGCTTCCTAACTGCCTTGTATAAATCGACTGGTGAGATATTAGTTGTCCCAGCACTAACCCAGAAATATTGGATCAATCAGATCTGTAAACAATCAAGGACTGAATATACTATGTCCAAGTTAGGCTACTTTCACACTAGCGGCAGGCTGTTCCGGCGGGTAAACAGCCTGCCAGATCCGTGCTGTCGCTAGTGCACGCATGCCACCGGAGGTCTGCTCCGGCCCCATTGACTATAATGCGGGCGGGCCGAAGTTCCCGCGGCAGCACAGCAAACATGCAGAGAGGCAGCCGGAATAAAACGATGTCATGTGAAATAAGCCTAACAGGAGGAATCTCATACTTGTGGAAATATCTGACGATTTACCATGATATCCCCCCTTTCTGTGTTGCCAACAGTTTTTTTTAACTGTAAACTAGAGAGCAGGAAAATGGATGGGAGTGGATTCGGGGGGCCTTTTTTTGTTTAACTTCTTGGTTTGGTATAATAATAACTTTATTAATAATTGTATAATAAGAATTTGCAGCTATTTGTCTGTATCTGCAGGTATAGTTATCTTAGTCTAACTTAGTGATAGAGAATCCTAATTATTAATAGGTCTGTGAAGGTTCTCATTTATCCAGGTCATGGTATATCTGTAAAGAATAAATCAAGGTAACTGGACGTACTGTAGATTTCTTAAAAATGTTTCACTCGTTCTTCCAACGAGCTTTCTCAATTCTGAGTGACTGTACAAGAATTCTCTGGGAATAAATATGTAACTGAATCAACATCTAATTATTAATAGGGCTAATCAATCTGAATTACTATGGCAAATAACCACTAGCGTATTACATGACCCTTTACTGCATATTCCTAGTTTACAATTTACCTTGTACATTGCAGTGACATATATATATATATATATATATATATATATATATATATATGCATTTTTCATTTATTAATTTTATTAATTTTATATTAAGAATATTTGCTCAGTTTACCCTATTTTTTGTACTTCCTCCTCATCCAAAAACATAAGAATACAACTTTTTCTATATATACATTAATACATTTTCAGTCACTGTTCTAAATCATGGAAGTAACCCATCTCATGTGGCAGACACATTTTATTACAGTTTATTATTTTACAGCATTGCTGGATTTTCTGTATTCTGTATAGCTTTTTTCTCTTCTCAGCATTAAGGGTGTGTGCGGATTTCATTATTACTAGCCCTAAACCTTGCAGTATTCTAGTTCCTCTTTTATCTTGTTTTCTACATTCAGTTTCTATATTGAAGAACTATGAATAGTTTGTAGATTTCAATAACAGAATCAAAATGGATTAGAAACATCAATCTAATATTTGCTGTTTGTACCATTTCTTGATTCATGTTGAAATTTTATATAGTTTATATTTGTATATACTTTCTTCAGCTTTATATAGTTACTTCAGCTAAGGCCAAACTAAATGTTGATACAGAAAAGCATATTTTATAAAATTACTTATATTTTTATTTCTTTACCATACAAGGATTGCACTAAAACAGCTATTTTGTCCTTTAAAGAGGTTTTCTGGGACTTAGTCCTAGTCATTAAGTCATTAATATCAGACCACTAGGGTCCAACACCTGGCAGCCCTACTGATCAGTCAACGGCATCCATTAGCTCTGGAAACTATACAATGGATGGCGTCAGAAGCAGAAGGCTCCATCCTCTGTAGTGTCCAGAGTAGGTTTCAGTATGCTGGCACCAGAAAATACATAGGGGATGAATCATTACATCCACCATATCGTTTCCAGTGCTGGTGGCTGCAGATGATTGGTGAGGGTACTGGTTGTTGGATCCTGAAAATAGGCAATCAATATCTAATTATTGGAAAACCACTTGAACCTACTGATCAGCCCAAACACAAGTTACTCGGACAGAAAATGACAATAGTGCTTTGAAACTCTTTGGGCTCTGTGGTTGCAGAGGGGGGCTCTTTCGTAGGCTATAATTGAGCTAGAGCCATGATTTTTATCTTGTTTTAAAGCTGACTTTCTAAGCGCCAAACCATAAAACCAGAGATACAATCTTTAGAAATAGGTCCCAGTAAGATCTGCATAAAACCCTCTACCTCAATTGTAACCTAAGATATTAAATGGTAAAGGAGCGCTCTCCCCTTCTTCTGGCTGTGATCTTGGAAAGCATGGAGGAGGAACGGAGGAGGGCATTGGGGGACGTGCTGGAGGAAGAGAGAAATAGATAGTCTCCCTGTATAACTGTACAGTTATCCAGGAGGAGGGTAACATGGACTTCTGTACATATTATCAATTCCCCCTATCTTCTCTTTGATTCTCATGTATGGGGGTCTTTTTGTCCACAAATAGACTGAGAAAATGAGTACTTGCTCCTCTAATCACACCTCAGCTCCTAACTGGGCAATTTATTGATGCCATAAACCATTTACCAGCGTCCGAATCTTGGCATAAAATAAGCCGCACCAAACACTTGCACCGCTAACACACAAATATCAAAAAAGTTTGCATTTTACACTGTCCCTATTCTGTTCATACCTGATCGTTACCATAAAATATGCAGACCGTGTCTCTAGCTGTATCCATTACATGGTGCTGTAATGTGATATTGATTAATTATTACTAGAGAGGAATATTTAACATCTTTACTTTTAACTTTATATTTTATTTATGAAAATGTTTTCTGACATAAAATACTTTTTTTCTCACTGAATGTTGCAGTTAATGATCATTTTTTATTCGTTTTACAAATTAAATGAGTATGGCAAACCATGGTAAGCTGGGCTTCGGCGTACAGTTGCATGGCAGAGGGAGCAGCAGTAAAATTCTGTATATTTTTCCTGGCTTTCTGGTTATTAACTTCTCTCTAAGAACTCATTCAATATCTTTTCATTATTTTTGGTTGCATTTATTTTAAAAATGACAGCAATTTGTGCTTTTAACAAGAATCCCACAGAACTCAAAGAATGAACAAACTTTTGGTGTCGAATAACACCCTGTATTAAGCCACACTCCTGAAACCACTCACCCTTTTACCCATGTCAACTTGGCTAGTATTTTTTTGGGGGAAAGGTGGCAAACCCAGGTACACTGCATCCGTAATGACCTGCACTATAAACTTAGTACATTATTTATGGGTCGCAGAAAACACAAAAAAAACAACTAAATGCAATAATTGATCTTTTCTATTCATCTCACCTACCAAAAATAGAACAAATAGTAATCAGAAATGGTTCTAATTAGAGCGAATTTCCCATTAGTTCCTGGATCTTTTTGGTAGAATATTATAGTATTAAAGAGATTTTTAGAGTTAAAAATATGCTCAAAGTCAGTGAAGGGGTTAAAATAATGAAATAAGTTTTATTTAACGGCTCAAAGTCTTTACGTTTCAGTCCTTCCATCAAGGCTTTGTGTACCTGTAAATCAAATGTAACTGCTGCAGACAATTACTGGTCTTGTTCTAGATACTGCTGAGGCCAGTGATTGGCTGCAGCATTCATCATGTACGGTATAAAAAATGGAGTCATAGCTGCAGCGACAGGGAGGTTCTGCGTGGGAGTGCTGGAGAGGAGGGTGTTTGGACTGACAAGTATCACTTATTTTATTATTCTGACCTCTACTGCCATTTTGCAATTTTTATTAAACTCAGGGAACCCCTTTAAGGGGTAAGGAGACAAAGAAGAAATACTCTTTAACATTCCACGGCTCTGGCATGTTGGAATCTGTGGAAATTAGGGACACTTAACAGATCATGTATTTAGCATTCTCTTGAAACAGAGAAAAGAATTGTGGGAAAGGGCTCAGAGGGGTTAAAAAATAAATGAAGTGATACTCAAACCACTCTAGTTCTAATGCTTACTGGGTTGACACTGGTCCCTGCTTCCTGGTCCTATCTTGATACACAGGAAATTCCTAGTCACCTTCTCTGCCAATCACTGGCCGCAGTGGTGGCCCGCCTCAGCCAGTGATTGATTAAGCAGTCATTTTCTGTGTGTCCAGATGGAACCAGTGGGGACTTGTTAAGCATTGAAACAGGCGTGCTGGGGATCAGTGAAGTATGCCTTTTTTTATCCACTCTGAACCCGTTTCCCCAACTTTAATTCTGCAGAGATGCCTTTATTAGTGTCAATACATCAGTAATTGCATAGGTGTTCTATGGGTTATCCTTGAAACATGACATGTTGAGGATACATGAGGACTGGACTTGAGAAACATTGCAGTACTGGATAGTCTGCAAGGAAGAATGAGACCTAAAGAACTTTTGTACAGATTTAGTAAAAGGGTCAGTTTTCTTTTTTTCTAGAAACAGCACCACTCATGTCCATGGGTTGTATACCTTATTCCTGTTGCACAGAACAGGTAAGCTGTAATATCTGATACAGCCCATAAATAGGAGTGGGGAGTGAGACCTTTTTTAGAATCCTGGATAATCACTAAAGGGTACACAAAAAGCCTGCCACTAACTACAGCAAATGTGTGTTTAAAAACTTTTTTTGACTTGAACAGTCTCAAAAATTTATTTTGCAATTCTGTAAGAACAAAGGAGAGTTTTCTACCAATGCTATCTTTAGACATAGGCTAGGTTCACATCATGTTTCTGTCATCCTCTTAGCAGATCTTGTGTAACATTTGTGTGAATTTGATATATCAAAGGTTTTATTGGTGGGGCTCGAAGTGCTGAGACCCCTACCGAATGCCAGAACAAGGACAGAAAAGTACTCACATAGCTGCAGGAGATGGGCTCAATAGAACTCTATGAGCCCATCTCAATTCTGTCTCCTGCATGTGCGCACCTCTCTCCTCATTCTAGCAATCGGTGGGGATCTCAGCCATATAATGTCATAAGAGTCTCTTAAAGGAGTTGTCTGAGTTCAGAGCTGAACCCGAACATATCCCCATCTTCACCTCTCATATGAGCATCGGAGCATTTAATGCCCCGATGCTCTCCCTTTCCCTGCACTGAATCACATAGGGCAAAGGCATTTTTTGGAGATCAGGCGACGTACCAGGCTTTCAATGGGGACTGCTAGGCGGAGACTTCCACCCAGTAGTGAGCCAGGTGACATAACCGGCACTAATGGGCAGGATTTAGCGCTCCCCTAGCCTGTAAAACGGCTACGGCAGCGCTAAAGCCCGCCAATCTGAGCCGGTGACGTCACCGGGAACACAGAAGCCTCCGCCTAGCAGTGTGCCATTGTAAACAAAGAAGCTCTGAACCCGGACAACCCCTCTAAGTTCTAGAGAAGGAGAGCTTCCAGTTGTGGAAAGTATTGCATTTTGACCGATTTGTACATAAAAAGGGGACCAGGTTCAAATTTTCCTGGCATATGTAGGTTTCCAGCACCAGTGTGAGTCTTGATATGTTAAGAAAAATATTGTGGACATATTTTCTGGGAAAACCCTTTTAATATTTTATGTAGATAATAAATGTTTGATCTGGTGCATAGATCTCTTAATTCTCCGCTATACTATTTAATGATAAAGATGAAATGAAGAGTTCCATCTTATGGAAAATGAAGGAAGTCAGCACTTTTAGAAGTATTTATTTGTCCTGGATAGCACTTTCTTACCTTGAATAAAGTTACAGTGACACCATAGACCAAACGCAGAAAAAACAAGGACATGTATGTTATTGAGATCTCCAATGGATTCTCTATGTCCTCTTCATGTTCCTCTACACTGACTTTGATTCCCATCGAGCCGCAGCCACCTAAATAAAAACAGGAACCTTAACTAATGGACAACTATTCTTAGGACTTGCTTAATGAACCAATATTCACAGTATTCTGTAACCTACTTCATCTGTGAACTAACATGGTATATTATACATTTACCAAGACCAGTGTTTTCATCGCCGGTCTTGATTACCGCTGCGCAGCCAGAGGATGCGCCAGGCCTGTCATAGATTTGGTGCATCTACCCGCTGACCGTGTGACAAACTAAAATCTAGGATTCCTGTCTGGCGTGAATTCAGATAAATGTACCACGCACCCTTTTCTCGTTACCCCCCTTTTTCTCTGAAAAGTGGTGACAACGGGGAAGAGTCACACATTTTCCAACAAATATGGTGTCCACCAAAATTAGCATCTTTTTACACCACAGTAGTGGCATAAATACCATAATAACTGTCCACCCGATATTTATGCATTTATCTTATAAAGTTTATATTTATCCTACTTATTTCTGTTATACAGTCTGTAAAACATTATAAACTTGATATGATCTACGATATGTCCTACAAAGAATAAATATGTTGTTCTGTGTGAATTTCACTTCCCCAAAAAACAGATTAGTTTCAAGATTCAGCGAGAACCACACCTAAGTCCACAAACATGTGACGTGCACCTGCAGATCAGTATTCTTCATCGTATCTGTGCTGTATGCAAAGATCCTGATTCCGAAATGGAACATCACATGATACTCAGAACGATACTGTACTTAATCTATTGGGATTATTGTAATGAGATGAATGAGAGATCCTGCTGTGGAACAAAAAATATATCTCATTCAGAATTAATAAAGTGAGTCCTGTCTTGGGTCAAGAACATATTGGGGGTCATTTAAGGGACTTTTATAGTGGCAAGACCTTTTTTGACGGGTCGTTAGACAAAATTTAGAAATGCATCCGTATGTCTTCCGTATCCGTTCCATCTATTGAAAATTTTATGCCCAGCCCAATTTTTTCTATGTAATTACTGTATACTGTACATGGCATACGGAAAAATGGAACAGAAACGGAAACACAACGGAAACAAAAAACGGATCCGTGAAAAACGGACCGCAAAACACTGAAAAAGCCTTACGTTCTTGTGCACTAGGCCTTATAAATCATCTGAGACCAGCCTAAGGCTACATGCGCACGACCGTATGTGTTTTGTGGTCCGCAAATTGTGGATCCGCCAAAAAAACGGATGACGATCCGTATGACATTTTATGACCAATTTGTGCAGAAATCCATATCATTCCAAAGGGTTCACATACTTTTTCTTGCAACTGTATATACTGTATGTCATGTCACTGTATATAATGTCATTGTATAAGACTGTTGAACGGGCTCTGACAATAAAGTCATAGTCCTTCATGCCCCATAGCAGCCACTTCCCCTGCTTCCACTATAGCTACACCCCTTCTGGCCAGCAAAGGAAGCAATATGGATATTACAGTACATTAGTAAGTGTCTTGTATTACCTATATCTACATGATAAACACCATTAGCTGAAGTGAGACACCCATTTAATGCTGTTCAGTGGGGCTATATGGTATATAGAGATTCTGTTGATGAAGGGTCTCATATCTTTATGTGGTGTTTTACTGGACCAAGTTCTCCTGTAAAGGTTCTGAGCTGAGTGAAAAGCTTGATCCATGAAACATAGCAGCAAACAGCACTAGATGGGCTGCAATTTATTGCATTATGTGGTTCCATATTGTGATGCCTACTGCCCCTGCAAGTTCTCCCCAGGCATTCTTTGGTACTGACTGGTAAATGTATTAACTTCTCTAGTACTTTGTAAAGATACATCTGTCTCTAGTCTCATCGTCCCTGTCACTAAGTCATACTGCCTCTGACAGAAGGGAGAGGCAGATTCCTCTTAAAGGGACACTTCTGTCAGAAAGGGGTATTCTTTTAAAAACAAAATATTCATAGAAAACTATTTTCTGTAGTATTTTTAGCCTTTTTCTTATTTCTGCAGCTACTGTGAGGGGAAGATTTTATCTAAAGTTTAATCCTCATGATAATGGTAGGTGTAGTCTTAGGGCATCAGAGCATGGTAGGTGTAGTCTTAGGGCATCAGAGCATGGTAGGTGTAGTCTTAGGGCATCAGAGCATGGTAGGTGTAGTCTTAGGGCATCAGAGCATGGTAGGTGTAGTTTTAGGGCATCAGAGCAACAGAAAAATAGGGAAAATATCATCAGTGTTATGTTTAGCATCAGTTGCGCTCAGTTTGTGTCAGTTCAGTAAGGTTTCAGACATTACTTTTTTCCTGTCAAAAATAGCTAAAAAGATGAAACTGACAGAAACTGAACACATCTGATTCTCAAAATAACTCATCAATTAAATGGGGATTAAGGTGCATCAGTTTTTGACGGAATGGAAATACGGAAAACACAGTATAGATGTCTGATGTGAATCTACATATCCGGATTCTTCATCCTTTAAAAGGCTATTTACTAGGTATAAATGTACCCACTTTATTGCAGTTTCTTACTTGATATCTTTACTTTAGATTCTCTTTAAAGGACCAGAGAGCATGTTTTGGTCTGGAGTTTAACTTTAAGAATATGTGTACTGAAGACAGTTGGGCAGATTTACTTTTAAAAGTGTGCCATATTTTGGGCCAAATTTTTTTTTACACTCTCTCTCTTTTGTAAGCATTTTACACCTCATCCGACAAGCCGGATTGTCCTCATTGAAAGGAATGTGGCATTGCAGGAAAGGAGGAAAGGCCTAAATGGTGCATTTTTTTGAGAGAACCTATGCCAACAGAATTCTAGCGTAAATCTGGTGCAGGATTTGAGATACTCCAAATTTACACAGGTTCATGTGCCAGAATTTATAGTATTTTCAGACAGTGTAAAGTGACACTATTAGTTAGTCTACCCCAGTGCTTTCTCAGACTGTGGTGATTACATTTTCAATGCACTGAAGATGACAACTGGAAATTTACTGGCACATTAGGGGTGCATTTTCTATAATCATTCTAGTTGTTTAAGCAAAATGAACAAGCACAATGCTGGTGGATAAATGTAAAGTTATGCATCTGGGTAGTAATAATCTGTGTATATCATATACTACTTACAAAAACTTAGGGATATTTGGCTTGTGGGTGAAATTTCAGGATGAACCTAAAATGCACTCTAACCTTTACAGGTGAACTTAATGTGATCTTCTCTAAACTTTTAAATGCACATGTCCAAATGCTCAATGTTTCAGTACTTTTTGCACAACTTGCTGTTCTCTAACAAAGAGGTCAATGGAAACATTTTCAACAGGTGTTTGATCCATGAATCGCCCAATCAATTTCCTGGTTCAATTAGAATTGGTATTTAAACAGTCCTCCTCATCATGCTAGGCTATTGCGAGGCTTCAAAAAAGATGTTCTCAGAAGGAAGGGGCCACTGAGCTTAGAGTGTCACAGAGAGTCATTAGCAGGTTGCAACAAAGATACAGAAAGACTGGAAAAGTCACAGAAAGGCATAGAAGTGTCCCAAGTGTCACGTAAGAACATTCAAAACAGTTTACATCATCGTGGTCTGCGTGCTAGACAATCTGCAAGGGTACCTAACCACACCACCAGGCACACACGTCATCACCTTGAATAGGCCTAGGCCTCAGTGCTGTTCACTAATGAAAGTCAATTCACGGTGAGAAGAAATGATGGCCGCCAACGATGTTGGAGACGTCAAGGAGAGCATTATGCATCAGCCACTGCTGTCAGCAGACGAGCCTTTTGTGGTGGTGGTGGGGGTGGTGTTACAGTGTGGGCAGGTGTGTCTAGTCAATTCAGAACTGCCCTACACTTTGTGAATGGTACAGTGACAAGCCTATGCTACTTGAATAACATCATTAATTCAGTCATGGTGCCTCTGGCCTAAAGGCCTTATTTCATCTTCATGAATGTTCCAGCTCATCAAGGTTGCATCATTGGGGAACGGCTGCTGGAGATTGGGGTACCTCAAATGGAGTGACATGCACTTTCTCCAGACCTGAATACAATCAGTCTACTTGTGAACAGCATGAGACATTGTCAAGCTGTAATCAATGCTCAAGGCCACATGACAAGTTTTTGAGACATTCACATTTTTTCTGGGAGTATACCCACCACTGTCGTTGGCTTTTGTTTCATTACATTGTTTGAGATGAGTAAATCACCATTGCATGCTTCTACTAAAATGCTCTACTTTCATGATATAATATCACTGAAGCGAACATTTTAAGTTTTCTATAAATTTCACTCAAAAGCTGTCATGGTCTTACCTCCTTGCTGTTCCCTTCGTTTGACATGTGCTGGCGGCCATCTTGGTTTCTGGGTTTTCTTGTAGCCTCCCACCCTGCGGCTCCTCCTTCCCACTGGGAGGAGCTGGATGCCTAGCTCATATATATAGGAGGTCTGTGGCTTCAGTTCCTTGCTTGGTCCTCCTGTGTTCACATGCTTCCAAGACTGCTGCTGCTTCTGGTTCCTGATCCTGGCCTCGTCTGACTACCCCGTTGGTTCCTGATTCCGGCTTCGTCTGACTACCCCGTTGGTTCCTGATTCCGGCTTCGTCTGACTACCACGTTGGTTCCTGTTCCTGGCTTCGTCTGACTACCCTTCTGGTTCCTGACCTCTGTCTCCGCAAGACCCTGCTTCGGTTTAGCCATCCGTTCGGACTTTGCTTACGGCTTGCTCTTCAATAAAACCTTCTTATTTTCCACTTATTTCTTGTTGTACGTCTGGTTCATGGTTCCATGACAAAAGCCAAATATCCCTAACTTTTTGTGACTAGTGTATGTCCTAGGGGACGTAAAATTGGGAGAGTCACTTGTAGAGAAGAATTTGGGTGTCCTTGTAGATAATAGATTAGCATAGAATGTTAATCAGCTGCTTCTAAGCCTAGCAGGATATTGTCATATATTAAATAAGGCATGGACTTGCAGGACAGGGATGTAATAGAAAGCTTTGCTGCGGCCTCATCTGGAATATGCAGTTCAGTTCTGGGCACCAGTCCATAGAAAGGATGCCCTGGAGCTGGAAAAAGTACAAAGGAGAGCAAGTAAACTGATAAGGGACATAAAGGGTCTTAGTTATGAGGAAAGATTAAGGCTAGGTCTACACAACGACATTTGTCGCGCGACATTAGTGCAACAAAATGTTGCGCGGCAAATGTCGTCGTGTAGACCTAGCCTTACAGAATTAAATGTATTTAGTCTTGAGAAGAGACGTCTAAGGGTAGACATGATTAACCTATACAAATATATAAATGGGCTGTACAAAAAATATGGTGAAAAGCTAATCCCAGCAAATACAAGGGGGCACTGCACCCATCTGGAGAAGAAAAATGTCATTCTCCATAGGCATCAAGGGTTCTTTACTGTAATAACTGTAAATCTGTGGAATAGTCTACCTGAGGATTTGGTCACAACAGCAATAGTGGACAGTTTTAATAAGAGATTAGATGAATTCTTAAAAGTAATTGCTAATGCTTTTGGAAACGTGAAGAAATCTGGGTCTCACTCCTCTTTTTCTAAAATTCACATCCCCACCTATCCCTTGGTTGAACTTGATGGAGTTTTTCAATCGTATTAACTATGTATCTATGTTCCACATGCAACAATGTACTAGTCACTGGGGTCCCCTTCTCTCAAATTTGTCTTTATAGAATTTATTAGAATATGAGTTATTTTACAAAACAATCCCCACTTTTCCACCATATTAAAAGCGCAAATACACACAGGTTTTCACAAAATGAGATACAATTAACACAAGTAAGTCAAGACAAAGGGATCGGAGAAGACGTCTTTTAGTTCATCTAATTATTTATATCAGAGTGTACAGCTATTTGTGTATTGTGAGGTAAAAAGGGAGAATCAAAATGAAGAACTTGTGGTAGAAGGATAGTGGAGGAAACTAGAAGTGACACTTTAATAACAAGACAGGTTAGTATCAGACAAGGTGATAGACACATTGACCACTGTTGGTTTACTAGAGTTTTTGTCAATGGATCTTCTGATAAATTTCAGTGGGATGGTTTCATGGCCTACCACGCAGCCATAGTTATTGCCAGAATCCAAAGCACTAACTGGAATGGTAAGTTTGCTTAAAATGAAGGAGGTGCTCCTGTTTGTTTCAAGTTTTGGTTCACTGTTGTTCACTTCCATGTCATTTTCTGTCCAACCCATGAATATATTTATTGGACTAAAGTTGTAGCCAATGCATATCAGTCTAACAGATTTGATAATATATATTATTATATATTATCATTCTTTTGAGACCAAGGTCCACTAGGCTTAGGCTACTTTTATACTTGCAGTAGCCTTTTTCGGCAGGCTGTTCCGGCAGGGGAACAGCCTGCCCGGTCTTTGCTACTGCAAGTCCACTGTGCCACCGGAGGTCCGCTCCGGCCCCATTTACTATAACGGGGGCGGGCCGGAGGTCTGGCCGCAGCACGGTAAACATACCGAGAGGCAGCCGGACAAAAATTATAGCACGCTGCGTTTTTTGTCCGGCCTCCTCTCGGCTTGTTTGCCGTGCTGCGGCCAGACTTCCGGCGGCACGGTGGACTTATGGTAGCACAGATCCGGCAGGCTGTTCCCCACGCCCATGCCATTCTTTGCAGCCTCAGCGGTCTCTGATACTCCCCATATTTGTTACCCTTCTCTTTTTAGTACTCCAGAGAGAAAGAGAGGGTTGTGCCTCTCTCCATTAGAGTTTTGGGAGCTGTTTCCATAACGCCTAAACTACAATAAACATTGTTTTGCTTACGTGTGGTCACCTCGACTACTTTTCTCTGGGGTGCCAAATAGAGGAGCAGGGGACTCTCATTTTCTGGATAAGTTCCAGAAATAAAATCATGTATTTATGGCATATACTATCATGATGTCCCAATTCTGCCTTACGTTTTATTGTGGCGCTTAGTAGTGGTAAAATCTAAAAATGTGGCCCTCAGACTAAATAAGGTTGTCCACCACTGCTCTACACAGAATGTTATATATGGTAAAATCTGAGATCGTAGAACAGAGAAGCATCAGAACTCTGCTGCTCAAACATAGAAGATGGCCTATATACCAGTGAATGTAATACTCATTTTATGTCCATCTCTAGAGTAATTATATCATGTCTATGGGTTACATACCTGGGGGCCCATCAACACTATTAAAGGAACCTTGGAAAGGAGAGAGAATATAGAATTAAGCAATGGCTAGCAGAATTCAGAGCACTGATAGGCTATGGAACAGGCATCCTCAAACTGCGGCCCTCCAGCTGTTGTAAAACTACAACTCCCACAATACCCTGCTGTAGGCTGATACCTGTAGGCTGTTCCAGCATGCTGGGAGTTGTAGTTTCGCAACAGCTGGAGGGCCGCAGTTTGAGGATGCCTGCTATGGAAGGTGGAAAATATCCATGGTACTGAGCAATAGACTTTCTTGATGCACCCGCTGCTACTACTGGTAATTACTGAATGGGCTCCATTCAGATTTGAATAGACTTTAAGTTTTTCTATGGAGCACCATGGTTACTTGGTACACCCTTGTATATATAAATAACCAACAGCTTCTCACCTTTTTCCTTCCTGATTCTGGTAATGATTGGTGTTTGGAGTACATTGTGATGGAATACACAGGTGCTCCCAGACATCTGGGGAAATGTTGAGGACATTGGACACACTGTAGGTTCCATTCTCTTGTAGCACTGAGTCTTCAGTTTGAACTTTGAGTATACTAGATGCTCCAGGAAAGCTCCATTTGAATGAATAGTTTTCATTTGAATTTTTGAGGTTGGAGGCCACACATGCAACTCGAGCAGTATTATGGACGTAGAGCTCTTCGATAGAGGGCTGCACCATAAACACATTAATTCCCAAACAGTTGAAGCTTTCTATAAGATTAAAGATAACAGATATCTTTACAATGGTGTATTATATTAATATATGACATCATCTAATTAGCACTTCTTGCAACACTGTCAGGCTAATTTGACGTTGTGCTTGAAATGTCCCCAGTACACGTATAGGCAGCAAGTGAATCCGCATTCTGCTTCATATGCTTTCCATAGGCTGCCATGGTGTACATTTTTTGAAGTACACTTGACTTGACATATCTCTGCTATTCATGTAACAAAATAATATTCTGCTGCCACACATTTGTCTGTTTAAAGGGGTTTGGACCAGTGATGGAACAGTAACAACGGATGGATTGGTGTGGATGAGTATAGTATATATTTTTTTATTTTTGATCCTTTTTTTTAATTTTATTTTTATTTGTATTTCCCTGGAAAACACTTTTTATCCTTGAAGGTCCGAGCCCATTTTATTTTTTTTCTCCCCATATTCCAATAGTGATAACTTTTTAAATTTCCCATTCATATAGCCATAAGGGGCAATTTTTTTGTGGAATAAGTTGTATTTTAATGGCGCCATTTAATTTACTTTGAATTGGAAAAACACAAAAACATATTCTTTATGGGGTGAAATTGAAAAGAAAGCCACAATTCCAACAAGGTTTTTTGCATTTTGATATTATGACATTCACTGTTTTCTAAAAGTGACATAACATTTATATTCTGCGGGTCAATACAATTAAATCAAATTTGTATCGTTTTTATTTTGTTTTACTACTTTTTAAAAATAAAAACCTTTGAAAACAATCGCCATTTCTGACAGCCATAACTTTTAAAAATTTCTACAGGGCTATGTTAGGGCTTCTTTTTTGTGTAATGAACTGTAGTTTTTATTGGTACCATTTTTACGTACAACTTTTTAATCACTATTTATATTGTTTACATTTATTTGTAAAATTGCAAAAGGGGGTGATTTAAATTTTTATTTTTATTCAGTAGCCATTTAGAGGCTAGAACCTGCAATCTTCTGATCTCTTGTCCTATACACCATAATAGGGAACTATGGTATGATCTATACCAGTGTATTACTGTACTGCAGCGGCAGCAGGAAGCGCACGGAGTTCATAGCAACCAATGACGCTGTGCGCTCCTGCTCTCAGCAGGAATCCAGCCGTGTGCATTCGGCCTTATTCTGATACTCTGCCTGCTGAACCATGCCTCGTGCACGGCTTAACAGGCGGTTAGCCATGACAGCCCTGAGAACCTTCACCAGGCCCAGGTCTGTCATGGTAACCAATCGGAGCCCTGCTATTTTGGTGCAGTGGTTCTGATCTCAAGGCAGAGGGAACCCCCTCCCTCGTCCAATCCCACAGATGCCATGATCAAGGGGTTAAATGATCGGGTTGGACATCATCGCCCATCCCAGTCATTGTGGCCGAGGACTGGCTGTATTATACCACCGGCACCTGTCATGTATGGAGCAGGCTCAGTGCAGCCTCATACATTCCGATAGGTACATCATTGTGGCTGACGGGTTAAGTCACAAAAATCCCCAGAGGGATCTATTATAATTAGGGTTGGAACATTTTTTATAACAGTATGTCTATGAATTTAACCTTTATTTTAGTTTATGCAGATTCTACATTCTTGTGCCTTTTTTTGTCTGACGAACATTAAAATATTTACTTTGGACTTTGAACCGTCACAAGAACAGGTGAAAAACTTAATATATTTTATGCATTTTATCTATATATGCTAAAGTTTAAGAAATTGTATGCTAAAATCAACAGTGGTTATGCAAGTGAACACATCTTCTACACAAAAGTTTAGGGTGGGCAACACCAGGGCAGCATGTTATCATTGTACTTTACATGAGCATTTCTTAATTGTGTCCTCAGCAGTTTTCCCCGTTTTGGGGTCTGTCAACTGACATTTCACACAAACACCATTGTTCCACTCAGACTGACTAATGGTCACTTTACTATTCAAAGCAAAAAAGTCAGTCTGGGATTTTCCCAGTTCAAGTGTGTCTTGTGGGAACCTCCTTTCCTGGTCATTGATGTACCATTTCAGTGTGGCTTCCTGGGAGGTTAGATAATACACCTGGCAAGAGAGCTCTATTTCGCCATTATTGTTTTCAGGGCAGGTTCCTTGCAAAAGGTAGACACTTGGTGCTTTTAGGAAAGTAGCACAACCTGAGGGATAGAAGAGATTCATGTATTTCTTGCTTTAAGAACAGCGTATTGAGCAACACTTTTACCCACATATATAGAGTGTTGCTCCATTACAGTGCTCAGAGGCTGGACATCTCCCTAGAATGAAGCAGTAAGGCCCCTTTCACACGAGCGTGACGGATTAGGTCCGGATGCGTTCAGGGTGCGTTCAGTGAAACTCGCACTATTTTGCAAGAAAGTTCAGTCAGTTTTGTCTGCGATTGCGTTCGGTTGTTCAGTTTTTTCCGCGCGGGTGCAATGCGTTTTGATGCATTTTTCACGCGTGTGATAAAAAACTGAAGGTTTATAAGCATCTCTTAGCAACCATCAGTGAAAAATGCATCGCACCCGCACTTGCTTGCGGATGCAATGCGTTTTTCACGCAGCCCCATTCACTTCTATGGGGCCAGGGCTGCGTGAAAAAAGCTGAATATAGAACATGCTGCGATTTTCACGCAACGCAGAACTGATGCGTGAAAAACAACGCTCATGTACACAGCCCCATTGAAATGAATGGGTCAGGATTCAGTACGGGTGCTATGCGTTCACGTCATACATTGCACCCGCGCGGAAAACTCGCTCGTGTGAAAGGGACCTAAGTGTCTCATGTACTGAGCTAGTAGCAGTGCTGCTACAGAAGAATACCGCCATGCCTATTACTTTGTGTGCATCAAATATTTAGAATAGTTTTATCAAGTACCATTTTCTCCTATAATTTAATATGTAATTCTTCTTACCTTTAGGCTCCATTCACACGTCCGTGGTGTGTTGCGGACCCGCAAATTGCAGATCTGCAACACACCCGCCCGGCACCCCTATAGAAATGCCTATTCTTGTCCGCAGCTGCGGACAAGAATAGGACATGTTTTATCTTTTGCGGAGCTGCGGACCCGAACGCGCTCCGCAAATGAGGATGTGGACAGCACACTGTCCGCATCCAATCCGTCCCCATAGAAAATGAATGGGTCCGCACCCGTTCCGCAAAATTGCGGAACGGATGCGGACCCATTTGCGGACGTGTGAATGGACCCTTAGGAATAATTTTCTGAATGCTGGTGGAGTGATGGCTAACTTGGCACTGGTAGGTATTACTTGTGACTTGACTAAGAAGATTATTTGCTGGAGGTTGACCAGTTAGAGGGGTAATAAACTCCTTTACGCCATTGAGTATCTCTCCATTAGTTGTGCTCCATTTGACAATGAAAGGTTGGGGTAAAAAATGTTTTACCAGACATGCTAACGAAGTGGAAGTGCTATCCATCTGTCCAACTGCAATCAGTGGGAAGACTTCTGGTGTAATTATCTCAGCTGCAAGGCAAAAAATAGTTCAGAGTCATAAACTGGTGATGAAATGCATTATGATAATGTTGCCAAAAATTACTACTGGAGTCTTCAGAGGAAATCCAAGAATATAGTATAAAAAGAGAACATACAAACTCCCTTTAGATGATGCCATGTTTGGATTTGAACACAAGATCCCAATGCTGAAAGGCACCAGTGCTAACTACTGAAAGATCAAGCTGCTAATACAGAGGATACATTCATTCTGATGAATGTAATGTACAACATATCTTTAGGACCCTACTGGGAATTGGGGGTAGGGCGCTGTTACCTTAAAATTGGCCACTGTGGCCACAAGAGAGGACAAGCAGGATTAACTTAAAGATGTTGTCCCTCAATGGACATGTATTGTGATGTAATGAATATGTATTACGCATCTTCAAACCCCTCCCCCTGAGCCCACCATTCCTCCTTTGAATAGAGAAGAGGAACATGATCAGTGCCACCTCATTCAAAGTGTATGGGACGGATAGAGTCTTGTTTCCATCAACTATAGACATTGAATGGAGGAGCTTAGTGAGTGTCGGGGAATGGTAGATTCAGGACCACCATTCTAGCGATCAGGGCTTCCCACTGGCATTTTTCAGCAGCACAATGATCACATCAAGTGTTTCACAAGAAAGTCTCCACCAGATTGCAACACTTCCTTGGCCTGCTTAGTTGCCAGATTTATCGCCTATCAAGCATCTACAGACCCAGCTTTGAGCAAATATGCCGTAGGATACCATACGGAATCTGTATGTCTCCATGCTCATCTTGTATCCAGGCTAGAGGAGATATAACAGGTGCTAGAGCCTCCTTTCAATTGTACAGTTTCCCCAATAAACTTACCCTTTCGATCTAATATTGTAATCACTTACGTATATCATCATTGCGCTACATTCCATTCCAACTCTTTCTTGGTGCGTTATTTTTCTTTTTCAATTAGTTTTTTGGTGCATCCTCTGGCAGTCCATGCAACATAATATCAAACCTATGCCAGCAGTGAGCTGGTGTAGGGTTGAGCTATATTTTACACCAGTATTCCAGCTTTATGTAGAAAGCCCAAGACCCTAGCACAATGGAAGTTTGCTATAACAGCTATCAGATGTGCAGCATTAGAATTCCTTTTGTGGATTTTCCCAGTGGATTTCACCTTTTGCAATGCATAGAATCTGCATGCAAAATATGCAGCTTTTACAGCAGATTGGCCATGGAATTGCAACAAAATCCGCAACAGATTTTTTTCCATCGATTTTATCAGCTACAGCCAGCAGGTTTGAAGTAGTTTTGAAAGATCTAGAATAAAGTAGCTTCTATCATCTAGATAGTGATAGCATATTGCTATTATATACCATCTACTGTATGTGAGATCAGTAGGTCACCCACCGCTGGAATCCCCTTTGATCAAGAGCATAAAGGTGCTCTTTTGCTTAGTAGAGAATTCTTTGGTGCTGATAGAAGTTTTTATGACACAGCGTCACTCTAAGTCTGTGGCTAAACATTGATTTTGACCGTGACACCTGTTGCACAGCCAAAGATTGCTGTGTAGCAGTGCAGCCAGTATACTGACTGGGGTAGTAGGTTGACTTGTAAGCTTCTACAACCCCAACTTGTGAGACATGCTGCCATACTATACAGTTCATTGGCTCCACTGATACTCGAAAATCTTTGGTCACGGCAAGATCACCATGTAACCCCAGACTTAGAGTGCTGCTATGTCGGGTATCCCAGTTGAGCCCATTCAAGTGCATGGGGCTGAGCTGCAATACCAGATACAGCACACATAGCATTGGATAGCTATTCACAGTGCAAAACATTGCCCAGCTTCAACAAAAATGAGTCCCAAAACATCTTCTAATATTCACCATACCTCATAGGATTAACCAGATGCAACACCGTTAGTACAACGTCCAATATTCAAGTTAAGCTGAGTTCACGCTTCAGTTATTTGGTCAGCTATCTTTATCAGTTATTGTGAGCTTAAACCAGTAGTGAAGATATAATGGAAAGATTTGCACATGTTCTGTGTTTTAGGACCCAACCTGTTTTTGGCTCACAATAACTAATGGAAATAACTGACCAAATAACTGAAGTGTGAACTTTGCCTGGTCTGATTCTAGGTCTGATCTGAGGTCTGATTGAGGGTCTTATTAACATTGGGAGTCTGATTAACATTGGTGGTCTGACCTGCGGTCTAATGAAAAAAGTTTATTCTTATTGTCCTGCTCTAAAACCTAGGTGTGTCTCATGGGCCGGTGCGTCTTATAGGGTGAAAAATACTGTATTTCATGCCAGGCAGCTACTATATATTACTACCATAAGTTTGGAGGATACTATGAAGAGGTGGACTTAATCCCTACCTCTAGGGCTAGAATCACACCTGCGGTTTTTGTTGCAGTTTTTTGGTTTACAGATATAAATATAAATTAAATATTAAATATAAATAATTCCTTTACACTTTTTTGCTCCACTCTGGTAGAAATCGTGCCTGTGCTAACCATTTATATTCAGTAGATCAATTATCCAGCTCACCAGCTACCTGCTAGATACTGAATAGCTATTGTAGTTTTACTACCAGAGGTCAACATCATACCATGTAGAGACAGCATGAACCCTTAACACTAAAGTTAAAAGCAAGAGCAGAAATTTAATATTTAGATCGCTTGCCTATATTTACTTTATCTACATGCCAGCTAGCTACTATATAATCTGTAGCGTACATCCTATGGTTTGTAGGGAGAGATGTCCCTAATTCTGACCAATAAAGCTAAACCAATAGCCAAAAATATGACCTGTGCTACTGTGCTACCCAAACTCACTGGCTACTATAGAATTACCATAATAGGTCCAATGGACCCTGGGATGAGCTGGCCATACTGTTATTCTCACCACTGCAGCTAAAGCCTTGGGCAAATATCTGGACTTTGCTAGGCAATTATATTCATTAGATCAATTACCGAAGCTCAGCAGTTAGCTACTAGCTAGCTAATATATATTTGCTAGCATAGGCCCAGTGCATGCTAGGAAGAAATGGTCCTGACCCTCACCACTAAAGCTAAACCCGTAGATAAAGATCTGGCCTTTGTAAAACATTTATATTCAGTAGATCAATTACCTAAGCTCACCAGCTACATGATAGCTACTTATTTTTTTACCAGAGGTTTAAATCATGCCATGAAGAGGCAGCACTAACCCTCACCACTAAAGCTAAAAGCATGATCAGAAATCTTGTCTGCGCTGACCATTAATATTTAGAAGATCAGTTACCTACATGGGCCAGCTAACTGTTAACTGCATACTTGCTAACTACTATTTAATCCCTGGTATAGTAGGGGAGAGATGACCATAATTCTGACCACCAAAGCTAATCCAATAGCTGGAAATCTGGCCTCTGCTATTTCTATTCAGGATATCTTTTACTCAAGCTCACTAGCTAGTAGCTACTATAGAATTACTAGAAAAGGTTCAGTAGATAGGGGGACAAGCTGGTTATACTGGTGTTCTCACTACTGAAGCTAAAACACTGGGCAAATATCTGACCTCTGCTAGGCAATTATATTCATTAGATGAATTACTGAAGCTCAGCCGCTAGCTACTGGCTAGATACTATACACTGCAATTGCTGGCATACAGTATGTCCAGTGCATACTAGAAAGAAGCGGTCCTAACCCTCACCACGAAAGCTAAACACATGGCCAGAGCAAACTCAACAGCTAGCTACTGCAAACCAGGTACCTACTGCATATTATTAGCATAGGTTCAGTGTATATTCGGAAGCGCTGGTCATAGTTTTCATAAAACCATGGAACAATGGGCAGAGATCTTGCTTGTGCTAACCATTTATATTCAGTGAATCCCAAGCTCTCTTGCTAATTATTGCATTCTGGCGAGCTACCATATAATTTTATTTCAAGACACGGAGGCTCATATTGCATCATCTCTCTTTACTGACAACCACAGCAGCAAAGAAAAAGTTAAACCAAATTAACATATTGCCATAGCAACCGTCCCTCCCACCATAGTCCCCTATATAATGTCCACAAGTCCATAGCACATCCTCTTTCTTTGCTGCTGCCACATAAGATAAGTACCTTTTGTTTAGCAGCTCATATCTGGTTGTATTATCTGTGCGGTATTGCTTATTAACCCCTTGTTGGGATTGTGTATTTTTCCCTGTTCAATACTGTCTTATTGGTTTTATCTTATTTGTGTGCCCTTTTCTTTCCCTGTGTTTTATTTCCCCTGATAGGCTTTCCTTGGGGGTGACTTGCTTCCCCTGCCCCTGCTGGGGACGGGGAGAGGGGGGATTTCTGCAGGAGTTAACTTGTTTTTTCTCCCCCTTTCTTCCCCCTCACTTACTTGGCGGAGACTGTGGGCGCGCTCGCAGTTGCGGCCTCCCGAGTCTCTCCCCATCTTCCCGCCGTCCGGCTGCGCTGATCCCGTCATCTCGCGGGATTTCGGCCGGCCGCGGGATTTCGGCGGCCATTTTGGGGTGTTTTTTTCTTGCTTGTTTTCCCCTGCTCTTTCCCTCTAGCGCCGCCAGCTCTCCTTCCGTTTCCTGCGCCTTCTCCGTTGCGCCTGTGTCTCCCTGCTCCGGCTCACTGCTGGGTAACTACCCACTGTGAGCAATCGCTCTTTCTCTCCACAGGTTAGCTTACCATAATAGGTGTAGACCATTAGGAAGTTTCACTGCCGTTGGCATTGATTGCCCTGTACTGCCCCTGATTATTATTTACTCAGTGGGGCATTATTACAAAAAAGTGGCTATGTCTCAACCCACGGGCCATACTCCATCACAATCTATGGAGACAGGCAGTGATTCTGCCCCCTCTCCTATGCCTGCGCCTGGTGGATCCACTTTCTCAGCGGAGGCTTTCCAGCGCTCTGTTTCTGAGGCCATTATGGCCGCTATGGGCTCTGTCACTCACTCCCTCACCAAGTCTATATCAGATGCCCTCTCTACTCACCCTGGTGTCTCCAGTGGCACGGCACAGCCCGATTTAACAGTACCTCACGCCTCCAGAACACAGTTGATTGGTGAGTCTAATGCCACCCCAGAGAGCGCGACCTCGCGCAAAAGAGCCTCATCCCGCCAGGCAGAACGGGCGAGGAAATGGAAGTGCGCTAGAGCACAGACTGATTTAGAGATCGACTCTGAGGTCGACTCTGACGAGGAGGTTAGATGTGAGGATCTTGACTACCCCGATGAAGGTCTGTCTGATTCTGCCCCTGCCGATCCTACTCCGGCACCTACCCCGGTGCCTCCTGGCGTTTCGTCTGCTGACGTCTTCCAGGGACCATCTGGGGTTTTGACGGATCCCCTAGGGGACCCCCTTTTCGACCCCAACAGTCTTCACCACCCCAGATCCGCAGAATGGCTCCCGCTTGATCACGTTGCTCAGTACCTAGCAGCGCGTGTTCGTTGCCCTCTGACTAAGGAGGCTCGCAACAAGCTGAAGGCCGAATGCCCTAGACCCATTGTTGCTAATAAGGTCTGTGAGACCCCATCCGTGGACCCCAAAATGGTCCAGTTTTTGGCAAAATCTGGGTGGAACCCTAGAAGGGGGCTGGAGTCGGCCCTTAAGGCGACCCAGGACAAGCTCCTGGACCTTTTCGGCCCGTTGACAAAAATCTTTGAGTTGGCGGAAATCGCCAGGGAGACAGATACACCTGTTGATCCGGAGGATCTCCGAGGTTGGGTCCAAAGGGCCATATGTATAGCGGGAAATGTGAATACTTCCCTGTCGATAGAACGGCGGAAAGCTATTTTGTTCAAGATTGAACCAAAACTGGTCAATTTAGCTCTCACTGAGGCCGGAGGAGAGGCACAGGGACTGCTCTTTGGAGAGTCCTTCATTAAGGACATGGGCAAGTTCGTGGGTGCCTTCACTGCCCTGGATAAGGCACAATCATCCATGAGGAGAGTGTTCCAGGGCCGTTTTTCCTCTAGGGCCGGCAATTACAGGGGCCGTTCTGCCGGCCGTTCGTCATTCCACGCCCGGGGTTCGGGCAGAGGCTCCTACGGTCAAAGATCCTTCTCTCAGCGATACTCACCCCAGGACACCAGGCAATCGCAGGGTTTCTTCCCATCCCGTGGTGCTCCCAGCCGCAGACCCTTCAGAGGTGGTTCCGGATTTCGTCGTCCCCTCGGTAAGTGTTCATCGTCCTCCTTTTTTCTCCAATTTATGTAGGGGGCAGACTCCAACATTTTTCCCAGGTCTGGGAGACAATTACGTCAGACAGTTGGGTGCTATCCACTATTCGGGGATTTCAAATAGAACTAGTGCAGTCTCCGGTTCATATTCCTTTTCCTCCTCCCATCCCATCCGCAGGTCCCGCATCTCGGGCCATAGACAAAGAGTTGACAGATCTTTTTCACAAAAGGGCCATCGAATTGGTCACGTCCCCTTCAGAGGGCCTGCTCAGCAGCATCTTCCTCGTGCGGAAGAAAGGGGGACAGATGCGCCCCGTAATAAATGTCAAGCCCCTAAACAGATTTGTGCGCTACAGGCACTTCAAGATGGAGGGTATTCACCTCCTCAGAGATCTTCTTCTGTCAGGCGATTGGATGGTGAAACTGGATTTGAAAGACGCCTATCTCACCGTTCCGGTTGCTGTTCCCTCCAGGGACCTTCTCCGTTTTCTTTGGAGGGGACAGGTATGGCGTTTCTCTTGCCTACCCTTCGGTCTCTCATCGGCCCCTTGGTGCTTCACCAAGCTCATGCGTCCGGTGGTGGCTTGGCTCCGCGGTCGCGGGATCAGGTTGATTATTTACCTAGACGACTTACTTCTTCTGGCACAAGACCCTTCCGTCCTTCTCTCGCAATTACGGGTGGCGATGGACCTTCTGTCTCGACTGGGTTTCCTCATCAACCACGAGAAGTCGTCTTTGACACCCTCCAGGATTGTGGAATTCCTCGGCTTCTCGGTGGATTCCGTCTCGGAGACTCTCAGCCTTCGCTGTCAAAGATCCGGTCCATCCGCAAGGAGCTGCGCAAGACGCTGGTGACCCCTCGGATTACTCTCCGCCATTTAGCTCGGATCATAGGGCTTCTCTCCTCCTCGATTCAAGCAGTTTTTCCGGCCCCTCTCCACTACCGAGCTCTTCAACGCCTGAAGCATGCGCACCTTCAGACCGGCGCCTCTTACGAGGATACGATCTCGCTGGATTCGGGGACTCGGGACGAGTTGAAGTGGTGGATCTCGAACCTTCAGGCTTGGAATGGGAAAGCCATTTGCGGACCACGTCCGGACCTCACCATAGACTCGGACGCCAGTCTGCTGGGGTGGGGGGCCCACTGCGACGGAGTCTCTACAGGAGGACGTTGGTCTTGAGAGGAAGCCTCGCTCCATATCAACGCCCTGGAACTGTTGGCCGGCTCGTTTGCCATCCGCAGCTTTGCCAAGGACATCGCCAGTGCCTGCATTCGCCTTCGCATGGACAATGTGTCTGCTGTCCGTTATGTAAACTTCATGGGAGGTACCCGTTCCAGCATGTTGTCTCATTTGGCCAAGGAGTTTTGGTCTTTCTGTCTCAATCAGGAGATTACGGTGGTGGCGGAGTATCTACCTGGTCTACAGAACATTCAGGCGGACTGGAACTCTCGACACCTCAAGGATTACAGCGATTGGAAGTTAGATGGGATGGTGTTCTCCGACATCTCGTCCATCTGGGGTCCATTCTATATCGACCTGTTTGCCTCTCGGTTGAATGCTCAGTTACCACGTTTTTTCAGTTGGCGACCGGATCCAGACGCAGAGGCGGTGGATGCATTCCTACAAGACTGGCGCGGATCACTCCTCTATGCATTCCCACCGTTCGCGATGCTTCCTCGGGTTTTGGCTCAGGTGCGGCGCCAACAGGCGGAATTGGTACTGATTGTCCCGTTTTGGACTTCCCAGTCGTGGTTTCCTCACCTGCTGGATCTACTCATCCTACCACCGTTTCTTCTTCCGGACTTCCCAGAACTTCTTCTAGACTCCGGAGGCGCGCGACACCCGCTCCTGGTGGGGGGATCTCTCCGTTTGCTGGCCTGCAGAGTATCGGGCACCCCAGCCAAGGCGAGGATCTTTCGGACGCAGCTCGAAGACTCCTGGATCAGTCGTGGGCTCCGGGCACCAGAAGGGCCTATAGAACAGCCTGGGGATCATGGACTGGTTGGTGCGTGGCTCGGAGTCTGGATCCCTTTTCAGCACCTGTCTCGGACATCCTAGAATCTTTGACGTCCTTATTTGAGGAGGGTAAGGCGTATCGTACTCTCAATCTCTTCCGATCGGCCATTTCATCCTTTCACCAGGGGTTCGACGGCCGTCCTGCGGGTCAACATCCCCTAGGATGCCGCCTCCTCAAGGGATCTCGGATGTCTCGGCCTCCTCGACCGTGTTTTTCCTCTACCTGGGACGTTTCCTTGGTTTTGGACCTTTTCTCTACATGGCCATCTAATTCTCAGCTTTCCCTGCGCCAGCTTTCGGCCAAGTTGGTTACCCTCTTTTACCTAATCTCTTGCAAGAGAGTTTCGGACGTCAGGGCTTTGGATTTTGATGCACGATCTTTTTCTCCGGAGGGAGTCACTTTCAATATCTCCCGCCGAACCAAAACGCATATTCGTTCTGTCTCTTACCCCAGTTTTCCTGATGTCCCGAACCTGTGCCCGGTTGCTTGTCTCCAGGAATATGAAGCTAGGACTTCCACGCTTAGACCTCCTGGAAACCCGCAGCTGTTTCTCTCTTATCGCCGTCCGTTTGCCCCGGTTTCCGCTCCTACTCTGGCGCGTTGGGTTAAGTGGAGTATGTCTTTAGCGGGTGTGGACACCTCTGTGTTCACGGCCCACTCTACTAGGAGTGCTGCCTCCACTTCCATGCTGGTCTCTGGAGCTCGTTTGGAGGATATTATGAGGATTGCGGACTGGTCGCGGGCTTCGACTTTTAAAGAATTCTACTTTCGCCCTTCTCTACATGCCTTCTCTTCGGTTGTTTTACAGCTTTAAACTTGCAATATGAGCCTCCGTGTCTTGAAATAAAATTGTGGGATTTTACTAGTTTATGACGTAAAGTCATGATTTTATGAAAGACACGGAGGCGAGTATTGCCCGCCCTTTAATTCCCCTCCCTTGGGTTATTGCTTGCTGGAATGTGATGTTTTTTACTCATGATGATCTGTATTATTGTGGAATTTTGATGGTTCTTCGTGCTTGCACGTGTCAGGCGGATGGAACATTTTCCTTTCATGCATTTTCATTCTTTTCGCAGGTTGACTTTCCTGAGGTGGTTCTCGCTGGTTCCGGTGGACTGGCGGTTTCCTGTTACAGTTCTGCAGTTGCAGTTTCGAGGAGTTCCCCTCTTGACAGAGGTTCCGGATGATGGCTCTCCTGTTCTCCGGTTCTGAGTGTTTCCCGTTCGGATGGTTCCGGTTTTTTGCAGTTCGGTTGGAGTTTCTGAGGTCCGGTCCGGTAGGAGTGGCATTGCCAAGAAAGAGGATGTGCTATGGACTTGTGGACATTATATAGGGGACTATGGTGGGAGGGACGGTTGCTATGGCAATATGTTAATTTGGTTTAACTTTTTCTTTGCTGCTGTGGTTGTCAGTAAAGAGAGATGATGCAATACTCGCCTCCGTGTCTTTCATAAAATCATGACTTTACGTCATAAACTAGTAAAATCCCACAATTACTAGCAATAGCATAGATCCAATGCATACTAAGAAGAAAGGATCCTAACCCTCACCATTACAGTTTTTGTACTACAGTTGTCAAGATCCATAGTCCACCACCAAGTTTATGAGTAGTTATATATATAAGAATTAGGGTTCATGCACACAGCCATGTTATGGCCCTGTTTTGTATGGATCCATAATACGGATGCAATAGAAATACGGGAGACTGCATCCATATGTCTCTTATTTCATGCAGGGGCATATATAAGGTTTTCTGGCAGATTATATATGAACAAAGAGATGGCATGTTCCATCAAGCTTTATATGAATGGAGGTGCTCTCCCTGTGAAGCAATGTTTTTAGGGGAGAGTATCTCTGTATGTTTAATATCCACCACATGGAGGTTATATAGCTTTGACCCAGGGAGCTTTGTGCACCATTACAGAATCTTCATCCACATGGCTCCGCTGTGTGCATAAGTCTTCAAAGTCTTCAGCCATCTAATTGTTTCCATAGTTTTTCACCCAAATATCCATGTTTGAGCTAAAGCTATAGACATCACTAGATATTTAGAAATTTGTGTCAGTTATAGCTACTATAACACTATAAAAATGAAAATTCCACAGATAAGTAGTGTGTTTATTACACCAGACGCGACGTTTCGGTTCTCTCTATGGAACCGTTTTCAAAAGGTTCCATAGAAAGAACCGAAACGTCACGTCTGGTGTAATAAACACACTACTAGATATAGATTAGCTTGTTAGCTCTGTATGCCACACTATATAGCTTTAACTTCATCAAAACCTTCATATGGTAGTCTGGGAATCTGAATCAGCCCGAAAAAAAGGATCTTGCCTTTGGAATCTTCAGGTTTCATAGGCAAAAAAATCACCTTCAAACTCTCAAGATATAGAGCATTAACTACAAATAGCAGTAATACATTCTAATTGTATTGCAGCTGTATCACATGGTGGTCACCTCTATCTTCTATATAACAGCCCTCGACCAATATATATATATTTTTTTGTGCGGTAGTCCCCATTGTATTGTAGATAGTTGATCATTTTCAAAGCACGTTTCAGAGCATGTTGTGATCATGCTTTGCAATCACAAGAAGAAAGTATGCAGATCACATGCAATGTTGGTTTTATGTCTTGACTCTTAAGAAGATCTTTTGGAGATCTGAGGTGGAATTGTGCCTACAGAGCTGTCTTTGTGATTGGCATAGATCTGAGTCTATTTTTGGGAATGGTGGGAGGAAAGGGGATGATGTTCATGTTACTATTATATAGGCCTGTGGTTTATGTGGCGCTCCACATGTCTAGTCTAGGTATCTGCAAGAGTTGAGGTATAAATGTTCCAGACATGTCCCTACCAAAGTAGAACATGCCCACTTCCTTATTTTTGTCTTTTCTGATCATCAATATCACAATTTATCTGTGCCAAAAATGTTCTGCTCCATCTAAAAAACAGTCTTTTGAATATGAGCATGTCCAAAATGAATCAAATACTTTACCTGGTTAGGGGCTTGGCTGGACAGCTGCTGATGGTCTCTTCTGTGTGTCACCATGGGTTTTATCGAGCTGAAAACCATTATTTATTCTGTGGTTACACTGGTGGAAGGTATAAACATGATTCCACTACCTATTTAGCATGTACCTAGATCAGCAGTGCACAATTTATAATTTTTTTTGGTCCAGGGGCCATTGTCATATTGAAGAACTCCCAAGGGCAGACATAAAACATAAATGGGGCATTCTGACACATTTATGGCATATCAAGTGCTGGTTCCACTTCCAGGACTCCCATCTGTTTGGAGAATGAGGGTCCCCTTCTCTCCTCAATTTAATACCATTGATAATTTTTGTTCCTTATGCACTATAAAGGTGGAATACGAACAGGGGGTTGTTAACCACTGAGGAAGGGGTCTTTCTTGTAAATCCCCGAAACGCGTCTGGTATCCCCCCCACCAGGAGGAGTGGGACTGCAAGTCCGAGGAAGCCTGGAGAATATATTCTGTGGGCCAGAGAATTACCGGAGTACACCGATGTCACTACACGTAAGGCAATCTAACCACGTGTAGCAAACATCTCTACTGGCGCCAAATTTGAATCAGAACACCAACCCTTGAGACCGGAGTTAAACACAACACGCCGAGTCGAGAGGCTATCATCCAGCGCAAAGGATCCTCGGGTAAGACCTTGCACATCCCACCTAAAAGCGATCGCTTCATATTAATACAGCGGGACGCCGCTGCGCGTATTAGCAGCTTAATTATTGTTCAGCAAAACCTTACAGCTGCATACGCCTGGGACTCTGACTTTATCATATACGAGAGACCTGCTATAAGGACTGGTTGCCGGAGTAGATCACCACATATGGAACTATTCATTAGAATTCAACTAGTGAATACCACTATTGTCTGATATTTGAATTTACCATCTTATCCTCAATTGTATACATTGGGATCCTACTTATATTAACTTATTCATATTAATATTGTTGAATTTAATCCTTTTTTATTTTGTTTTATTTCACTATCTATATCTTTGCTAGTACCAATTTTTTATCTGCTCTCCTTTTATTGTATTGACAATATTATACTGTGTTTGTTGTTGTGATATATGTAATTAAAGATCCCCATACTTTTAGTGAGTGCCCCACTTCCATCCTTTTATACAATTTTTGAACTCACTGGTTATAAAAGCAGCTTATAATTATACTCTTAAGGTCAACATCGCCATCACATTGTGCTTGTGAATAAAGCAGAAATATGTATACCGTATTAGCTTTCTGAACAGATCTCAGTGTGGGGAAGCTATAATACATGCAGTATATGATATGTGGATTCTAGACCACAGCTGTGCCCTCAGCATGTCTAACTCTGTCAACCAAGGGGACGGTGGAGTGTGCAGAGCACAGGGGTGCTACGAAGCAGTGCTCAAAGAATTCAACCCGCCTCCTGGTTCTCTGCAGCTGTTTTTCATACAGACAAAATAAAGGTATTTTATTAATCAGCTTGATGAGTCCTACCAGCCAGTATGCCTGGTTTAATTGCTTTTTTCCTGGTGTCAGAGCCGCTTTAAAGGGGTCTTCGGGCTATATTAACCACCTCCGGACCGCCTAACGCACATGTGCGTTCCGGAGGTGGCAGGCTGGCGCACAGTCACGCATATACGCGTCATCTCGCGAGACGCGAGATGACGCGAGTATGCGCCCGCGCGTGCGCAGTTCGCGCCGGCATTTCGTTCAGGACCATTTCGTCAGCAACCTGCCAGCAAATGATCGTGGCTGGCAGGTTGCTGATTTTTAAAAAATCCAATCAAAGTGCCAGATAGCAGATCATATTTGTAAATATGATCTGTTATATGGCTGCCTGCTCCTCTGCTGGTTCTTTTCGTCGGTTGGATCCAGCAGAGGAGCAGGCTTCACAGTGAGTACACCAAACACTACACTATAGCCCCTGATCACCCCCCTGAACCCCAATTAACCCTTTGATCACCTCTTTGATCACCCCTGTCAATCACAAGTGAAAAGAAAAAAGTGATCAGTGCAAACTGTCACTTTTTTTTTTCACTGTTATTGACCGTTAGGTTTTAGGTATAGTTTAGGTTCCTTGGTTAGGTAGTTAGCGATCAGTTAGCGCCCAGCCCACCGCACCGCAGTCCGTTATTCGCTGATTAGCGTATCGCTAATCAGCATTTGTACTTTTATAGTATCTGGAAGTGATCAAAACTGATCACGGTCAGATCTATAATAGTACTAGTGTCACTTTAGTTCGCCCTCCACCCAAAACGCAGTGTTTGCCCGATCAGGCCTGATCGGTCGCCCACACGTGCGTTCGCCCACACCCGCCCCACCGCAGTGACAAAAAAAAAATTTTTTTTTGATCACTGCACATTCACTTTACACGCACTGCGGCGATAAAAAAATCAGTTTTGATATTTTTTATCAACCGCAGCGGCCTCCGGTACTTCGCTAGCCTCCCCTTTGTAAGACAGGCTTGCTTTTTTTTTCTTGGGTAGTCTCAGGGAATACCCCTAAATTTAGTTGCCCACATGTCAAACAGGGGGTATTCCTCTGAAGAGGCCTACAGGCTTCTGACCCAGTCGGATGAGGAGTGGGAACCCTCATCTGATGAATCCAGCGGGTCAGAATACGAACCTGTAGAAAGCAGTGGCTCTCTGACCCAAAGTTCGGACGAGGAGGCTGAGGTCCCTGATACCACCAGGCGTACCCGGCCCCGTGTCGCTAGACCGCAGGTTGTGCAGGATCCGCTTCAAGAGCAGCAGAGTGGGGCTGGTGCTGTCGGATTACGTGGTGAGGCATACACCAGCAGCCCAGCCCTCCCTGGACCTAGTACCAGCACTGCCGTACAACCTGGTGAAGTAGCGAGCACCAGAAGGGCAGTTGAAGCTGGTACGGTGGCACGTGCAGTAGTGACCCCGTTGCAGCCACCGCAAAGACGTGCCCGTAGAGCCCCTAGAATCCCAGAGGTGCTGGCAAACCCTGATTGGCAGTCCCCAACTTCAGCCGCACCTGTAGTTTTCCCTTTCACTGCCCAGTCTGGAGTTCGGGTTGAGACGGCTCAGATCGGTTCGGCCCTGGGATTTTTTGAGCTGTTCTTGACTGCGGAGCTTTTAGACATAGTTGTGGCCGAAACAAACAGGTATGCCACACAATTTATCACCGCTAACCCGGGAAGCTTTTATGCCCAGCCTTTCCGGTGGAAACCAGTCCAAGTTTCCGAACTTAAAACTTTTCTGGGCCTCCTCCTCAACATGGGCCTGACAAAAAAACATGAATTGCGGTCATATTGGTCCACGAACCCGATTCATCACATGCCCATGTTCTCTGCTGCCATGTCCAGGGCACGTTTTGAGGCCATCCTGCGGTTCCTGCACTTTAGTGACAACACTGCCTCCCGTCCCAGGGGCCACCCTGCTTTTGACCGGCTCCACAAAATTCGGCCCCTCATAGACCATTTCAACCAGAAATTTGCAGATATTTATACCCCAGAGCAAAACATCTGCATAGACGAGTCCCTGATACATTTTACCGGGCGCCTTGGCTTCAAACAATACATCCCAAGCAAGCGCGCCCGGTATGGGGTCAAATTGTATAAGCTCTGTGAAAGGGCCACAGGCTATACCCACAAATTTCGGGTCTATGAGGGAAAAGATCAGACCCTGGAGCCGGTCGGTTGCCCTGACTACCTGGGGAGCAGTGGGAAGACAGTTTGGGACTTGGTGTCACCCTTATTCGGCAAGGGGTACCATCTTTATGTGGACAATTTTTACACAAGTGTGGCCCTCTTTAGGCATTTGTTTCTAGAACGGATTGGCGCCTGTGGTACCGCGCGAACTAGTCGCGCGGGCTTCCCCCAACGGCTCGTTACCTCCCGTCTTGCAAGGGGGCAGAGGGCCGCACTGTGTAACGAAGAACTGCTCGCGGTGAAATGGAGAGACAAGCGTGACGTTTACATGCTCTCCTCCATTCACGCAGACACGACAATACAAATTGAGCGAGCAACCCGTGTCATTGAAAAGCCCCTCTCAGTCCACGACTATAACCTCCACATGGGAGGGGTCGACTTCAATGACCAGATGTTGTCTCCGTATTTAGTTTCCCGACGCACCAGACGCTGGTATAAGAAGGTGTCTGTATATTTAATTCAATTGGCTCTGTACAATAGTTTTGTTCTCTACAGTAAGGCTGGGAGAACTGGATCCTTCCTCAAATTTCAGGAAGAGATCATCGAGAACCTCCTGTATCCAGGAGGTTCCGTGGCCCCAACCACCAGTGTAGTTAGCCGTCTACACGAGCGACATTTCCCCAATGTCGTTCCTGGTACCTCAACCCAACCGTCACCCCGAAAAAGATGTCGTGTCTGTAGCAGGAGTGGAATAAGGCGTGACACCCGCTATTTCTGTCCTGACTGTCCGGACCACCCTGCCCTATGCTTTGGAGAGTGTTTCCGGAAGTACCACACACAGGTACACTTAGCATAGGGACCACATCTCACAGGACAGGCACACAGGGCTATTAGGGCCCATTCACTCACTGCTGCTGCAAACGTCTCCTTTCACATGGGACAAAGTGCATAACGCACTTCGCCACATCTTTGGGCGATTTGCGCTTTGCACATTGACCCATGGGGAAGGAGAGGTTTGTTCTATAAAGGTAAAAAAACAAAAAAAAACAGGTAAGCAAACAGGTTAATGTTTAGTTCCAAAAGTTAAAGTTACATGTTCTGTTCCAAAGTTAATAAAATTATTGCGTTGTGGCCTGTTTTTTTTTTTTTGTCTTTTTACCTTCCAGGTGGACCAACCGATCTACTAGCTGCAGCACCGATGTGCATTCTGACAGAAGCATTGCGCTGCTGTCAGATTACACGCAAGTCGGTGTATGCGGCGCTGCAAGACGGGATTTTCTCCTCTGCAGTGACAGATACGTTTGCCGAGGCATACGAGCTGAGGAGGAGGCGGCGTTCCTATGCTTTGGCAAGCACTTTGTATATATATATATATATATAAATAAAAAAATCCCGGCAATGATTTATTCATCCACATCGATTGATGCGAATGGAGAAATCTGGTTTGCCGCGGCATACGAGCTAAGTGGGTATGGATGTAGGGCGGAGCTCCTATGTCCTGGCAGACGCCTTTCCCCTCCATTTTTTTTTTTTGGCAGAGATTTTTTCATCCACATTGATCGATGCGAATGAAGAAATCTGTGCTGTTCATTTTTTTCTTTCAGCCCAGAGGCTGAACGGAAAAAAAAATCTCATTACCTGTATGCTCAATATAAGGAGAATAGCAGAAACTCCTAATGCTGGCCATACATGTAATGATTGCGGAGACCCTCAAATGCCAGGGCAGTACAAACACCCCACAACTGACCCCATTTTGGAAAGAAGACACCCCAAGGTATTTGCTGAGGGGCATATTGAGTCCATGAAAGATTGAAATTTTTGTCCTAAGTTAGCGGAAAGTGAGACTTTGTGAGAAAAAACAAAAAAAAATCAATTTCCGCTAACTTATGCGAAAAAAAAAAAAATTCTTTGAACTTGCCAGGCCCCTCATTGGATACCTTGGGGTGTCTTCTTTCCAAAGTGGGGTCACATGTGGGGTATTTATACTGCCCTGGCTTTTTAGGGGCCCTAAAGCGTGAGAAGAAGTCTGGGATCCAAATGTCTAAAAATGCCCTCCTAAAAGGAATTTGGGCCCCTTTGCGCATCTAGGCTGCAAAAAAGTGTGACACATCTGGTATCGCCGTACTCAGAAGAAGTTGGGGAATGTGTTTTGGGGTGTCATTTTACATATACCCATGCTGGGTGAGATAAATATCTTGGTCAAATGCCAACTTTGTATAAAAAAATGGGAAAAGTTGTCTTTTGCCAACATATTTCTCTCACCCAGCATGGGTATATGTAAAATGACACCCCAAAACACATTCCCCAACTTCTCCTGAGTACGGCGATACCAGATGTGTCACACTTTTTTGATGCCAAGGTGGGCAAAGGGGCGCATATTCCAAAGTGCACCTTTCGGATTTCACCGGTCATTTTTTACAGATTTTGATTGCAAAGTTCTTCTCACACATTTGGGCCCCTAAATTGCCAGGGCAGTATAACTACGCCACAAGTGACCCCATTTTGGAAAGAAGACACCCCAAGGTATTCCGTGAGGGGCATGGCGAGTTCCTAGAATTTTTTATTTTTTGTCGCAAGTTAGTGGAATATGAGACTTTGTAAGGAAAAAAGAGAAAAAAAAATAAATCATCATTTTCTGCTAACTTGTGACAAAAAATATAAAATTCTAGGAACTCGCAGTGCCCCTCACGGAATACCTTAGGGTGTCTTCTTTCCAAAATGGGGTCACTTGTGGCGTAGTTATACTGCCCTGGCAATTTAGGGGCCCAAATGTGTGAGAAGTACCTTGCAATCAAAATGTGTAAAAAATGCCCTGCAAAATCTGAAAGGTGCACTTTGGAATATGTGCCCCTTTGCCCACCTTGGCAGCAAAAAAGTGTGACACATGTGGTATCGCCGTACTCAGGAGAAGTTGGGGAATGTGTTTTGGGGTGTCATTTTACATATACCCATGCTGGGTGAGAGAAATATCTTGGCAAACAACAACTTTTCCCATTTTTTTATACAAAGTTGGCATTTGACCAAGATATTTTTCTCACCCAGCATGGGTATATGTAAAATGACACCCCAAAACACATTCCCCAACTTCTCCTGAGTACGGCGATACCAGATGTGTCACACTTTTTTGATGCCAAGGTGGGCAAAGGGGCGCATATTCCAAAGTGCACCTTTCGGATTTCACCGGTCATTTTTTACAGATTTTGATTGCAAAGTACTTCTCACACATATGGGCCCCTAAATTGCCAGGGCAGTATAACTACGCCACAAGTGACCCCATTTTGGAAAGAAGACACCCCAAGGTATTCCGTGAGGGGCATGGCGAGTTCCTAGAATTTTTTATTTTTTGTCGCAAGTTAGTGGAATATGAGACTTTGTAAGGAAAAAAGAGAAAAACAAAAAAATCATCATTTTCTGCTAACTTGTGACAAAAAATAAAAAATTCTAGGAACTCGCAGTGCCCCTCACGGAATACCTTAGGGTGTCTTCTTTCCAAAATGGGGTCACTTGTGGGGTAGTTATACTGCCCTGGCAATTTAGGGGCCCAAATGTGTGAGAAGTACCTTGCAATCAAAATGTGTAAAAAATGCCCTGCAAAATCCGAAAGGTGCACTTTGGAATATGTGCCCCTTTGCCCACCTTGGCAGCAAAAAAGTGTCACACATCTGGTATCGTCGTACTCAGGAGAAGTTGGGGAATGTGTTTTGGGGTGTCATTTTACATATACCCATGCTGGGTGAGAAAAATATCTTGGTCAAATGCCAACTTTGTATAAAAAAATGGGAAAAGTTGTCGTTTGCCAAGATATTTCTCTCACCCAGCATGGGTATATGTAAAATGACACCCCAAAACACATTCCCCAACTTCTCCTGAGTACGACGATACCACATGTGTGACACTTTTTTGCTGCCAAGGTGGGCAAAGGGGCGCATATTCCAAAGTGCACCTTTCGGATTTCACCGGTCATTTCTTACACATTTTGATTGCAAAGTTCTTCTCACACATCTGGGCCCCTAAATTGCCAGGGCAGTATAACTACCCCACAAGTGACCCCATTTTGGAAAGAAGACACCCCAAGGTATTCTGTGAGAGGCATGGTGAGTTCCTAGAATTTTTTATTTTTTGTCGCAAGTTAGTGGAATATGAGACTTTGTAAGAAAAAAAATAAAATAAAAAATCATCATCATTTTCCGCTAACTTGTGACAAAAAATAAAAAGTTCTATGAACTCACTATGCCCATCAGCGAATACCTTAGGGTGTCTACTTTCCGAAATGGGGTCATTTGTGGGGTAGTTATACTGTTTGGGCATTGTAGAACCTCAGGAAACATGACAGGTGCTCAGAAAATCAGAGCCGTTTCAAAAAGCGGAAATTCACATTTTTGTACCATAGTTTGTAAATGCTATAACTTTTACCCAAACCATTTTTTTTTTGCCCAAACATTTTTTTTTTATCAAAGACATGTAGAACTATAAATTTAGCGAAAAATTCATATATGGATGTCGTTTTTTTTGCAAAATTTCACAGCTGAAAGTGAAAAATGTCATTTTTTTGCAAAAAAATCGTTACATTTTGATTAATAACAAAAAAAGTAAAAATGTCAGCAGCAATAAAATACCACCAAATGAAAGCTCCATTAGTGAGAAGAAAAGGAGGTAAAATTCATTTGGGTGGTAAGTTGCATGACCGAGCGATAAACGGTGAAAGGAGTGTAGTGCCGAAGTGTAAAAAGTGGCCTGGTCATGAAGGGGGTTTCACCTAGCGGGGCTGAAGTGGTTAAGTTATGCCATATCCACAGGATATAGGATAACTATTAGATTGGTGGAGAAGCGGCCAGTTGGGGATGATATAGCCAAGTCTACAAGAGAGAAATATGAGGGATGGCTGTAAGTCTTCCTTTCTTATCTTTAAAGAGGCATACACAGGCATCGGGTGCAGTATGCTACACAAGCAAGGCAACGGCCATTTGCTTGCTCAGGCCTATGACATAATGACGCATATGTGTCCACTATTATACAGCCCCCACTGACATCACGAGAACAAACATATGCAAATAGCTCACACATTATTGCAATCTTTAAAAAAGAATAAACAAGCAAAAACAGAAAAGAAACATAGGAAAGTACTTTTCATTATTTATAAAAATGCACAAATCATTTTTATTGCTCAGGCCCAGTTGGTCCATAACATGTGAACGGATAATCCAGCCGGTTTCTTTTTGTAAAAGAAGTCTATGTCAATTGCCGCCTTGCGGCAGACTCTGTACTGATTCGATCCCTGCAAACGTTAAAACCCTGGGATCACTTGTATTTGATGTGTTGTCTATGAGTTCCGTACTCGGCTATCTCTGGAACTTCCATAGAAATGAATGGAGCGGCTGTGTGCATGCCCGACTTGTCTCAGTTCATTTTGGGGGGCTTCACGATGTATGGGGCCCCCATTCTCGTGATTGGTCCGGGACCCAGCAAGTAGGACCCCCATCAATTTAATAGTTGTCCCCTATCCATAAATCGATGGTGATCCTACTTGCTGGGTCCCGGACCAATCATGAGAATATAATATAACCAGAATACCTGTTAAAATATAGGGAACTGGCTATATATCTCTGAAGAGGCTGTCCAAGATTAGAAAAACATGGCTGCTTTTTTCCAAAAACAGCACCACCCCTGTTCACAGATCATGTGCACTATTGCAGCTCTGCTTCATTGACTCCAATGGAGCCAAGCTACAATACCAGATACAACCCATGGATATGGGTGGTACTTTTAGGAAAGCAGCCATGTTTTTCTAACCCTGGAAACTCCTTTAACTCAGAATGATGTGCAGATTGTCCTGATTTATTTTTTATTTTTTCAATATTAAATGTGGTATCACTGTAATAGTACTGACATGGAGAATGAAGATAACAGGTCAGTTTTACCGCATAGGGAACACCTTAAAAACAAAACCCACAATACTGTGGAGGAATTGTATTTTTTTCCAATTCCACCCCTTTTGGAATTTTTTCAATTTTGTTAATGCGATATTAAAAAAGGACCATTAGAAAGTACAACTTGTCCTGCAAAAAAAAACAAGCCCTCATAAGGCTATGTGAACCGAAAAATAAAAAAGTTATTGCTCCGGAAAGGCAGGGAGTATAAAACGAAAACACGAAAAAATAAATCCTCTGAGGCCCAAGGGGTTCAGAAAGACAGAGATCAGTTAAAAAGAATGTCACTGCATGATGAGACTATACAGGAGATGCCATTTGTGTTACTATGAAAATGCATAGGTCTATCATAGGAGCTGTAGAGACAAACTATAGGGATTTTTTTTATCTATACCTATTACAAGTGCTTCATTTTTTCATTTTAGATGCACTGAGATAGTTAAAATAATTGGTTGCAAAGATGCACATAGCCTTAAAGAAGTTTTAAGGTTTGCATCAAATCCTTTAAAATAATCATTTATGAAGATAACTCATTTTGTAATGTATTTCTCTTGCCTTTTGTTACTCCTATTTTCTGTTCTGGGTTGTGATCACATGTCCATGCAGCTCTTTCTTATTTCTGATGATGATATGTCCATGGGCATGTCAAAACAGGATCAGTGATATGCAGTGGCGAACATAGAGAAGTAAGGACCCCATAGCTAGGATCAAACCAGGCCCCCCACACAGGACAGAAGGGTTTCTGCCTAAACAAATTTCAATGACCTTTGGGACTTTATTCCACTGCCTTATTTACTAAAAGTTGTTCCTTTAGAGGGTAGAGTCCTGACCAAGTTTTCACCTCCAATCGAAGAGGAGATAATCCCAATTAAGACTGGGCCCCCTCTTGCTTTGGGCCCCATAGCAGTCGCATGGTCTGCCGCTATGGTAGTTACGCCCCTGGTGATACTGAAGTGTCTATGTAACTAGCTGGGTGAGAGTTGCTGGTCATTGTTAGGGACGGTGATGGAACTGTGAAAACCTTGGCCATTATCTGAATCGGTCAGTGCTAATAATATTAGGTTGTAACTGTCTATCAATGATTACACAGATGAGTCAATTCAGTTAACGTATACATTGATTTTTGCCAAGCAGTAGACAACCAGAAAGCAGTTAGTCATCTCAATTTATTGCATGGTTACAGGTTTACATGGTTGACTATTACAAAGAAGCATATGACCCTAACTAGGAAAAGCATAGAAAAAAGTAGGTAAAATAGATGAAACAGATGACAACCAAAATCACATGCCTGTTGTACATATCCCAGTGCTATAATATCAATACTCATTCTATACTACATTTCTCAAAGCCCTAGATACTATATTTTGGGCCATACTTTATTAACACAAAGGCATCAGTACTCTTCATTTATTTTCTAAGGAGCATTATAGGGGCTATCCATAGTATTCAGATATATTGGGCAGACTAGATGGGCCAAATGGTTCTTATCTGCCGACACATTCTATGTTTCTAAAAGTAATATCAGGAAGTATTACTTTACTGATAGAGTAGTGGATGCATGGAATAGCCTTCCTGCAGAAGTGGTAGCTGCAAATACAGTGGAGGAGTTTAAGCATGCATGGGATAGGCATAAGGCCATTCTTCATATAAGATAGGGCCAGGGGCTATTCATAGTATTCAGTATATTGGGCAGACTAGATGGGCCAAATGGTTCTTATCTGCCGACACATTCTATGTTTCTCTATATACAGCTATGACATATGTATGAAAAAGACAACGTTATAGCACAGAGAGATTTAGAATTCCTTAACAATTTGTGAAACACAATCATCCATTGGGCTCGGCTGACAATTGCCCTATGGAAAGGGCTGAGGTATGTCTCTGTCTGTAATCTGTCCTGGGAGATGGTCGCCTTATACAGTAGATACTCTTGTAAATACTACTTAAGCTGATATTAAAATGTTCATAGTCACATAAAAAGTAATATATATGGATGACTACTTGGCTATTATGTGTTATTCTAGAGTTATATTTTCCTAATATAAGTTAATGGAGGCCAAAAAGAGGGATCTTATGCTCCATTGCCTTATATGATAGGGAATTTGTTCATTGGCCAAATACTGGCAAAGCTTCAAAGGTTTTAAAAGGTTTACTCATCTCTAGTGCAAGTAGATGTTAGAAAATGCAATAAAGTGCTGATAGGACAAGTGGCTCTTTGTGATGATATACAAGTACATAGAACTACACTAGTAAACGTTTTTAATTTTAATGCATTACAGTCAGTTGTAGTCAGATATAACAAGACTGGGGATATGGGGTGGCAAAAGATGTTACACAGGCTGGGATTTGTGATGTGAAGCACATAAATCGGTTCTTTTAGCCCTTGCATTTTTCCATGTTCACTTCATCTTCACTTCCTTTACTGGATTTGCAAATATAGGTTTTATTGCTTTCCCAGTGTTCCTTCCTGATGATCAGAATACTGAATATTACATTAGTTTGAAGTTCTTTTGCTGTATATTCTATGTTGCCAGTTATAGGATGTCTACCCTGCGACCATGAAACACTGACATCATCCTTGCTGGAACTTTTGATCATACAAACTAGACTTAATTGACTATTACTTTTAACTTCTTCAATTTCCCTACGATGAGGACAGAATACATATATTCCAGAGGGCTTCGCCAAATCAGTTTTATCTTGTGATCTTTCCTTCACTGTAAAATCCACAAAAAAAGAAATAATATTAAATTCATGGCCATGTTACATTTATTTGGTTCTACAATAGTTTACACATACAGGTGGATAGTTTTGAAGCACTCTGTTTTCATGATCCTACCTGTTACTTCTTTGCTGGTTTTAAAATTGGATGGTCCATGTTCCACTGTACAGGTAAAAGTTTCTTTCTTCAGGCTGGATTGGGGTATGGTCAGGAAGCTAATTGAGGAAAATCCATCACTGTATTGTATTGTCATCTCCTTCGAAGCAGTTGTTAAGGTTCCTGAATTCCATTGGATTTTTACTGGTCTAGGAACATAACCAGTAGCCAAACATCCAATACTGATCATGTCAGAAGTCAAGCTTGTACAGGCAATTAAAGGGAACACACTTGGTTGCTTGACTGATTCTGAAATGTAACAAAAACATGACATGTTATAGGGTTTATCGTTTAAAGGCCTTTTGTATGAGCCAATGATTGAGAACGAACGTTAGTATGAGCATTTGTTTGGCCCATCTTCGGCCTGACTGTGGTCTGTCTCAGTTGGCTGATTGGATCTTTTATGTAGCTGTTTGTTGGCAGCATATCTCCCTGTGTGAACATGTGTGCTAATAATATGCAAACTGTATGGGGACAAACAGTCATATTAATAATCTTTTGTCTCCAAAATATTTGCATCTGCCCTTGTAAAGCCCTTCAACAAGCATTAATGGTCTTGTTAGATCACTGACCATTGTGCTTTATTGCCCCGCAGCGGGCTATGTACAAGGACCTAAGAATAGGTCATCAATATCAGATTGGTGGGGGTCTAACACCTGGCATCCCCATGGATCAGCTCTGTTTAAAGGCCATAGTGCTTCATTCAGCACTGTGGCCTCTTGCTATGCCAGTGACATGATGTTTATTAGTGACATGGACTGGGCTACAGTACCAACAGCTACTGTACAATGTACAGTGCTGTGCTTGGTATGCTGTAAGGGAGGCCACAGCGTTCATCTGAACACTGCAACTTTTTCAAATAGTTGCCTGGTGGTGCCAAGATTCTGACCCTCAGCAATCTGATTTTGATGACCTATCCTGAGGACAGGCCATCAAAATTGCACTCCAAAAAAAACACTTTCACATACTCGCCTCATCCACATGTACCCATATGGACACTCCTTGTTAGAGGCAGCAGGACCTGAGGTACACAGTGTGGTGATGTCACAGGTCCTCGTGCCTCTGGTGAGGAGCGAATGTTTCCACAAATGCAAGTGGATGAGGACAGTATCGTAGTTTTTTTTGTGTATGTTGGCACTGACGGAAGTGGTCATTATTGGACATTAACCCTTTCATGTCATCTGCTGTACATGTATGTTGGATTTCGGGTGTTTAAAGATGCTTCCTGCTCCGGAGCGAGCGCCATAGAAGTTGGTGCCTGCTGTTTCGGGCGTAGACATTTAACCTCTCAGATACCGTGGTCAAATGTGACCACGGCAGCTGAGCGGCCAGAAACATAGAAGCACATGCTTCATGGGCTTGAACGCCTTTGCCCAGCGGAGATAAGGGAAAAGTAAAGAGCCTGAGCCTGTATTAGGCTTCCAGGCTCATTACTTGTATATTACAGTTCAGGCCAGCCGGTGGCAGTACAGAACCTATTTCTGTATAAGATAGTGGAGAAATTCCATTAGCCTATACAAATTGCAATCTGATGATTGCATGTTGTGGTCCACTTGGGGACCTAATAAAAAGTAAAAAAGAAAATTAAATACTTAAACAATAAAAAAATCAACATCATGGGCATCGCTGCGTTTGAAAATGCCTGTACTATTAAAATATAAAAAAACTTATCCCATGTGGTGAATGGTGTAATGGAAAAAAAAATGGCTGATTCAAAGTTTTGTCATCACTTTAACCTCCCTAAAAAAGTGATCAAAAAGTCATACACACCCCAAAATGGTATTATCAAAAACTAAAAATCATCCCGCAAAAAATGAGCTCTCACACATCTCTGTAGACATATCTGTAAAAAGTTATGGGGGACAGATTATGGCAATGAAAAGAAATTTTTTTTTTTTTTTTTAAAGTATATATTTTTTCAGTATTAAAAACGGAAGAAAAACTACCGTATACGTATATGGTATTGATGTAATTGTACAGACCTGGAGAATGAAAAGCAAAAGTCGAATTTACAGCGGAATTTTTTTTCCTGTTTTCTGCTACATTGTATGCCATATTAAATGGTGACATTAGAAAGTACAACTTTTCCTGCAAAAAACAGGCCCTCATACAGCTATGTGAACGGAAAAAAAGTTATGGTTACATGAAGGCAAGGACTGAAAAACGAAAATGCAAAAATGGAAAATCGCTGTCTCAAAAAGGGGTTAATTATGGGAGCACATATACAGGGGACACTAAGAGGAAATATCCTGCCTGGCTGGACAAAAAAAAGGTCACCACCTGGATTTAAATAAGCAAATAGGTAAGAGCCCCCCAGTTGGTCAGGTCGAGGTATAGCAACGTTATGTGCCCAAAGAATGAGGCTGACTACCTGAATATACTGAATGACCGGGTTATTCCATCAATGGATTTTATTCTTCCCTGATGGCACTGGCATATGCCAAGATGACAATGCCAGGATTCATCGGGCTCAAACTGAAAGAGCGGTTCCCGGAAGAAATAGACATAATTTTCACACATGGATTGGCCACCACAAAGTCCAGAATTGAACCCCATTGAGAATCGTTGGGATGTGCTGGTGAAGACTTTGCGAACTGGTCCAAATCTAATCCAATACGAGATCTTGGGAAAAAAAATTTGCAACGCTGGACAGAAATAAATGTTGTGACATTGCAGAAGCTTATGGAAATGATGTCACAGCGAATGCGTCTCATAATCAAAGCTAAAGGCGGTCCAATGAAATATTAAAGTTTGTGACCAGGCAGTGTATATAGATGGGGCACTATGAGGAAACGTATACGGGGGCACTACTAGGACATGTACACGAAGGACTCTATGAGAACATATGTACAGGGAGCATTATGGAGGCTATTATAGATACTGTGGCACTAAGGGGGCACTACAGAGGAGCATTATATATGCTGAGGGCACTGTGGGGGGAGGACATAATATATACTGAGGGCACTGCAGGGGTTGGGTTTAAAAAAAAAAGCCTATGAATTTCATCCAATGGCCATTAAAAACTGATGCAAAACAGATGCGAAATGGCTGTTAAAAATGGATACACAGTCAGAAAATGGACGTACATACTGGTCCTATAAATGTAGTCTAAAGGTTAGTGCAGTTGCACTTGGTTTCCTGTAAATTATCTGACTGTCTAAGCAATATGACCTATTCCCGGAGCCTCACGCAATTATATTGTACATGACTCCAATATGTATTTGGAAACAACAATATGTTGCTGATTCAAAGTTACAAAGGAGTTAGCTATCATTGCCAGTGTCACCAGAGCTGCAGATCATTTTAGCTGGCATACAATTACAGGCATATCATACTTATCATATGTACTGGAATGCACAGCGGCAGACCTGTCACATATGGTGGTCATGTTAGCACTTGTTGTGAAATTAAGCAACAGCATCACCTTTGTCCTTGGGATGTGTCTGGGGTTTTGCTCATCCTCATTCAAAAGAAGACCTTTTTTCAAATTCTGTACAACATGTTTAACCAGTAATAAGATAATTCGGTCTAGTGCACAAGATTATGTCATGATTTTGCATCTCCACGAGGTTTTAATTTTTTTTATAATTCTGTTATCTTATATGGAATAGGAAATATGACCACTCCAGTGCTTAGAGCCTAAATAATGTTCTCCAAAAGTCTGAAATAAGACAAATACTGTACTCTGCAAAACCAAAAATAGATCTTTCTGGGCTACTAACAGTGGGAATACATATAGCAGTACATGTGCAAGTATCCACTCACCACCAGGAAGATAATTCCAGTGCACAGACTACTCTAATAGTCTTGCATTCTAATCTGGTTTCTGGTTTCCGAAAATCAGATTGGAATACAAGACTATTAGAGAATTCCATGCACTAGATTTAACCACATGTTGGGTAGGGGTGGTGAGTAGCCCACTGTGAATTTACTGTAATATTTATTCCTGCTGTTCCTCTTGTTGTCTCCTGGGGATCATTTTGTTTTGTAAGTGATTGTGGACAATTTAAGGGATACTCTATTGTGTAGACCAGTGTTTCCCAACCAGCGTGCCTCCAGCTGTTGCAAAACTACAACTCCCAGCATGCCCGGACAGCCTTTGGTTGTGCTGGCATGCTGGGAGGTGTAGTTTTGCAACAGCTGGAGGCACACTGGTTGGGAAACACTGGTGTAGACATTGCTTTATGATCATCAGATTGTGGGTGTCAGACACCCAGCACGCCCACTGATCAGTTATTGCAGCTGCTGTTGTAACAGACTATACAGTGGATGGAGCCAGAAGCAGAAGGCTTCGTCCACTGTGTATTGGCTGTGCTGATGTACTGCAGCTCAGCTCCCATTCAAGGTAATGGGAGCAGAGCTGCAATATGCTGGTACCGGAAACTACACAGTGAACAGGGCCATCCATCCACTGTATCGTTTCCAGCACCAGCAGCTGCCCGAAATACCGTAGCTGTTCTCTGGGGGTATCAGATCCCCACCAATCTGAATTTGCTTACCTAATCTGAGGATAGGTCATCAATATCTAAGTCCCAGAAAGCGCCTTTAATATCAATAGCATGGTGTCTATGCTAAATTGACAATGTTATCCAGTACAAATTGCCAATGATATACGATTCCCAGCATAGTTCCATACAGTGCTCAATTTGTTTTTATATAGATAGAAATAGACTTTACATATTGTTTCCAAATAATAAAGCCATAAAATATCCTATGAACATTGCTATGCAATAGTTAAAGCTACATTATGCCCATACAGAAGTACCAGAAATACCAGTGTCAGTATATTAGTGCCAGCCATAGCATTACCCATATAATAGTACCTACCATATCACAGGCCCTATAGTAGTGCCATTACCTATAGTTATCACCATTACCAATTGCCCTTGTCATACATATATGACTGTGCTGCACCTCAGATTAGGAGAGTGCTAGAGTGTATATAATCTATCAGGGAGTGTATGTCGGTGGATGCCCCACAAAAGCTAATTGCACTACTCGAAAAACACACGTGACATTTAGCAGTCACACTGACACATAAACCCATAGGTTGTATGTTAAATACACCGACTGGTGACCTAAAGAAGTATCAAGATCTACTGCTCCTCACTCTGAGGGCATCTAGATCATGGTCCACTGTTAGACCACCACCTATGTAGATACTGTAGTTCTGTACTATTTCTGTCTATAAACTTAGTAGTAGATTTAGTGATTTATGAAGCACAATAGGCAATTTCAGTAGAGTTTAAGATAAATACTTTGTCTTGCATAGACTGGTGATGTCCCTTTACAGGTGAAACTCAAAAAAATAGAATATTGTGCAAAGTTCATTAATTTCAGTAATGCAACTTAAAAGGTGAAACTAACATATGAGATAGACTCATTACATGCAAAGCGAGATATTTCAAGCCTTTATTTGTTATAATTTGGATGATTATGGCTTACAGCTTATGAAACCCCAAAGTCACAATTTTAAGGTACCCTTTGCTCAGGGGGTATGGATTAATTAGCTGACTACAGTGTGACAGTTTAAGCCTAGAATATTAAACCTTTTCACAAAATTCTAATTTTAAGCTGCATTAATGCAATTCCTTTTAATTTGCATTGCTGAAATAAATAGACTTTTGCACGATATTCAAATTTTTCGAGTTTCACCTGTAAATAGCTTTCCAAGCAGGCATCTGGGGAACATCTTACAGGCCGCTCTTCTCCTAGGCTGTATTGTGTAAAACAGAGACAAACTCAGTAGTGGACCAGGTTGCATGCAACCAAAGCCTTCACCAGATTGTCGGTGACTATTGAAATGTAGCCACTAGTCCAAGAACAATCACTTTTTCCCAGAAATGCTGTTCATAATAAATTGCCCCGATATATTGTGAAATACTGTAATAGTGAATTACGCTGCAAACCTTTCATCATGCACAATATAGCACTGCTTACAAACCTTAGGGAGCTTAACATCTAGCATACAGAAGGAACTCTTGAAGGTTTGATGGAACCATTGAAGATATACTGGTAGAGACTATTATTTCTTGGCACAAGAATATGACGAAATACAGCTTCCATATGACGCTTTTTGGTTATTACTAGGGATGAGCCAAATGACTTTGGATGAAACATCCAATGTCGATTCGCATTAAACGTTCTAATACTGTACGGAGCAGGAGCCGAAATTATTGCTTTGCGAAGTCTAACGAGACTTTGCGCAATAACTTCATAAATTAATTTGTACTGTAAAAAAACTCTGGTTCGGTTCCAAATGGTACCTTGGAACCCAACGAGAGTTTGGGAAAAGTTTTTTACAGTACAAAATTAATCTATGAAGTTATTGTGTGAAGTCTCGCTCACCGGAGCCAATACATTCTAATACTGTACGGAGCTCCTGCTCCGTACAGTATTAGAACAAAGTTTTATGCGAATCGACTTCGGACGTTTCATCTGAAGTCAATTCGCTCATCCTTAGTTATTACATACAGACCCTTACTTTTGTCATTACTAAGGATTTGTATGTAATGACCCGAAATGCATACACTGTGTTGTCAGTGTGTAAGGCTTTTTATCTTGTTTTATAAATAAACTAAGGATTTCTATGGAAGCTGGTTTTCTTCATATTTTTGTGTCAAGATTGGTACATCCGATCCAGGTGTTATCTGTGCTTGTGGGAATTACCCACAAGTAAGCTGGACTTGTGCTTTATATTTAGACTATAATTTCTGGTACAGACAATGATTTCAGTACTCTCTGTCTGTTCTGCACAAATACACCAATTCCACTGAACACTAGGCATGGTATACAGAAGTGTGCTTGTAGTAGTAATACACACTATAAGAAACATAGAAACAGAATGTGTCGGCAGATAAGAACCATTTGGCCCATCTAGTCTGCCCAATATACTAAGTACTATGGATAGCCCCTGGCCCTATCTTATATGAAGGATGGCCTTATGCCTATCCCATGCATGCTTAAACTCCTCCACTGTATTTGCAGCTACCACTTCCCCAGGAAGGCTATTCCATGCATCCACTACTCTCTCAGTAAAGTAATACTTCCTGATATTACTTATAGAAACATTAGTACATTCAGTACATAACACACTAAGCCCTGTGGTTCCTTGAGTCCTGATCAGGGCTTCCCTAGAACACAGGTACAGGACCTGGCTTTTATCAAAAAGAAGGCAAACCGATTTTATGCTGCACAAAAATAATTTACAAAGCCATAAACATATAGTAGCCAATCTATAGCACTGGACAAAAATTAGGAAATGTTTTACCCATCACTACACTAAGCTTCTTTAAAGGGGTTTACCAGGAGTTTTATACCGCTGACTTTTCCTCAGTATCTGATCGGTGGTGGCCCGACACTCGGACCCCCGCTGATCAGCTGTTTGAGAAGACGCTGCGAGCATCACAGCCTTCCCCCTGCTCATCAAGCACAGCACGGTACATTGTATAACAGCCATTCTTGGCATCGCAGCTCAGCCCAGTTCACTTTAATGGGGCTAAGTTGCTCATAGGCCATGTGACCAATGAACACATGACATGAACAAATGGCAATGGAAAGTTGCGAGAAGGCCACGGTGCTACTGCAAGCACTGCTGCTTTCTGAAACAAATGATGATCGGGGTTCCTGGGTCTCGGACCTACACCGATCAGATACTGATGACTCCCAGTAAATCCCTATAAGGCAGCGATGGCATTAGTGGTCGTCTAAGAGTGGAAACATTTTTCAGTGATTCCCAAGCAATATTAATACAAAGGTTTGTTCCACACCAAGTTTGTGGGCTACAAAGAAGTATATGTTTATACATTTAATGTATGCTATGAATTGCCAATTCAATGGGTCAAACTAATCCAAAATAAGTCAAGAATACTCAAAAATGCAGACTGCTGTGCTATTCAGTACTACAAAAACAATAACACTGCAGTAATGCAGTATATGCCTTTTTATTGGCTGATGTTGGGACACTTACACATTACACCTACAGGAGCTTGGTCCCCCTTTTGGAGCTAAAATATTGTAGCTTCCACTCTTCTAGAAGACTTTCTACAAGATTTTGGGGTGCGTCTGTAGGATTTTTTGCCCATTCATCTAGAATAGATTTTGTGGGCTCAACCCCAGACTTGACTGTCAGGGTGATTCATGACTAAAGGACACATTTCCACTGCTCCAGAGCCCAGTAGGCAGCATGCTTTACACCTCTCCATCCGACGCTTGCTATTGTGCTGGGTCATCTAGGGCTAGCATGAAGCTGCTCGCTCATAAAGACCAATGCCATGAAGCTTCTGGTTCACAGTGTTTGTGCTGATGGTAATGCTAGAGCAGGTTTGGACCCTGCAGTTATTGAGCCAGCAGAACATTGGTGACCTTTATGCACTATACAACTCTGTAACTTTACATGGTCTGCCACTTCATGATTGCTCAAGTTCCTAATGCTTCCACTTTGTAATAACACCATTCACATTTGTGGTGGAATAGCTAGGAAGGAAGAAACTTCACAAACTGACTTGTGGTAATGGTGGCATCTTATTGCAGTACCACAGTGAGAACCTTAGAATGACCCAATCCTTTACAAATGTTAGTAAAAGCAGACTGCATGGCAAGGTGATAGCTTTTATAGACCTGTGGCAATGGGACTGAATGGAATACCTGAATTCAGTGAATAAGAGGTGTGTGCCACAACTTTTTTCAATCTAGTTTATAACTAAGGGTGCCTTCACTTGACAGATTTTGTTCCAAAAAATGTCTGCAACTGAAAATAAGTTCCATGGAAATAAATGAAACTGATTTTCAGGTGGAGATATTTTCTGCAACAAAATCTGGCCCATTTTTCATAGTTTCTTAGCCAAGTACCCACTATTTAAATACATTACATCAAAGTAACCAAAGCTATGATCATACCCTGGGATGGGGGAGATTTATCAAAACGGATATTAAGGAAAATTGGCTTACTTGCCTATAGCAATGAATCTGATTCCACCGATAATTTTTCCAAGAAGCTCTGAAAAACGTAAGGTGGGATCTGATTGGCTGCTATGGGCAACTAAGCCAGTTTTCCTTTACACCAGCTTTGATAATAGTTTTCTGCATCCTACACTAAAGCTGTATGTAGCTGAACTCATTGAACTTGGTTTTGTGTAGTAGCTCAAAGTTCCTATCTTTGGACTGCAAACTATGGGATGTAAAATACTTTTTGTGCTAAAAAAAATATAGCAGCTATACCTTTACTAGCTAACCAGAAAAATACATGTGTAAGCTCTCAGAGCAGCTTCATCAGGGAGGTTCACGAATGAATGACTGAAAGAAAAGCACAGCATATAAGGATATTACAGACATTTGTTCATGGGATGATACATCATGAAAGATAAGTCAATAAAACTAAAAATTTTGTTATGGATGGACAGGCAATTGGGGTTAAGACTTAGGGCTCATGCACACGACCGTATGTATTTTGCGGTCAGCAAAACACGGATCCACAAAAAATACAGATGACGTCCGTGTGCATTTTGTATTTTGAGGAACGGAACAGCTGTGTTTTTTTTTTTGCGGACCCATTGAAATTAACGGTTCCTCATATAGTCTGCAAATGGAACGGACACAGTAAAAAAATATGTTCGTGTGCATGAGCCCTTAGTAGAAGATCAGGAGTCAGTGTGTCCATGTAGTAGGTGTTAAACTAAGTCTTGTGTCAATGACTGGAATTCAGTTATCAGTTCTTAAAATTACCTTTCAATATTAAGACTTTGAAGTCTTGTCATACTGTGGTCTGGTCCAGAGACGTGCTCCACACAGGTGAATCCAGCTTCTTCTTTGTGTGCCTATGTAACTTCTCCTGGGTTGTAGAGATTCTGCCTTTTTTACAGTAAAGGTATCAATGCTATGATACTTTTGCTGCTTTTAACACAAAAGTATTTAAAATCATCGATTTTTCTGGTTAACATGGAACTGTGCTATTTTTGCTGTACATTTGCACTGAAAAGAAGTAACTAGCTACTATATGAACCCCATCTTGGTCTTGGATGCATGAAGCCATGTCTATTTTGTACAGGTGCTACCTCATAAGTTTGTTATAGACATAACCCATCAACATATGGTCAGTTTCTTTCATAAAATATGCATTAATACAATACAATATACTTTCAAAGGCTATACAAATATAAGGGACCGGTGGGATGTATGTAAATTACTGAGAAAAAGGTCTTAATAGAAGAGCTCATGAGGTTGGTCCTACTTACATTTAAAATGTAATGGAGAAAATTATTTTAGCTAACATGGCACCCTGCTATCCTTGCTATACATTTTCACGGAAAAGAATTAACAACTATATGAACCCAATCTTGGTCTTGGATGCATGAAGCCATGTCTATTTTGTACAGGTGTAACCTCATAAGTTTGTTATAGACATAACCCATTAAAGTATGTTCAATCATTTCCATAAAATATTCATTAATACAATTCAATATACAAATCAATACATACATAGAGCACTAAAAAACAACAGAAATATGAGATTTGTGTGTGCAAGATATCGGTGGAATGTATGTAATTCCCTGAGAAACAGGACTTAATAGAAAAGATCATGAGATTGGTTCTACTTACGTTTAAAGTGTAATGGAGACAATGTCAAAACACTCACACTATGAAAGTCAATATGATCTCAGAGTCCAGGGCTGCTTTTTGTTATGTGTCAACCTGTGAGTTGGTCCTACAAGAATGAGTAACTTGATACAAACACACTCAGAAACTGCATTTCCTGTTTTGTTTATTTGTTTGCACGTAAATACCCAGAAGATGTGGTTGTCCAAAGGGTGGCAAAAAGTATTCAACTGCTTGAAGATGATAGTGCTATCATTCTGCACTAAAAAACATCTGATGTTCTCCTCTGGCTCAGGCTTCCTCTTAGGGCTCATGCACACAAACGTATTTTTGGTCCGCATCCGATCCGCATTTTTTGCAGGTCAGATGTGGACCCATTCACTTCAATGGGGCCACAAGAAGAGATGCAGACAGCACACCCGAATTTAAGTTCTGCGGCCCTACAAACAAATAGAACATGTTCTATTCTTGGATAGGACACTTCTATAGAGGGCAGGACATTCTGTTCCGCAAAATACAGAACACATGCAGCCGATGTCCATGTTTTGCGGATCTGCAATTTGTGGACCTCAAAAACGGCAATGGCTGTCTGCATGAGCCCTTAATCCCACCCATGCCTGTTTTTATTTGTAAAATACACATTAGTGATGAGCTAATTTTAGGTTCCAAACCTGATGAAATCCTGATGCAAAATACTGACCATGTGATAGAGGCCTTCTGGATGATCAAACTTTTTTGATGGATCAGAAGAATGGAATGGAAAATTAAATGGTGATGTCAACACGGCCAAACAGGGACACTAGTGGCCCCGTAACAGACTGGTGAGGGTAGCAACAGCATGAAGAGTCACAACAGTGGCCCTGTAACAGAGTTGGGAGGGTAGCAACAACATGAAGAAGCACAGTAGTGGCCCCAGAACAGAGTCGGGGGGAGGGGGGTCAACAGCAGTGGCAGTAATGGCACAACATGGTGGCATATCTCAGTAGGGGCAGATGGCAGTAGAGGCAGCAGGCATGTGGCGTCAGGCGGGTGACCCCCGGACGTAGGCACACCAAAACGCGCGTGGGGGTACCGCCATCCCTGGCCACACGTACTTTATGGGTGAGTTATAGATATCTTCTTTTGGTGTTATTGGCCACTGGTACATACGTGTTTGAGTTACGATTTATATATAGATGTTGTATTATGGAAATTATGTATTCGGCGCCAGTGTCCCTGCTACTAGTTACAGCTGTATACAGCCCATGTGTCCTGTGTAGGTCTTGGATGGCGGAATTTCTGTCACCTCTCCTTATATCATGTGATTTTAGTGACCTTTTAATTTTTTGTATAAAGAATATAGAATTATGTTATGTATTGGCTTTTTTTTTATTGTGTAGGTTTTCTAGGGTGACAGCATCAGAATAGTGGCAGCAGCACTTGGGCAGAAGTAACATGCCATTCATCATAATGTTCTAGTGTGGCAGTACACTATGGTAAGATCATTACTGCCAGAATGATCAGACACCAATGTCTGGAAATCCTGGTTGATCGAGGCCTGATTAATCTTTATAAAGGTTAGTCCCTCAGCATTTTGTGTTGAAAGGCGAGCTCTCTTTGAGGCAACTATGCCACCCGCTGCAGTAAACACCTGAAACGTCGCAATTGTATGCTACTTAGCTAAATAAATACACCTGATTTTTTTTGCAAAATGCAGAGTGCTGCGGATTCCTTTAATTTGTGCTATACAAAAAAAATTCATCTAGCCAGCAAAGGAGGCAATATGGACACTCACAATACATTAGTAAGTGTCTTGTATTAACTTTCTCTACATGATAAATGCCATTTGCTGATGTGAGACAACCGCTTTAAGGCTGTATCAGACCTGCAGCTTTTACAGGCGATTGTCAAGAGGAGACTGGTTATATTACTTAACTCCTTTATTAATTCATATAATGACATATACATGAGCGATAAAATACACAGGACAAAAAATAGGGACCCAAATACCTAGAGAAACAATGAGATAAAAATGCTATCCTCATACAAACATGCTCAAGCAGATGCTTATACCACCATATATACGACAGCGTCACAATAGTAAGGTATAGCAAACATCAGCAGCATGGTATATAAAGTGCCAAGTGCAGATCAATAGTATGGAGGGAAGCAGGTTGTAAGGTATACTAACCAGGTAAGGTCCCAGACACCCGACGCACGTTACGTATACCTTACAACTTGCTTTCATCCCCTTCCCATTTTTATCTCATTGTTTCTCTAGGTATTTGGGTCCCTATTTTTTGTCCTGTGTATTTTATCGCTCATGTATATGTCATTATATGTATTAATAAAGGAGTTAATTATTTTCATACAACTTTTCTTGTCGTGCACATTTAATTGGCGAGGTTTACAGTATAGCATTATGCATGGCACTTTAGCTTTATATAACTATATCTAATAGGTGTAGTGGTTATATTACTTGCAGTGGAAACACAGACCGGCCATCCAGCTTGACAAAGAGCACCAAATGGGCCCGAAACGTTGCAGACAGCAATAAATGTCATAAAATAACTTGAGAATATACCACTGGTAAATAAAGGTTGAATTACAAACTACATCGGTGTGCTGTTTCTGAAAAACTTATTTAAAGCTACAATCTCACTCCGCGGGTGGAAGGAGGTAACAAGAGACGAGCACCCACAAAAGCCATTCAAATTAGACGTGTGCTGAGGTGTCATTACGACTAAGTATATTACTTGCAGTGATCTACAAAGTATGGGGAGGAGCGATGGCTAATGCCATCATTCATCCCCATTCTGAATTATTGTTTGCAGGCAGCAGATCGTGATTACACAGCACAATCTGCCGCTGGCGAGCAATGATTTTTAAACTTGCTGAAAGATTCCAATTGTCAGATGAAGGAGCGCTTGCTTGTTCATTGAGTAATTTGCAGATCATCGCTAACAAGCGTTCCTACGAATACTTGTCAGCAGTTATCTGCCCAACAATCGGCTGGTGCAATGCCACCTTTGAAGGTGATTGTGGGAGACGTAACCAAGAGAGCAGGTGGCAAGGTTAGTTAGACAACTGTACAACAATGCAACAATTCCTCCTTATGGAAAACTTGAATACATTCATCATTTTTGGTGCCTGTAAAGAAGAAAAAAAAGTTTAAAAAGAAGGTACCTGGATGTATTTCTGTGGAAAACAATATCAGATAGTTCAACCAGACATCAAGAACTTGGTTATCTTTACTTCAGTTGTGTAAATAAGATTCTTCAAATCGAGTTTACTATAATGTAATGCCAAACATCTCCAAAAAATGATCTCAGGGAGCAATCATGAATATATGAATATATCTTGAAGGAGTTATATAGACAGTGGTTGTCAAGTTGCTCAACTATTGGAGCACTTGGCTGCATTAGAGTGCTGCATATCACATCTGAACGTGCCTCCCCCCTGGACCGATTGTTTCCCCGGTCTATAGGAATGCCGAGTGGTGTGGTGTGGCCTTAACAGTCTGTTTGTCACGGTGCTCCTACCTGGATACTGTCGCTCCCCAGGCCTTGGCTCTGAAGCAATAAATGGGATTAGTAATGGTGGAAATGGAAAATAAATCGAGTCCAGACCTTTATAAAGTTCAACAGCTTTACTTGCATCGACTTGTATCTATATTCAGGCTTTCTCTTGGTTCCAGCAGGCTTTGGCATAAACTGGCAGGCAACCTTGAGAGCCCTGCTTTCTCTCTCTGCTGTGCTAAACTTGGCTCTATTCTGGCAGCTGGACTTTTGGTCTGTTCTCTATCTGTGGAGTAGGGTGCCTTTGGCTGTTGACCCCCTTGCAATATTCTGCCTGTAAATCTTTAAGGAGTCATGGTGCTCTATGAGCTGCTTCCCTCTGGAGAGACTCCTGCTATAGCAGACGCCCCCCCCCCTAGCTGCCACATCATGGTACGTCTTTTCAGCTCCATTGTCTAGACTGGAATCAACTAGAACTGCAACCCCTCCCTTTGGTAGAAAACATGACTGGCCAACTTCTGCCCAAAAGGGAGAGAATGGAATGGTAAGTTCCATTCTATCTAAGGATCTCTTTCTGCCATATACACTGCCACCTGCTGGCAAACCAGGCACAGTACATGAACATAACAGTTTCACAGCAATATTATTAATGCACATTGACAAAGGACCTGGAATAAATACACAGATGACATTGTGGTTAGCAGTTAAAGACAGTAGCAGGGTGCAAGAATCGTAATACCACTCTGGGGTACTACACATCCAGCAAAGAAAAAGTGTAGGCCTGCACATATACATGTGCACACACACACTTAAAGGGAGTCTGTCACCTCAAAAATCAGTTTCAAAATAAGCATACTGCCATGCGTCCATCCAGTTCTCTAATTCTGAGAAATGCTTTTTTTTTTTTACATTTTTATGCAGATAAGGTTTTGCAAATAAGGCCGGGGCTGTAGCATTTGGTCCATGGTAGCGGAATCCATAACGGAATTCATAGATAATCCGAACCCGAACCTTGTACGCAGAACTTGAAAACAGAAGTTTACACCTTGAATCTCAAATTGTGAATAAGTAGTGTAATTTAACTGTTATTGGAGGCTTCCACCTTGATTTATAGATAAACAATTCCATTAGGCCCTAATTCTCAAATTAGGATGAATAAGCTGTTGAATACTACTGTTATTGGGGTGCCCACCTTGTTTCATAGATTCATACCTTGTTTCATGAATAATTAGTGTAATTTATCTGTTATTGGGGTTTCCACCTTGTTTTATAGATAAATAATTCCATTAGGCCTTGATTAAGGCGAATAGGCTGTGTAATGTAGCTGTTATTGGGGTTTCCACCTTGTTAAATTGATAAGAAATAACATTAGGCATTGGTTCTCAAATTGGGGTGGATAAGCTGTCTATTTTTACTGTTACTGGGGTGCCCACCTTGTTTATTAAATAAGCAATCCCATTAGGCCTTGATTCTCAAATTAGGGGGAATAAGCTGTGTAATACTACTGTTATTAAGGTGTCCACATTGACTTTGAACAACTTATTTTACATATACAGTTCCTGTTACTGTACAGTATGTCCAACAGACAGGTGCCAAGGCCCTCCGAGGGAAAGGGCAGTGGCAAAAATGTTGCTGTAGCCAGCAGAAGTAGCAGCAGAAAAAGGGGTTGGGGGGTAGAAACAGCTGCAGCAACAGGCCAGAGCTGCCACTGTCATCCAGCTGTCATGTTTTGACCAGCAATTCAGCTATCCTTGAATGGTTGACTTGGTCTTCAACATCATCTCAACTGACATCAGATACCTACAGCCAGGAGTCAGTTGATTCCTATGACACCACACTTAGTTGACATGGCCAAGGAACAATCTTTGTGCCCTCTCCTGTCCTGAACCTGCCTCTTTTTTTTTCTGCTCCTTCTTCTTGGGAAGTAATGTATGCTACTGGCTCTGCTCCGTTTTGTTGCCAGCAGCTACTGCCCAACCCAGATTTGGAGAACTCTGCAGCTTCCAGAGTCTTGTGGGAGCAGATGTTGTGAGCGGTCAGGGAAGCGGCCATGAGACTGGTGAGGATGACATAAGTGAGGAGCAGACAGTAGTGGATGATGATATAACTGATTGCATGTGGGAGTCGGGTGAATAGGGGGCTTCATCATCAGGGGTGATGGTGGCAACTTGCCTGTGAGACAGCAGCAGCGTGCGGCTGAGCCAGCAGGGTGCAAGCATGGTCGTGAGCCAGCAGGGTGGCATCGGTGTGAGACCTGGAGCCAAACGTGCCCGGATAACTCTGTCTGCTACTCAGGAGCCTACTTGTCAGGAAAGAACTAGCAGTGCATGGCAGGCAGTCACCACACAGTGGTGGTGAGAAAATGCCATACCCGCCGAAGTGGAAATTTTTCATCAAGCTATCGGAGGACGTCAGTGTGGCCTTATGTAGGATCTGTGGCCAGAAGGTGAAGCATGGCCAGAGTGCCAATGTTGCCAATCAACACATGGAGTGTCACCATAAAGTGGCCTGGGAAAACTGTGTGTTATGCAAGCAGGTGTGGACCCACTGCGCCACTGACTGGCTATACTCTGGAGGGGCGTGACTAAGCAACTACCTGGTCTTCATTAGAGCCTCTGATGGTGAGGATAGGCTTGAGCCATTGGGGTAGTTGCCAGGTGCCACTCTGGAGCAGTCCCCAAGTCAGTGGAAGCTAACCAGGGGTAAAAGATATTGGTACAAGCACTGAGGGGAAGTCCAAAGTCAGGGAAGGCAGCGATCAAGAAAAGTCCATAAAAGAAGTCCAAGGTCAGAGGCAGACGGCAACAAGCAAAATCCGATAAATCCAAAAGCAGGGTGCGGTACACAGAAAAGCAGAACTCCAAAAACACCTTCACACTAGGAACTAGACAAACTAGTGACCATGAATTGCTCAGGCATCTTCCTGGGGCAGGAAGTGCCTTTAAATACTTCCTGCAATCCAGCCATAGGCTGGGGAGACAAAGGGCGTGTACGTGCTGCCTCACAAGGGAGGAGAGACACACCCATGCAAGCCCTAACAAACCAGATCAGGACTCAAGCAGGAAGTAAGCTCTTGCATGGAGCACAGATACAAGAGTTAAGCTACCTGCTGCCTACGCTTATCAGCACATCGCATGGCAGCAGGAGGGAAAGAGGGAGCCTGGTGCCCATGCCCGTGGGTAGGGGCAGCAGCGCCAGCACGGACCGCTGGGCTAACACTATGGCACTAATATAGTGGTATGGCCTGACACAGCAACCGCTGCATCTCCCAGCAGGCTGCACCTCTTCTACAGCAGTCAAGGTTCAACCACCTCAGCAGAAGGGAACTGTGTTTTCTTCCTATTGTCTACTGGTCCTACTTCTTGTCATGCATTTCGCCAGGAATCAGTCACCGAGGCAATCGCAAAAAGACAACAGTATGCGTGCACTCATCCAGCGGTGCAGAAGCTGAACGTGCTGCTTGGCACATTGCTGATTCTACAGTCCCTCCCTTTCCATGTGGTTGACTCTACCCATTCCAGAGAACTGATGGCTTGGGCAGAGCCAAAGTGAAGAGTCCCAAGCCATCATTACTTCTCTAAAAAAGCTGTACCATCCCTGCACACATATATTGAGCAGAAGGTAGGCCAGTCCTTGAGCCTGTCGGTGTCTGGTACAGTTCACGGCAATGCCATCGTGTGGAGCTGTAACTATGGTCAAGGACAATATATGTCCTTTACAGCCCACTGGGTAAATGTGGTTCCTGCCCAGGCACACCAGCAACTTAGCCAGGTGATGGAAATACTGCCTCCACATTCTCATGCTGTGATTCCGTTGCCAGTGTCCTTATCTGCCTCCTCATCCTCCACCTTGTCCTCAGCCTCCACTGCAGGTGCAGTTCTGAGTGGTCCTCCAGCATACCATCTATGCAGAGCGTGGTGGTGTCACTGTGTTCTGCTCCTGGCCAGCCTGGGTGAACGGAGTCACATCGGAGATGAAATGCTTTGCATTGAATCCTGTCTGTCTCCTTGCCAACTGAAGATCAGAATCATGGTCACCAATGGGAAGATCATTTTATCAGCGCCGCGTCAAGGAGTGCTGACCCATGCGCCCTACATGGTGCACGTCTTTAAAATGGTTGTAACCCGGTTCCTAAAGTCTTCCACCCAACTGCAAGACGTCTTGAAAATGGCCAGGAAACTGTGCATGCACTTCAGCCACTGTTAAAGTACAATACCCACTCTCTTTGAGCTGCAAAGGCAGAATAGTGTTCCCCAACATCGCCTCATATGCGATGTTTCTACACGTTGGAACTCCACCCTCCACATGTTGGACCAACTATATGAGCAGAGGAAGGCTGTGAATGATTTCTTGATGATGGTGGCGGTACTCCCTGTGTAACTTCTATGTTACCCAGTGTCACTTCATGTGTGATGCCTACTGTTTGCTCAGGCCCTTTGAGGAGGCCACTTTATTTGTCAGTCCCCAAGACTACGGGATGAATGATGTCATTCTGCTCCTTCACATTCTGGAGCAGATGTTGATAAATCTGGCTGAAGAGGAGACCTGGACCCTACATTTCACGGCCACCTGAGTCTTTTGGGGGCTGAACTGGCGGAGGAGGAGGACATTAACGCACAGGAAATGTATATAGAAATAGGTGGTTCAACTGCACAAGTGACAGGAGAGGAGCTGGAGGGTAATGAAGAAAATCAGACAGATGACCCCAGCAGACTGTGGCAGTATGCAGTGGAGATGGAGGCAGAAAGTCCCTCCAAGTCCCTTGCGCCAATTGCCAGATGCATGCTGACTTGCTTGTGTAGTGACAGCTGCATTATCATCATTTGGCAGAGGGATGACTACTGGCTCTCCACGATGTTAGACTCACGCTACCGGTCCAAAATGGGGGCCTTTTTTATACTTGCCAAGGGGATGATAAGTGTGCGCCATTGGCCATTCTCACAAAGGTATGACCCGGGGACCCTCTGCTCTCATCCTCCACTGCCATGACTGCTGAAGGGTGGGGTGGGGTGGGGTGGGCGCAGGAGCAGCACCAGCAGCATCAACAGTAATTTGAGTCTCCAGTCTCTGAACAGCACATTTCTTCACCCGCCAACTGAAGAAAACAGCCAGCAGGAGCAGGACATGGAGCAGAACCTGAACCAGCAGGTGATGGTATACTTGCAATGCACATTGTCAACCCAGATCCAAAATCTCCTGGACTACTGCACAGCCAAACTTGAATTGTGGCACAACTGGCTGAGTTTGACCTCAACAAGCTTTTCTGTCCAGCCAGTAGTGTGGCATCAGAGCGTGTATTTAGTGTGATGGATGGCATAGTTACCCCAAAGAGAACTTGCCTTTCAACACAAAATGTTGACAGTTTAACCTTTATAAAGATGAATCAGGTGTGGATCAGCCAGGATATCCACACACCAGTATCTGATGCATCAGACTAGATCATTCTGGCAATAATGTTCTGGCTGCAGTGTGCTGCCACACCAGAACATTGTGAAAATGGCCGTTACTTCTGGCCACCTGCTTCAGCCACTATTCTGATGCTGCCACCCATCTGATGCCACACACCTGCTGTCTCTGCTGCCATCTTTTCCTACTGCCTTGTGCTTTTGCTGCCACTGTTGATGCCCCCCACCTCCCACTCTGCGATTGGGCCACTATGTTGACTTCTCATGCTGTTTCCACCCTAACCACTCTGTGACTGGACCATTGTGTTGACTCCTCATGCTGTTGCCACCCTCCCTACTAGTTGACTGGGCCACTGTGTTAACTCCTCATGCTGTTGTCACGCTCACCACTCTGTGACTGGGCCACTGTGTTGACTCCTTATGCTGTTGCCACCCTCACCAGTCTGTTTTGGGGACAATAGTGTCCCTGTTTGGCCTTGTTGACATCACAGTTTATTTCACAGTTTTCCTGATCCATCAGAAGAACCGAAAAATGAAAAACAGAACAGATTCTGTATTTGGAGCATCTATAAGACCTCTATCACATGGTCAGTATTTTGAATCAGGATTTGATCATGATTTGAAATCCAAAAGCAGGAGTGGGTCCAAAACACAGACGACATGCAATTATTTCCTTTACCAATATTCACCAAATACTGACGCAAAAAGTACTGACCAAATACTGAGCATGTGATAGGGGCCATTAAAGTCCTGCATGCAGAACTTCTTTTCCATCTGAGTAAAACCGATGTCAGATGTAAATGGCCAAAACTCATGTAAATTGAGCATTAGGCTTCTATCACACAGTCAGTATTTTGCATCAGGATTTGATCATGATTTGGAAGCCAAAAGCAGGAATGGGTCCAAAACAGAGAAGACATGCAAACATTTCCTTCGCATGTCATCTCTGTTTTGGTCCCACTACTGTGTTTGATCAATTTCTGACCAAATACTGACAATGCGAAGGCGTATATTTAAAACGAGAGGATCCATGTTGAGTGAAAATTCCATTGCAGATTCTGTAATATACTGGACATTTATATTTTATTAGTTAAACCTCTCCAAAATGTTACTGTTTCACTAGACCACCCCTATACTGTTCACACTACTTAAGAGAACCACTCCTCTTAAATACAGTTTTTCACTTTAACTTTGGTTAGTCATCTCAAAAAAGTTTATGTAGTTGTAACATACATTTTTTTATTTCATCAAATATAAAAAATGCAAAACTAGAATTAATTTTTATTATAAATCCACTGTACAGTATATAAGTTGGAGAATGATTCTAAAACTGCCCCTAACTAAGTTTATTCTCACTAACGAATTGTCCTATTACACACAAAATGAAAAAGTCTGAAACGAGCCCCAAACCATGATATACATAACAAGTCTGTTGCCACTCCATTAAAAGCCTTTTACACAGGGCAATTATTGGAAATAAATGTTCAAATGAACACACGTTATTGTAATGGTTTGTACGGTTCTATTCCATTACAAGTGGCAGCACACAAGAGGCGCTGCTGCCAACAAATTATAATTTTTATGTGTATATAAAAGATAGTCAATGACAGACACACAAGTTATTGTACCCTGGTCGATTTCTTGCCATCTTGATACAGGGCAATTATCAGGAAGGATCATTCTTACAAAAGACTGTTCGGGCTATAATCACCCAGTGTAAAAAGGCCTTAAGTTTGTCTTGTTTTGGGAGTTTTGAACATCAGTTAGGTCTTCACTGTCTCACAGCATCCATGACTGTTACAAAGTGCTCATTATTATGTCTGTCAAACTGGAGAATTCTGGATATGAACCATTTTACCTGTGAAAATAAATTTTTTACCATCAGAGAACAAATTGAGAAAGGGAATGTTTGTTCTACAGGAACACAGAAAATTAAAGAGGTTTTCCAGGATCTCCTCGGTTTTTTCTTAGCACCCCTAGCATTTTTTACCTAATACAACAATCATACTGACCTGGTTTCTGTGTCCTGGCTACATTTAGCTATCTTCCGCTCCCAGGTTTGTTTATTTCCAACCGGGTTGGGGTCACATCTGCCACTGCCACCAATGACTGGTGCTAGTGGAGACGTGCCCCTTTGTTGCACATGATCCAGCAATGATGTGTCACTTTTGGGCCAGGGTGCAGGTCCAGTGTGGCGGGGACTAGGTGAGTATGATTCTTGTGTTAGGTCAAACATGCTAGAATGGCTAGGCAAAAACCGATAGGATCCTGGAAAACTTCCACCATTGGCCAGTTTTCACCATCCTGACCAGGCCAATTTTTGCAAATCTGACATTTGTTACTTTATGTAGTAATTATTTTGGAACGCTTTTTACTTATCAAACCCATTCTGGGATTGTTTTCTTGTGACACATTGTACTTCATGAAAGTGGTAAATTTGAGTTGATATATTTCACCTTTAAAAATTTAAATTTCTCTGCTTTTAAGACAGATAGTGATACCTCATAAAAAAGTAATTACTTTATATTTCCCATATGTCTACTTTACATTGGCATCATTTTGCAAATGTAATTTATTTCATTTTTTTTGGGGATGTTAGATGGATTGCAATTTTAGATGCAATTTTTCAAATTTGTAAGAAAATTTCCAAAACCCGCTTTACTTTGTGGGGGTTACATAATAAAAACCACCAATAAGTGACCCCATTTTAGAAACTACACCTCCCAAGTTATTCAAATATGATTTTACAACTTTGTTAACCCTTTAGGTGTTCCACAAGTATTAAAATAGGAAAATAGAGGAGAAATTTCAAAATTTTACTTCTTTTTGCAGATTTTCCATTTTAATCCATTTTTTCCTTTAAGGCAGCAAGGGTTAACAGCAAAACAAAACTTGATATTATTACACTGATTCTGCAGTTTACAAAAACACCCCATATATGGTCATAAAAAGCTGTATGGGCACAAGGCACGGCACAGAAGGGAAGGAGCCACATATAGATTTTGGAGGGCAGATTTCACTGGGATAATTTTAAGTTGCCATGTTGCATTTCAAGACCCCTCTGACGCACCCCTACAGTAGAAACTCCCAAAAAGTGACCCTATTTTGAAAATACCCTGTTAAGGTCACTGTTTTATTGGTACTATTTTGTGGTACATATGATTTTTGATCGCTCGATATTATGCTTTTTGTGAGGCAAAGTAACAAAAAATAGCTGTTCTGGCCCAGTTTTATTAAAAAAATTTTTACGGCGTTCACTTGACAGGATAGATCATGTTTTGACTTTTATATTAGTCATATTTTTGAGTAAGTAGGCAATTTTTTTGATCGTTTAATATTACAAGCTGACAAAAAAATGGCTCTTTTGGCACAGTATTTATTTAATAATTTTTTTAAGGCATTTACGACATTAACCTGCTGGGGTAGGTCATGTGATATCTTTATAGAGCCGCTCGTTACGGATGGAGCGATATCTAATATGTCTACTTTTATTGAATTTCTATTTTTATTTTTTATTAAAAATGGCTTGATGAAGGCAAAGAGGCTTTTTTTTATTTTTATAAAGCACTTTTTTCACATTTAATTTTTGTCCCAGTACAGGGATGTCAAAATTTCAGGGTCTGATCCCTGTTTCAATGTAGTACAATACATGCTGCATTGTACAACATTGAAACCGCCAGTTTCACGCTGACAGTGTGCCTGTGAGACCCAGCCTGGGGGCTGAGCCTCACAGGCTTCCATACATGGGAAACCCTGAGGCCTTTGTAAGGAAACCCATCGGCCCCCTATCACCACAGCGCAGAGGGCCGATTGAGAGGCAGAGGGAGCCCCCTCCCTCTGTGATCCTCTTATAAGCTGCGGTCAGTGTTGATTGCAGGGTTAATCTGTCGTATTGGCGTTTACAGTGATGCCGACGGATACAGCAGGGTCCTAACTATCGATCACATCCGGGCTCCTGCATTGATCGGGCACACACAGCTTTGGTGCTTGCCTGGTATTCATTAAGTACTGCTACATCAATTTGCGGGAAGTCACTTTCCACTGTGACTTAGTAGTACATCAAATGCCGGGAACTGGTTAAGGTGAACCCAGAATGTGCAATGAGATTTTTGATAAGAATTTTGTCAGTTAAGACTACTTTCACATCTGTGTGTTCGCTGTTTGGTTTTGAGATCTGGCATGGGATCTCAAAACCAAAGCAAAATGATTTCGTTATAATAATACAGCCGGCCGCATCCGCTCAGAACAGACCTGGTTGTATTATTTCAAAACTGAAGATTCTGGTGCACTCCGTTTCGGTTTGTTCAGTTTTGTCCACATTGACAATGAATGAGGACAAAACTGAAGCGATGTGCTGCGATTTAGAGACCCTGTGTCGGATCTCAAAACGGGACAGCACAACACAGATGTGAAAGCAGCCTAAACGAATTGTGCTGTTAGCTTGGACAACCTGCATCTTCAGAAAGTCTTCAGCATGAACATACTGCAGTGATACTGATCATAAGATGTACTGACCAACCTGACGCAATAGGAATATTGGAGACAGGGCCGGTGCAAGGATTTTTGACAACACAAGCGAAGCTACATTTTGGCGCCCCCCTCCCCCCATGCTTCTCCTCTCTGTGGTCCTGGTATCTTCTCTCTGCTTCAGACAATGGCTGGTTTAAGGACCATATTTTTCGCCCTCTAAGACACACCAAGGTTTCCATTACACCTCAGGTCAGACCAGCAATCGGACCCCCAATGTTAATCAGACCTCAGCTCACAGCCCCAATCAGACCCCCAATGTTAATCAGACCTCAGATCAGAACCCCATGTCAGACATCATCCCCCAGCCATCAGCCCCCAATGTCAGCCATCAGACCCCCATGTCACATTTCTCCCCCTCCATGTCACATTTTTACGCCCTCCCCCAAGGTGCGCCCTAAGGCGGCCGCTTGGTCTGCCTTATGGTAGCACCGGCCCTGATTGGAGATAGCTATACACAAAGAACATTTGACTGCAACATTGTGTGAAATAAAGCTGAATTCCGTAACCAGTCCGCCATGTTGATTGTTACAGTAGCGAAAGTGGGCACACCTACTAAAGCTACAAGATAACTCCAAAAAGCTAACGCATCAATGAGAACTTTTGTGGTGTTTGTACTCGTTTACCCCTGCTCCTTAAGCCTGTATGTTATCTAGTAAAGTTTTAGATTACTACTAGAAGCAAAATTTCACTTACCTTTACAATTGTGATGGTTGCACTATAAAGGAAACTGATTAGAAATAAGGTGATAAATGTGACTGCTGTAGACCAGAGACTGTCATCATCATCCTCACTGCTACACTCCCACAAGATGTACTCTGCAGAGAAAGAGATTACACACAATCATTATTAATTAAAGCAGAACCATTCCACTTTTACCGTCTACGTAACCGGGGAGCATTGTATTATGCCAAGAAGGTGTTTTTTCTTTTGTTGCTACATTGGGGTCCATGTAATCTATTGATCAAATGACCAGATTAAAACAACCTCTTCTTAAAAGACAGATGATATCACTGGGGTAAGATGCTGCCCACCGCATGTGTGCTTCTTGCTGCAGTTTTTCTCGTCTCAGGGTCCATTCACACGTCCGCAAAATGGGTCCGGATCCGTTCCGCAACATTCCGGAACGGATCCTGACCCATTCGTTTTCAATGGGGCTGCAAAAAATGCGGATGACACTTCCGTTCCACAAACAAATAGAACATGTCCTATTCTTGTCCGCAGACACGGACAAGAAAAGGCATTTCTATTTAACGTGCTGGCCATGTGCGATCCGCAAAATGCGGAACGCACATGGCTTGTGTCTGTGTTTTGCGGGTCTGCAATTTGCAGACCGCCAAACACTTGCGGACGTGTGAATGGACCCTTAGGCCCTTTCACACGGGCGTCGCGGAAGAGGTCCGGATGCTTTGCTGGTGCATTGCGGAAAACCCGCACGAGTGCGCACGCAATTTCAGTCAGTTTTGTCTGCGATTGCGTTGCGTTGTTCAGTTTTTTCTGTGCAAGTGCAAAGCGTTTTAATGCATTTTGCACGCGTGTGATAAAAAACTGAATGTGGTACCCAGACCCGAACCTGGACTTCTTCACTGAAGTTTGGGTTTGGGTTCGGTGTTCTATAGATTTTATAATTTTCCATTATAACATGGTTATAATGGAAAATAATAACATTCTTTAATACAGAATGCTAAATAAAATGTCCCTTGAAGTAAAAAAAAAGGACCTGCAAAAGGACCTGCGCTGACATCATGGCGCTCACCACGTGGCGAGCATGATGACGTCTTCGTAGGTCTTTTTGCAGGTCCTGCAAGAATAAGAAAGAAGACGATAACGGCTGCTTGATCAAGTGGATGAGGTGAGTAATTTTTTTTATTTTTTTTAAACTTCAAGGGACATTTTACTTAGCATTCTGTATTAAAGAATGCTTTTATTTTCCATTTTAACCATGTTTTAATGGAAAATAATAAAGTGATTGGCCCTCATCCCTATTTAATAACATCATCTCCTTAGTAACCATCCATGAAAATTGCATAGCATCCGCAATTGCTTGCGGATGCTATACGATTTTCACGCAGCCCCATTCACTTCTATGAAAGACGCAGAATGTAGAACATGCAGCGATTTTCACACAACGCACAAGTGAAGCGCGAAAATCACCGCTCATCTGCACAGCCCCATTGAAATGAATGGGTCAGGAATCAGTGCGAGTGCAATGCGTTCACGTCACGCCTTGCACCCGCACGGACAACTCGCCCGTGTGAAAAGGGCCTTAGTGTTGCACACGAAGAAGATTCAGGATATAACATTTATGGCTTGGGGACCTTGACCGATCTGCAGAATGTTACGGCCCTTTTTACATTCTACTGGTCAGTGAGGGACCGGATATCATCATTCATACATGGCCTATCATAAAGATCTTGGAAAAGAGGTGAGTTATATGTGAACTTGGCCTGACCATTTAATCCATGCATGAATGTTGCCAACAGTAATAGGGCTGAACAGAATATTCAATAATTTATACAAAAATTAGTTCAAGGGTATGTCCACATGGGGTTTGCTTTGCAACAGAAAGACCACAGTAGATTTTGCTATGAAGCATGTCAAAATCTGCAGCAGATCTGAGTCTGATTAGTTGCTTGTGGATTTTGACCCAGATTTTGCTGTGGATTTGTCATAGATTTCACCCTGTGAATTCCCATAATTTATGTCGATTTTTGATTGCATTCTGCATAGATTGTTTACACATTGCATGGTTTTGTATTGCTTAAGGCTGGGGCTACATGGCTGTCTTGGCCACAACAGTCATCCTTCAAGCAGGGATCGCCGTGTAGCATTGCAGCCATGGAACTGAATGGGGTCTTCGCAACTTGGGTCCTGTTGAGAACCCATTTCATGCCTGCACTGCTAAACGTAGAGGGGTGTCATGGCCAAGGTCGCCTTAGTCTAAATCTCATCCACTTTGCTCTGCCAGCTGAATATCTAAAGTGTATATGCTTTGTGTACCCTAAGGCTTCATGTACAAGGCAGAGACCCATCAGTGGACCCATACATTTTGACGGGTAGTATGGCTCCATACAACACATAATTTGTAAAGAGCTGTAAAATATGAACATATGCATAAGGTTTAATTCCAATATACCTGTTATGAGATCAGTATGGGCCTCATTTCTGTTATTTTATGAAGGGCATAGAAGGTTTACCTATAAATGCATTTTAAATTTTTATAGTATTAGTATGTATGATAGTTTCTATATTGTTAGGTGACTTACAGATGTAGCAGTGTTAACACAGACACTTGGTGAGTTATCACATCTAGTTCATGTGTAATGACTGTTAACTCTGGTGCATCTGTATTTCATAACTTGTTAATTATAACCCATTCTATGAATTTTTTGAGCTATATGCTTTAGGGACATGTCCCATGGAATGTTTCATCTTTGACACAGTGGGTGTTATTCATAGAAGAAGTTCCTAGAAATAGTATTTGAAGTACTATTCTAAGTACTGGGGTCACAGATGTAGTATTAGTGTATTCAGTGCAGAACACTTGTGGTTGGGGGATTGGACAAGGATATTCACACACAGCATTTTGTGAGTAGTCGCCAGATATTATGCTGTTGTAAATGGGATTTCACAAAATATCATTTACTCAGTGCTGTTCACATTTGAACATGTCTTAAAACCCAGTTTTCCATATGGGTAATTGTAGGAAAATGAATGTACAGTATGTATCTCTTCCTTGCCTTTGGACTACTACTGCTAGATGTGTATGTAGTCTATGGCTAGGAGGTAATGACATCACTAGGTCACCCACAATCTGCCCTTTATTTTGGGTAACGTTAAAAGCGACTTCTCAAAAAATATAACCTTGTTGGATTTTGTGGTTTATTGCTCCTGCAATCATAGGGAAACATTGACATCTACACAAGTTGCTTGAGTGCAGTGATTTTGCCATGAATTGGAGGTCAAGCATGTGTCACTATGATGCCCTAGAGTCCATGCAAATTGTTTTATTTATATAGGTGTCATCATACCACCAAGATAAGCTTTATGAAGCTTTATTTCTCCCCATATACCAAAAGTTGAAAGGGGTTATGATATGCATCACTGTGTAGGAATCCACCCACAGATTTGTCCACTGATTGCCTGGAACCCTTTTGTTCTTGTGATTGGTGACAGTCACAGTGATGGCATATTGGATAAGTGTACCGTACTTGTCACGTGTCTGGATATATCCCCAATGTCCAACAGTAATACTCTGTCTATGGCTACATACACACGACCGTTGTGTGTTTTGTGGTCCGTAAATTGCGGATCCGCAAAACACGGATGGCGTCCGTGTGCGGACCAAAACAATGGCCGTGTGCATGAGGCCTATGTCAGATTTTGCAGTTTCTTTTTCAGTTTCTAAACTTTTTCAGGTGTCAAGTTCGAATGAAGCTAGGGATGAGAGTAACGAGATTCGGATCCTAGATCCAAAGTCGCTTCGCTCAAAACTTCAGTTTAATGCTGTATGAAGATCCGTCTCTGTGCAGCATTCAAATGTATGGCCTCCGAAGAGGCGAAGGTAGTTATTCCTGAAGTCTCGCAAGACTTTAGTGAAGAACTTTGGGACTAGATTTTTCAAGGCAAAAAAAACATTTTAAAACTTGGTTCTGAAGTCGGCTTTGGTACTGAGGTACCAAAACCGACTTCAGATACCAGTTTTAAAATGTTTTTTCAGTTTAATAATAAAGTACCGAAGTTATTCACCAAAGTCTTCGCTACATCGGAGTCCATACATTTTAATGCTGTTCAGAGATGGATCTCCGTAGAGCATTACACCAAAGTTTTGACCGAATCAACTTCTGATCTATGATACGAAGCTCGGTTCTCTCAACACAAGTTGAAAGCCAGGACTTCCAATGATAGCCAGAAAGAATGGCATGTGCAGTCTAAGCAACTTTGAAATCAATATCTGTACAATTTACCTATTAGAAGTTATGAGAATAGAACCTCTAAGTTGGTCTGACCATTCAGTCAATTTAAGAACTCTGAATGTTGAAAGACTACTAGTATATGCTAAATTATTTTACATAAAGCTGGCCACCCATATTAGATAATTGTTACAGATCCAGATCTGCTGTGCATGGTGGTAGCTTGACTGCGCCCCAAGGTTTGCTGCCTAGGAGAACAAAGATCCAACATGGCAATCCTTTGTTACCCTCAGGGATAAGCTCTGGCACCCTTATACCCCCTTCAGCTTACAGAAATAAACATGTATGCTACTTAACTAATCTGAGTGTGCATGTGGGGTGAGTCAATGTATATATTTTGACTTCTACAAAGCATTTGATCCTGTGCCACATAAAAGGTTAGTATATAAAATGAGAATGCTTGGACTGGGAGAAAATGTGTGTATGTGGGTAGGTAACTGGCTCAGTGATAGAAAACAGAGGGTGATTATTACTTCTACATAATCAGATTTGGTCACTGTCACCATTGGACAATGGATCTCTCTGCCTGAGGAGGTGGTGATGGTAAACTCACTAAAATAATTTAAGAGGGCCTGGATGTATTTCTGTTGTGATCAGCTTTGCAGGATAACTGGCCTAACTGGATGGGCATATATCTCTTTTAAACCTAACATGCTGTTACTATGTATATGGGATTGTAAGAGGTGATAACTGTCTAAAGAGCAAACATTTGGCTGACAACTATCTTATGTGTATAGCCAACAGTAGTCCATGGCTATAATTATTTTAGAAGAAAACAAGAGCTTTCTGCCCACTTTATTGCCTAACTAGATGTCCGAACTTTAATTTGATCACAGAGATGGGATAACACATGGCTAGGGTATAGTAACAGAGGCAAAGTTATCACGTCTTGCGCTCCAAAAAGTCACAAAAAAGGGTATTTTGTGACTTTTTTGGGGTCACTTGTACACTGAATGAATTTCTTTAGCATTTTTACACCACTCATTCCGGTTTTGTAAAGTGTGTGGCATTGTTGTCATTGTTAGCTGTTATTTCATTTTATTCCAGATTTTTTTTTTTTATTGTGACATCCAGTGGGGTGGTGGCATAAAAAACTGGAGTAGTCTTTCTAGTCAAAAGTGTTCAATTCAAAGTTGCACCAATGTGCGGCATTTCATAAATTTGGGGAAAAGTACTCTTAGGGTACATGCACACGATCAGGATTGCGTGCGGATTTTCCGCACGGATTTGCGTGCGGAAAATCCGCACTGTAGGTCATGTACATTTTATTCTATGAGAATTTGAAATTCTCAGTGCACACGATGCAGATTTTTTCCGCGCGGATTTCTCCTGACCGGATTTTCTTCATTCACTTAGTAAAATCCGCATGCGGAAAATCCACACCGAAACCGCACCAAATCTGCATGCAAATCTGCACCAATTGATGCGGATTGACCACACACATTTGCCTGCGAACACCTGCGGATTTCAGTGCGGATTCTCCGCACATGAATCCTGAACGTGTGCATGTACCCTAACACAGATTCCTGCAAAACTGACTTCAATTGTTTCCCTCATGATAAATTCCCCCCATCGTGTTGTAACTTCCTTTGTATTCCTTCTCTTGTGTTTTTGTTTTTCTATGTACAAAATACTAGAGTGCAAACAAAAACCATATTGGACAGAGAAGAAACATGCCATGACGTAGGATAGTGTATCAAGTGTGCAGAAGTGGATATGTAGGGATTGTGCACCAGGTGATGTTTCTCTGTTATGTCCTAATAATTATACTTATGATGAAATATGTATAATTTTATTTAAAAAATGAAATCAGTATATCTGGCTTTAGGAGTTGTACCTGAGAGCAAGCAGGTTCAGCTTTGGTGGGTCTAGTAATATGAAACAATAATTGCATTCTCTGTGCAGACCAAGCTAGTATTATTCACATAAAGGTTAAGAAATCTTAGGTCTTTCTCACAGAAGATTAGTATTTGCTTGAGAAGTCCAGATGACAAAACAGACATGTTTAGTTTAGTGGTATAATCTTAAACAAGAGTTTATTGAGATACAAGCACGCATGACATAACAGACAAAATCTAGTGTTCCACACACCAGACACACAAGAAGGGATATATGGTAGATATACATGACATACATTGGTTAGAAATCATGATGACTAATATTAGTACAATGCAGTTAGTGGTGATGGATGGATTGCTCTTTTTTGGCGGATGGATGGATTGCTCGCTATTGGCGCTTCATAACTAGGTCTTATGGAAATGCAACTAAATGTCACTAACTGCATTGACCTAAGACCTTCATCATTTTTTAGTGCTGAAACATTAATGGTTGATGTTCCACACATCAAACGGATTGAAAACTGTGGTTAACAGATACTGACTAATATATGGGGTGGTCAAGACAATAAGCATTTGTGCCTACTTCAGGGTCTGGACAGGGAATAAAGCTAAAAAATCATTTACCCCTAGATTTCTTTATGTCTTTGGAAGTAATCTTGTTGTGAACAGCACTGCATGTAAACGTTGATCCTCTATTCCAGTCAGATTTCTCAATTGTGAGTGTACTATACATAGAGTAGGTATCTTCATCGTCTTGCAGGATAGGCTCAGTATTTTTGTAGTATTCTTCATCCTGTACTATACCATTCTTCAGCCACTGGGTGTACATCTCTTTAGGCTTGAACCCTTTGATGTAGCAGGTTATAGCGACAAAGTCATGGGTAAGAAGTTCTTCTGCATGCGGTGAGAAGACATAAACTGATGGTTCCGTGGCTTCGACTAAGGAGGAACAGAGATAAAAGATATTATATGGCACATTTTAGAAATGTTATAATCTAAAGCTATTCATGCACATAAAGTAAGCACTGGCCAGAATGCTGCTGATATGCTCTTTCTGAAAAGGTTTGAATGATCCAACTATCAAAATGGCAGATCTAAGAGGAGCTCTAAAAAAATAAAAACCCACAGTGGCACAGGATCAAAAAAGTAGTTTAATTTCATTTTCCCGTATACAGCAATCCCTCTTGATGGGAGTATTATGCTATTTATGCAGAAGTGACAGATACAGGAAATTCAGGGAACTGGATGACATGAAAGAGGAAGTGAAATGGACAATTTGTCCAGGGCCAGCCTCATATTGCCTAATGTGGTCATTTTGTTGGCTCCCTGCCTTATATAATGTACAATACTGTGGTGCCCAAATAGCAGTGCTATGAATTTATGAAGAGCTACTACTGGCATACACTGTAAAAATAATATACTGCAGTGTACCTACATAACATTGCCACTTGCCATCCAAAGTCTAAGGAATTATTAGATTATCATCCGATAACAGTACCATTAATAAAGCAATATAATAAGTGTAATTCATCATAATATTAATGGTAGTTATGAATGATAATATTAAGATTTGCAGTGGCTCCATGCCTTCCGTGTCAGGTGATCTGTGATGTTCCTTTCATCGGGGAAGAGGGGGGACCTCATGCTCCACGTGCAGCCACACAGATTGCACAGACCTAAGGACAGCCCTGGTTAAAGCAGATGCTAAAAGTCTTAAGGGCCCTTTATATGGGCCGAGAATATGCCAGATAATTGCATAGGAATGCTCATTAGCGATTATTTGGCAGTGTAAAGGTGCCGCTGATTACCCGATGAAGAAGCAAAAGGGTTGTTCATCTTGTAATGGATCATTTGTGCAGGCACAAAAATCATCATTTGCCGGCAGCAGATCGCACTGTGTAAACGTGCTCTGATGCCAGCAAACAATAAGTCTGTTTGGGGACAAGCAATGACATTAGCAATCACTCCTCTCCATCCTGTGGAGATCGCTGCATGTAAATATAGGGGTCTCTTCCGCTGACCAGCAGGTGATTGCCGAGAAGAAACTGTTTCTTCACGAAAAACACCTGCTGTATTGTCCCATCTGAAGGGACCTTTATTGCTAGCCTAGAGTTACACAAATACAATTACCTTCTGTATATTTGATGGTCTTTTCTATTGGAGCAGGAAGGTCACTGTTTTGGACAATGCAGGTGAACAGTTTGCCACTTGACCAATCAGATAAAGTTAGTTTCAATGTTTTCTTGACAGTATACCGCCCAGAATAATCTCTTTCAGGTTCTGAAGTAAATTCTTGAGGTTTTTTGCCGTCCTCTCTGCTCCATTTGATTGTTAATGAATCTGGAGATTCTACTTGAGACACCTGACAGATAAGTCTTGGTTGCTTGGTGATTAAGATGTCTTTAGGGGAAGGAGGAAGGACAACAACCTTTGGAACAATACTTCCTGGAACTGTAAGTCAAATTTAAGAAGATATAATGGAGGGCTTAATTATTAATTATTATTGGTTATATTGCAGCACAATATATCATTGTGTGAGCACCACATATGTTAAGTGTTTGACATTTGTCAAACAACTTTCTAGATGTGATTCACATCATCATCATTTTTATTATCATCATCATCATTGCAGTGTCATTGGTCATGATTAAGAAAGCTATTCTTACCTGGACACTTCTGTATAGTGTCTGCATTTCTGGTCTCACTTGCAGGATGATTCACTTTACATGTGTAGGAATCTCCAGCATTCCAGTCATCTTTTGGAACACTGACTTTGCTATGAATACCAAAGGTGCCATCATCCTCTTTGTAAGGGGTGCTGTTTGATGGGACAATAGATGTTGGCTCTCCGTTCAACAGCCATTGGATGTTTATATCTTTAGGAGTGTATCCACTTATGAGACATACCAGATCTACAGAACCATTTTCACCACAGGAAGCCTGCATGACTTCTACTTTAGGTGAACTTGTTTTGATGGAACATGCTAAAGAAATAAGACAAATATATACAGTATTATGAGCCATCTATATCTTTTAGTATGTCATAGTATAAAGATAGAGCTTTTTTTTAGGGTAGCCCAAAATAAAGAAATCTTTGACATTCTGGATTTCAGTATGGCAGATCCTATGTTTTCCTGAGACATAAGAGGCAGAGGTGTATTGCAGTACCTTATTTTCCTCTCCATATGAAGTAAACATGGAGCCAATATAAGTATGTCTGCTTACAGTTGAGTCAGATGTAATAGATGTTGGATGAAATGCATGGTTGGCTTAAAGTGGTTGCTTAGGATTAAAAAAGCTTCTATTCTCCAAAAATGGTTCCATACCTGTGCACAGGTTATGCCTAGGAGTGTAATCCCATTCACTTCAGTGGAGCCAAGAAAAACCATGGTCAATGATTGCTCTGTTTTTGAAAGAAGTGGTTCTATAAACCTTTACAACCCCTTTAAGTGTATAGTAGCTACTGTATGCTAACTCCAAGAGCTACTCTCACCAATGAAATATTTAAACTAGTTTAGTTTTAATTAGGGATGAGTGAATCGAGTTTGGATGAAACATCCAAACTCGATTTGCATAAAACTTTGTTCTAATACTGTACGGAGCAGGAGCTCCATACAGTATTAGAATGTATTGGCTCAGATGAGACGAAGTTATTGCTTCGAAAAGTCTTGCGAGACTTTGTGCAATTACTTAATCAATTAATTTGTACTGTAAAAAAAATTCCCGAACTAGGGTTTGGTTCCAAGTGGTACCTTGGAACCGAACCCGAGTTCGGGAAATGTTTTTTTTACAGTACAAATTAAATTATGAAGTTATTGTGCGAAGCCTTGCGAGACTTCACAAAGCAATAACTTCGGCTCATCGGAGCCAATACCTTCTAATACTGTATGGAGCTGTTGCTCCGTACAGTATTAGAACAAAGTTTTATGCGAAACGACTTAGGATGTTTCATCCGAAGTCGATTCTCTCATCCCTAGTTTTAATGTAGAACCCATTTAACTTACAGGAATTGTCCAGGATTATAAATCATGACTGGTTTCTTCTAAAAACATATCCACGGGGTATGTCTTTTATTGCAGCTCATCTTTACTGAAGTAAATTGGAGCTGCAATATCACATACAACCTCTGAACAGGTAGAACACTGTTTTGGAAGAAAACAGCCATGTTTTTCCTATCCTGGCAACCTATTTAATCATTAGAAAAGTGGTGATCTCACCTTCGATCTCTTTGGTGATCTTAACACCTGTTGGTTTGTGGTGAACATTACACTCATATTTCTTATCGCTTGTAAAGTCAGATGTTGGGATAGTCAGTAGATTGGCTGAGAGGTATGTGCCCTTATTTCCAAGGACACCTGGGAAGTTCCTAATTCCACTTGTAATAGAACCTGAATTCCACTGTACATCTACAGGAGTGGGCAAGTAACCAGTAGACAAACACCCAATGGTGACGGTATCAGTGGACAAAGAATTGCAGCAGGGCACCAGAGGGAAGACTGAAGGAGCGCTTTGTGTAGCTGTAAATGAAATATAAACACGTGACTTTTGTGGCAATAAGTACACAGAAAGTAAAAGATTAGGATGTACATAACTTTTATCATAAAACTTTTACGATTGTAGTAAATTGAAGTGATGCAAATTTCTTTTTAGCAAAGTAGATACCTATTGAAAATTGGTGTTATAAACCATCAAAATCACCTGGATTCTTCTATCAAGTAGAATAGTTTTTACACAAAATAATACAGCATTTATTAGAATTTTTTTGAGCTCCAACGTAACATCTGTAACAGTGTCCTTATTACCAGGCATCATTAAAAGTATTAGTCTCCTCATATGGGGCTAATAGAACTTTTGTCCCCCCTTAGGCTCCAAGGACTAGGTGCTACTGAAGTTTAGTTATGCCCCTGCTTTTGAGAGTTATAGTTGAGGTTATTTATAACAACCAACACCTTTGTTCAGTCTCTATAACCATTCATTCATATTGCTAGTGTGGAAAATATAATGAAAATTATAGGCTTGGCGTATTAGAAAACATTTTTATATTGATTTATATGTCAGTTTGAGATTAAGAAGTAGGGCATATAGTAGCTTTATGTAAAATATCCTTAGTATGAGATAAGCCCAATCATTGTGGTACATGCAGGGGTGATGTCAGCAGAAGGCAGGTACAAGATGGCTGCCACTAGTGTGGGGAGGCGGAGAGAGGCGAGTGCTCTCCAGTATATTTGTTGTATTTTGCGTTAGGTTCTGGGGGTTTTCTGAGGATTTAATATTGATAACCTGTCCTCAGGATACGTTATCAGTATGTGATCAGTGCCACACCCGCCAAGCCGCTGTGAGTGCTGTGGCCTCCTCACAGCTCCGCAAGCACAGCACAATCCATTGGTTAGTAGCTGTGCTTGATATCTTAGCTCAGCCCTATTCACTTTAATGGGACTAAGTTGTGTCTAGGCCGTGTGACTGATGAACATGACATCACTGGCCTAGGACAAGCCTGCAGAGCTCCTCAAAGCACTGCAGCCTTTTCAAACAGCTGATCATCAAAAGGGTGCTGGGAGTCAGATCCCCACTAATCAGATGTTGCTGACCTATCCTGAGAATAGATCATCAATATAAAACACTCGGACAAACTCTTTAACCTTATATGTAAGGCAGAGTCTTTAAAGATGGACGACCGTTCAGAAGCTAAGCAGGCACCATAGCAGGCAGGTTTCTGCCGTTCAACACAGCAGACACCTGGAGGCAAAGTCCATGATCGGTGATAACAAAGATCACGGATGGTCAATTGCGACCGCAGCATCTGAGAAGTCTTTTCCTGCGAGCGCTGCCCTCCCAGGGCCCTAATAGCTTCTCTGTACCAAGATCAAGGGAGACGTTCAGTTGCTATGGCTCCCTCAGACCTCCTGAAGTATGCCTGCCACAGCAATGTTCCTTTCAGGACTCCATAGAAACATAGTGAATCTCCATAGACTGCAATGGTAATTCATTGCAGTCTATGGGAGAAGCGATCAGACAATCGCATGTTCAAATTCCTTAGGAGGACTTAAAATGAGTGTAAAAGTTAAATTTCAAAAAAAGTATATAATAATTTAAATCACCCTTTTCCCCCATATTAAAAACAAACAATAAAAAATTAAGATTATTGGCATCACTGCATCCCAAAATGCCCAAAATATTAAAATACGGTATAAATGTATTTACAGTAACGTAAAAAAAAAAAAAAAAAAAAGGCTGATTAACCGTTTTTTTTTATCGCTTCACCTCCCAAAAAAATAGAATAAAAGTAATCAAAAAGTCATATGCACTCGAAATGTGTATGATAAATTTAGGGCAACACAATGGACATGTTAAAGACATTTCTCTTCCTTACATCACCTAACGGCTGCTATATATAAAAGACAGAGAGCATGTCTTTATTAAAGGGGTTCTCCAGGCTACAGATATTCATGACCTATTTAGGCCACGTGCAAAGTGGCCAGAGATTTGCAGCGGTGTAGCTTCCCTCAGCACAGCACATTGATTATAACTTCTTCTATAAACTAGCTTTAATTATAGCACCAATCTATGCCATCTCCTCGCATGGCCTGCCAGAAGATGTGCCAAATTTATTATGGGGCCCACAGCTCATAATAAGGGTCCATTCACACGTCCGTTGTTTCTTTCCTGATCTGTTCCGTTTTTTGCTGAACAGATCTGGACCAGATCTGGACCCATTCATTTTCAATGGGTCCTGAAAAAAAATCTGACATTGTGCTGTCCGTTTTTTTTCAGGACCCATTGAAAATGAATGGGTCCAGATCTGGTCCAGATCTGTTCAGCAAAAAACGGAACAGATCAGGAAACAAACAACGGACGTGTGAATGGACCCTAAATGTGGCACATGTTACTCCAGCACATGTCTTATCTTAATTTCTCTCTATAATGTTTTTATTCATGTTGTTTTTTTTTTGCTTTTTTTTATTTAGCCAGTGGTATTTTTAGTTTTTAATGCAGCATACTTTAGGTATGGCATTTTTTTTTAAAGACACTTCTCTGAAGGATATGAAAAACGGCAGAAAAAACACAAAGTTCAAATGTAACTAATTAAACTAAAAAAACAATTGAAACATTGAGTTTTTTTGTAACCAAAACATGAACACTGAAGACAGCATGTGTGAAAAAGGTCTTAAGGTTTTCACAGTCTGTAACCATATAATGGGTCCCTTGACATTGAGTTAATCACAGGGTCTTGTTCCTGGGACCTCAAATATATGCTGCTATCACAGGGGGGCAGTTTGCCGCTAACCTTCAAATGCAATTTTTTTACACTTGATTTTTGCCATCTCTGTACTTTGGCTAATAGAGGGTCCTAAGTCGTAAACTCAATTATGGGTCAGGGTTACCTGTTAACTTTACCTTTTGTTTTAAACTTTTAAAAACTTTTTATTGGTGGGGTCTGGATGCTGAGCACCCATCAGTGGCTAGAATGAAGAGAGAGAAACATTCACCCAGGGCAGTGATGGCTAACCTCCGGCATTCCAGCTGTGGTGAAACTACGACTCCCAGCATGCTCCATTCATTATTATGGAGTTCTGGAGTTCTGAGAAAAGCCATGCAAGTGTATATGTTGGGAGTTGTAGTTTTACCACAGCTGGAGTGCCGGAGGTTAGCTATCACATACATAGAGCATGCCCTCTCCTCGTTGCAGGAGATAGGCTCAATAGAAAGTCTATGAGCCCGTAATTCCATATGAACAATCTGAGGTTTTACAAAACTGTGTTCACACACTACAGAATAAAATCACTGCCACAAGCTGCTGCCAAAGTGTCTAGTGGTGGCTTGTGTCCCTCCCCTGCTGAACATGCACATACGGCCATCAAAATAATAGCAGCACTTTAGAATAAAACCATACATTTTCCCTAATGCTCATTGTCTGGGGTTGCATTGCGTGTAGTCTTGCAATAACAGAATATTTTCAACACTACCTCTCTCCAAATGTATCTCGATATCCTTTTGCCTTAAAAAGCTGGATCCATTCCCCAATACCTTTGTCTATAGCAGGGGTAGGCAACCTCCGGCTCCCAGCTGTTGTGAAACTACAACTCCCAGTATGCATACTTGCTCTGCTCTTCTAAGAACTCTCATAGAAATGAATGGAGCATGCTGGGAATTGTAGTTTCACAACAGCTGGGAGCCGGAGGTTGCCTACCCCTGGTCTAAAGCAATGGGAATTTACTATTGCTGTATCATATAAAACCTCACAAGTTTTTTTTTCTTATGCATCTTTTTGCTTCTACCAAAATCCAGCACCACCATGCCATGTGGCAGCACCCAAAGGTGGACCTTTCCTCATTTCTATTGCTCTGCCACTGCACTACATTATCTACACCTGCTAATTTATGCAGCTTTGCAAAGCTAGCCATTTTGTCCAGTGCATCTGTCTCGGCTTACAGTAGATGAAATGCATTAACTCATTCCTGCTCTTTGATATAGCCTTACAAAGCTAGACTTTTCCCCACAGCATCCCTGCCTAGGCCTGCAATATGTGGAATGTGCCCCAGCTGTTTTATGTAGCTAGACCAGGCATCAGCAACCTTCAGCACTCCAGCTGCTGTGAAACTACAACTCCTAGCATGCAAACATGCTCGGCTGTACTTTTAACTCCTATAAAAGTGAAAGGAGCATTCTGGGAGTTGTAGTTTCAGAACACCTGAACCCTGAGCTATACATTTCCCTATAACATTGCTCAAGGTGTGCGGAGCAAGGAAGGAAATCATGCTATTTCCCATTACATTGATATAGGCTTGCAATGCTTGAAATGTACTCGTGTTTTTTCAGACAACCTTGCAAAGCTTTGGATATTGCTATTGTCCCTACTATCCAATTATCATAGGCAACAGTATAAAAATGGATACATGTTCTTACATGTATCTTACAAAGCTGACCATGTTCCCCATTTCCCCTCTCCAGGCTTGTTCCCCTGCTTTTCCATGTACAGTAGCGTTTAAGTTATCTCCCCATTGTATTTTGTTTTATGTATACTGAATGGGTTTTAGGCTAGCTCTTTTTTTTTGCCTTAGCTAACCTAAAGCTAAACCATTTCTCCATAAATTTGTCTAGGTTTGTAATACATACAATTTGCATTCCTCCCTGCTATTCCAGGTAGTCTTACATAGCTGGATATTTCACCGCTACATTGCTCTATGCTTACAGAGTTAAAAATGAACCCTAGCTAGCTTTGCAATGCTAGCCATTTTCCCTGTTAGGCCTGGGCTACATTGCAAATTTTTGTAGCGTGACTGATTGCTGCAGTCCACAAGATTGCATGCAACTGAATGCATTCATTTGGACTACAACTATAGTTAATTAGTCAAAATAAATCAGTCGCGCTACAAATAGTCGCAGTGTAGCCCAGGCCTTACCTCTCTACAGGCTTGCAGTGATGAAATACACCCCGTCAAAACCTAGACATTCCCCCACTATATTCTCCTCGGTTAGCAGAACTTGAAATTATGCCTAGCTATTCAATGGAGCCTTGTGTAGCCTGGAAGTTTTCACAGTACCCCTGGTTATTGCTGATATCGCATGAAATGCACCTCCGGTATTTAAAGTAGCCTTCAAATGCCAGCACTCTAGGCTTGCAGTGCTTGAAATGTACTGCTGATCCTTAAGGTAGTCTTTTAGAGCTAGTCATTTTGCCCACTACCTCTCTCCAAACCAGCAGTGCATAAAATGTACATTGCAGTGATAAAATACACCCCTGCTAAACTTCCCCACTATGTTCTCCTGGGTTAGCAGAACTTGAAATTGCACCCAGCTATTCAATTTAGCTTTGTAAAGCCTGGTCATTTTCACAGTACTCCCGGTCATTGCTTACATTGCATGAAATATTCCCCAATTATTTCATGTAGCCTTAAAAAGCCAGCTCTGTAGGTTTGCAGTGCTTGAAATTTACCACTGATGTTTAAGGTTGCCTTGTAGAGCTGGGCCCACTACCTTTCTCCAAACCCACAGTGTATAAAATGTATACCTACTCTTTCATACATGATTTACTGCTAGCTCTACTTTCTAGCTCTGCTCTGCTAGCTCTGCTAGCTCTTGACATAAGTACTACCGCTTTTGGAAGAATGAATGAAAATAGCGCTGTATCTCAAGCCTTTACATCTTATGTAGAGATACTCCAGCATACAGTACATATACCTACATATCCACACTAGCTAGGCTAGGTGGAGGTGCATGGAAAGAGGTCCATGCTTACTGTCTGGGTTTAAATATTTATTTTTAACTCTGCTTTGCTAGCTCTGCTAGCTCGACATAGGTACTACCACTTTTGGAAGCTTTGCCATCCTATGTAGAGATACTCAGTGATACAGTATATATACATACATATCCAGACTTGCACAGTTGGGTGGAGGTGCATCAGAAAAGGGTCCATGCTTGCTTGCTGGCTTGAAGGATTTAGTGCTAGCTCTGCTTTCTAGCTCTGATCTGCCAGCTCTTGACATAGGTACTACCACGTTTAGAAGAGTAAATGAAAACACTGCTGTATCTCAAGCATTGCCATCTTATGTAGAGATACTCAGGGATGCAGTACACATACTTACATATCCAGACTAGCAATGATGGGTGGAGGTACATGAGAAAAGGGTCCATGCTTGCTGGATTTAAGGATTTAGTTCTAGCTCTGCTCTGCTAGCTCTTGAGATACGTACTACCAGTTTTGGAAAACAGTGCTGTATCTCAAGCTTTGCCATCCTATGTAGAGATACTGAGGAATACAGTACCTATACCTACATATCCAGACTAGCTAGGCTAGGTGGAGGTGCATGGAAAGAGGTCTATGCTTGCTGGCTGGGTTGAAGTATTTAATTTTACCTCAGCTTTCCTAGCTCTGCCCTGCTAGCTCTTGACATAGGTACTACCACTTTTGGAAGAATGCATGAAAACAGTGCTGTATCTCTAGCTTTGCTATTCTATGTAGAGGTATGCAGGGATACAGTACATATTATGCATACATATCCAGACTAGCTAGGCTAGGTGGGGGTGCATGGAAAGAGGTCCATGCTTGCTGGCTGGGCTGAAGTATTTAATTTTACCTCTGCTTTCCTAGCTCTGCTAGCTCTTGACATAGTTACTACCACTTTTGGAAGAATGCATGAAAACAGTGCTGTATCTCATGCTTTGCCATCCTATGTAGAGGTATGCAGGGATACAGTACATATTATACATACATATCCAAACTAGCTAGGCTAGGTGGGGGTGCATGGAAAGAGGTCCATGCTTGCTGGCTGGGCTTAAGTATTTATTTTTACCTCTGCTTTCCTAGCTCTGCTCTGTTAGCTCTTGACATAGTTACTACCACTTTTGGAAGAATGCATAAAAACAATGCTGTATCTAAAGCTTTGCCATCCTGTGCAGAGAAACCCTGGAATACAGTACATATGCATGCAGTACATATCCAGACTAGCAAGGTGGGGTGGAGGTGCATAGGAAAAGGGTCCATGCTTGATTGCTGGGTTGAAGGATTTAGTGCTAGCTCTTCTTTCTATCTCTGCTAGCTCTTGACATAGGTACTATCACTTTTGGAAGAATGCATAAAAACAATGCTGTATCTCAAGCATTGCCATCCAATGTAGAGATACCAAGGAATACTGTACATATACATACAGTACATATCCAGACTAGCAAGGATGGGAGGAGGTGCATGAACAGAGGTTCATGCTTGCTGGGTTAAAGTATTTAATGCTAGCTCAGCTTTCTAGCTCTGCTCTGCTACCTCTTGACATAGGTACCACCACTTTTGGAAGAATTCATGAAAACAGTGCTGTATCTCACTCTTTGCCACCCTATGTAGAGATACTCAGAGATACAGTACATATACATACAGTACATATCCAGACTAGCAAGGTTGGGTGGAGGTGCATTATAAAAGGGTCTATGCTTGCTTGCTGGGTTGAAGGATTTAGTGCTAGCTTGAATATCACCCAGACTTACGAGCATGACTATTTATTCCAGGATCTCAAAGTAGCTTTTGAAAAGTAGAAACCCCATTCTATGCTATCCTTTTATCTTATCTCTTACCTCACAGCAGCCATTTGGTGTTCATATGACCCCCTTCTGCTAAATGCCATGCAATTTCTCCTTCATTATTACACATTCAACAGTAAAAGAATCTCAGTAACGGCCCTGATACAACTCTCCTATTGTACAACCACATTGTCTAGACATACTTCCCAAAGTATACTAAGTACTGTAGTCACATTCTATACAAGTCATCAAAAAGTAAACCATAAATCAATGTAAAATTTAAGAGGAAGCAGAACAGTATCTGACCCTTGGAAATTCTATTCTTTAATATGGCATTGCTGCATATACAGTCATTCATACATACACATTTTAGGGCAACCAGAATTTCTAGATACTTACCTCAATTCATAATTTAGTTTATTTCTAACTGCACTGTTGTCCTTTAGTGGCATCTGAGTAAAAAAAAAAAAAAAAAAAGTAAAAGGTAGAACAAAGATTTCTGTTATAATTGATCCACAGTAATCCAACCTCTAGGAATAATCATGCCTTTTCAAGTATAAAAATGCATAGTCCTGGAGACAATCTAGAATTAAATATGGAGGACACAAAGAAGACTAAAAAGCTGAAGAAACCAGACATATCTCATACCTTGTACTGAAATATTTATGGATGCTATGTAGTTTAGTTAAAGTTCCCACTTGTTACAGAATTTTCTGTGATTGGATGTGCAATGGGGCTTGCAGAAGTCCACATGCATGCTGTAGACACAACCCTAGTCACAGTCTGCAAAAATGTCTGCAAGAAATTTGCCTTATGTAATCACATTTCCCTGTTCTAATTGCACCGAAGAAGACCATTATAGTTCAAATAAAATGCCACCTTCCTCCCACATATTCCCATTATTAAATCTTATGTCTTCTTCCCTGTCACATAGTCATGTTATTTGCTAGCACCCACTGTAAGTGAAATAGGCAGAAAGATATTTAATAACTATTCTATCGTGGATGGCTTTGTGACAAGGAGTGTCACACTGCTACTTGTAAACAATATCATTATACACATCAAATATGTAAGAAAATGTCTACTTCAGTTTCCTATTACATATCTAGTCCTATGATGAAATCTTACCTCTACAGACAACTCACCGACAGCTGACTTGGTGCTTTGAATTTGCCAAGTCAAGGAAACTAAAAGATATATTGAGGCCAGTAATGTAATATCCTGTTTAGTTTTGTGAGAAACACAACTCATTTCTTGCAAGCAGCTCATTAGCCTACGTAGGCTGACTCAGGCTGGTCTAAAAATTTAGTAGCTATGTTTGACCATGGTTTTAAGGTCTGTGACTGGTGAAGTATATGAAACTGATAAAAATAGTCTAACACTTAGCACTTTCATAATTTCAACGATTAAAATCTCCAATTATACAAAAAGTATTTGTAAAAAGTTGTAAATAAAATCATAATATTATGAAGGATTTAGCCTTCCTGTAATGTTTTCCTTCAATTTGGTGACTCTATTCCTGTACTTTAGGCAATTGCATATAAAGAAACTCCTTATAGGTGTTGTCTTAATCCCTTCAAAGGGTTGGCCTCCTTCTGGTCACTGATGACCAATGTGTTTGTAAGATGCTTATATGGCACTTACTAATATCATCCTTGTTGAAATTCTGGGAGGTTAGTGCAGATGCAGTGTGTGTGTGAATAGAGAAGGCATCACATAGAGGTCTAGTCACATGACCCTCCATCAGTGGCCATCTTATGGACAGGAGCTCTGTGGGGATAGTACAAATTTGTAAACAAGGGAGCATACCTAAAAAGATATAGAAAATGTAGCAAATATTCAACAAAGGCTATATTAATCTTACACTTTGGTCAGCAGTAACCAGAAGGTGGCCAACCCCTTTAAGGTTACATTCACATTTGACCATGAAAACAGCATCCATGAAAAACGGACACACTGATCATTGTTCATAGCCATTTTCAAACCATTATTGCATCCATTTTCTAGACATCAGTCTGTTATTGGCTGTTGTAATGACCATATACTATACCCCTATAGTGCCTCTAGTATGATTAATGCTCCCAGTAGGGCCCCTTAATATTATTAATGCTTCCCTTAGTGGCCCCCAGTATCAATAATGCCTCCATTAGTGGCATCTAGCATTAATAATGCCTTTATTAGCGGCCCTTAGAATTAATTTTGCCTCCATCATCACGCTGGGAGCGCAGGTCCTTTCATACTACATTCAGTGAGGAGTCTGTACCCGTGTGTTCAAGTGGATGAGGTCAGTATTTTTTTATTTTAATCCAATAACGGCCAATTGTACCCTTTTTACACCAGTTAGATGGGTGCACTCCTGTTTAAATGTCTGTTAAAAATGGTTCCATTGATTTTAAAGGGATCTGTCTGGCTGTGAAAACAGCCAATATATTGGCTATTATATAATGTTTCTTGATGGCTGCTATTTGCTGGCCTTTATGAAAATGGACGTTTGAATTGCCCCATAGCCTAAAATGGTTCTCTGGACTAAGGCTGAAGAAACCTATGCTTTCTTCAGCCCTGTGGAGGAAAGACAGTGTCGTTAATAATTACTTGTCCCTTGCTTTTGTAACAAGTGGGTAAGGTAAAGGGATACATGGACCAACATATTTATTCTTATTCTTATTATTTATTATTAAAGCGCCATTCATTCCATAGCGCTGTACATATGAGAAGAAGAGGTATACATACATAATACAGACAATTGCACTAATCATAAACAAGACTAGTTACAAACTGGTACAGAAGGAGAGAGGGCCCTGCCCGTAAGGGCTTACAATCTACATGGTATGTGAGAAGGACACAGTAGGTGCGGGTGAAGTTGATCGTGGCGGTATAGAGGCAGAAGGGTCACTGGTTGTAGGCTTGTCTGAAGAGGTGGGTTTTCAGGTTTATTTTGAAGGATTTCACTGTAGGTGAGAGTCTGATATGTTGGGGTAGCGAGTTCCAGAGTATGGGGGATGCACGGGAGAAATCTTGGAGTCGATTGGGGGAAGAGGCGATAAGAGGAGAGGAGAGAAGGAGGTCTTGTGAGGATCGGAGAGTGCGTGTGGGGGTGTATCGGGGAAAGTAGCTCAGAGATGTAGGGAGGGGACAGGTTATGGATGGCCTTGTATGTATTTGTTAGTACTTTGAAGTGAATTCGCTGGGCAATGGTGAGCCAGTGAAGGGATTGGCAGGGGGGAGAGGCAGAGAAGTAATAGGGTGAGAGGTGGATTAGTCGGGCAGCAGAGTTGAGGATAGATTGGAGGGGTGCGAGAGTGCTAGATGGAAGGCCACAGAGGAGAGTGTTGCAGTAGTCTAGGCGGGAGATTATGAGGGCATGTACAAGCATTTTCACAGATTCAAAGTTAAGGAAAGCACAGATGAGGGAGATGTTTTTAAGTTGGAGGCGGCAAGTGGTGGAAAGGGCTTGGATGTGCGGTCTGAAGGAGAGGGCAGAATCCAAGGTCACTCCAAGGCAGTGGACTTGGTTGACCGGGGAGAGTGTGCAGCTATTGATCGTGATAGATAGGTCTGTTGGGGGGGTTGAGCAAGATGGGGGAAAGATGATGAATTCTGTTTTATCCATGTTAAGTTTTAGAAAGCGAAAGGCGAAGAAGGATGATATGGAAGATAGACAGTGTGGGATTCTTGATAGTAAGGTGGTGATGTCTGGACCAGAGAGGTAGATTTGTGTGTCGTCAGCGTAGGAGTGATACTGAAAGCCATGGGACTCTATGAGCTGTACCATGCCAAAAGTGTAGATAGAGAAGAGCAGGGGTCCTAGGACAGAGCCTTGCGGGACACCAACAGGGAAGGAATAAGACGAGGAGGTGGTGTGGGAGTGGGAGATGCTAAACGTCCGGTCTGTGAGGTATGATGTGATCCAGGAGAGGGCCAGGTCAGTGATGCCAAGAGATGAGAGAGTTTGCAACAGAAGGGAGTGGTCAACAGTGTCGAAGGCAGAGGACAGGTCAAGGAGAAGGAGGACAGAGTATTGTTTCTTGGTTTTGGCTGTCAGTAGGTCATTGGTGACTTTGGTGAGGGCAGTCTCAGTCGAGTGGTACTCATTTACGTACTTATGTCAATTTTCAGGTCTGAGTAATGTGGATATACACTGCCTAATTTTTAGGAAGATTATTGAGAACGACTGTTTCTGTGACCGCTTGTTCCTGACAATCTGCACATCTAAATGTGCCGCAGATCACCCAATGAACAAGCAAAGTGCTCGTTCAGCAAATAATCCTGTAGTTCGTGCAGGCACATCAATCATCGTTTCTGGGCAGCAGATTGTGTGGTCCAAACAGCGATCTGCAGTCCAGAAACCATGATTCTGCATGGGGATGAGGGCCTCGTCCTCATACTGTGAAGGAGATTGCTGCATGTAAATGCACCGGTCACCTTTACTGAACAAGCAGCTAACTGTCGGAAAGAAAGTATTCGGCTGTATCATTGTGCGGTGTAAACCCACCTTAAAAAAGGTTCTCCAGGAACTTAGAAAATGTAAATACTTAAATAATACTTTATTATAAATACATTCCAAAATACCTTTCATTAGTTTTATTGGCTCATTTTGTTTAGGGAGCAATCATTAGAAAAAACAAAATAGCTGCTGTCCTAATCACACAGCAGGACAAGGTACTTCACAACATTGAGATAGAGGAGGCTAAGACAGCTCTTTCCCACTTGTCAGGGATAATGATCAATATTAGTCTTGAGCAAGCATGCTCGGCCGAACTGGTGTGTGCTCGAATCAGTGTGTTTAAATCTAATGCAGCCTCTATTTCTGAAAAGATTTTGCCGGGATTTGAACTCACAACCTTCTACATTAGAGGCAAGGACCTTAACCTCTCAGCTATAAAGCTGTAGGATAAACTATGTAAGAAAAACCTCATAGTAGTTTGTCATGTACTAAGCATTCTCATACAGCAGAAGTATTATTTTATATTTCACTGCAGCTTAACATGTAGCTGTATAGCGTGGTGGTTAAGGTTTTTGGCTCAAATGTACAACGTTGTGAGTTCAAATCCCAGCAGAAACTTTCCAGAAATAGAGGCTACATTTAATTTAAATATATATATATATGTTTTTAACCATAATATATTAACATATACTATTATATATTTACAAACCGGATTCCCAAAAAGTTGGGACACTAAACAAATTGTGAATAAAAACTGAATGCAATGATGTGCAGATGGCAAATGTCTATATTTTTTTTTTTGTAATAGAACGTAGTTAACAGATCAAACGTTTAATCCGAGTAAATGTATCATTTTAAAGGAAAAATACATTGATTAAAATTTTCACGGTGTCAACAAATCCCCAAAAAGTTGGGACAAGTAGCAATAAGAGGCTGGAAAAAGTAAATTTGAGCATAACGAAGAGCTGGAAGACCAAATAACACTAATTAGGTCAATTGGCAACATGATTGGGTATAAAAAGAGCTTCTCAGAGTGGCAGTGTCTCTCAGAAGCCAAGATGGGTAGAGGATCACCAATTCCCACAATGTTGCGCAGAAAGATAGTGGAGCAATATCAGAAAGGTGTTACCCAGCGAAAAATTGCAAAGACTTTGCATCTATAATCATCAACTGTGCATAACATCATCCGAAGATTCAGAGAATCTGGAACAATCTCTGTGCGTAAGGGTCAAGGCCGTAAAACCATACTGGATGCCCGTGATCTCCGGGCCCTTAAACGACACTGCACCACAAACAGGAATGCTACTGTAAAGGAAATCACAGAATGGGCTCAGGAATACTTCCAGAAACCATTGTCAGTGAACACAATCCACCGTGCCATCCGCCGTTGCCAGCTGAAACTCTACAGTGCAAAGAAGAAGCCATTTCTAAGCAAGATCCACAAGCTCAGGCGTTTTCACTGGGCCAGGGATCGTTTAAAATGGAGTGTGGCAAAATGGAAGACTGTTCTGTGGTCAGACGAGTCACGATTCAAGTTCTTTTTGGAAATCTGGGACGCCATGTCATCCGGACCAAAGAGGACAAGGACAACCCAAGTTGTTATCAACGCTCAGTTCAGAAGCCTGCATCTCTGATGGTATGGGGTTGCATGAGTGCGTGTGGCATGGGCAGCTTGCATGTCTGGAAAGGCACCATCAATGCAGAAAAATATATTCAGGTTCTAGAACAACATATGCTCCCATCGAGACGTCATCTCTTTCAGGGAAGACCCTGCATTTTTCAACAAGATAATGCCAGACCACATTCTGCATCAATCACAACATCATGGCTGCGTAGGAGAAGGATCCGGGTACTGAAATGGCCAGTGTGCAGTCCAGATCTTTCACCTATAGAGAACATTTGGCGCATCATAAAGAGGAAGGTGCAACAAAGAAGGCCCAAGACGATTGAACAGTTAGAGGCCTGTATTAGACAAGAATGGGAGAGCATTCCTATTTCTAAACTTGAGAAACTGGTCTCCTCGGTCCCCAGACGTCTGTTGAGTGTTGTAAGAAGAAGGGGAGATGCCACACAGTGGTGAAAATAGCCTTGTCCCAACTTTTTGGGGATTTGTTGACACCATGAAATTCTGATTCAACAAATTTTTCCCTTAAAATGGTACATTTTCTCAGTTTAAACTTTTGTTCCGTGATTTATGTTCTATTCTGAATAAAAAATTTTGAAGTTGGCACCTCCACATCATTGCATTCAGTTTTTATTCACCATTTGTATAGTGTCCCAACTTTTATGGAATCCGGTTTGTAGAATATATACACTGCCTGTCCCCAAAAAAGTCGCCACCAAAAAAAAAAAAAAGTCACATACTCTAATATTTCGTTGGACCGCCTTTAGCTTTGATTATGGCATGCATTCGCTGTGGTATTGTATCGATAAGCTTCTGCAATGTCACAAGATTTATTTCCATCCAGTGTTGCATTAATTTTTCACCAAGATCTTGCATTGATGATGGTAGAGTCTGACTGCTGCGCAAAGCCTTCTCCAGCACATCCCAAAGATTCTTAATGGGGTTAAGGTTTGGACTCTGTGGTGGCCAATCCATGTGTGAAAATGATGTCTCCTGCTCCCTGAACCACTCTTTCACAATTTGAGCCCGATGAATCCCGGCATTGTCATCTTGGAATATGCCCATGCCATCAGGGAAGAAAAAATCCATTGATGGAATAACCTGGTCATTCAGTATGTTCAGGTAGTCAGCTGACCTAATTCTTGGAGCACATACTGTTGCTGAACCTAGACCTGACCAACTGCAGCTTAATCTGCCTCTCTTCTTACCCTGATGCGCCAATTACTCTGGAACAGGGTAAATCTTGACTCAGACTACATGACCTTCTTCCATTGCTCTATCCAATCTTTATGCTCCCTAGCAAATTGAAGCCTTTTTTTCTGGTTTGCCTCACTGATTAGTGTTTTTTTTATGGCTACACAGCTGTTCAGTCTCAATCCCTTAAGTTCCCTTTGCATTGTGCGTGTGGAAATGCTCTTACTTTCACTGTTAAACATAGCCCTGAGTTCTACTGTTGTTTTTCTTCGATTTGATTTTGCCAAACGTTTAAGTGTTTGCTGATCACCATCATTCAGGATTTTTTCCCCGCCACATTTCTTCCTCGAATACGATGGGTCCCCACTATCCTTCCAGTTTTTAATAATGCGTTGGACAGTTCTTAACCCAATTTTAGTAGATTCTGCAATCTCCTTTGATGTTTTCTCTGCTTGATGCATGCCAATGATTTGACCCTTCTCAAACAGACTAAAATTTTTTCCATGACCACGAGATGTGTCTTTTGACATGGTTGTTTAAGAAAGAGAATCAACTCATTGCACCAGTTGGGGTTAAATAACTTGTTGCCAGCTGAAAGATAATCGCTCATGCAGTAATTATCCAATAGGAGGCTCATAACTATTTGCTTAGTTAAATCCAGATGGCAACTTTTTTTGGGACAGGCAGTGTAATATATTATAATATATGTAAATTGAAAGGAAAAACAACAGCACTCAATTCAATAACTTTTGTTACGGTTTGTTTATTTTTGTGGCAACTTTCACCAATTTGTGACGTTTCGGTCGTAAGACCTTTATCAAACACTGTGATAATAAGAAAATATTCCATAAGTATACATAACAGTGGCAACATCAAATTAAATATATATCCATGACATCTATTATCATCAGGTAGTGCTGACACCTTACATACTGAGTAATAATCGAATACAGTTGCAGAGAACATCAAAAAAATAGGAAAAAATTATGAAAAAATAGGAAAAATAGCAGTACAAAGACTTCATGTACATAGATCTAGCTCTATATATTATCAAAAAACAAGAACAAATTAGATTGTAGCAGTCAAATGAAACTCCATATCTGTTAAATCGACATTCAGGATGATTATTTTGAATTTCATGAGATAGGTATTTATTTAATACTAATATACATAAAGGAGTGTATCATCTACAATCTGCGATCCTTTGATATAAGCAGCAGCCAATACAGTCTGGGAGTGACCTAAGCCCCAGAATAACATTGAAAACGTAGAAACATTCAGATGCATATATGGCTATTGGGACAGAACCGGGTGCCCCCATAAGGACAAAACAACACTTACCAAGTTGCCGTGAGGAAGAAATGTGGAAAGAATAGAGCTGATGGTGTATCCACACCCATATAGACGCTAAGGCTGAGAGGTACATGTGGTAAGATATAGCCGGCCCGGAAGGAAGTAGCCGAAAACCGGAAGTACCTATGTGTTCCAAGCTGGAACGCATACCACCTTTCATATGTCCTCAAAGTATTGTTACTGCTGCGCTTGCCCAGGGGGGTAATATGTATATCTTTTTATATGAGCTAGGAATAACAGGAATGTGGAGGACATATCTGCATATAGTTAAATTGTCACAAGGATCGCAACCGGAAGTGCGTTCCAGCCGCGACCGGAAGTAGCCGATGCGTTCCAGCTTGGAACGCACCGGATCCGATCCTCCTATTCAAGCTGACCAAAGTAGATATTCAGTAGTAAATGAGCTGAGCATCTAAATTAAGGCACAATGTGGAGCAGATTACTATAGGGAGGATGTGTTAATTTAGAAAGATGAACCAATCATCAACTATAAGTGAAAGATAACAAAATAAACCGAGGGAGAACAATGGGAAGAAAAGAAGAAGAAAAAATGGAAGATACAAAAAAGAAAAAGTAAGAGAGAAAAAAAAGTGGAAAAAAGAACAATAGGGATCAGAGGAAGAAAAGAGACCAACACCTGAAAAGGATACAGAAAAGGACGGCAAACATAGTGGGGGTCCGGTTCTTAGTGCATCTGAAAGAGATAAAAAGATTGATAGTTAATAATCGTATCCACTGTTTGACACATATCTCAATGATGTTACATTCATTCAAATAAGCCTCTCGTTTTTTGAGCATTTGTTGTCTATTGCCACCTCTTCTTGGTAATTCTATTTTTTCTATTATTTGAAATTTCAGTTGGGATACATTATGTTTCATTTTGTGGAAATGGTGAGGGACCGGGAATAGCAGGTTCTCGCATCGAATAGTGGACTTATGTTGACAGATACGATCCCTCACATTCTGGGTGGTCTCCCCCACATATATTAGGCCACACGGACATTTCAAGAGGTAAACTACGTAGTTGGATTGACATGTATGAAACCCTTTAATTTGTATGGACTCCCCGGTCTGTGGGTGATAGATTTTGTCCCCTTTCATTACATTAGAGCACTGCGCACAGTGTAGACAGGGAAACGTGCCCTGTCTTGCTTTACCTAATAAGCGCTGATGTGAGATGGTACTGCTCGGGCCAATATCCGCTCTGACAAGCCACTCTCTCAGATTTTTCGGTCTCCTACTGCATGGTAAACATCATGTCTGAAATTCCTCTATATTGGGAAAGGAACGGGCAAGTATGTTCCAATGTTTGTTGAGGATATTAACAATTTTGTAGGAATGTGGATGATAGGTATGTACAAAGGGAATTCTCTTTTTAGTCCCATTTTTTTGTCGTGAACTGGAATCTGAATTTGGTGAGATTATTGCCAAAGGATATCCTCTTTGTTGGAATTTGTGAGTCATTTCTAGAACTCTTTTCTGTTTGTCCTCCTCTAATGTCACTATTCTCGTGATGCGCTCAAACTGTGATCAAGGTAGTGATTTTTTTGTTGAGGGTGCATGACAACTGTAATAATGAAGTAGATTGTTTCTATCCGTAGGTTTACGGTACAGATCTGTGTGTAAGGAACCATCCTTTTGTTTAAGAACCAGAGTGTCAAGGAAACTGATACTATGCTGATCATAATGTATTGTAAATTGCAGTTCTGGATAGATGGTATTCAGATATGAGTGGAAGCTGAGGAGTGAATCCTCCGAGCCTTCCTATAGACAAAAAATATCATCTATGCATCTTTTCCATATTTTAGCATGTTGTAAGAATAAACCTTGCGGATATACATGTTCAATTTCGAACCTTGTCATGTACCCATTAGCATAAGGTGGCGCTGCATGTGACCCCATTGCGGTCCCTTGTTTTTGTATATAAAAGGAGTCCTCAAACATAAAGATTTTTTTTTGCAGAACTATAGTAAGAAGATCCAAATAGAATTCCACAAGTTCAGGTGTTGTGTTAGCTTCCTCTAAGAGGAGTTTAGTGGCCCTGATGCCTTTAGTATGGTGAATGGACGTGTAGAGGCTATTGACATCCCATGTGACAAGGTAGCATTGATTGGAAAGGGGACCTACAGGTCCTTCTCAAATAATTAGCATATTGTGATAAAGTTCATTATTTTCTGTAATGTACTGATAAACATTAGACTTTTATATATTTTAGATTCATTACACACCAACTGAAGTAGTTCAAGCCTTTTATTGTTTTAATATTGATGATTTTGGCATACAGCTCATGAAAACCCAAATTTCCTATCTCAAAAAATTAGCATATTTAATCTGACCAATAAAAGAAAAGTGTTTTTAATACAAAAAAAGTCAACCTTCAAATAATGATGTTCAGTTATGCGCTCAATACTTGGTCGGGAATCCTTTTGCAGAAATGACTGCTTCAATGCGGCGTGGCATGGAGGCAATCAGCCTGTGGCACTGCTGAGGTGTTATGGAGGCCCAGGATGCTTCGATAGCGGCCTTAAGCTCATCCAGAGTGTTGGGTCTTGCGTCTCTCAACTTTCTCTTCCCAATATCCCACAGATTCTCTATGGGGTTCAGGTCAGGAGAGTTGGCAGGCCAATAGAGCACAGTGATACCATGGTCAGTAAACCATTTACCAGTGGTTTGGGCACTGTGAGCAGGTGCCAGGTCGTGCTGAAAAATGATCTTCATCTCCATAAAGCTTTTCAGCAGATGGAAGCATGAAGTGCTCCAAAATCTCCTGAGAGCTAGCTGCATTGACCCTGCCCTTGATAAAACACAGTGGACCAACACCAGCAGCTGACATGGCACCCCAGACCATCACTGTCTGTGGGTACTTGACACTGGACTTCAGGCATTTTGGCATTTCCCTCTCCCCAGTCTTCCTCCTGGCACCTTGATTTCCGAATGACATGCAAAATTTGCTTTCATCCGAAAAAAGTACTTTGGACCACTGAGCAACAAACAGTCCAGTGCTGCTTCTCTTTAGCCCAGGTCAGGCGCTTCTGCCGCTGTTTCTGGTTCAAAAGTGGCTTGACCTGGGGAATGCGGCACCTGTAGCCCATTTCCTGCACACGCCTGTGGATGTTTCTACTCCAGACTCAGTCCACTGCTTCCGCAGGTCCCCCAAGGTCTGGAATCGGTCCTTCTCCACAATCTTCCTCAGGGTCCGGTCACCTCTTCTCGTTGTGCAGCGTTTTCTGCCACACTTTTTCCTTCCCACAGACTTCCCACTGAGGTGCCTTGATACAGCACTCTGGGAACAGCCTATTCGTTCAGAAATTTATTTCTGTGTCTTACCCTCTTGCTTGAGGGTGTCAATGATGGCCTTCTGGACAGCAGTCAGGTCGGCAGTCTTACCCATGATTGCGGTTTTGAGTATTGAAAAAGTAAAAAGCCTCAGGAATCTTTTGCAGGTGTTTAGAGTTAAATAGTTGATTCAGATAATTAGGTTTATAGCTCGTTTAGGGAACCTTTTCATGATATGCTAATTTTTTGAGATAGGAATTTTGGGTTTTCATGAGCTGTATGCCAAAATCATCAATATTAAAACAATAAAAGGCTTGAACTACTTCAGTTGGTGTGTAATGAATCTAAAATATATGAAAGTCTAATGTTTATCAGTACATTACAGAAAATAATGAACTTTATCACAATATGCTAATTTTTTGAGAAGGACCTGTATGTGTCGAATGACGTTCAGAAATGCAGTTGTGTCTAATAGAAATGACTGGGTAGTTTTGATTAAAGGGGGAAGGGCTTTTTCTAGTAGAATAGAGAGAGGAGCCAGGATTGAATCCGTTGATGCAACGATGGGACGGCCTGGGGGTTTGTTGAGAGTCTTATGGATCTTGAGAAGTATATAAAATACAGGGGTAATAGGATGTTGGTTGGTCAAAAATTTTATGATGTCTTCATCAATAGTGCCCTCAATAGTTCTTATCTATAATCTATGCGATTCATAACCACAATGGCTCCGCCTTTGTCTGCGGGTTTGATTACTAGATTACGATTTTTGGTAAGTGTCATCAAAGTCTGGCGTTCTATATTAGAAAGATTCGGAGAAATGTAATATTCTCCCCCTTTTACCTTTTTGGTAAAGTTGGAGATATCTTTATTAACCAAGTTCACAAATGTCTCTATTGCGGAAATAGTTCTTGGAGTGGTGAAATGTGATTTCACTCGTAGACCCAAAGATTTGAGAGTGATGATAGCATCCTTCTTAGGTTTCTGCATTTCAGGGATAACCTTATCACTGAAGTGTGCTTTCAATCTCAGATTACGATAGAATCTTTGTAGATCCATCTCTAATTGAAAAGTATTAAAACTATATGTCGGGCAAAATGAGAGTCCTTTTTGTAGTAGCATAAACTCTGCAGGACTGAGAAGAGATGATGAAATGTTAATCACAATGGGTTCTTCCTTACCTGTGAGCGCGTCGTGACTGTTGCTCGTCCTCTTTGATTGTCCCCCCCTCCGTGTCGGTTTCTGCCTTGTGAGCGTCGGCCTAAAAAACCGGTTGATCGAGAAGATTCCATATTGGTATCTGTGCTGGAACCTGAGAAGGCTTGTGAAGATGATCTCCTGCGGTTTTGTGAGAAGTATGATTCCTGCCATCTGTATACGCGATTGTTTCTGTAATCTTCCGAATGTCTCCCAAAAAAAATTCTCTTTGCTGCCTCAGATTCTTTTCTGTGATTTGCCAGAGTGGATGTCAGTCGATCTTGTAGTTGAGTAAGGGCTTCTGGTGCCAGGGTCGTCCTGAGCTGCTGTTCTGCTGCAATGATAATCGAATACAGTTGCAGAGAACATTAAAAAAATAGGAAAAAATTATGAAAAAATAGGAAAAATAGCAGTACAAAGACTTCATGTACATAGATCTAGCTCTATATATTATCAAAAAACAAGAACAAATTAGATTGTAGCAGTCAAATGAAACTCCATATGTTTTCTGCAACTGTATTCGATTATTACTCAGTATGTAAGGTGTCAGCACTACCTGATGATAATAGATGTCATGGATATATATTTAATTTGATGTTGCCACTGTTATGTATACTTATGGAATATTTTCTTATTATCACAGTGTTTGATAAAGGTCTAAATAGACACGAGTGCCACGCCTTATCTATATAAAATATATAATATATGTAAATATATTATGGCTAAAAACATCGTAGTAGTTTCCCACATATTATGCATTCATATATATCAGACGTATGATTCTATCTATCTATCTATCTATCTATCTATAGTTCCTTGCAAAAGTATTCACCCCCTTGACTTTTTTCATATTTTGGTACATTACAGCCTTAAGTTCAATGTTTTGGTAATCAGAATTTTATGTGATTGATCAGAACATAATAGTCTAAGTTGGTGAAGTGAAATGAGAATGATATATAAATAAAACTATTGTTTAGAAATAGAAAAAAAAAATTGTCATGTGCGTAATTGTCATTGTTAGGAAGCCCATAAAAAGCTCTGGTGCAACCAATTACCTTCAGAAGTCACATAATTAGTGAAAGGATGTCCACCTGTGTGCAATCTAAGTGTCACATGATCTGTCATTACATATACACATAGAGGCTGCAACACCTAAGGAAGAGGCATCACTAACCATACAATGCCATGAAGACCAAGGAACTCTCCAAACAAGTAAGGGACAATGTTGTTGAAGGGTTAGGTTATAAAAAATATCCAAATCATTGATGATCCTCAGGAGCACCATCAAATCTATCATAACCAAATGGAAAGAACATGGCACAACAGCAAACCTGCCAAGAGACCGCCCACTAAAACTTACGGACCGAGCAAGGAGGGCATTAATCTGAGAGGCAGCACAGAGACCTAAGGTAACTCTGGATGAGCTGCAGAGTTCCACAGCAGAGACTGGAGTATCTGTACATAGGACGACAATAAGCCGTACGCTCCATAGCGTTGGGCATTATGGCAGAGTGGCCAGAAGAAAGCCATTACTTTCAGCTAAGAACAAAAAGGCACGTTGTGCGTTTGCGAAAAGACATGTGGGAGACTCCCAAAATGTATGGAGGAAGGTGCTCTGGTCTGATGAGACTTTTCAGCCATCAAAGAAAACGCTATGTCTGGTGCAAACCCAACACATCACATCATCCACAGAACGCAGTGAAACATGGTAGTGGCAGCATCATGCTGTGGGGATGTTCTTCAGCAGCTGGGACTGGAAAACTGGTCAGAGTTGAGGGAAAGATGGATGGTGCTAAATACAGGGATATTCTTGAACAAAACCTGTACCACTCTGAGTGATTTGAGGCTAGGATGGAGGTTCACCTTCCAGCAGGACAATGACCCTAAAAACACTGCTAAAGCAACACTTGAGTGGTTTAAGTGAAAACATGTAAATGTGTTGGAATGGCCTAGTCAAAGCCCAGATCTCAATCCAATAGAAAATCTGTGGTCAGACTTAAAGATTGCTGTTCACAAGCACAAACCATCCAACTTGAAGTAGCTGGAGCAGTTCTGCATCGAGGAATGGGCAAAAATCATAGAGACTTATCCAAAGCGACTTGAAGCTGTGATTACCGCAAAAGGTGTCTCTACAAAGTATTGACTTTAGGGGAGTGAATAGTTATGCACATTGACTTTGAGTTATTTTGTCCTATTTGCTTCACAATAAATAAATAAAAAACATCTTCAAAGTTGTGGGCATGTTCTGTATATTAAATGATGCAAATCCTCAAACAATCCTTGTTAATTCTAGGTTGTGAGGCACCAAAATACGAAAAAAGTCAAGGGGGTGAATAACTTTGCAAGGCACTATATACAGACGTGGACAAAATTGTTGGTACCCTTTGGTCAATGAAAGAAAAAGTCACAATGGTCACAGAAATAACTTTAATCTGACAAAAGTAATAATAAATTAAAATTCTATAAATGTTAACCAATGAAAGTCAGACATTGTTTTTCAACCATGCTTCAACAGAATTATGTAAAAAAATAAACTCATGAAACAGGCATGGACAAAAATGATGGTACCCCTAGAAAACACAGAACATAATGTGACCAAAGGGACATGTTAATTCAAGGTGTGTCCACTAATTAGCATCACAGGTGTCTACAACCTTGTAATCAGCCATTGGGCCTATATATATGGCTCCAGGTAATCACTGTGTTGTTTGGTGATATGGTGTGTACCACACTCGACATGGACCAGAGGAAGCAAAGGAAAGAGCTGTCTCAAGAGATCAGAAAGAAAATTATAGACAAGCATGTTAAAGGTAAAGGCTATAAGACCATCTCCAAGCAACTAGATGTTCCTGTGAGTACAGTTGCACATATTATTCATAAGTTTAAGATCCATGGGACTGTAGCCAACCTCCCTGGACGTGGCCGCAGGAGGAAAATTGATGACAAATCTAAGAGACGGATAATCCGAATGGTAACAAAAGAGCCTAGAAAGACTTCTAAAGAGATTCAAGGTGAACTTCATGCTCAAGGAACATCAGTGTCAGATCGCACCATCCGTCGTTGTTTGAGCCAAAGTGGACTACATGGGAGACGACCAAGGAGGACACCATTGTTGAAAACGAATCATAAAAAAGCAAGACTGGAATATGCCAAACTACATGTTGACAAGCCACAAAGCTTCTGGGAGAATGTCCTGTGGACAGATGAGACAAAAATCGAAGTTTTTGCCAAGGCACATCAGCTGTATGTTCACAGACGAAAAAATGAAGCATATCAAGAAAAGAACACTGTCCCTACTGTGAAACATGGAGGAGGCTCTGTTATGTTCTGGGGCTGCTTTGCTGCGTCTGGCACAGGGTGTCTTGAATCTGTGCAGGGTACAATGAAATCTCAAGACTATCAAGGAATTCTAGAGAGAAATGTACTAGCCAGTGTCAGAAAGCTTGGTCTCAGTCGCAGGTCATGGGTCTTGCAACAGGACAATGACCCAAAACACACCGCTAAAAACACCCAAGAATGGCTAAGAGGAAAAAATTGGACTATTCTAAAGTGGCCTTCTATGAGCCCTGACCTCAATCCTATTGAGCATCTTTGGAAGGAGCTGAAACATGCAGTCTGGAAAAGGCACCCTTCAAACCGGACACAACTGGAGCAGTTTGCTCATGAGGAGTGGGCCAAAATACCTGCTGAGAGGTGCAGATGTCTCATTGACAGTTACAGGAAGCGTTTGATTGCAGTGATTGCCTCAAAAGGTTGCGCAACAAAATATTAAGTTAGGGGTACCATCATTTTTGTCCATGCCTGTTTCATGAGTTTATTTTTTTACATAATTCTGTTGAAGCATGGTTGAAAAACAATGTCTGACTTTCATTGGTTAACATTTATAGAATTTTAATTTATTATTACTTTTGTCAGATTAAAGTTATTTCTGTGACCATTGTGACTTTTTCTTTCATTGACCAAAGGGTACCAACAATTTTGTCCACGTCTGTATATATATATATATTCTTTTTTTTTATTATTTTTTACAATTACAAAAAAAATATCAAATACATAAATTTAATTTCTGCTGGAATTTGAACTCACAACCTTCAACATTAGAGCCAAGAACCTTAACCACTACCCCATACAGCTACATGTTAACCTGCATTGAAATATAAAATGATACTTCTGTTGTATAGGAATACTTAGTACATGACAAACTATGAGGTTTTTCTGACACAGTTTATCATTCAGCTTTATAGCTGAGTGGTTAAGGTCCTTGCCTCTAATGCAGAAGGTTGCGGGTTAAAATCCTAGCAGAAACTTTTCAGTAATAGAGGCCAAATTAGATTTATATACACTGGGTGTCCCCAAGCACTGACTCCATATATGGACATAGCTATATATGGAGTCAGAGCAGGGACTCCTAAGCCGCGGACTCACACTGGGGGATTATTCTGCACCCTCCCCTCTTCACAGCAGGGGGTGCCTGGTTTAATGCTCGGGTACTCCCATTGACTTCCATTGAGCATCCCAAAGTGTTCTACTCGAGCACCAGAGCACTTTGGTGCTCGATCAACACTAATCAATAAGAAGATGATAAGAACGTTAGCTGAATCTCTGTAGGAATGGAGTTCCTGAGTACAGAAAGGATGGACTATAGCTCAGTGTTGGGAAGTAACTTGTCCTGCTGAGTGATTAGGACAGGTTTTGTGTGCACTAACAGGACTGCGGCCATTTTATTTTCCCTGATGATTTCTCCCTAGACAAAATGAGCCATTATAACTAATGAAAGGTATTTGGGAATATATTTATAATAAAGTAATATTTAAGTATTTTCATAATTCCCAGAGAACCCCTTTAACACCTGAAATCTACAGCAGCTCTAAGCTGCCTTGTAGTCTAGATGTACTAAATGATTAAAAGGCATGCATTGCTTTGATGCATTTCTCACCACCACTGTTAGCCCATCGGTTTGTGCCGACGCTGCTGCCCCTACCTGCGGGCATGGGCATCGGGCTCCCTCTTTCCCTCCTGCTGCCATGCGCTGTGTTGACAAGCGCAGGCAGCAGGTAGCTTAACTGTTGCATCTGTGCTCCGTGCCAGAGTTTACTTCCTGCTGGAGACCTGAACTGTTTGTTAGGGCTTGCATGGGTTTCTCTCTCCTCACTTGTGAGGCAGCACATACACACCCTCTGTCTTACTAGCCTATGGCTGGATTGCAGGAAGCAGTTAAAGGGCTTCCTACCCCAGGAAGATGCCTGAGAAACTCATGGTCACTAGCTTGTCTAGTTCTGTGTGTGAAGGTGTTTTTGTAGTTCTGCTTTGCTGTGTACCGGACCCTGCTGGTGATCTTGTTATGGAATAAAATGGACACTTGCTTGTCACTTACAAAATGGTGTCTGTCCGAGAGACAACCCCCAGTATGCATTCTATGATTGAAACTATTTGCAGCAAAAACTTGAGACTGTCAGGAATCCCTCTAAGTCTATCATACATATGCCTTAAACTTATTTCCTGTTTACATTCCTTCTTGCTAAAAAAACTATCATGTGAGCCCACTCCTCCCACTTATATGGAGGGTATATAATGTGAAGCCCCATCTAATAAATTAGAGTTATGCTTTGACCTTATATAGAGTGTCAGTGTTATTTCTCTCGCCGTGCATGCACGTATCTTACTATCTAATTTGGAGCAGTGTATCAACCTACCTGACCATTGATCAGAACCAGAACATTTTGGCGCCCAACGTGGGTCTCGAAGGTTGGACCCCCCTGTTCCCGTACCCCCGGAGATCAGACGTAGGAGAGGAGCACCAACGGACACCGGGATCGATACCCGTGATATGAGGTAAGAAAACAGAGTAATCTTGCCTATACTGTGTCCCCTGGTATCTCTTGTACCTCTTGTCATCTGTCTGAGGAAGGGGTGCGGTGGCAGTTAGGGTGCCTTTGAGGGCACGCAAGTAAGAACCCCACAGTAATTGATGAGATTTTGATACACTGTGTTTTATGTGTTGTTCTGACGTCGTTATGACCTTGAGCACCTGTGTATAAACTACCGAGTTACAAAATAAGGAAGCCTAATTTATTTGCCTACATCGCGGTACAGCCAGAGGCATCTGTCTGGATAGTAGAAGGGGAGAAGGCGGTTAGAACCGGTCCAAAGGTGTACTACGTGTCTGACTCAAAGAAGAACTCAGGTAGTTCAGGAACACAGGGTGCAAGCACAGGTTACGGACTAGATGGCTCCAGGAGATACTACATTATGGGAAATGTTGAAAGTGTCCCGAAGGGATGCTGCTCACCGGAGCAGTACGTGGCAGACAAGAGAAGGAAATGCTTCGTAAAGTGTTTACCCAGGTTGGAGAAACATTATGAGATGTGTAAAGGTGGCACTCTTTGTGTTGATACATGGAGAGCATTGTTAAATGAGAAGAAAGGTAAACTTACTGATGAAAAGATAGTACGTGCAGTGGAGGTGTGGCTTGACTGCAGCAAAGAATTTGAACGGACGGGGGCAGAACAGACATATAATGAAAAGACCGGTAGATATTACTCTATGCCCAGGCAGCCACCTTATAATAATGGTGTCATCAAGAAGAAGGGGGGGGGGGTGGACCTGTGCCGTATGTGGGCAACAGAATCCTCCCTCCCGTGTTACGTGCCTCGCATGTGGTGCTTCACGCCCACATAGCCACATTCCTGTAGCTCCCCGCCACCTCCTACCCACAGCTCTGCATGAAACACCGTCATATTCCCAGCTGACGCCCACGGCTGGACTGTTAACCCCCGTAACCCAGATCCCTCCATCCTGCCTGTAAGTCCACAAGTTCAAGCACTCTATCCCATGATGAATCCTGATGGCACATTCAGTCTGCCACCTCAGGTTATTAAAGTGATGGTCGGGAAGAAGGAGGAGGAGGATGGGGAAGAGGATGATGGTAATGAGAACCCAGCAGAACCCCCCATGCATACAACTTCCCCTCTCCTGCAGATATAGGCACTCCTAAACGGCGGTCAGACTTGACCGAGGAGGAGCGGCGGATACAGTATGAGTTACATGAGATAAAAGAACAAATGAAGAATGTGGCAGGAGAACAGTCTGAATTTTTGAGATATGCAAATGAGACCATTTTATCCAAAGCAATACCTAGGGGACTACCTAGATATGTGTCATTCACACCAAATCAGCTGTATTCAATTTTCAGTCAGTTGCCGGACCCCGAGACCCACCCCATGCTGTTTTACTGTAAATTGGATAAAATATACAAGACATATGGGTGTACGTGGTCAGATCTACAAAGTATAGTAGAGAACAAAACTGGAGAATACTCAGCCCTCATTCTGGAGAAACTCAAGAAGCATTGTGTGCTTGTGTGCCCCGCACCGTGTGTGTCTCTGTTGATCGGTGAATATAGAGTGAGAGACAGGGGTCCATAGCTGGAAGGGGGGAGTGACGTCATGGCATTGGTATGTGTGATAAGCGAGAACACTGTCTGCAAGGCCAAAGAGATAATTAAAAGAAGATTGTCGCATTCACACATGCAGGCAAGCAATACACTTGGACTGTGATGCCTCAGGGAGCACAGAATAGCCCCTCATGCTTTAGCCATGTCCTCTGTGCTCCAACAATGGCAGGCAGACAACCCGGAGGTCGAACTCCTACAATACGTGGATGACCTCCTCCTTTGTGCTTCAAGCTTTCAGGAATGTCTGGCCAGCTCAATCTCTCTCCTATAGTTCCTGGACAAATCGGGCTGCAAAGTATCTCAAACCAAACTCCAATTGTATTTACCCAAGGTAGTCTTTCTTGGCCACTGTATTGCCCAAGGTAGTAAACACTTGACGGATTCCAGGAAAAAGGTGGTTTCAAACATACGGATACCAGACACGCCACACCAATTGCAGACCTTCTTAGGCCTCATTTTCTACTGACAACCCTGGATCCCCGATGCCTCAGTGCTGATGCAGCCCCGATATGACTGTATTCCCCTGGAATGCAACCTCTCCGTCTCAGTTAACAAGGAAGGCTAATAAGTCCTTTGACAAGTTGAAGACAGCAATTGCAACCGCTCCGGCCCTTGGGATTCCTAACTACAGCCTTCCCTTCAGGCTGTATGTCATGGAAAATCAAGGTCACGCTACTGGAGTTCTTACCCAAACTCATGGTGGACACAACAGACCGCTGGGCTACTACTCTAAGCGCCTTGACCTTGTAGCCAGAGCTGCTCCTTCCTGTGTCAGAGCTGTCCATGCTGCCAGCTCTCTTCTGGACGTAACATCTGATGTTGTGCTTGGGCACCCCCTCACTATTTTGGCTTCGCATTACATCTCTGCCATCCTTCAGCAGACACAACCCAAACACCTCACTGCACAACGCCACCTCCAGCTGCAGTGTTGTCTACTTCTGCCAGATAATGTCACCATTCAGAAATGTCACAACCTTAACCCTGCTGCACTCCTTCCTCTTCAAAGGGTGAAGTATACTAGAGATTCAGGAGAAGCTTCTGAAGATGTTATTGATCTGCATGCTGAAGAAGATCTTCAGGAAGAAGAACTATGGACCTCAACTGACTCTCTTTACCAGGAACAGGATCATGATTGCATCACAATGATGGAAGCTGAAGTAGGGAAACCACCATCGGTCCAAGACACTCCTCTGATGAACCCTCATTGGATTCTCTTTGTGGACGGCTCAAGGTATGCCGATGACAAAGGGAAATTCCATACAGGCATGGCAGTCACTAGTGAGCATGAAGTGCTAAGTGCAAGAGAATTGCGCCCAGACCAGTCAGCACAGGAGGCTGAACTCATTGCCCCCACTGAAGCCTGCCTCATGGCAAAAAATTCCACCGCTAATATCTACACAGATTCCAGATATACAGTACAGACCAAAAGTTTGGACACACCTTCTCATTCAAAGAGTTTTCTTTATTTTCATGACTATGAAAATTGTAGATTCACACTGAAGGCATCAAAACTATGAATTAACACATGTGGAATTATATACATAACAAAAAAGTGTGAAACAACTGAAAATATGTCATAGTCTAGGTTCTTCAAAGTAGCCACCTTTTGCTTTGATTACTGCTTTGCACACTCTTGGCATTCTCTTGATGAGCTTCAAGAGGTAGTCACCTGAAATGGTCTTCCAACAGTCTTGAAGGAGTTCCCAGAGATGCTAAGCACTTGTTGGCCCTTTTGCCTTCACTCTGCGGTCCAGCTCACCCCAAACCATCTCGATTGGGTTCAGGTCCGGTGACTGTGGAGGGCAGGTCATCTGGCGCAGCACCCCATCACTCTCCTTCATGGTCAAATAGCCCTTACACAGCCTGGAGGTGTGTTTGGGGTCATTGTCCTGTTGAAAAATAAATGATGGTCCAACTAAACGCAAACCGGATGGAATAGCATGCCGCTGCAAGATGCTGTGGTAGCCATGCTGGTTCAGTATGCCTTCAATTTTGAATAAATCCCCAACAGTGTCACCAGCAAAGCATCCCCACACCATCACACCTCCTCCTCCATGCTTCACGGTGGGAACCAGGCATGTAGAGTCCATCCGTTCACCTTTTCTGCATCGCAGAAAGATACGGTGATTGGAACCAAAGATCTCAAATTTGGACTCATCAGACCAAAGCACAGATTTCCACTGGTCTAATGTCCATTCCTTGTGTTCTTTAGCCCAAACAAGTCTCTTCTGCTTGTTGCCTGTCCTTAGCAGTGGTTTCCTAGCAGATATTCTACCATGAAGGCCTGATTCACACAGTCTCCTCTTAACAGTTGTTCTAGAGATGTGTCTGCTGCTAGAACTCTGTGTGGCATTGACCTGGTCTCTAATCTGAGCTGCTGTTAACCTGCAATTTCTGAGGCTGGTGACTCGGATGAACTTATACTCCGCAGCAGAGGTGACTCTTGGTCTTCCTTTCCTGGGGCGGTCCGCATGTGAGCCAGTTTCTTTGTAGCGCTTGATGGTTTTTGTGACTGCACTTGGGGACACTTTCAAAGTTTTCCCAGTTTTTCTGACTGACTGACCTTAATTTCTTAAAGTAATGATGGCCACTCGTTTTTCTTTACTTCTTTTTTCTTGCCATAATACAAATTCTAACAGTCTATTCAGTAGGACTATCAGCTGTGTATCCACCTGACTTCTCCACAACGCAACTGATGGTCCCAACCCCATTTATAAGGCAAGAAATCCCACTTATTAAACCTGACAGGGCACACCTGTGAAGTGAAAACCATTTCAGGTTACTACCTCTTGAAGCTCATCAAGAGAATGCCAAGAGTTTGCAAAGCAGTAATAAAAGCAAAAGGTGGCTACTTTGAAGAACCTAGACTATGACATATTTTCATTTGTTTCACACTTTTTTGTTATGTATATAATTCCACATGTGTTAATTCATAGTTTTGATGCCTTCAGTGTGAATCTACAATTTTCATAGTCATGAAAATAAAGAAAACTTTTGGTCTGTACTGTATATGGTTCCGCAAAATACTGATTAAGGGGTTAGATATACCTGCTTCCACAAAATACTGATTGAGGGCTGCGATATACCCGTTTACACAAAACACTGATTGAGGGCTGCGGTATACCTGCTTCCACAAAATACTGATTGAGGGCTGCTATATACCTGGTTCCAAAAAATACTGATTAAGGGGTTTGATATACCTGCTTCCACAAAATACTGATTGAGGGCTGCGATATACCTGCTTCCACAAATACTGCTCTTCTCTAGGGACTTAGGCGCAGGGTCATTTTTGAAAATGACAGGCAGAGGAAGAGGCAGGCCGTTCCGCAGGGGTGGTAGGGGTCAGGCAGGTGCACCAGGCGTGGGAAGTGGGAAGAGGGAAGTTGGAGAAGGCGCGTGCGATTACTTCAAAGGGCGCACCAGAGTTGGTTGAGTGGCTCACTCACCTTTCCGCTTCTGCACCCTCATCATCCTCTGTATCTGCACCCTCCTCCTTCTCTGCTGTGTGCAACCCCATCACCACCATAGCCCCTCCACTCGAGTCAGAGTAATTATTTTCCCATCCATTCCCAGACCTCACTGATGTGCAGCCATTCTTGACATCGGATGAGGAAGAGGAGGTAGCAATGGCCGCCACCCAGCGGTATGACGACAGTACCCAGATCAGCCCAAGGAGGGAGGTCCCCGCTGTTGCTGCTTACTCCGAGATCTCAAATGTCAGTGGTGGTGAAGGTTACTATGATGACGTGTCGATGGATGTCACATGGGTGCCCACAAATGAGGAAGAGGAGGGAGAGACGAGCCATCCACCATGCATGGTCACATCTGGCGCTTCCAGGACACCGGCACATGGCTCCGCAGAGTGGATTTTTTTTAACGTGTCCTCTGCTGACAATAGTGTTGCCAGCTGTGCTGTTAACGCATAAGTCACGGTAAGCCCAACACTCACCTAGGGACGACCGCCTTAAGAAGGCACCTGGCCTCTTATCACCGAGCCCAGTGGGAGCAACACCGTCAGAACCCACAAAGCCACACTCCCGACGCTCCACGTCCTGTCTCTTCTTCTTCTCTGCTCACCTACAATTTGTCCTCCACTCCACCTACCACCGTGCCGTCGTCGTGTTCATCTCGCAAAAGGCAGGCTTCCGTGGCCCAAATGTTCGAGCGTAAAAAGATAATGACGCCGGATAACCCTCTTGCCCAACGGCTGACTGCCGGCTTGTCGGAACTGCTAGCCCGCCAACTACTGCAATATAAACTGGTGGACTTGGAGGCCTTTAAAAAATTTGTGGCCATTGGCACACCGCAATGGAAGGTCCTCGGAAGGAAATATTTCTCCCAGAAGGGCATCCCGGAGCTATAAGGCCACGTTCAGTGGAAAGTGAATGTATCTCTGGCACACAGTGTCAGTGCCAAGATACATCTGACCACAGACACGTTGTCTAGCAAACACGGGTAGGGAAGGTACATAACTTTTACTGCCCACTGGGTGAACCTTCTGACGGCCGTCAAGCATGCAACCTGTGGCAACCGTGTGGATTGCATGCAGGCCTGCCTCTTCTTCTCCTCCTCCTACTCCATCCTCCGTCTCCTCCTCGGCTGACTCCTCCTTTTCCACTGCTACTGCCTCTTCCCCTGCGCTCCCCAAGCTTCCCAGAGCCTATTCGACATCCCAGGTGAAACGTTGCCATGCTGTTCTGCGGATGTTGTGCCTGTAAGCCAAGAGCCACACCGATCCTGCACTGCTTTCAGCTCTGCGGTCACTGGCCGATCAGTGGCTAACCCCGCTCAATTTGACAGTTGGTAAAGTGGTGTGTGACCATGATGCCAATCTGCTGAGCGCACTGAAACAGGGCAAAATGACAAACGTGCTGTGTATGGCACATGTCCTGAACTTAGTTGTGCAGCGATTCGTTGTCAAATAGCCCGGGGTCCAGGATGTCTTGCGGCAGACCAGGAAAATCTCTGGCCATTTTAGAAGATCTTACACAGCCATGGCTCGCCTTGCTGACGTTCTGTGGCGACACCACTTGCCTGTCAGACGTCTGATTTGTGACAGCCAGACATGCTGGTACTCCACCTTGTATATGCTTGATAGGCTGTACGAACTCTGCAGCAGGACGGGTTCTGGGGAGTTTGGTTTCTTTTCACCGTGCCAGTGGCTGCTCATGAGCTACGCATGCAGACTTCTGTGGCCATTTGATGAGATCACCAAACTGGTTAGTCGCAGCCTGGGCACCATCAGTGACATCATACCTTACGCCTTCTTTCTGGAGCGCGAATTGCGTTGTGTCATTGATTAAGCCATTGAGGAGAAGGAGCTGGAAGATGAGGAAGTTGCAATGCTGAATGAATTCCCGGGGGGGGGGGGGGGCTACTCCATCTGAGACAAGTCAGCAGGAGTCTGAAGAGAAGTCAGAGGAGGGAGGATGGTGGCTGTGGGGAGGAGGAGCAAGAAGAGCAGGCTTTGAGGGGGACTTCAAACTTTTTGGGGATCCCTGGTGTTGTCTGTGGCAGGGGGGAGGAGACCGAGGACGACATTCTCCTGGGCGATGAGCAGGAGCCAGGGCGCTCCATCGCTTCCACTTTAGTGCAAATGGGTGCCTTCATTCTCCAGTGTTTGAAGAGGGACTCCCGTATAAAAAGCATAAAGGGCAAGGACCAGTACTGGGTGGCAACGTACTTAGACCCCCGGTACAAACACAAAATTGCAGACATGTTACCAGCATCAAAGAGGGCTGTCAGAATGCAGCATTTCGAGGCCTTGCTGCGAGAGATGCTGCATTCTGCTGTTGCGGGTGCTGGCAGAGGAATTTCCACCCACAGCGAAACAGGTGCGGGTACCAATCCTACCGCGCCTGCAAAAAGAGGGCGGTTTGAAGATGTGTTGGTCACTTTGGATATGAGATCATTCTTGCAGCCACACGATCGACAGCCACCCTCCGGATCCAGCCTCAGGGAACGCATAGACCGACCGGTGTCTGACTATATCGGGTTAACAGCTGATGTGGACGCTCTGAGAAGCGAGGAACCCCTGGACTATTGGGTGTGCAGGCTTGACCTGTAGCCAGAGCTGGCACAATTTGCCATGGTACTCTTGGCTTGCCCCTCGTCGAGTGTCCTGTCCATAAGGACGTTCAGCGCAGTAGAGGGGATCGTGACCGATAAGCGCACTCGCCTAGCTCACGACAGTGTGGACTACCTCACATTTCTTAAAATGAATGAGGCATGAATCTCTGTCACGAGGGTGTCAAGAGCCACGTCTGACTCCGTTGTACCCGGGGTCAGGAAGTCGCAGCGGGTGGCTGCGCGCTCTATGTCTAAAGATCACGCTGTTTCTTAATGATAGTTTTCTGTGTTTGCCTTACTATCCTTTTTGTCTCACTCAGGGATCCGTAGCTTCTCCTCCTCAGCTGTTTCTTGTCTGTCACTCCCAATCTCCTTATATTCTCCTCTCTCACTTCTCTGGTTGCCAGATATAGAGCTTCCTGCCTGGACTTCTATACTGACCCACTGGAGCTGTGAATCCTGGTTGTTGTTCCAGAGTGTTACCCTCCGGATCCCTGTTGGGCTTTTTGTTGTCTTCTGTTGTCGCCCACCTGGGATTATATGTTGTCTGTATTGTCTGTCCTCCCCTTGGTGTTTTCCTTTAGAGCTAGTGGTGCGGACTAGTGTTCCCTACCGCCCTATTCACTATTTAGGGCTCATCTTAGGGAAAGCCAGGGTTTTAGGCACGCGATCGGCGTACGGGTGAGGAACCCGTCTAGGGACGTCAGGGCAGTCAGGTGCCAGCCTCAAGGTGAGATAGGGGTCACCACCTTTCCCTCTCCCTTGGACAGAGCCTTCCCTTTTCCCTCCCTTTGTGTCACGTATGTGATAGGCACGCCGGTCGTGATATTATATCTGGCCCTTATTTTTTGGGATGAGGAAAAAAAATAAAAAATAATTTTTTTTCTCTCTCTCTATTTAGAATCCAGTATGGATCCTATTGCTGCTTTGGCAAAACAACTTCAAGGCCTGTCTTTGGAGGTGGCAGGATTGAAGGCGTCGGTCCTCCAGCAACAGCAGCAAATGCAGCAGACCGCAAGCCCAGCGGTTGCTATGGGTAACCAGGTTGTTGCAGAACCCAAGGTTGTTCTTCCTGACATTTTCTGGGGGAAGGGACAAGTTTGTGACATTCCGTGAGGCCTGTATATTATATTTTAAGCTGCGCCCTTACTCCTCTGGTAATGAGGAACAGCGGGTGGGGATTGTTATTTCCCTGCTTCGTCAGTGGATGAATTTTTTGGGGCCTTGGGTCTCATATATGATGACCCTGACTGAGTCGCCCTGGTGGAGTCGAAGTTACGGAGACTCATACAGGGAGATCGGCCAGCAGAGGAATTTTGCTCAGAGTTCCGTAGGTGGGCTACGTATACTCAGTGGAACGACCCGGCTCTCAGGAGTCAGTTCTGCTCTGAGTTATCCGAAAGGGTTAAGGATGCGCTTGCGCTATATGAGACTCCCCTTTCCCTTGATGCTGTTATGTCCCTCTCTATCAGAATAGATAGACGTCTTAGGGAGAGATTGAAAATTCCTGAGCAATTGGTAACCTCTCCCAAGCAGCAGTTAGTCTGTACTGACCTAGACGAGCCAATGCAGCTAGGAGGAACTACTCGTCAGGTCCATCCTCCTGAGGCTCGCCGTAGGCGTGGGGCTTGTTTTTTCTGTGGGGAAAGGGGTCATTTCATTAATGTCTGTCCTTCCTTTCTCAAAAACAAAAGACTGTCGGAACCACTAACCCCAGGCTGTGCGGAGGATGTCAGCCGGGGGGTATACGTTTCCTCCATACGAACATCCCTCTCCTGTGGTATTGGGTCTTCCCTGGTTGGTAGCGCACAATCCTGTGGTGGATTGGCAGGCCAGGGAGATATTGGAGTGGAGTGAGCATTGCAGAGAAAATTGCTTAAATAGCAATTGCTTAGTCACCTCCATAGCTACCCTACCTACATTTATTTCGGACTTTGAGGACGTTTTTTCTGAAAAGGGTTGTCAGAAGTTACCACCTCACCGTCCTTATGATTGCCCGGTTAACCTGATTCCTGGTGCAAAATTACCCAAGACCAGGTTATATAATCTTTCGGGTCCCGAGAGACAAGCCATGAAAGATTATATCTCCGAGAGTCTGGCTAAGGGACACATCAGACCCTCTTCTTCACTCGTGGCTGCAGGGTTTTTCTTTGTTAAAAAGAAAGATGGGGGCCTGCGTCCTTGCCTAGATTTCCGCGAGCTAAACCGGATAACCATCCGAGACCCATACCCTCTTCCTCTCATTCCTGACCTTTTTAATCAGATTGCGGGTGCTAAGTGGTTCTCCAAACTTGATCTTAGGGGGGCCTACAATCTGATTCATCTCAAGGAAGGGGATGAGTGGAAGACAGCTTTTAACACCCCTGAGGGGCATTATGAAAATTTAGTCATGCCTTTCGGTCTGACCAATGCTCCTGCTGTCTTCCAACATTTCGTTAATGATATTTTTAGTCATCTTAATCGGGAGGTTTGTGGTGATATACCTAGATGATATCTTAATTTATTCGGCTGATCTGAAAACACATGAAGTACATGTCAGACAGGTACTGCAGGTCCTACGAACGAATAAATTATATGCAAAAATTGAAAAGTGTGTCTTCGCCGTTCAGGAAATACAGTTCCTAGGATATCTATTATCTGCTTCAGGTTTCCGTATGGATCCTAGGAAGGTCCAGGCAATTTTAGATTGGGATCTTCCTGAGAACCTTAAAGCTCTACAACGGTTTTTAGGTTTCGCAAATTTCTATAGAAAGTTCATTAAAAATTATTCAGTGATCGTCAAACCCCTTACTGCCATGACTAGGAAGGAGACTGATTTTTCTAAATGGTCTGACGCCGCTAAAATTGCATTTTCCTCTCTAAAAGAGATTTACTTCGGCACCTGTTCTAATTCAACCCGATGTCTCCCAGCCTTTTATTGTTGAAGTAGATGCGTCAGAGGTGGGAGTGGGGGCTGTACTGTCTCAGGGTCCGTCTCCTGGCAAATGGCGTCCTTGCGCTCTCTTTTCCCCAAAATTATCTACAGCTGAGAAAAACTATGATATTGGAAATAGGTAACTTAGCGATTAAACTAGCGTTTGAAGAATGGCGTCACTTCTTAGAGGGAGCAATCCACCCAGTCACGGTGATTACGGATCACAAAAACCTTCTGTACCTCGAATCGGCTAAGCGTCTCCCCCCTAGACAAGCTAGGTGGTCGCTATTTTTTACCAGGTTTAACTTTGTCATCACCTATCGTCCTGGGGCAAAAAATACCAAGGCAGACGCATTATCTCGTAGTTTCCCTGGAGGGGGTAATGTTAGTGATCCGGTACCCATTTTACAAAGAGGAGTGGTTGTCTCTGCTGTACACTCTGTTCTGGAGGGGAAGGTGTTAGAGGCCCAGGGGGACGCCCCAGTCTCTTGCCCCTCAGAGAAATTGCTTGTACCGTTAAACCTGCGTCTCGAATTATTAAAGGAACATCGTAATTCGGCACTTGCTGGGCACCCGGGTAGTAAAGCAACCTTGGAGCTATTGTCTCGTTGTTTTTGGTGGCCAAGGTTGCGTCAGGATGTAATGGATTTTGTGTCTACTTGTTCTACTTGTGCACGCGCAAAAGTCTCTCATACACGTCCTGCAGGGTCTTTATTGCCACTTGTCATTCCCAATAGGCCATGGACACATCTGTCAATGGATTTCATCACTGACTTATCTTTGTCTGCAGGTAAAACAGTTATCTTGGTTGTAGTAGACAGGTTTAGCAAAATGGTACACTTCATTGCGTTACCCGCACTTCCTAATGCTAAGACTCTTGCTCAGGTGTTCATCAGTGAAATCGTTAAGCTTCACGGGGTCCCTTCCGATGGGGTTTCGGATCGGGGAACCCAATTTATTTCTAAGTTTTGGAAAGCTTTTTGTTCCCGTTTGGGGGTACACTTATCTTTTTCCTCAGCTTTCCATCCTCAGTCGAATGGACAGACTGAGCGTACCAACCAAAACCTTGAGACATATCTAAGGTGTTTTGTGTCTGAAAATCAAGAGGTGTGGTCATCATATTTACCGTTAGCCGAGTTTGCCATAAATAATCGCCGTCAGGAATCCACTGGCAAGTCACCATTTCTTGGTGCATATGGTTTTCATCCCCAATTCTGTACTTTCAAAGAGGGGGGGTCTTCTGGGGTTCCCGAAGAGGAACGGTTTTCTTCATCTCTTTCATCTGTATGGCAGAAGGTGCAAGCTAACTTGAAAAATATGGGAGGTAAATATAAATGCATGGCTGATAAGAAACGGTCGCCAGGTCCGGACCTAGGAGTGAACGACTATGTGTGGTTATCTACTAGGAATATTAAGTTGAAGGTTCCCTCTTGGAAACTAGGTCCTAGGTTCATTGGTCCTTACAAAATAGTAGCCGTCATTAACTCAGTGGCTTTTCGCCTGAAGCTACCTCAGACTTTTAAGATTCATAATGTCTTCCATAAGTCAATACTCAAGAAGTATGTTCCACCTCTAGAACCATCACCACTGCCACCCCCTTCTGTTATTGTGGATGGTAATCTGGAGTTTCAAATATCCAAAATTGTTGATTCTCATCTGCTCCGCCGCTCTCTTCAGTATCTGGTGCATTGGAGGGGTTACGGCCCTGAGGAAAGAATGTGGGTTCCAGCGTCAGAGGTAAACGCCAACAGGTTAGTTCAAGCTTTCCATGCCTCTCATCCTGAGAGACCTGGTCCTGAGTGTCCGGAAGCCCCTCGTAGAAAGGGGGGTACTGTCACGAGTGTGTCAAGAGCCACGTCTGACTCCGTTGTACCCGGGGTCAGGAAGTCGCAGCGGGTGGCTGCGCGCTCTATGTCTAAAGATCACGCTGTTTCTTAATGATAGTTTTCTGTGTTTGCCTTACTATCCTTTTTGTCTCACTCAGGGATCCGTAGCTTCTCCTCCTCAGCTGTTTCTTGTCTGTCACTCCCAATCTCCTTATATTCTCCTCTCTCACTTCTCTGGTTGCCAGATATAGAGCTTCCTGCCTGGACTTCTATACTGACCCACTGGAGCTGTGAATCCTGGTTGTTGTTCCAGAGTGTTACCCTCCGGATCCCTGTTGGGCTTTTTGTTGTCTTCTGTTGTCGCCCACCTGGGATTATATGTTGTCTGTATTTTCTGTCCTCCCCTTGGTGTTTTCCTTTAGAGTTAGTGGTGCAGACTAGTGTTCCCACCGCCCTATTCACTATCTAGGGCTCATCTTAGGGAAAGCCAGGGTTTTAGGCACGCGATCGGCGTACGGGTGAGGAACCCGTCTAGGGACGTCAGGGCAGTCAGGTGCCAGCCTCAAGGTGAGATAGGGGTCACCACCTTTCCCTCTCCCTTGGACAGAGCCTTCCCTTTTCCCTCCCTTTGTGTCACGTATGTGATAGGCACGCCGGTCGTGATAATCTCGGAGGAATTCAACACCTGTGACGACCACGTGTAATTGAATTTCCTCATGCCAGCCCACACATATCCGCCACCATACAGAACAAAGAATGGTCCTTGGCGTATGTATATACAGCGCCATAAAAGGCTTTTTCTGTCAGGTGAATGTCTAATTTTTGAGGACTCTACTCAAGTGGCCTACAGTAAAATTTGTATTCAGTGACCGTCTAATGTACCTCCAGCCACATAATCACAAGTTCTTTTCTGTCAGGTGAATGCTTAATTTTTCAATCCAATGGTGCAACTAGAAATGACTAGACCCTACAGCAAGTTAATGAACAGGGCACCCTCCCTCCCCCCAGTAACATATATGATACATTAGCATCATATTTCTGTTTGCTACTGGGACTTTGGCATACTTCCTATTGCTATATCTGTACAGCAGTTATTCACTGATGACTGAGGTATTAATTTTTTCTAATAGGCTCTTATCTCTATGGGAACACAGGTGGGCAGGGATGTCATGTGACCGCTCCTCTGAACATGCTTGCTGCAATGCATACTGGGATTCTTACCTTTACTTTGCAGCTGCTCCTCCCACACAGCCGGTCTGAGAGAGCTCCTCCAGGTTAGAAAAATGACATATAGCCAGTACATGTCACATGATATAAATACTTCATGGTTTGGGCTATTGTCTAGGGCACTTTGGATTTTTGAAACTTAGAGTGGCCAACCCCTTTAACCCCTTAGGGACTTAGGACGTACTGGTACGCCACGTTTGCCGAGTCCTTAACTTTCAGCGGGCATCCTGTCACAACGCCGGGGGGGGGGGGGGGGGGGGGGAGAGCATCGGCGATCTCAGCAAACCGCAGGTCAATTCACCACCAATCACAGTCCGAGCTTTTGGGAGAGGCGGTGCTGGCCGTGGTGCTGATGGCTGCTGTCCATGGTGCTGATTGGTCCTGGAGAGAGGCGGGAGATTCAAACTTATACTGTCCACAATCCACAGTAACAGAATCACCCCTGTCCCTGTGCGAGGTACCGCGGCAACGGTCCTCAAGCCCGATTGTATCGTTGACTACAATCGGTATATGGGAGGAGTTGATCTCTTTGATCAAGTCCTCAAGCCATATAATGCCATGCGCAAAACCCGGACATGGTACAAAAAAGTTGTGGTCTACTTGGTACAGGTTGCCTTGTACAACGCTTTTGTACTATCCCAAAGCGCTGGCAGCACAGGGACATTCCTCCAATTGTATGAGGCAGTCCTCAAGGACCTGATCTTTTCAGACCGGGAAAGAGCAGGTCGGAGTACCTCGGGAATTGGAGGCACCCCGGATCGTCCCTGGCCAACATTTTCTAGGTGTGGTCCCCCATACTGGAAAGAAGGGACGAACCCAAAAAAAGTGCAGAGGGCCCCGATCATCCGGGCCTCTGCGTTATCGATTGCTTCAGGGAGTATCACACTTCTATGGAGTACTAATTTTTTATAATTCTCAACAGTCCCCTAGAGAACATAAAAAAGTATGGCTCTCAGACTTTGGAGATACGGAAACAAATTTTTTCCCCAAAAAATATTAGTTTTAGTGCAGGCATCCTCAAACTGCGGCCCTCCAGATGTTGTAAAACTATAACTCCCAGCATGCCCAGACAACCTACAGCTATCAGCTCGGATGAACAGCGTGAAAAAAAAAAAAAAAAAAAAAAAGGGTAAAAAAAAAGCCATTTTTTGTCACCTAACATCACAAAAAGTGTAATAGCGAGCGATCAAAATGTCATATGCACCCTTAATTAGTGCCAATAAAACCGCCATCTCATCCTGCAAAAAATGAGCCCCTACATTAGATAGTCGCCAACAAAAAAAAACTGTAGCTCCCAGGCTACGGAGACACTAAAATAATTTTTGGGGGTTCCTAAAATGATAATATAGTGTAAAATCTAAATAAATTTTAAAATGTAGACATATTAGGTATCGCCGCGTCCGTAATAATCTTCCCTATAAAAATAACATTTGACCAAAGCCCTCGGATAAACAGCGTTAAAAATATTAAATAAAAACGATGCCAAAACTTTTGAATTTCCATTTGAATCCTTTTTTTCCGGTAATAAAGCAAGGGTTAACAGCCAAACAAAACTTAATATTTATTGCCCTGATTCTGTAGTTTGCAGAAACACCCCATATGTGGTCGCAAATGGCTATACAGCCACACGGCAGGGCATAGAACGAAGGGAACGCCATATGGTTTCTGGAAGGCAGATTTTGATGGACTGGTTTATTTACACCATGTCCCATTAGAAGCCCCCCTGATGTAGCCTAGACTAGAAATTCCAAAAAAGTGACCCCATCTAAGAAACTGCACCCCTCAAGGTATTCAAAAGTTATTTTTATAAACTTTGCTAACCCTTTAGGTGTTGTAACGGTCACGTACACACACACACACACACACACACAAGGGGGAGGATAGTGACCACTGCGCTCCACCCTCACCCCTGACCCTGCCTACTTGCCTCACGAGCCCTGATGACAGGGGACAACTGGACGGCAGTCCCTAACTTAGGATACGTGTGGGAAGGACAGACAAGACAAATAACGGATAGTGAACGGACCGGGTCAAAACCAAGAGGACAACGCAGTACAGAGGGATAAGCAAAGAAAGGTCAGGGGAAGCCGGGGTCATAAATACCAGGCGTGTCGAGAAGTACCAAAGGAGTCCGCAAAGAATAGTCAGGTGGAAGCCGAGTTCAATATACCAGGAAGGATGCGCAGTACAGGAGGAGCAGGCAAAGGATCGTCAGGGAACAGGATCAGGTACGTACACAGGTATCCAACAACTACCAGGAACCTAAATTAACAGGCAACCTGTGGCCAGCAGGCTGCCTGTATTTATAGTGGGGAGTGAGGGTCATGTGACGTTGCCAGCGTCACATGACCGACAGACCGACCAGTCAAGCACCGAGTGATCAGCTCGGCGCTAAAGGCAGACCTAGGAGCAGGGAGCCTCCCAGCTAGCAGAGAACGAGGCTAACTGGGAACGAGGTCAAACACAGATCCTTGCTCCCGAAGCTAAGCAGCAGGTCTGCGGCTGATGGGAGACCGAGTGCGCCTTCGGGACCCCGTTACAGGTGTTGCACAAAACTTAATAGCAAATGTAGAAACAATTTTAGAATTTAAATTTTGTTACCTTTGTTACCTTGCCTCAAAAAAGTGTAATATAGAGCAACCAAAAATCATATTTGCCCTAAAATAGTCCCAAAACAACAACCACCTTATCCTGTTGTTTCCTAGATGGGGTCACTTTTCTGGAGTTTCTGCTCTAGGGGTGCATCAGGGGGCTTGAAAGGGTACATGGTGTAAATAAACCAGTCCAGAAAAATCTGTCGTTTAGCCAAATAGTAGTTTACGACCACATATGGGGTGTCTGTGCAAGCTACAGAATCAGGGCAAACCATATTGAGTTTTGTTTAGCTGTTAACCCATTTTTTCCAGTAATAAAGTAAGGGTTAAAATGGAAAATTTTCAAAAAAATAGAAATTCCAAAATTGTTTCTCCATCTGCCATTAACTCTTGTGGAACACCCAAAGGGTTAACAAAGTTTGTAAACCCAGTTTTGAATACCTTGAGGGGTGTACTTTCTTAGATGGAGTCACTTTTTTTGGAATTTCCATTCTAGGGTTGCAGCGGGGGGCTTGAAATGGGACATGGTATAAACAAAACCAGTCCTGCAAAATCTGCCTTCCAAAACCCATATGGCGTTCCCCTCCTTCTATGTCCTCCTGTTTGGCCAAACAGTAGTTTAGGACCACATATGGGGTGTTTTTGCAAACTTCAGAATCAGGGCAACCCATATTGAGTTTTGTTTGGCAGTTAACCCTTACTTTATTACTGGAAAAAATGGGTTAAAATGGAAAATTTTCCAAAAAATAGAAATTCCAAAATTGTTTCTCCATCTGCCATTAACTCTTGTGGAACACCTAAAGGGTTAACAAAGTTTGTAAACCCAGTTTGAATACCTTGAGGGGTGTACTTTCTTAGATGGAGTAACTTTTTGGGAATTTCTATTCTAGGGGTGCAACGGGGGGCTTGAAATGGGACATGGTATAAACAAAACCAGTCCTGCAAAATCTGCCTTCCAAAACCTATATGGTGTTCCCCTCCTTCTACGTTTGGCAGTTAACCCTTGCTTTGTTCCTGGAAAAAATGGATTATATTGGAAAATTTTAAAAAAAATCTAAATTCTTGCATTTTATGTCCATTTGCCATGAAGTCTTGTGGAAGACCTAAAGGGTTAACAAAGTTTGTAAAATCTGTTTTAAATACCTTGAGGGGTGTAGTTTCTAAAATGGGGTCATTTTTGGGTGGTTTCTGTTATGTAAGCCTCACAAAGTGACTTCAGACCGGGACTGGTCCATAAAAAGTGGGATTTGGAAAATTTCTAAAAATTATCAAAATTTGCTTCTAAACTTCTAAGCTATGTAACACCCCTCAAAAATAAAATGGCATTCCCAAAATAATACAAACATGAAGTAGACATATGGGGAATGTAAAGTCATCACAATTTTGGTGAGTATTACTATGTATTACAGAAGTAGAGAAACTGAAACTTAGAAATTTGCTAATTTTTCAAAATTTTAGGTAAATTTGGTTTTTTTTTGTGTAAAAAAATTAACTTTTTTGACCCAATTTTAGCAGTGTCATGAAGTACAATATGTGACGAAAAAACATTCTCAGAATGGCCTGGGTAAGTCAAAGCGTTTTAAAGTTATCAGCACTTAAAGTGACACTGGTCAGATTTGCAAAAAATGGCCAAGTCCTTAAGGTGAAATAGGGCTGAGTCCTTAAGGGGTTAAGGTGAAAAATGGCAGGGTCCTGAAGGGTTAGGGCTCAACAAGGTTTTCTTTTTTTCATCTCAGCATTTCAAAAGTCATAGCTTTTTTATTTTTCTGTTGATAGCTTGTTTTATGCAGGACAATTTATATATTTTAATGGCAGATTTTCGGGCTACACCTAACTAGTGATGAGCGGACCGGTGTCTGGGTTCGAGGGGTTCCCCCGAAGTGGGCACCCAAACTTTGGGGCTGAAAAATGGCTGTAAAAAAGTCATAGAAAGGGCTAGAGGGGCTGCAAAAGGAACCAAAATGGGGGTAAAAGCCGTACAATTGCCCTGCAAACAAATATGGATAAGGAAATGACTTAAATTAACATAAAATACATAAAAACTAAAAATAGTAATCTTGAGGCGGAGGTCCAAGTGGAGTAGGAAGTTGAGGAGGCTGTAGACATGGCAGCGTAGGTGGAATAGGTGGAGGAGGAAGCCAACACTATTTTTGTGGGTATTTGTTTCTTTAATGTGTGACCTACAGCCATTTTTTTGGGTGCCGCCGGTATACTTCTCTACTCTGCCAACATAGGAAATAATAAACTTGAGAAATGAGGTGGAGGTCCGAGTGGAAGATGAGGCGGATGTGGCAGTGTAGGTGGAAGAAGCGGAAATTTTTTTCTTACATTTTTTTATTTATTTATTTTTGGTTTGTGGAGGCCCCAAAACATTGGGAAATGGCAAAGAGAGCGCACAAAGTGCGCTGGAGTAGAACAATAGCTGGGTGCAACAGCTATACCTCTCTACTCTGCCCAAGGTACGGACAAGTCCTGTGGGATCCATGCCTGGTTCATTTTAATGAACGTGAGCTTGTCCACGTTAGCTATGGACAGGTGGATGCGCCTCTCCGTGATCACACCCCCTGCCATGCTAAACAAATGTTCTGACAATACACTTGCCACAGGGCAGGCCAGAACCTCCAAGGCGTAAAGGGCAAGCTCAGGCCATGTGCCCAATTTGGAGACCAGGAGGTTGAATGGGGCAGACCCATCAGTCAGTACATGCAGAAGTGTGCACATGTACTCTTTCACCATGTTGCTGAAAGCTGCCTCCTGCTAAGACGGTCCGTATCAGATGGTGCTGCTGGATGTTGTGGCCTGCTGACAAAGCTTTTCCACATTTCGGCCATGCTAACCCTGCCTTCTGAGGTGCTAGCGGTGCCCCAGCTGCGTTGGCGACTTCCTCCTCCACCTCGTGCTTCCACTGAGCAGGGGCTAAGACCTCATCATCCTCCACATCATCTTCCACCCACTCCTCACCCCTGCCCTCCTTGCCGGTCTGCACAGTGCAGAAAGCCGCAGCAGTTGACACCTGTTTTTCGTCATCGTCATCATCAGAGACATGCTGCGGTGGTCCTCCCACGTTCTCATCCTCAAGCATAAGTGGTTGTGCATCAGTACACTTAATCTCTTCCACTTCTAGGGCAGGGCTAGGTGTAAAGTTCATGGAAACCCCATCAGCAGAGTCTTAAAAAAGCATAAATGACTACTGCATGACTTAGGGCTCAGACTGCTTGGCTGATGTGCAAGGGGTTGAGGTGGAAGACAGATGATCGTAGACTGCCAGTGAAAACTCTGCGCTTTCAGCAGTGGACCAGGTGGGAGACAATGTGAAGGAACTGGAGGCACTGTCAGCCATCCAATCTACTACCGCCTCTACTTGTTCTGGCCTCACCATTCGTAGAGTGGTATTCGGGCCTACAAAATTACGCAGAACGTCCTGTAGCCTGTGTTCACCAGAGGAAGGTGTTTCATTTGGGCGCGTAGCTGGCACAAATTGACAATGTCCACTCCCTGCAGCAGTAGCTCCACCACCACCGGCAGCACCACAACCATAGCCAGGTCCCCTATTTGATGATCTCCTCATTTTTTTATGTTCAACCAAAAAATTGGCTGAAAGATAAACAGTTGTATTTCTATATTTTTTTTTTGTGGCTCATCCAGCACGAAACACAGAGATAAGGTGCACTCTCTAAATCATCAGTACTTACAGCAGTGGATTGCAACATTGTGATAACAATACTTTACTTATCCTTTTAACTAATACTTCCCTTTTGGCTCTCTCCATCTTCGATCCCTTTAGGAACACAAACAAAATTCTATTCAGATTTCTCAACATCATATAACCTGGTGGAAAGACGATTGCAGTATACAAAGAAATAGTCAGATAACACTTTTAATCACCATTATTTTACTAAAAAAGGACAAATTCCTCATCCGCACAAAATTTTACTTATTTTTTATTCTAACCTTCACCTCTTCCCAACTATCCTTTTCTTCTAATTTCTCATAAAATTTCACACCTGAAACCTTAATTGGACCTTCCACCACACTAACTCCCACATCCCTACCAATTACTCCTCCAAAAGCTTTACATTCACTCTTATTCCAATTCACATGAAAGACACTCAATGAGGCCAAGTGAACAAGCTTGACCTTTTACTCCCAAAAATCATATAGCAAAATGTACTAATCCCCTAGGGGACAGAGGGGTAAAACTTAACATTTAATGAAAATGCTTCTAAAATAATAGGCGCTAGAGGAAGGGCCTCTAGGACAAACAAACATGAGACAGCCCAAAGGGCCTAAACTAGACATACACAGTATGATGACAAAAACAATTATATTGAGCAAAACAGGAACGTTCTCACCCATGTATGGAGTTGGATGGCGGAATCTCTTTCATGTTGCCGATGTCAAACGATGGATATTAATGATGTGTCGCCATACTGGATCGGTGCCAGCGTATTCGCCCCAGCATAGACAAGAATCGGGAGACAAAAGCCCTAGAAAGCCCTACTAGAGGGGCAGGGGCTAATGTGCCCTACCTGTCTATATGAGGTACTTGCCCCGCAAGGGGCGTCCCCGTCTGGATACTTATCCCTATTAGGGGCGGAATCCCTAGTACACCCTATTTAGGTAACTCTCAACGTGTCATGTTTCATTCAGTGAACTCTTTAGAGGAGATGTACTTATGTAATGTCAAGCAATGGATGGGGCTTGCATTACAAAACAAAAAATGGTAAGGGGAGGATTGCTAGAGGATATTCAAGAAAATCGCAGGTGGTTGGTCAGTCAGACTCAAAACATCTTGAATAGCCACAGCAGCCCACTTAGCTTAAATGCAGGCACACCAGTGGATAATGCCTGCCAGAGTCCAGGTCTGACCCTAGGATATATACAATTCAATTTGGCTATCAGCAAGCAGTGCCTACCTGTCAGAGCCTTTTAAATGTACCGGGTCTCGCGCCAGTGTTCCTGATCCGCCCTACATCTGGTCACGTGACGCCGGTTACAGGAAGTCACGTGGCCGGTGGAACGCAAGGAAGTGGGCAGGCATACCGAAGCGCCGTGTCCCAGAGTCTGCGACGCCGGTGATGACGCCGCAAATCACGTGACAAGGCACATGATAGGACAAAGCCGGCCTTGGAGCGCAGCACCGCCAGCACGCCACGCCCACAAACGTACGGACAATAGCAGGAGCGATTATGTATGTAATCAGGAGGCGGGACTAGATACTTAGCGGCCACAGTGCCGATCTCAAACGATGGATATTAATGATGTGTCGCCATACTGGATCGGTGCCAGCGTATTCGCCCCAGCATAGACAAGAATCGGGAGACAAAAGCCCTAGAAAGCCCTACTAGAGGGGCAGGGGCTAATGTGCCCTACCTGTCTATATGAGGTACTTGCCCCGCAAGGGGCGTCCCTGTCTGGATACTTATCCCTATTAGGGGCGGAATCCCTAGTACACCCTATTTAGGTAACTCTAAACGTGTCACGTTTCATTCAGTGAACTCTTTAGAGGAGATGTACTTATGTAATGTCAAGCAATGGATGGGGCTTGCATTACAAAACAAAAAATGGTAAGGGGAGGATTGCTAGAGGATATTCAAGAAAATCGCAGGTGGTTGGTCAATCAGACTCAAAACATCTTGAATAGCCACAGCAGCCCACTTAGCTTAAATGCAGGCACACCAGTGGATAATGCCTGCCAGAGTCCAGGTCTGACCCTAGGATATATACAATTCAACTTGGCTATCAGCAAGCAGTGCCTACCTGTCAGAGCCTTTTAAATGTACCGGGTCTCGCGCCAGTGTTCCTGATCCGCCCTACATCTGGTCACGTGACGCCGGTTACAGGAAGTCACGTGGCCGGTGGAACGCAAGGAAGTGGGCAGGCATACCGAAGCGCCGTGTCCCAGAGTCTGCGACGCCGGTGATGACGCCGCAAATCACGTGACAAGGCACATGATCGGACAAAGCCGGCCCTGGAGCGCAGCACCGCCAGCGCGCCACGCCCACAAACGTACGGACAATAGCAGGAGCGATTATGTATGTAATCAGGAGGCGGGACTAGATACTTAGCGGCCACAGTGTCTGATGATAAATTCAGACAACAAAGGCAGAATGTGGGGCCCATGATAAAAGGGAACCCCTAGTAACAATGTTGATGTTAAATAAACCGCACTAATAGAGGCAAGCTTAAGAAGACACCAACCTCAGGTGGAGCTAGCTTGCTAATTACCACGAAGACCTAAAGATAAAGAAATAAAAAGAAGGAAAGGAGGGGGAGGGGGAGAGGGGGAGAGGGAAAAGATTCATATATAACAACTAAAGTTCAGTTGCTCATTTAAGCCCAATGGGGCCATAGTTTTTAAATAATAAATCCAACGGGTCTCACGCAGAAGGATGGCACGGTCCCAATCTCCCCCACGTCTTGGGTGGAAAATCTGATCGATGCCCATAACTGAAATACGGGCTTTTCCATTGTGGTGATTGTGGATGTGATTAGCCACAGGAGTGTCTTTGGCCTTAGATATATCGTTTAGATGTTCCCCAATTCGTCTGCGGAACTCGCGGATGGTCTTGCCCACATAACCTCTGCCACACTCACATGTCAGAAGGTATATCACACCGCGGGTTCGGCAATTAATGAAGTGGTGAATGGTGTATTCTTTGCCTGTGACTACACTGCTAAAAACCTTCCCAGTTTTCAAATGAGGGCAGGCAATACAGCCACTACACCTATAGCAACCTTTCACATTGGATTTTAACCATGTGGAATCCGACAGAGAGGGGGGTATAAACTCACTGGATACCAGCCTGACACGGAGACTGCGGCCGCGACGATAGGTGAGGTGTGGTCAATCACCCACTACCTCTCTCAAGTCGGGATCCAGTAGGATAAAAAGCAGATGCTCCACAAAATATAGACACTAACAATTTCATCCGTCCTACTGAACACTCAGAATCACATAACACACACACATCATCCATGTAACCACTCACCTTCCATTCACTCCCACCACCTCCTGGTATTTGCACTCCATGAATCACCTTATCTTTCCTTAACAAACACAACAATGGTTCAATTGCACATACACTGTTTGCTTAGATTAGATAACCAAACTCAGAAATCTCAGAAAAAAGGAGTGCTAACCATGCGATATCCGTATGAACACAATAGGTGACAATGGGCACCCTTGCCTCACCCCTGAAAACACATTAACTCTTCTACCTATACAACCATTCAACAACACTTGACTAAAAATTATATCATACATACTTCTCACTTTCCACACAAACTCAGCTGGAAATCCCATTCTTAACAACACTCTATACACAAACTTATGAGCCAACCTATCATATGCGTTTTCAAAATCCAAACTTAACAAGAACACCTCTCCATACAGTCCCACAAACAATCTCTCAACATACACATATTTTCATGAGTCCTCCTTCCTGGTAGCGCACAACACTGTCCTTCCCCTATCACTCTATAAATGACTTCTTTCATTCTATAGAATTCAACCAGAAGGCCATCCTCCCCTTGCGTCTTATTTGTTGCCATTCTACTAAACACCCTCCATATTTCATTACTTGTATTATCCCTCATAATCCCCACTCTTTCTTCTTCATTTAAGCTCTTATCTATCACACTTAACACATCCCCTTCCAATCTTTCATCCCTCCATTTCTCAGCATACAATTCTTCATAAAATTTTGCAACTTCTTCCTTCATTTCTTCTCCATTTACCTCATTACCACTCTGATTATAACATATATTTATGCACTGCCTCTTTCCAAACACCTTTTTTTTTTAAAGTGTGCATTTTTCATTCTTCTCCAAATTTTGCCCTATAAATTATACTTCTTCCTTTTTTGATCAAAAATTCTTTAATCTCACGTTTCACTCTCATTCAAGCTATAGGCCGTAAGCGGCGCGGCTAGCGTTCTTTTAACCCCAGAGAAGGGTGATTGCTGGAGGGCTGCTGCCTTTATTGTTAGTGAACGGGGGATCGCTTTATGGGCCGCAAAACGGGCACCCCAGGGCCTTCTATCCCGCCTAAGCTAATGCTGGACAATATGAGTCAAACAGAGGATAGGGAGGTTGTGGCCTCCTCTGAACGGCCGGAGGTGGATCTCTCAAAGGTCATGGCGGCCATCACTAATTGCCAAACGGCGCTTACGGTCAAAATTGACCATGTCCAGGCAGACCTTACTCTCCTCAGGCATGATATCGACAAGATACGGGAAAGAACGACTGAGGTGGAGAGGAGGTTGGGAGAGGTGGAAGATAGGGCTCAACGTGAAGATTCTGCGGTCCGCGCTCTGCAAAATCAAGTTAAAACCCTGATGGCGAAAGTGGAGGATGCCGAGAATCGTAATAGAAGGAACAACATCCGCATCATAGGACTACCTGAGAAGGCGGAGGGCCCTTCCCCTGAAGAATTCACGGAGCGCCTTATTAAGCAAGTTCTCGACCCCATCACTCTTTCGGTGAACTTTGCAGTGGAGCGGGCCCACAGGATCCCCACCCGGCCTTTGCCTCCTGGGGCCCCGCCACGTCCTTTCATTTTCAAAGTCCTAAACTACAGGGACCGTGATGCTGTGCTGTCGGCGGCCCGTCGCCTGAAGGACATTCACTTTGACAATGCCCGGATCTTCTTCTACTCTGACTTTTCTACAGAGGTCCAGAAACAGCGTAGGCAATTCACGGCGGTGAGAGCCCGGCTGCGGGAGAAAGGACTTGTCTATGCAATGATGTATCTAGCGCGGCTCAGAGTGCAAGATGGAGAGTTGGTGAAATTTTTCTCTACCCCAGAGGAGGCATCTGACTGGCTCGACCGCAGGGGCTGAGTATATTGAGACTTGTGGGATGGGGGTCTCAGCCTATGTTTAAGATGGTCGCGATATAGAGTGGAGCTGAGTGTGCTATGGTTAGGGCGTCCTACTACCTAGGTTCAGTTCAGTGGTTTACCTAAGGTGGTGGGGCTTAGAACGGGTCTCCCCGTCCTTCTATCTACTAGTGAGACGAATGGGGGTTGGGTATCTAGACTCGCATATGTTGTGTCATCTGGGCAGGGAGGGGGGTATTGCCTGCTGTTCTGGGCATATTGGGATGTTTTTGCTTTATTTTTGAATATAAGAGTTGGTATGAATGTGTGAGTGTATGGCTTGGGTGGTGCGGTATCCTCTTGAGAGGGGACTCAATGACAAACTTAAACGGTCCCTTGTCTTCAATTTCCTAAGGAACCATAACCCTGATGTACTGATATTGCAGGAGACACATCTGCAAGGGCAGAAACTTCTGCCACTGAGGAGGCCCTGGGTGGGGGCGGCTTATCACGCTGCGCATAACTCCAGGGCAAGGGGCGTGTCAATTCTAGTGGAGAAGTCTCTTCCCTTCCGATCTTACTCGGTTCAAACTGATATGATGGGGCGCTTTGTGATTCTTCACGCCGCAATCAGAGGCATTGATTACCTTGTGGTAGGGGTTTATGTGCCCCCCCTTTCAGAGGGAGATATTGGATGAGATTATGAAACTAGTAGCGTCAATGCCCCCGGTGCCTCTGATTGTGCTTGGGGACTACAATGCGGTTCTCGACCGGTCGCTGGATCGGCTTCGCCCTAGTGGTACCCATAATGATGCGTTGAGTTCCTGGGCAGAGGTGTTTGCTCTAACGGAGGGCTGGAGGTATATGCATCCTGGGGATCGTCAATATTCCTGTTACTCTGCCTCTTATGCGGCGCTCTCCCGGATTGATTTGGTGTTCCTTAGTAGGGACTTGTTATCCTCTCTGGCGGTAGCTGAATACTTACCGAGAGGCATTTCTGACCATGCCCCCTTAATGGTAATTCTGAGACAGCCCCTTGTGCCTGCCGAAAGAATATGGAGGCTCAATAGCAAATGGCTGGAGGTCCTACCTGTGGCTTGGGCTGTGCAACAAGGTATGAAGGATTATTGGGAACTTAATGAGGGCTCAACTAATCCGTTAGTGGAGTGGGAGGCCTTTAAAGTTGTTTTGCGTGGTACCTTGATTCAGGCGATTGCATCGCATAGGAAAGAGTTAGGTGCCACTAGAGCCAAGCTGGAAGAGGAGGTGGTAGGGAAAGAATATGCTTATACCAAAGACCCGAATGTAGAGAATCGTAGACTATGGGACGAGGCACAGAGGAAGCTTAGTTTACACCTAACAGAATATACCCAAAAGAAACTATTGTTCCAAAGGCGCCTGGTGTTTGCAGATGGAGACAAAAATGGGAGTGCCCTAGCTAGAACTGAGGTGCCGCAGACGGTAGTCCCACACATTTCCTGTGGAGCTGGCTTGAAGGTATATCGGCTGGGAGATATCTGTGAACAGTTTGCTCAATTCTATACTGACCTGTATAGTTCTAAAACTAGTTCGACCCCGGACGAGATCCGTTCATTCCATCAATCTATCCCCCTTACACCTTTACCTAGGGCAGATAGCACGTATTTAGAGGTATCTATTGATGAAGGGGAGATCAAGGCTGCGATTGAAGATATGGCGGCTGGGAAGTCACCTGGTCCGGACGGCTTCCCGGTCGAATGGTACAGATTGGATGTCGATCTGCAATCTGCACGCTTGCTAAAACTTTTTAATTATGCCTATGAATCTGGCGGGTTGCCTTCCTCCTTTGGAGAGGCTACCATTGTGGTGATTCACAAGGCCGGGAAGCCTCCGGATCAGTGTGCGTCGTACAGGCCAATTTCCCTACTGAATACGGACGCGAAAATCTTAGCCAAAGTCCTGGCCAGGAGACTTAGCGGGGTAGTCCTATCCATCATTGACCCAGACCAATCAGGTTTTATGCCCGGAAAGACAACTGATATAAACCTCAGGAGATTATTTACAAACTTGCAGGTTAGGCATGATAACGCGGGTTCAAGGGTCTTGGCGTCTCTTGATAATGAGAAGGCCTTTGACTCGGTGGAGTGGCACTTCATTTGGGAAACAATGTTCCGCCTTCAATTCCCTCCTTCTTTTATCAAGTGGGTCAGTCTGTTATATCACGGCACTCGTTTTTCGTATATAAGAAAAATATTTTTATATTTTCATTATTTTCATTTCATGATATTATTTCATCATTTCATCATTCATAATTTCATTGTTTTTTAGCATCCAGGAATGCAAAGACTTGGCCAACGTTTAACGTTTCGGTCCTTGTATGGGACCTTGATCACGGCCTGGAGTAAGATACAATATAATGTGTCAGGAAACATTATACATGATTAGAATAAATTGAAGTATAGTTCATAGTATATATTACATCATGGTTCATAGTATATATTACATACATGTCAAGTAGTCAGCTATCAAATCGCTAGGGGCGCAGAGGGTGACAGGTAAGCATATTATCATTAAAGGTATGAATTTCATATAGATGTCATCTATTGTAAAGTTACATACACATAGTTAGTTACAATTGAGTACAACATTGGGTGGCAAAATGGGAGAAAACAGTAAGGAGCAGGAAAAGCAGGAGAAAGCAAAGCTGAAGTCCACAGCAAGTGAAATAGTAATATCTATTGCGAAATTCATAGTTGGCAAGGGCAAGATTAGGCAGGCAATATGGCAAAGTAGCAGGGCTTCTTTGGGGTGACGAGACCTGTAAAGTGTTGCAGAGGTTGTATTGTCATTAGGCTGGATAATATGCTGTAGTAAGGCTAGACATATAAGTATACATAAAATAGAAGAGGAACCTCTGGTATAGCACTGGGTAAGGGTCAGGGTCACATCCCATAGGGACATATTGTCTGAAGTTGCCATGGATGGATAGAGTAGATTGGGGTGTCAATCGGTATTTACCTTTGTCCGGGCTGCATGTTGCCTGCTGGAGGATGCGCTGGTGTGAGCAGCGCTGATGCCTTATTTGAAGTGTGCCGCCGGTGTGGGCTGGCGTCTTACGCACGCCTCCGGCTCCGTCGCACGCATGACGTCGCCGCGCACAGGCGAATGACGTCACTGCGGCGGCGGCGCCGGCGCGCATGCGCAATCGGCCCGCCGAAACCTGTGCTGGCAAGATAGTGCTGGCATGGGTAATGTAGGGGTTGTTACGATTACAAAGGCGTAGATGGCTTGGAGCAAAGGCCCGTTTAGAATAAATGGGTGCAGGCAGAATTAGATTGAGAATTGGGATACATATGGTGACCCAACCAGGATATATGAGTACTAATAATGACTAGTTTATGAACATAGTGGCTAGATAAGTTCAGTCATTCTGAAATTAATTATATAGCGAGTATAATACAGACATATTGTGAGTATAGTACAATATAATATGAGTATGGTACAATATGCTATAGATTGCTATATGGAAACTATACTTAATATTGTATGGCTATATTGTATCGTATACTACCTGGTTGGGATGGACTTTAAGAGTCATTTTGTCTGTGGGAGGTAAAGAGAAAATGGTATTAGTAAACGTCACATTACAACAAAAGATCATTTACATTAAATGCGAAAAGAAGGAGGTGAGTGTGGGATATTTGATGTCCAATTATAGTTATGTAGCCACACGTTTAGTAGTACAAGTCTGGATGAGTTTATCATGATGTACAAAAATCAAAGTCCCGATTCATACCGTTTGGAAAAAGGGTATTAAGTTAGAATATCCAAAACGATTTGCGTTCTTTTAGGCGCGCGATCCGGTTACCGCCTCTTCTTCCCGCCGGTATTTGTTCCAGTATTTGGAATCTGAGTTGGCTGATTTGATGTTTTGCAAGGGAGAAGTGATGTGGGATGGGTTGTTCAGTTCTGTTACACCGGATATCGGATTTGTGTTTGGAAATTCGGTCGCGTATATTTTGTGTAGTTTCCCCCACGTAGGCCAGGCCGCAAGGGCATTTGATTAGGTATACTACAAATGAGGAACTGGTAAATTTTGCCCGAACGGGGATGTGTTATGCGATTCCCTTTGATTACATTAGTGCACTGTGCACAATGGAGGCATGGGTATGTTCCTGTTTTTTTCGGGGCTAGGGTGGTTTGTTGTAATGTGGCTTTGAGGGGGCCGATGTCAGCGTGTACTAATTTATCTCTCAGATTGTTTGGTCTCTTGTAGCACATCCGAAAGGGATATTTGAATTCGGCGACTTCAGGGTAAGATTGTTGAAGGAGAGGCCAATGTTTTTTAACAATAGACTGAATCTTTAGGACGAACGGATGGTAAGTCACCACTAGGGGGACTCGTGGTGGGGATATAGTCTTAGGTGGTATAGGTGCTGTGGATGTGGCAAGAGCAAGTTCTTTAGTAAGTAAGGAGGTGGGGTAACCCCTGTCTTGGAATTTATTGGACATTTCGGTAAGTCGCTGTTCTTTCAAGGTGGGATTTCCTACGATCCTGGTTACTCTTTTGAATTGTGAGCGTGGTAGGTATTTTTTGGTATTTTTTGGGTGACAGCTGGAAAAGTGTAGTAGTGTATTTCGGTCAGTAGGTTTAGTATATAAATCTGTTGTGAGAGTACCTGTCTCAGTTTTCAGAACTACTGTGTCCAAGAAACTGATAGATAGCACATCTGTGTGGGAGGTGAATGTTAGGTCGGGATCCTGACTATTGATATACTCAGTAAATTCAGTAAATGAATTTACATCGCCGTGCCAGATGCAGAAAATGTCGTCGATGTATCGGTACCAGATTTTGGCATGGGTCAGGAAGAGGGGGTTAGTGTAAATTAAGTCTTCTTCAAATTTAGCCATAAATGCATTGGCATATGGCGGCGCCACGTTGGCCCCCATAGCTGTACCCCGCTGTTGTACATAGAAATCATCGCCAAACATAAAGTAATTATTCTCCAGTACAAATCTGAGTAGATCCGTACAAAACCTTTGTGTGTCTGTGGAGTAGTCAGAAGTGGTTAAGAGTGTTTCGACGGCCTGAATGCCTTTGTCATGTGAGATGGAAGTGTAGAGACTGTTGACATCAAGTGTTATCAGAAGATCCTCAGGAGTGATATTGGTGGTGTTTAGAATGATGGATAGAAAATGTGATGTATCGAGAATGAACGTACGTGTCCTTTTCACCAGTGGAGTCAGTATTTTTTCTAAGAAAATGGACAGGGGAGAGAGTATAGAGTCGGTGGAGGCTACAATAGGCCTACCTGGTGGGTTGGACATGTTTTTATGTATTTTGGGTAGTGTGTAAACGTATAGGTAGCCTTATCAATAGTGCCTAATTGGAGGTGATAGTCAAGGAAGTTACCAATTTCTCTTTTAATGCGGAAGAGTGGGTTGAGTATGACTTTTTTGTACGTACTAACATCGGTCAGTTGTCGTCTAATCTCAGCTATGTAAGCTGTGGTATCCATTACCACAATTGCTCCTCCTTTGTCTGCCGGTTTGATGGTTATGGATTTGTCGTCTTGGAGAAATTTAAGGGCCATATGTTCCTCGCTTTTCAGGTTTTGTGGAGTGTGTAAAACTCCTGTCTTTAGGTCATTTATGTTCTTAGTGATATCGTTTTGTACAAGGTTGATAAAAGCCACTATGTTCATAAACTAGTCATTATTAGTACTCATATATCCTGGTTGGGTCACCATATGTATCCCAATTCTCAATCTAATTCTGCCTGCACCCATTTATTCTAAACGGGCCTTTGCTCCAAGCCATCTACGCCTTTGTAATCGTAACAACCCCTACATTACCCATGCCAGCACTATCTTGCCAGCATAGGTTTCGGCGGGCCGATTGCGCATGCGCGCCGGCGCCGCCGCCGCAGTGACGTCATTCGCCTGTGCGCGGCGACGTCATGCGTGCGACGGATCCGGAGGCGTGCGTAAGACGCCAGCCCACACCGGCGGCACACTTCAAATAAGGCATCAGCGCTGCTCACACCAGCGCATCCTCCAGCAGGCAACATGCAGCCCGGACAAAGGTAAATACCGATTGACACCCCAATCTACTCTATCCATCCATGGCAACTTCAGACAATATGTCCCTATGGGATGTGACCCTGACCCTTACCCAGTGCTATACCAGAGGTTCCTCTTCTATTTTATGTATACTTATATGTCTAGCCTTACTACAGCATATTATCCAGCCTAATGACAATAGAACCTCTGCAACACTTTACAGGTCTCGTCACCCCAAAGAAGCCCTGCTACTTTGCCATATTGCCTGCCTAATCTTGCCCTTGCCAACTATGAATTTCGCAATAGATATTACTATTTCACTTGCTGTGGACTTCAGCTTTGCTTTCTCCTGCTTTTCCTGCTCCTTACTGTTTTCTCCCATTTTGCCACCCAATGTTGTACTCAATTGTAACTAACTATGTGTATGTAACTTTACAATAGATGACATCTATATGAAATTCATACCTTTAATGATAATATGCTTACCTGTCACCCTCTGCGCCCCTAGCGATTTGATAGCTGACTACTTGACATGTATGTAATATATACTATGAACCATGATGTAATATATACTATGAACTATACTTCAATTTATTCTAATTATGTATAATGTTTCCTGACACATTATATTGTATCTTACTCCAGGCCGTGATCAAGGTCCCATACAAGGACCGAAACGTTAAACGTTGGCCAAGTCTTTGCATTCCTGGATGCCAAAAAACAATGAAATTATGAATGATGAAATGATGAAATAATATCATGAAATGAAAATAATGAAAATATAAAAATATTTTTCTTATATATGAAAAACGAGTGCCGTGGTCTCCTTTTACTATATATCATCTCACATTACCACTGAGCACCGTGCAAAAAGGACTCTACAGGAGTGCCGTCCAACCCAAGTGCTTCAAGTCTGTTATATCAGGCGCCTACGGCACGCATTAGAGTGAATGGATTTACTTCCCGCCCCTTTAGGTTGTATAGGGGCACCAGGCAGCGGTGTCCCCTTTCCCCATTGCTGTTTGCCCTGATAATGGAACCCCTTACACAGCTGATTAATAATAGCTCATTGATAGAGGGGTGTACGCGGACGACCTGTTGGTGTACTTGGTTGACCCTGGCCCTTCCTTAGAAGCCCTGCAAGATGTGGTGAATGGGTACGGTAGATACTCAGGATTACCGGTGAACTGGGCTAAATCCAGTCTATGTACAGTAGTTGTGGAAGAGGGTATAGATATCTCCCCTGTGTCTCCCCTGAGAGTAGTGGACAGCTTCCTTTACTTAGGGATTCATATTCATAGGGACCCACGGCAATTTTGCCAATTAAACCTGAGTGTCACAACCAGACAGCTGAGAAGCTCTGACAGAGGCCTTTCAGAACCTCCCCCTTGAGTTTCTTTGTTGTGGTATTCAGCTCCTCCTCTCGTTAGCCTCTCTCAGCTGTCATGTGTTGGACTAATTGCTTCCCTTTAAATTCTTCCCCAGAAGGCTTTTCTGGGCGGCTTATATTTCTTCCTGGAGTATGTGTGCATGCCCATCTGGTTCTCCTCTCCTCTACAAAGTTAAGTGTTATACTGTTATCTGTTATTTTCTGTTTGTTGGATCCCAGGTGACCCTGACTCCCTCCGTGTCTGGTGTAGGGAGCCGGTGGTCGTGTCCCCTCATTATTGTAGGGTGCTCAGGGGTTATATAGTCAAGGTACGTGGATATGCATACCTCCACCATTCGGATCTATGCATAGGCTGAGCAGCCAGGGAAAGTGCCAGGTCTTCTACAGGGGTCTCCCTTTTGTTCCTTAGCTTTGGATCCAGCGAGTCATTTATGCATGTTGTTTTGCCTTGTTTCCTGTACACATTCCGTGACATTATAAGCCGCCAAAACCGTCTTAAGCATGGATCCGGTTTCACTTTTGGCTGAACGCTTCCAGGGTCTTTCATTGGAGGTAGCTGACCTCCGTAAGACTTTTTCTCAGCTTCAAGTGACCGGTTCAGCTTGCGTTCATGGAGCTTGTTCTGAGCCTAAGATCTCGCTCCCGGATACGTTCTCCGGGGGTAGTGAGAATTTTGTGCGTTTTAGAGAGGCTTGCAAACTCCATTTTCGCCTACTTCCCCTTTCCTCTGGAGATGAGGAACGGAGGGTGGGGATCATTATATCGCTGCTCAGAGGTAACGCTCAGTCCTGGGCCTTTTCGCTGCCGGAGGGGGCACGGCCTCTCCGTTCAGTGGATGCATTTTTTTTAGCCCTGGGTCAGATATATGATGATCCGGATCGTATTGCTCTGGCGGAGTCTAGACTACGTCTCTTATGCCAGGGTAAACAATCCGCAGAAATATACTGCTCAGAATTTCGGAGATGGGCAGCTGATACTGGTTGGAATGATGCTGCACTCCGAAGTCAATTTTGCCATGGTCTTTCAGAGGGATTGAAAGATGCATTTGCCTTTCATGAAAGGCCTATTTCTTTGGACTCTGCTATGTCTCAGGCCGTTCGTATTGACAGGCGTCTTAGAGAGAGAGGAGAGATCTCTCCTTCCTGTCATACTCGGTCCCAGGACTGTGCAGCGGTCCCATTCTGTGCGCAGGGGTCTCAGTCGCTGTCAGCCCCTTCTGAGCAGGAGCCCATGCAGCTGGGGTTGATTGCTTCTGACAATAGAAGATTCAGCCCGCATGGGAGGGTTTGTTTTTGTTGTGGAGGTATTAATCATTTGGCAAATATTTGTCCCTCTAGGAGATTCAGGCAGTTCTCTGGGTATAATAAAGAAACAAAGAGGAAAAAATCTTTTAAAAATGTTCCGTCTGTTACTATTGGCAGGGTTGAGGCGGAAATTGAAGGTTTTCCGTTTGCTTGTAGTTCCCGTTTTGTCCTGCCGGCTAGGGTGGCGCTAGAGAGCAAGAACATTTTTTGTGAGATTTTTGTGGATAGTGGAGCAGCGGTCAATCTCATTGATAATCAATTTGCGATAACTCATGGTTTCCAGGTGTGCACTTTGAGAAAGGATATTCCTGTTTTTGCTATCGATTCCGCTCCACTTTCTCAGAAATCATTAAAGGGCATAGTTCACAATATCCGTTTAATTGTGAGTGATGCTCATGTTGAGGATGTGTCATGTTTCGTCCTTAGCGGTTTGCCCACCCCTCTGGTGTTGGGGCTGCCCTGGCTCACTAAGCATAACCCCACCATTGATTGGCAAGCGAAGCAAATAAATGGTTGGAGTGACTTTTGCAGAGAGAATTGCCTCATGACATCTGTTTCTGAGGTTGCTACTAAGACTGTACCATCTTTTCTCTCTGAATTTTCGGATGTCTTCTCTGAGAGTGGAGTTCAGGATTTGCCCCCGCACAGGGAGTACGATTGCCCTATTAATCTCATCCCAGACGCCAAGCTGCCTAAATCTCGTTTATACAATCTTTCCCAACCTGAGAGGGTCGCTATGCGTGCTTATATCTCTGAGAGTCTGAGAAAAGGACACATACGACCCTCGAAGTCCCTGTTGCCGCTGTTTTTTTCTTTGTTAAGAAAAAAGATGGTTCTTTAAGACCTTGTCTGGATTTCAGGGAGCTGAACCGTATCACAATTCGTGACCCTTATCCGCTTCCTCTGATCCCGGACCTGTTTAACCAGGTTGTTGGGGCTAAAGTCTTTTCCAAATTAGATCTAAGAGGGGCATACAACCTGGTCAGGGTCAGAGAAGGGGACGAATGGAAGACGGCCTTCAATACCCCTGAGGGCCATTTTGAAAATTTGGTTATGCCTTTTGGTTTGATGAATGCCCCAGCCGTTTTTCAGCATTTCGTGAACAGCATTTTTTATCATTTGATGGGAAAATTTGTATTGGTGTATTTAGATGACATTTTGATTTTTTCTCCCGATTTCAAAACTCATAAGGAACATTTACGTCAGGTCTTGCTCATCCTGCGGGAGAATAAATTATATGCGAAACTGGAAAAATGTGTGTTTGCGGTTCCAGAAATTCAATTTCTGGGGTTTCTTCTCTCCGCTTCTGGTTTTCGCATGGACCCCGAGAAGGTCCGCGCTGTGCTTGAGTGGGAGCTTCCTGAGAATCAGAAGGCGCTGATGCGTTTTTTGGGCTTTGCCAATTATTACAGGAAGTTCATTTTGAATTATTCTTCTATTGTTAAACCACTCACTGACATGACCAGAAAGGGGGTAGATTTTTCTTCTTGGTCAGTAGAGGCGCGTAAGGCTTTTTCTGATATCAAGGAGAGTTTTGCTTCCGCTCCCATCTTGGTGCAACCTGATGTTTCTTTACCCTTCATAGTTGAGGTTGATGCTTCTGAGGTGGGTGTGGGGGCGGTCTTGTCTCAGGGTTCCTCTCCTGCCAATTGGCGACCGTGTGCCTTTTTCTCAAGAAAACTCTCCTCCGCAGAGAGAAATTACGATGTGGGAGATAGGGAATTGTTGGCCATCAAGTTGGCTTTTGAGGAATGGCGCCATTGGCTAGAGGGAGCCAGACACCCTATTACCGTATTTACTGACCATAAAAATCTGGCTTACTTGGAGTCAGCCAAGCGTCTGAACCCGAGACAGGCCAGATGGTCTTTGTTCTTTTCTAGGTTTAATTTTGTTGTCACGTTTCGCCCTGGAGTTAAGAATGTGAAGGCAGATGCCCTGTCACGTTGTTTTCCGGGAGGCGGGAATTTTGAAGACCCGGGTCCCATTTTGGCTGAAGGTGTGGTGGTCTCGGCTCTTTTTCCTGAATTGGAGGCAGAGGTGCAGGCAGCCCAGTCAGAGGCTCCTGATCTTTGTCCTCATGGGAGGTTGTTTGTGCCTCTCGCTTTAAGACACAAGATTTTTAAAGAACACCACGATACGGTCCTTGCTGGGCACCCGGGGGTAAGAGCCACACTGGATCTCATCGCTCGGAGATTCTGGTGGCCTGCGCTTCGTAAGTCGGTTGAGGGTTTTGTGGCAGCCTGCGAGACTTGCGCTCGTGCTAAAGTCCCTCATTCACGGCCATCAGGTCCTCTCCTTCCCTTACCCATTCCTTCCCGTCCTTGGACACATCTGTCCATGGACTTTATCACGGACCTGCCTCGTTCCTCTGGGAAGACTGTGATTCTGGTGGTGGTGGACCGTTTTAGCAAAATGGTGCATTTCATCCCTTTTCCTGGTTTGCCCAATGCTAAGACGCTGGCGCAGGCATTTATTGATCACATTGTCAAATTGCACGGTATTCCTCCAGACATAGTCTCTGATAGGGGCACGCAGTTTGTTTCCAGATTCTGGAAGGCTTTCTGTTCTCGCTTGGGGGTTCGGTTGTCATTCTATTCTGCTTTCCACCCGCAGTCGAATGGTCAGACGGAGCGCGTCAATCAGAATCTGGAGACATATCTGCGCTGTTTTGTGGCGGAGAATCAAGAGGATTGGTGTTCTTTTTTGTCCCTTGCTGAGTTTGCTTTAAATAACCGTCGTCAGGAGTCCTCTGATAAGTCACCATTTTTTGGTGCATATGGGTTTCATCCGCAGTTTGGGACTTTCTCGGGAGAGGGGTCTTCTGGTTTACCTGATGAGGACAGATTCTCCTCGTCTTTGTCATCTATTTGGCAAAAGATTCAAGATAATCTAAAGAGCATGAGTGAGAGATATAAGCGTGTGGCAGATAAGAGACGTGTGCTTGGTCCGGACCTGAATGTTGGTGATCTGGTGTGGTTGTCTACCAAGAATATCAAATTGAAGGTTCCCTCCTGGAAGTTGGGTCCTAGGTTTATTGGGCCTTACAAAATCCTGTCTGTCATCAATCCTGTTGCATACCGTCTTGATCTTCCTCAGACTTGGAAGATCCATAATGTTTTTCATAAGTCCTTATTGAAACCTTATGTTCAACCCATTGTACCCTCGCCTTTGCCTCCTCCTCCGATTATGGTTGATGGGAATCTTGAATTTCAGGTCTCTAGAATTGTGGATTCTCGTCTTGTCCGCGGTTCTCTTCAGTACCTTGTTCATTGGGAGGGGTATGGTCCTGAGGAGAGGATGTGGGTCCCAGTGACGGACATTAAGGCCTCTCGTCTCATCAGGGCTTTCCATAGGTCCCATCCTGAGAAGGTGGGTTCTGAGTGTCCGGAGTCCACTCGTAGAGGGAGGGGTACTCTCACAACCAGACAGCTGAGAAGCTCTGACAGAGGCCTTTCAGAACCTCCTCCTTGAGTTTCTTTGTTGTGGTATTCAGCTCCTCCTCTCGTTAGCCTCTCTCAGCTGTCATGTGTTGGACTAAATGCTTCCCTTTAAATTCTTCCCCAGAAGGCTTTTCTGGGCGGCTTATATTTCTTCCTGGAGTATGTGTGCATGCCCATCTGGTTCTCCTCTCCTCTACAAAGTTAAGTGTTATACTGTTATCTGTTATTTTCTGTTTGTTGGATCCCAGGTGACCCTGACTCCCTCCGTGTCTGGTGTAGGGAGCCGGTGGTCGTGTCCCCTCATTATTGTAGGGTGCTCAGGGGTTATATAGTCAAGGTACGTGGATATGCATACCTCCACCATTCGGATCTATGCATAGGCTGAGCAGCCAGGGAAAGTGCCAGGTCTTCTACAGGGGTCTCCCTTTTGTTCCTTAGCTTTGGATCCAGCGAGTCATTTATGCATGTTGTTTTGCCTTGTTTCCTGTACACATTCCGTGACACTGAGGCCCACCATGGAATATGTCACACGCAAGTTGGAAGCCTGGGAAAACCTTCCCTTGACCCTAGTAGGCAGAATTAATATTATTAAAATGGTGTTGTTACCCAAACTATTGTATGTGTACAGAGCGGCACCGGTGAAGATCCCTAAGTCCCGTTTCGACGCCTTAGATAGAGCTATGTCCCGATTCCTGTGGCGTCATCAGACCCCAAGATTAGCAAGAAAGACACTGAAGGCTTCATATTCACAAGGGGGATTGCAACTTCCAGATATGTATATTTACTATATAGCAACTCGCTTGATGTATGCATCTTGGTGGATTAGGGCGGATGCCAATAACCCGGCAGTGGTGTTGGAGGTGGCGCTGGTTGGGTCCTATGAAGCTCTGACGAACCTGGTGTATAGGGGAGGTGGTGCTCTAGGCCCTAGGAGGTATACGGAAGCTATGGTGACAGTTATTGAGGCTTGGGTAAGGTTTGTGGAGACACATATGGAAAATCAGACAGGAGAAACCTGGTCCCCATACATCCCACTGTGGCGCAATACGCACCTTCCCGAGCTCTTACACCTTTCAGATTTTGAGTTCTGGCCTCGGAAGGGTCTTAAGTATTTAACACAACTGTTCCATGAGGGGGTTTTTCGCTCCTTTGAGAGTCTGCGATCGGACTTCCTGCTGCCCCAGACGAGCTTTTACCGCTACCTCCAGGTGAGACACGCTTGTAAAAAGCAGTGTAAATCCTTGACCCTGAACTTAGAGTGCGGCCCCCTGGAATCAGTAGCCAGGAGGGAGCAACCGTACAAACCAATTTCCTTCTTTTATGTTGAAATTGTTAGGATGCAAGAGTCTCCTATTCGGCGATCCTTTGTCAGATGGTCGGCGGATATCCCTGAGTTGGAAGACTCTCACTTGGATGAGTGGCGTTTGGGGTGGAAGACCCCAAACGCCACTCAGTGCTCAGGATCAGCTCATTCAGGTTAAATGGATGCATAGGGTATATTTGACCCCGATGCGTCTTTATCAGATGCGGCAAATATCAAACCCGGGGTGTGACAGATGTGGGGAGGCTAGGGGTTCCTTCTTTCATATGGTTTGTCTGTGCCCGGTAATACAGGTATATTGGAAGGGGGTGTGCAACTTCATTAACATTAAGTTGGGGCTTCCGGGGATATGTGACCCTGTGGTATGTGTACTGGGGCTAGTTTCTGAAGCGACTCCATCCAAGTATAGTAGAGCACTGTTACGACTATTAATGTTCTATGGGAGGAAGAACATACTTTTGAACTGGAAACCGCCCAAGTGCCCTACCGTGGACCAGTGGGTACACCTTATAAATAAAGACCTTCAGATGTACAAATTGACATATGAAGCAAGGGGAGTGCCTGACCGATTTGACAAAATTTGGGGCCTGTGGGTGCAAGCTGAGGGCACGACTTGAAGGATTGTTGGTGGTGGGGACTGTACTACCGAAGCGTGTGAATGAGGGTGTGAATGCGTAATGAGTGAGTTCTGGGTTTAATTTAATGATGACAGTGATGCTCTGTATTAAAGTCACACTTATGTCTCTTACTGTCAAGAAATATGATAATGATGGACTTGACCGGACTTGCTTATGCGAGTGATAAGTGCTATGATAAATTGTTCCTTCCCTTTGGGGATGTTGTACTTAATGCAAAAGTGTTAAAAAAACGCTATTAAAAAAAAAAAAAGATACCAAGATGATTCTTCTGAGGCACAGGTTTCTCCTTATATTCATAATATTTCAGCAAAAAGTCCATAATCAAATTAACATCAGTAAAAGGATTATAAACATGTACTACAATTGAAATTTCATGAAGACCAAGCAACGGAGTTATCTTCACTCCCATTAATTTAGGATCTTCTGAATTGTTTCTGAACCATACATATGCCTCCAAACAAAGGTTCTCATTAAGAAAAATAACATCGTACACAGCTGTTTTAGGGAAGTTTTGGACACTATAAATTAGATGTCTCCCAGTTCCAGCCTTCTTTTCCACGAGCTCGATCACAATAAATTCCAAAGTATTCTTTCTTGTATACTTCGGGTCCACTTCCAAACAAATGGTGTGCGGGATTCCAGCCATCTTTAGGAACTGTCATCCAAAGAAAAATGTCTCCCTTAAGAAAGGAAACCAAATCAGCTTAAATCTCGCACCCTCCAACCACATCCAGGCATGCCTTGATCGTAATCAGAAGATCGAGATGGAGGAACCTGATGACTGAGGTCCAGTAAGCCTCAAAGTTGCTTGATTTGAGTTGGATAGCTTGGGGGACCTGCACCCTTAGATCATTATCATTAGGGTGACAAAAATAAAAAATATTTTTTTGGGGATGCCAGCTAACTCTTCTCTCACTGCTTAGGAGGGCTGCATAAAAATTTTCAGTTTTCTAATTGTCCTAACATTTATATTCAATAACCTTTCTATACTGTTTTGTCATGTAAGCTCATTTGCATAAACATGGGCATATGGGAGACATGCAAATTAGCAGAATCTGCCTTGTTTTTCAGCTTAAACACTATTTGCATGTCTTTCGCATATGACCATGTTTATGCAAATTAGTTTACATGACAAAATACAGTAGTATTGTCATGGTCTTACCTTCTTACTGTTCTCCTTCGTTTGACATGTGCTGGCGGCCATCTTGGTTTCTGGGTTTCTTGTAGCCTCCCACCCTGCGGCTTCTCCTTCCCACTGGGAGGAGCTGGATGCCTAGCTCATATATATAGGAGGTCTGTGGCTTCAGTTCCTTGCTTGGTCCTCCTGTGTTCACATGCTTCTAAGACTGCTGCTGCTTCTGGTTCCTGATCCTGGCCTCGTCTGACTACCCCGTTGGTTCCTGATCCTGGCTTCGTCTGACTACCCTGCTGGTTCCTGATCCAGGCTTCGTCTGACTACCCTTCTGGTTCCTGACCTCTGTCTACGCAAGACCCTGCTTCGGTTTAGCCATCCGTTTGGACTTTTGCTTACAGCTTGATTTTCAATAAAGCCTTCTTATTTCCACTTATCTCTTGTTGTACGTCTGGTTCATGGTTCCATGACATTAGGACCAAGCCATGAATTCTGACGGTACAGGGCCATCCTCGCTACCTACGCTGGTTGCCAGACTTGATCAGCAGGATCACCTGTTGGGTCGGTTCGCTGTGGCGTTGCAAACCCTGCTTGAACGCACGGCTCATTTCGCTTCCGTTGCCGATGGGTCGGTTGTCGCTCCTGGGCCCGCTCCTACTGCCGCTCCGGTTGTTGCGCCAGAGTCTACCCCGACACCTGTTGCTGCGCCTGCGGTGTCTCGGGGTATGACCGGTTCTGCCCCCCTTCCACAGCGCTTTGGGGGAGAGCCAACTCAGTGCCGAGGTTTCCTTAACCAGGTGGGCATTTATTTCGAGTTGCTGCCACATGCCTTTCCTACTGAGAGATCAAAGGTGGGCTTCTTGATCTCGCTGCTCTCGGACAAGGCCTTGGCCTGGGCCAGCCCTTTATGGGAGAACAACAATCCGGTGGTTGCCGAGTTTTCCGGTTTTGTTGCTTCTCTTCGGAAGGTATTCGATGTGCCGGCTCGTGCTGCCTCTGCTGCGAAGCTCCTTATGTCCATCAGACAGGGTTCACGATCCGTAGCTGAATACGCCATTGAGTTTCGTACCCTGGCAGCAGAGGTGGGCTGGAATAATGAGGCTCTGGTCGCTGCTTTCTCTCATGGTCTCTCGGATGCCTTGAAGGATGAGGTTGCAGCTAAGGACCTACCAGTGGAGCTCGAGTCTCTTATTTCTTTCCTGATTTTGATTGACACCAGACTCAGGGAGAGACCTTCCTTTAAGGAGAGCCTGCGGAGGTCTTCTAACAGATTGGCGCCTACGTTTGCTGTCCCACCCGTGCCTCCCTCTCCTCCCACGCCTCCTGGGGATGACTTGTCTGGGGGTGAACCCATGCAGCTGGGGTTTGCTCGCCTGTCCGAGGGGGAGAGGGTATTCCGGAGACGCGAGGGCCGATGCATGTACTGTGGTCTCGGTGGGCATTTTCGGTTGGCATGTCCGAACCGTCCGGGAGAACGCTCGCACCTGAGATCCTGTCGGGGGCAGATCTTGGGTGGAGTCTCCTCGTCCCCGGTTTCCCGTGTTGACAAACCACTGATCACTGTTGTCCTCTCCTGGGTCGGGGGCTCGGTGACGACCCAGGCGTTGGTGGACTCTGGTGCTGGTGGTTTGTTCATTGATAGTGTGTTCGCTGCCGCCAATTCCATTCCTCTGCAGCCTCGAGGTTCCCCACTGGCTCTTGAGGCGATAGACGGCAGACCCCTTCTGCCGCCACACGTGACTCATGAGACCCTTCCAGTGGGGATAGCCATTGGTGCCGTTCACAGAGAGTCGGTCTGTCTCCAGGTGATTTCGTCTCCACACTACTCGGTGGTCTTGGGGTACCCCTGGCTCCAGAAGCATAATCCGACTTTCGATTGGAGATCGGCCGAGATCCTCTCGTGGTCACCGCAGTGTGGGGCTAGTTGCATCCATGGGCCTGTCAAGTTGCTGTGTACTTCCTCGGACTCTCTGTTGCCTCCTGAATACGAAGAGTACCGGGATGTATTCGATAAGGTGCGCGCGGTTGCCCTACCTCCGCACCGCCCATACGATTGTGCCATAGAGTTACAATCTGGTGCCGTTCCTCCTCGTGGCAAAGTCTATCCACTGTCGGTAGCGGAGAATGAGGCCATGGAGGAGTACGTGAGGGAGGCGCTTTCACGCGGACACATTCGCAAATCCTCGTCCCCGGCAGGGGCTGGATTTTTCTTTGTGAAAAAGAAGGGCGGTGAGTTGAGGCCTTGCATCGATTACAGGGGTCTCAATCGCATCGCGATCAAGAACGCTTACCCGATACCCTTGATTTCCGAGCTGTTCGATCGCCTCAAAGGGGCCACGGTCTTTACCAAACTCGACCTAAGGGCGGCATATAACCTGGTAAGGATCAAGGCGGGCGATGAGTGGAAGACCGCGTTTAACACCAGGACCGGTCATTATGAATCCTTGGTTATGCCCTTTGGGTTGTGCAATGCGCCCGCAGTCTTCCAGGAATTCATCAACGATGTTTTCCGTGACCTGTTGCAGCAGTGTGTGGTGGTCTATTTGGATGACATCTTGGTATATTCTGAATCCATGGAGGCCCACATTATGGATGTCAGACGAGTGTTGCAACGGTTACGAGAGAACAGGCTGTTCGGTAAGCTTGAGAAATGCGAATTTCACCGATCCCAGGTAACCTTCTTAGGTTACATCATTTCCGCTGAGGGGTTCTCCATGGATCCTGAGAAGGTTTCGGCTGTCTTACAGTGGCCCCAGCCCAGTGGTCTCCGTGCCCTGCAGCGCTTTTTGGGCTTCGCCAATTATTATCGGAAGTTCATCAGGCCTTGGAGCAATTCCTTCGTTGCTATGTCTCCGATCACCAAGACAATTGGGTTGACCTCCTGCCTTGGGCTGAGTTTGCCAGGAACACGGCGGTGAACTCTTCCTCTGGGACGTCTCCCTTCATGGCCAATTATGGGTTCCAACCTGCCGTGTTACCGGAGGTATTCTCTCCCCAGGATATTCCGGCTGTGGAGGATCACCTTTCCGTCCTACGTGCTTCTTGGGTACAGATCCAGAGGTCCCTTGAGGTCTCTGCGCAGCGCCAGAGACTCCAGGCTGATCGCAGACGAGCGCCCGCTCCTTCCTACCAGGTCGGAGACCGTGTATGGTTGTCCACCCGCAACCTCAACCTTCGAGTGCCCACTCCCAAGCTGGCGCCTCGCTTTGTTGGTCCCTTCCGAGTGCTTCGCAGGGTAAACCCGGTAGCCTATGCCCTTGTGCTTCCTCCTGGCATGCGGATCTCCAACGTGTTTCATGTCTCCCTGTTGAAGCCATTGGTGTGTAATCGTTTCACTTCCTCGGTTCCTCGGCCCCGTCCGGTCCAAGTGGGCAATCGTGAGGAATATGAGGTGAGCAATATCCTGGACTCACGCCTGGTCCGCGGTCGGTTGCAGTTTTTGGTCCATTGTCGTGGTTATGGTCCAGAGGAGCGTTCCTGGGTTCCCTCCGCAGATGTCCATGCTCCTGCTTTGCTCCAAGCCTTCCACGCACGCTTCCCTCAGAAACCGTTCCTTACTCCGCGGAGGAGGGGCCCTTGAGGGGGAGGTACTGTCATGGTCTTACCTTCTTACTGTTCTCCTTCGTTTGACATGTGCTGACGGCCATCTTGGTTTCTGGGTTTCTTGTAGCCTCCCACCCTGCGGCTTCTCCTTCCCACTGGGAGGAGCTGGATGCCTAGCTCATATATATAGGAGGTCTGTGGCTTCAGTTCCTTGCTTGGTCCTCCTGTGTTCACATGCTTCTAAGACTGCTGCTGCTTCTGGTTCCTGATCCTGGCCTCGTCTGACTACCCCGTTGGTTCCTGATCCTGGCTTCGTCTGACTACCCTGCTGGTTCCTGATCCAGGCTTCGTCTGACTACCCTTCTGGTTCCTGATCCAGGCTTCGTCTGACTACCCTTCTGGTTCCTGACCTCTGTCTACGCAAGACCCTGCTTCGGTTTAGCCATCCGTTTGGACTTTTGCTTACAGCTTGATTTTCAATAAAGCCTTCTTATTTCCACTTATCTCTTGTTGTACGTCTGGTTCATGGTTCCATGACAAGTATGTATTCACCAATATGTATTCACTGAGCACAATCAAAAATACACTTTCTGGGGTAGGTATATAGATGATATTTTAATTTTCTGGGATGGCACTGAGAATGATTTTTCAGCATTCACAAAATGCCTCAACCAAAATGATTTAGGTTTGACATTTACAGCGGAAATTCAAAAAGAGAGTTAGAATTTTCTTGATTTGAAGATTATCCTGAAGCCAGATGGAAGTGTTTCAAATGGCTTCCTACACTGGGAGAGCTTCCACCCACCATCACTAAAATCAGGGATTCCGGTAGGACAGTATTTGAAAGCGAAAAGAAACTGTACAGTTGAACAGGCCTTTGAAAGAGAAGGCAGTCTACTGTACAGCAGATTTATGTCTAGCAGATACCCCAAAAAGGTACTCCAGCATATAATAGAGCTAAAAATACAGATAGAAACGCTTTATTCCAACAAAAGAAAAAAGACGTGGAGAAGAAAGTAATATGGTGCATTGGAACATATGACATACAGCACCAAACAGTCTACCGAACCCTCAAACGTCATATGCATGTCCTGCGAGCGGACAATGATTTAAGAGAAGTTATTTCCGTGACCCCAACAATCACCTACAGAAGGGGAAAAAAACTAAAAGAGATGCTGGTACATAGTCATTTTCAGCAGTTTTTGCAAATATATGCCCCCGCAAAACAGATTTTACCAATCCCATTGATGGCAAGAGCTATACCATTAGGGACTACATTAATTGTAGGACAATGGGAGTGGTCTATGCCATCCGATGTGAGTGTCCCTAATTGCAAATTGGGAAAACAACCCAAGAATTAAGAATATGTATGTCAAAACATCTTAGTAACTTACATACTACGGCACAAATGCCACTTTCTAAACATATCACAAGTTGTCATGGTGGAAATACCTCAGACCAGAAAATATGGGGGATACAAAAAATCTGGAAAGACCCCTGACAAGGGGACATTGACAAGAGGTTACAACAGGAGGAGACCAAGTGGATTTACCATTTAAAATCGTTGTCACCACTAGGTATAAATGAAGGCTTTACATTTGCCTCATTATTATGAATAAATATTATGTTCAAACAGTACGGCAATCAGCCTACAATGTACAGAGTATAAAAACTACTATTGAGGGGTAAATACTACCCCCAGCAAATATAATGAGAAAAAGTATAGCTGTGACTAAATTAGGGACCATAAGCAATAACAAGGCTCTTCAAAAATAAAAGTAGGTAAAATATGTAGGTCACTTTAATTTCACCCAAGAGATTTTCATATCCTAATCTGATGTTTCATCACTGTCCGCCATAGGTGGAGGCCACAGATTTTATGATTATGTAATAACCTAGGTATTCCATATATTATTATTGATGTCTGATTTTGAATAACTACATAGATCCTGTAATAAACTAATAACAGATAAAATCAGTAATAAATAATATTGATAGTATTAAAAAAGACCAATTACATTTCAATAACTAAAAACATATACAAATAGAAAAATAAAGTACAAAATATCTGCAAAAGTAAAAGTTGTCAAAACAGTCTATAAAAATAATAAAAATATATATGTAGTTATATATGATGGAACAGAGTGCTCCATCAAAAATATATCATATACATATAAAATAATCAAAAAAATTATAATATAAATCATTTTGAGAATACTAAGGTTATATAGATCCTAACTTCTAAGATCTCTGTGTATTTACTGATATTGAGTAGTATATAGCTTGCATACTAAATATGTGGCAGATAAAGACAATCCCACTGCGGACCTGCAGACAAGATTTATTTCAAAGGAAACCTGTCACCTCTACTATGCTACCCTCACTGAGCGTTTCTAAATGTTCATTGTGTTACTCTAAATTACACTTTTAATTTAATTTGCAGACAAATTCAATAATTATTATGCATTCTTGTACTTCCCGCCTTTTATGCAAATTAACATAAGAGAGTCATATCTTACTTGTGTGACCAGAGAAGAGTCATATTATCAAGCTCTGACTCATCTCAGGTTAATTTGCATATGTATCAAATCGTTTTATTTACACAATAAAAGCAACCTATGTCCTCAGTAGTGATGAGCGGGAGGTGCCATATTCGATTTCGCGATATTTCGCGAATATTCAAGTGAATATTCATGTTATATTCGTCGAAATCAAATATTCGCAATTATTCCAATTATTGCGAATAATATGCGATTTTTCTTTTGATAGTATAAGGCAACGTTCCTATGACTAATTGACTATGGCTAGGCTAATATGTGTATTTTACGAAATTTTGTAATATTGCTCTAACTTCGTTACTTAAGTTTTGTTAAATATGTACACTATTAAAAAAAATTACTATAGCAGTATATTAGCTAAATTACAATCTATGTGTATTTTACGAAATTTCGTAATATTGCTCTAACTTCGTCTTTTAGAATATTCGTAATATTCTAAAAGACGAAGTTAGAGCAATATTACGAAATTTCGTAAAATACACATATACTGTAGATTGTAATTTAGCTAATATAGTTCTATATTCCTTTTTTTTTTCTCTAATTTTTTTTGCCTCTTCTGAACTTTGCAAAATATGTACACTAATAAAAAAATTACTATAGCAGTATATTAGCTAAATTACAATCTATATGTGTATTTTACGAATATTCTTAATATTGCTCTAACTTCATCTTTTAGAATATTTGTAATATTGCTCTAACTTCGTCTTTTAGAATATTCGTAATATTGCTCTAACTTCGTCTTTTAGAATATTACGAATATTCTAAAAGACGAAGTTAGAGCAATATTAAGACTATACGTAAAAAGTTGAAATCGCAATTCGATTATTATAACTTGAATTAATCGAATTGCGATTCCAACTTAACACTGCTATATTCCATATTCGTTAATTCTAGCCTAATATGGAATATAGCAGTGCTAAGTTGAAATCGCAATTCGATTATTATAACTTGAATTAATCGGATTGCGATTTCAACTTAGCACTGCTATATTCCATATTAGGCTAGAATTAACGAATATGGAATATAGCAGTGCTAAGTTGAAATCACAATTCGATTATTATAACTTGAATTAATCGAATTGCGATTTCAACGTAATTCTCAAATCCGACAGTACATTCTAGTATATGGAGACGTTCCCATGGCGATGGGGACGCTCCATGAGCACGGAAGTCGGCAGAAGCGGCAACGGGCACTGACTGGAGCAGCCAGGAAGCCAGGAATCCAAAGGACAGGTAAGAACAACTTTAGGGAAGTGGGAAAGAAAAAAATATAACAATAAAAAAATAAATAAATAAATATTCGATTTCGCGAATATATAGAACTATATTCTAAATATTCGTGAAATCTCGAAGTTGCAATATTCGAGAAGAAAAATTCGCAATTCGAATATTCGCGCTCAACACTAGTCCTCAGCTCTATACCCAAAATCCAGGTGACAGGTTCCCTTTAAGTCTGCGCACATGCGCTAACTCCTCGGACCAAGGTGAGAGTCAGGGACAAAGTCCTATGACATGCGCACTGCGGACCGGCGGACAAGATTTATTCTTAGTCCGCGCGCATGCGCAAACTTCCCACACCAAGGTGAGAGTCATGGTGGGTATAGTTACGTGTTGCTGGCGGGCGGCACATGTAGATAGGACTGACCAGTGGCGGAGCAGGTTTGTGAGACACCGGAACATGACAGGAGTAACAACCAGAGTGGTATGCTGGATAATAAATTACGTCATATACCTATCTTTTAAAAGCTGGTCCCCGCCCCCAACACACCTGTATTATCCCCTGAAGATGCTGGTTTTCCAGCGAAACATGTTGGGAAGCAGGGTGTCTGTCTGTGTGTGGTTTTAGGTTCAGAGGAGAGTAGGATACTTAGTTAGAAATAGAAAGCAAATAGGAATGATAGTGGAATAAAATGTAGCCAGCCCAAGTGCACAGGGCTGAACAGCTACAGTGTTTCTAATCACTCAGTGCCACTGTGAAAGATAATAGCGGCAACAGATTACAACTATCTAAGAAAACATTTACAATCCAGCTCTAACACTGGGAATTTTAAATAGTGTCACAGTTTATTAGAAACAGTAAAACAATAAGGGCAATTTTAAAGGAGCGCTAATAAAAGTTGTGTTTTAATTAGCAGCACATGAAAAGGACGAAATATGGTCTAATGACCAGCTGTTTTAAATGACTATGAAAGTACACGTCCTACATATGCTGGAGAGGGACGCTCCACCTTGGCGCGGCACAAGCCATCAGTAAAATGGGCAGAGTCAACCACATTGAAAGGGAGGGACTGTAGTACCAGTAACTTGGCCAGGAGCACGTTCAGCTTCTGCACTGTTGGATGAGTGCATGCATACTGTAGTCTCTTTGTAATCACCTCAGTGATCAATTGCTGGCAAAACGCGTGATGAGGAGGAGCATCAGGACCAGCAGAAGATGGGAAGGCAACACAGCTCCATTCTGCTGAGGTGGTGGAGCCCTGACTGCTGGAGAAGGAGTGGGGCATCTGGGAGATGCGTCAGCCTGTACCACTACATTAGCACCATGGTTTTCCCAGACCAGATAAACTTCTCCTTTACTTGTGTCTCTTGTTAGAGTTAGACGTCCCTGAAGAGACTGGGCATAGTATTTTCTATCGTCATAGAGAATTCTTCCCAACCAGTCCAGGCCTTTCCCTTCAGGCTGTCTGACCTATTCTACACAATGCATGTTAGTGCTGTCAGTGAGGGAGGCCCCGATCACTTTACAGGTCATGTCCAGAGTCTCTGAAGGCTTCACAATCCCAGGACCAGCCTCCACCATAGAGATTTGTGATGTGACACCTGCACATAAGCAAATACACAACAATAGATAAGTAACATTAGAGCTCCTAGATGTATTCTCTGATATTTTATATAAATTCAGACTTACATTGCAGGGACAAAGAAAAGGTGCAGACGTCCAGCTTCCAAATAATGACAGCCTTTATTTTTCTTGTGCAGTAAAAACCGACAGTACAATCACATCACATTGCAAAGACAGAACCACAGGAAATTCTTCATGTCTGGTGTGAGCAGAAAGTGAAGCTCAGGATCTGTGTGTGGCGATGCTGACCAGTAGAGCTTTCCTGGTGGTGTCTCTTCTCTACTTATAACATAAGTGATCTGAATATATTTACATATTCCATGCGCTAAAAAATTTATTTCTGAGTCATGGGTCACATTTGTCAGTTTGTACTTATCAATGGGATATCATTTAATGTTAAAGTGAGTGTCTACATTTTTAGTCTGGTTTCACAAGTTATAATCACATTGTCAACACAGTGTGTTTGCTGTGGTTTTGTGCAATCAGTGCACAAAAGCAGAATTTTTTAACCCTTAGAGGACCTTGTGATTTTCAATTTTTGCGTTTTCATTTTTCATTGCCCGCCTTCCCATAGTCCTTAATTGTTTATTTTTCTATTCACATAGCCTTATTATGGCTTACGTTTTTGGGACAAGTTGCACTTTCTAATGGCACCATTTATAGTTCATGGTGCCGCTCCATGTGTTGACGCAGGGGTCTGGTGCCACCATTGGCAAGAGTAAACAACACGCTTACTTTCATTTTGTAACATGTACACCAGCCTTTTTCAAAGAAAATCTGATTTGTTACTATTAGAGATGAGTGAATTTTTCAAAAATTTGATTAGCTGGTAAGCCGAATTTAAAAAAAATATTCGGTTCGATCGGAATATATTTGCGGCGAATTTCGTAAAAAAACTGCTATATCCTGGCTGCAGAGAGCCTTTATGGTAGTGTAGAACACTGTGACTTGCAGTAATATTATAGGGCAGTGATGGCTAACCTTGGCACTCCAGCTGTGGTAAAACTACGACTCCCAGTCCCAGCATGCTCCATTTATTTCTACAGAGTTCTGAGAGCAGCCAAGCAAGGGGGGCATCTTGGGAGTTGTAGTTTTACCACAGCTGGAGTGCCAAGGTTAGCCATCACTGCCATAGGGAGTCTGTTTTGGTAGTGAAACAATACTGTAAGTCCGTATGACATGCAGATGACGAGGTGTTGCTCTTAGAATCAAGTATGAACTCAGCCTTATAGGTCGATGTTAGCACCAAGAAGAAGCGCACTCCTTTTACACCGTCGTCAGCTGATTCCACATAGATGTCTACAGAACCTGTTCTATTAAACGCTTATACAAGTAGAGCCCCCAGACAGAGTGGAGAGGGTGTCAGCAGTAAGTTTGTGTTGACGTCACTGATTATTTTGCCCTTCCATCAGAACAATAACCCCCAAAAAACAGATCCTGTCTGTGGAGCATCTGCCTTCACTCGGTCAGCATTTGGTCAGTAATCCATCAGTATTGCTAATGCAAAAAAAAATGTGCCAAAATCCAGTAGTGGATCCAAAACTGAGATGACACGTGAATGGAATATTTGCATGTCTTCTGTGTTTTGTACCCACTTTTGGATACCAAATTACAAGCCAATTCTGATGGGACCAGACAGGCCTTACAGCTGCTACACAGACAGGATCCATTGTGCGTCTTATTTTTCCTTCCTTCTGACAGATCAGAACAAAGGTCAAATAAATGATGATGTCATCCAGGCCGAAAGGCAAAATAGTGCCCCAGTCATGAAGTAGGGAGGGTGGTAACAGCATGAGAAGTCCACAGAGTGGCCCTATGACATAGTGGTGAGGTGGAAGCAGCATGAGGAGGCCACAGAGTGGCACAACAACAGTGTGGAGGTGGCAGCATCAGCATCAGGAGGCTACAGAGTGGCACAATGACAGAGTGTGGAAGTGGAGGCAGCAGCAGCATCAGAAGGAGGCCACAGAGTGGCACAATCACAGTGTGGAGGTGGTGCCAGCATCAAGAAGCCACAGAGTGGCAAGGTGACATAGTGTGGAGGTGGCAGCAGCATGAGGAGACCACAGAGTGGCGAGGTGAAGTGGTGTGGAGGTGGCAGCAACATGAGGAGACCGCAGAGTGGCAAGGTGACATAGTGTGGAGGTGGCAGCAGCATCAGGAGACCACAGAGTGGCAAGATGACATAGTGTGGAGGTGGCAGCAGCATCAGAAGGCCACAGAGTGGCAATATGACATAGTGTGGAGGTGGCAGCAGAATCGTGAGGCCACAGAGTGGCAAGTTGACATAGTGTGGAGGTGGCCGCAGCATCAGGAGACCACAGAGTGGCAAGGTGACATAGTATGGCGGTGGCAGCAGCATGAGGAGACCACAGAGTGGCCCAATGACAGAGTTTGGAGGTGGAGGAGCATCAGGAGGCCACAGAGTGGCACAATGACAGAGTGTGGAGGTGGCAGCAGCATCAGGAGACCACAAAGTGGCCCAATGATGGAGTTTGGAGGTGGCGGCAGCATCAGGAGGCCACAGACTGGCAAGGTGACATAGTGTGGAGGTGGCAGCAGCATTAGGAGACCACTGAGTGGCCCTATGACAGAGTTTGGAGGTAGCGGCAGCATCAGAAGACCACAGAGTGGCAAGGTGACATAGTGTGGCGGTGGTAACAGCATCAGGGGACCACAGAGTGGCAAGGTGAAATAGTGTGGAGGTGGCAGCAGCATAATGAGACCACAGAGTGACAAGGTGACACAGTGTGGAGGTGGCAGCAGCATCAGGAGGCCACAGAGTGACAGGGTGACATAGTATGGAGGTGGCAGCAGCATGAGGAGACCACAGAGTGGCAAGGCAACAGTGTGGAGGTGGGTGGGAATACCAGTACCCACCGAGAATAGTATCTGTGGCAGGTAGCTAGAAGAAACCGGTTTCTTTTGTCAAAGTGTTGGTGTGGCACCATGGATGATGCATCAGGCATTGGTGGGTGGAAATCCCGGCTGATCCACGCCTGATTCATCTTGACAAAGGTCAGTCTCTCCACATTTTGGGTGGACAGGCGAGTTCTTCTTGGGGTAACTATGGCCCCCACTGCACTAAACACTCACTCTGATGCCACACCACTGGCCTTGCAGGACAGCCTTTCCAAGTATGCCACCACCTGCTGGTTCAGGTCCTGATCCAGGTCTAGCTGCTGCTGGTGAGTAGTTTCTGCACTAGGCGGGTGAAGAAAGCTGCCCATTAGCGGCTCTAGATTCTGGTTGCTGCTGATGGAGCTGGAACTGCTCCTACCCCCCACCCCCATCCTGCCACAGCAGCCATGGCAGAGGAACATGAGTGCAGAGGGCCCCCTGGTCAGACCTGCGAGAGGATGGATGATGGCACAGATAGGTAGCGGCCAACTGACTACATAAGATGTCTCTATAGTAGTTCAGTTTGTCTTCCCTCTCAGAGGGTGTAAAAAAAGCCCCCATTTTGGACCGGTAGCGAGGGTCCAACAAGGTTGAGAGGCAGAAGTCATCCTTCTGCCGAATGGTGACAATTCGGCTGTCACTATGCAAGCAGGTGAGCATGCATCACACCATTTGTGCAAGTGACTCGGAGGGACTCCCTGCCTCCATCTCCACTGCATACTGCCATGGTGTGTCTGGCACCTCTGCTTCGTCTTCCTCATCGCCCTGTAGCTCCTCTGGCTGCTCCTGCTCCTCATCTCCTGTCCTCTGTGTAAAAACCACCCATTTTGGTACACATTGCTTGTGCTTCAATGTCCTTCTCCTCCAGTTCAGCCCCCACAGGGCTCATGTGGCCGTGAGATCTAGGCTCCAGTCCCCTGACCAGCCAGATTTACCAGCATCTGTTCCAGGACATGAAGCAGTGGAATGACCTTCTTTATCCCGTAGTCCTGGCGACTGACATATAAGGTGGCCTGCTCAAAGGACCTGAGCAATCAGCAGGTGTCACGCATGAGCTTCCACTGGCTGACATCAAAGTTACACAGGGGAGTACTCCTGTCCGCTTGGATCATCAAGAAATCATTTATGGCCTTTCTCTGTTCGTACAGTCAGTCCAACATATAGAGGGTAGAACTCCAACGGGTGGAAACGTCGCATATCAGCCTATGTTGGGGATGCTGTTCTGCCGCTACAGCTCAAGGAGGGTGTGCTTTGCGGTGTACGAGTGGCTGAAGTCCATGCAATTTCCTGGCCATTTTTAGGATGTCTTGCTGATGGGTGGAAGACTTCAGAAACCGCTTGACAACCAGATTAAACATGTGTGCCATGCAGGGCGTATGGCTCAGCCTTCCTTGACGCAGCGCCGACACCATGTTCTTCCCGTTGTTGGTCACCATGGTTCCGATTTCTTGATGAAGTACACGGAGCAGTTACTCCCCTGTGTGACTCTGCTCGTCCAGGCAAACGAGGTGCAGAACAGCGTGTCATTGTTGCAGGACTAACGAAGTGAGAACGTGGAGTCAGAAGCGTTGTCACCTTGCAAAGTTGCTGGTGTGGCTGTACAGGAACCACATTCACCCAGTGGGCCGTAAAGAACATGTATTGTCCATGACCGTAGTTACAGCTCCACACGTTGGCACTGCCGTGCACTTTGGCAGACACCGACAGGCTCAAGGACTGGCCTACCTTCTGTTCTACATGTGTGTGAAGGGCTGGTATTGCCTTTTTGGCAAAGAAATGACGGCTTGGGACTCTCCACCTTGGCTCGGCACAAGCCATCAGTTCTCTAAAAGGTGCAGAGTCCACCACTTGGAAAGGGAGGGACTGCAGCACCAGCAACTTGGAGAGGAGCACATTCAGTTTCTGTTCCGTTGGATGAGACAACAGGTCTCTTGGCAATAGCTTCGGTGAACGATTGCTGACGGAATGAGTGATGAGGAGTAGGAGGAGGAGCAGGAGCATCAGGACTAGCAGATGATGGGAAGGACAGATAGCTCCCTTCTGCTGTGGTGGTGGAGCCTTGACTGCCTGAAACCAGGTGCATGCCACTGGATGGTTGCTGCGGCAGGCTGGACCACCACATCGGAGCCACGGTTCTCCCAGGCCACTTTTATTATAACGCTGTATATGTTGACGCAGGGCCATGGTGCCAACATTGGCACCCTGGCCACGCTTCACCTTCTGCCCACAGATTCTGCATATGGCCATGTTCACCTCCTCCTGCGGCTTAACAAAAAACTGCCATACCGCTGTGTAGGGTATTTTACCCCCAACACTACGCACTGACTGACTGCTACCTCCACTGCTAAATCTGCGCACCACTACTTTCTGGGCAGGTAGGCTCCTGCGAAGTGGGTGGTCTACCCCGGGCACCTTTGGCTCCCAACCTCCCACTGCTGCCACCCTGCTGACTCCTGGCCACGTTTGCGACTTGCTGGCTCTGCCGCTGACTCACGGCCAAGCTGCCACCCTCTTCTCCCGATGATGAAGAAGCCTCTATCTCACCCGGCTCCCAAGTGCGATCAGCTACATCATCATCAACGAGAACTGTCTGCACGACACTGATGTCCCCCTCAACCATCTCTGGGTCAGGAGCCTGACCTCTCGCAACACCAGCTCCCACCCCACTCTCCTCATCACTACTTGCCCGCCTAGCGGAGGAAGCGACGGATGTCTCCTCTACATTTTGGCTGGCCAGTAGATGCTGACTATCCTCTAGTAGCTCGTCCTTGCTGTATAGTGGGGCTGAGCCCAAAGCATATAATACTTTTCTGGCAGAGGGAACGGAAAAGGACAGAAGCAGGTTGAGGGCAGGTGAGGGCACAGGGTCTGCTCCTGGGCCATGCCAACTAAGGGTCGAATCTGATGAACCCACCGACTCTTGGCTGGGGGTGTCTGATGTCACTTGGGAGGGAATGGATGACCGAGTCAACCATTCAAGAACCTCTGGGTTGCTAGTCAAGACACGACCGCTAGATGACACCGGGAGCTCAGGCCTCTCCCTGCGACTTCTGCTGCCACGCCCCCTTACTCTGCTGCGACCTGTGCCTATGCCAGAAACATTTAGGCCTCTGCCACTCCCCTGTGCTGGGCCTGGCACTTCTCTGTCTGACATACTGTTAGATCAAACTAAATAAATAAAAAGGAAATTAAAACACTTCACCACACAACGGCAAATACTTTTTTGTGCCACTAATACACTGCAAAAATGGCTTTAGAACAGATTACTGCACCGCTGACCGGCAAATATATTTTTTCTTTTTCCGATAATACACACCACAAAAGGCTTTAAAACATATAACTGCACCGCTGAATGGCAAATATATTTTTGTTTTGCCACTAATACACGGCAAAAATGGCTTTAAAACATATAACTCTACCGCTGAATGACAAATATATTTTTGTTTTGCCACTAATATACTTGCACCCCCATAAGAATGTTTGGCTGGAATCACAGAGCTGTATAATGGTATAATTTAGATCCCCAGTCAGTGCAGCAAGGTGTACTAGGATTGTTCCTATTACCCAGGCTGTAACCTCCCCTACTTAACCCTGTTCAACATAAACACTGTGGAATGATTCCCCCCTATCCTTTCCCTACACCTTGAATAATCTTGCACTTGTAAGTCGCTTTTTCAGCACAATTAAGTTTTTTCTAACATTGTCCCTAGCGCCTGCTAGATGGCTGCCGCTATTTATAGGGCTGTGACATCACAGAGCTGGCTGGTTGCTGATTGGCTGCATGCATGCATGGCATTATGGGTGATCCCACCTTACCAAAGTTCCTTTCTCCTCACATGTGCAGCAGCCATTTTAAGAAAAAATGCGATTCGTTACCACGAAGTGCAAGGAAATTTGGCGCAAATCAAACTTGCATTCACTCATCTCTAGATACCATAAAGCAGTGGGAAATTTGGATTCGTGGCAAATCAAATTTTTCCTGAAATTTGGATTGAATTTCAATTAATTAACTTCAATTCACTCACCACTAGTCATATACTTTTCAGAACATTAAACAAACTATATCCAATCTCTCAGTTAAAATACTAATTCAAATAAATGTAAGTCAAAATGTTTTATTAAAAAGCAGAAGCGCCAGTATTGCATAGCTCACAATGAATCACACATCATATTAAAGCAAGTCCAAAGCAATAACATTATTTGTCATTGACGATGAGGATGACAACTTATTTGCATAAAAGGTATCATTATACAGTTCAAGACAGTTGCTAAATTGTACTATCAGAATTAAGGATGAGCGAATCGGTTTCGGATAAAACATCCGAAGTCGATTTGCATAAAACTTTGTTCTAATACTGTACTGAGCAGGAGCTCTGTATAGTATTAGAATGTATTGCCTCCAATGAGCCGAAGTTATTGCTTTGCGAAGTCTTGCGAGACTTCGCGCAATAACTTCATAAATTAATTTGTACTGTAAAAAAAAAAAAAAAACATTTCCCGAACTCAGGTTCGGTTCCAAGGTACCACTTGGAACCAAACCCGAGTTTAGGAAATGTTTTTTTACAGTACAAATTAATTTATGAAGCTCCTGCTCTGTACATTATTAGAACGAAGTTTTATGCGAATCGACTTCAGATGTTTAATTTAAAGTCGATTCGCTCATCCCTAATCAGAATCATCATAAATGGTCATGAAGAGGATTACAGGGGTACACTTGGTAACTAATTCCTGCCATAACATCTTTGAAAGATCTTTCCTGCCTCTCTCTAGATGTTTGTTAATGCCATTCTGTTGCATTTCAGTTCCTCTAACTATAAATTCGCAGACATATCTACAGTGTCGATAACATTCACAGCTTTGGTGTTTTAACCAAAATATAACCAGGATAGGGGCTCATCTCTTCAGGAAAGGGGATTGATGTGCAGACTCTGTTTTTCTTGTTTCTGTCATTTACTTGACCTAAAATAAGAGTATTATTTAGTTAAAAGGTTTCATGAAAAACAGGTCATTCATATTTTTTAAATGGATAACCAAGCCTCTTTCCCTGAGAGATACCTGCTTGCATATTTTACAATAGATAAAAGTATATTTTAATTACAAATATATTTAGATTAATGCTTACAATGAACTACAGAAATGTTTTTTTTTTTTTTTATCTCTTGTTGCTCCCTGGAAATCATGTTATGAGATTATCATGGCTTCTTGTTTCTGCTAATAAAGACACAGTAGTCAAAGTAGTTTTATCTAATATATTTATCATGACGTTGTAGGGGGTTTAGGCCACCCACCTAGGTTGTGGAATATGTGTGGTTTCTCCGCAAGGATTACCATGTGGGAAAACCACAGAGTAGTACAGTACCAGCAACGTGTAGGAGAGTAGACAGATCTCATGTACACTTTGCCGAATTTTTCAGTGTGGAAATCACCAATAAGGCCAGGAGAGGCAACCGCTCAGGCAGCACCAGGTAGGAGCAAGAGGGGGCAAATAGTATAAAATAGTAACTATAAAATAGTAACTATAAATAATAAGGATTAAGAGAAGCTATATATAATAAGTGAGAAAAGAGTATAGATTTATCTGGTGATAAAAAAAATCTAGAATATTTGCTATTCCGAAGATATAACAGTATATTCTAGATCTTTGTGAATTCTCAAAGTGCTGATATTCGCGATAAAAATTAGCGATTAGAATATAAGCTCTCAACACTACTTAGGGGTGATCTAATTGAAATGTACAAATCACAATGGACAGTACAGTGATCTTACCAATGATCTTTTTATACCTAGGCTATAACTATGACAATAGAGCACCCTCCACATCTAGAGTTAAGAAGGTTCATCATCAAAATAGACCGGGATTATTTACTGTAAGAGCAGTGACACTATGGCTCCCTCACCCAGAGGAGGCTGTAATTACTGATTCATTCAACAAGTTCAAGAGGGGCCTGGCTTTGTTTCTTGAAAGTAATATATTACACGTTATTGGTACTAGATTCCATGGGATGCCGATATATGGATTTATTCTAATAAAATTAACCTAATGTGGAAAGACTGGCATCTAGAGTTTTTTTTCCTACCTATGGATCAACACATTAGGAGGAGATAGGTTGGACTTGATGGACCTGTGCTTTTTCAACCTTATCAACTATGCAAATATGTAACTAATTATACCGCTGGTGTATATGTTTTTATGAGCAGGACTACATGAGCATTATGGAAGAAGTTTTCCCTCAAAGACAACTCCTTTCATACGGGAGAATTGCAATGAGCTGTTTTCTGTGTCTGGCTCCTGATACTCCTGGCAAGTAAATTAAGCTGTAGCTAGCCAGACATTTCCCCTAAAGCGGCTGCAGATACTGTAAATGGCCTTTCATGTAATACATGGTTGACTCTCGTCCACCAGAGCAACTCTCTATTTTGGAATAAAAAAGATATATGGACAGGAGACATATTTCTGAGTCAACCATTCCATTCATATCAGTATACCCCTGTGAACTCTAAGGTTGGCTAGTGATATACTGTAGATTAATAATAGTAATGTGATGAACAATAACTATCTTGCTTGCTTGTGGTCTCCAGGTAGCAACAGAATACTTTTTTGTGTACTGAACAATCAGAAAAATAAGTAACAATGCAATTAAGATAATCAAGATACTGTATTTTGCATAGAAGGCGGATTTTATATAGGGCTACACAACATGTTGTCCCAATTCCAGTATGCAGGGTCAGTTTATCGTGAAATTTTATCCTGTAATTTCCTATACTCTATAAATGAGTATGATATGCTCATATGGGACAGCACTGGTGTACCCACAGTCTGTATATTAACATATTATATAAATATATATAATTCATGGTGTACACTATATAACAATACAATATACACTTCAAGGGAACCTTTCTCCTTGACAATACAGGGTAATCTGCAAGCAGCATGTTGGAGCTGGAGTTAGCTTTATTGGAAAAGATTCAGTATAACTTGTAATTCATACATTCAAATTTCCGCTCCTTCTGGGCTTTGAAGTCCAGGAGTTGGTCCTATCAGTGATTGACAGCTATCAGTGTATAACAGTCATAGAGGGAAGGCTGTCAATCACTGATCGCACCTCCTCCTTCACTTCAAAGCCCAGTATAAGCATAGATATAAATGAAAAAATTACAAATTATTCTGAATATTTTCCCCAAAACTATATATCACTCTTCTCATTTCCTTCTGCTTCATAACATGCTCCCTGCAGCTCAGACACCATGTTCAATGTGACTGGTTCCCTTAAAAATTACACACAAACAACAATCTATCTTCATTTACCTTGACACATGTGACAAAGCTGCTGTAGATCAATGTCACCAAGAACAGAACAATAAACGTAGATGTGGTTGTCCACACATTGTTGATCTCTTCTGCCTCCTGTAGTTCTTCCCCTCCATTATCTTCATAGGCAGTATGGATATCTGTAGGCAAGTATCCATCTGTAAATAAAGAATACTGTAAGTATTTTTTTTATAGTGTATCACCACATTTACTAATGTCTACTTCCAATAAAGCTAACAAGGGCATGTCTTCTGCCAGACAGTGGAGTTTTGTAGGAGAGCTTTCTGATGTCATATAGTATCAGCCTGCTTCCCAGGCTATGAATATTACTATTAGTTTTACAATTTTGGTAAAAGAGGCAGGTACACTGTCATTTACAGGATAAAATAATAGTAGAAAAATGGGAATCACATTAACACTCTAAGTAGGCACATAGACCATAGAGTCATAAGAATAGATGATCCAGAATTGTTATTAAAGGTGGATGCAAGTAGTTACTACAACAGATATGTCTCTTTAAATAAGAAAAATGGTAGAATCGAGAATCAGCAGTAAGCCATATGATTGATGGTATGTCATTTAATGTACAGTAAGAATAGCGTGTTAGTTATACATAGGTTTACATATGATAATGCATCTTTCACACACAATGAAATAAGTATTCTAATAGTGTTTTACCATTTGATTTGCTGATATTCAAACTGATATAATATTTAGATGAGAAGTGAGCCACCAGGCATGCATAGCTCATTCCTCCAAGCCACTGTTCTTTTGAGATGGATAAATGACTGACATATGAGCACAACTGTTTCTGAGGGTCACAGAGAACATCCTTCAGTTGAGGGAAGTCCTGCTTGACTGTGGTGTCATTCTTCTTCCAGGTCACAAGAACATCTTCTGGATAAAATCCGTTGACGAGACAAATCAATGTTTGATGTTCCTGTTCGGTGCTTTCTTTGACAGGGGGCAATAGATGAACCTTGGGCTGTTTTATCATATCGGGGTCTGTGAAAATAAGTAGCTTTGATAAATAAAGCTATTAATCCACATATATGAACTAATAAATAAAGTATGCTTCACAATACTGTATTGACTAATGTTCATTGATCCCACATCTAAGCCCAGGGCAAGATTAACCATTGATTGTTGCACTCTATCACATAATTGCATCTAGCAACTTTTAAACCTTTAGTGACATCCACTGTACACGTGGATACCAGGGTTTTAAATATGGCGCCTTCTCAGATTCTGAGTGGGAACAATAACCTGTGGTTGTCTGTTGTTTTACACAGCATTCACCACTCTGATCAAAGACATTTAATCTTTTAGCTGCTGTTGTCAATTGCAATCACAGCATCTGAGCAGTCAGTTGGAGGGAGGTGCTCAAATTCACTTACCCCCCCCCCCCCCATGCATGCGTGATGAGATAGCAGTAGCTGTTTTGTTACTATGACTAGTGTTTAGTGAATTGAACTGTCCGAAGTGGACTTCAATCAGAATTTCAGGAAAAATTCAATTCACTGCAAAGTCGAATTTCCTCGTGCTTTGTGGTAACAAATCGATTTCCCCTGAAATCATAATCACCTCATTCATTTGAGCACGAAGAGCCTGTAGCCGCCATCTTGATAGAAGATCCAGCTCAAAATCTCATGCGCCGGCCGACGTGATGTCATCGCACGCTACATGTGCTGGATCTTCAATCAAGATGCCAGGGACAGGCTCTTCGTGATCAAATGGATGAGGTAAGTATTAGTTTAGTTTTATTTAATTTTTTACTATAGACCTTAATATTAATGTCAGACACCGCAATCGTCTATGAATGCGGAATCTGAGGGGTACAATGACGGGGAGCACCCACTACTCACAAAGAAATGCGATTTGTGATGAAATAATTCATCACAAAGCAAAAAAAAAAATCGTAAAATTAATTGAGGCAGCCAAATCAAATTTTCAAGCACTCCGCTCATCTCTAGCTATGACATCCAGAAACCTTCTGAAGGCAACCAAGCCTTCCCAACTAAAGTTCCTATTTGTGATTTTTCCATACACTGTGATACCATTTGACTGCAATCTATGGTAGCAAAGGTAACTTCACAGTACATTGTATGGAATGGTGCCATTAGAAAGTACAACTAAGGGTGGGTTCACACTAGCGTTATGGAGTCCGTTATGGCTTTCTGTTATAACATGGTTATAACGGAGTCCATAAGGACGGCTCCGTTTGCATTCCGTTTGCTATCCGTCCTAATAGAAATCTATGGGAAAGCATAACGGTTACGTCTTGGTCCTGTTATGCAAGACGGAAAACAAAGTCCCATCAACAGGACTTTGTTTTCCGTCTTGTATAATGGGACCCAGACGGTTCCGTAATGTTTTCCCATAGACTTCTATTAGGACGGAGCAAAACAGCGGCTGCAGATACTGTAAATGGCCTTTCATGTAATACATAGACAACACCTTTTCATGTTCGGGGGTCCTCAGCTCAGGATCTACCTCAATATGCCAGAATGAACAGCTGCTTTGTACAGACGGCTCTAGTACATGTAGTACATGGACGGCCATTCATCTGAGTGGACATCATCTACTACTACATTTTCACTTTAGCCACTGGTGCTGATGAAATGCCTGGCTGACCAGGGCTTGCCTGCATAATCAGCTGTTTGCCAGGGGTGTCGTAAGCGGGACCAGGATGGTTACTAAGCTGTTTGTTCCAGCACCCAGATTTTGAAAGAGTTTGTCACTGACAACCCCTTTAAAGAAAGCCACATGGCTACCTTTGCCCTTTTACACTTCTATTAGAGCACAATTATTAGATGAAAAGTACCTTGCTTGTAGTATATGTAAAACATTTGTGAAGCCACTCACCTGTGTTATTATAAAATTCTTGATTGCAGACTTGTGTTGAGCTTCTTTTCCATTCTTCCAATGGGATTTGTACAGTGACTTGTACTGATTCCACATCCCTGTACAACATTCGTTCATCGTTTCTCTGCCTGGATGTAGCTATTTCTGTCTCATTTAACAACCAGTTTATATCATTGATGCCAACATTGGTTCTACAATTGACAGTGGCATTTCTGGAAAGAAGCAACTCATTGAAGGACGGTTTATGTATGTCAGGCTCCAGTGTGACAAATGCTTCTTCTGAAAAGCAAATAGATTTAGCTATATATTTGTCATGACATGTCATATGCAGTGATAGAATAAGAAAGAGCTATATTTACCAGATTTGTTGGGAACCCCAGTGATATTCTTAATGATATATTCATAAGAAGAGATATGGGCTACAAGGCATGAGTAAGTTGTGCCTTTTAACCACTCGCTCTTCTGTATTAGCAGCTGGCTTATAGTTGAACATTGCTTTATACTATGGTTGCAGTTGACTTGACTGGAGTTTGAATTGTCTTCCTTGTTTAATGAATCATTGATCTTCCAGGTTACAAAGAGATCTTCTGGATAAAAGTCCATTACCAAACAGGTCAACATCAAAACATTGTCCACCATTGTTTCTTGGTCAGGAGACAGCAGATGTATGGTTGGAACCTTAGTCTCATCTGATTTTGGGGAAACAGAACATATGTATATGCATTGAATTTAACAATATCTCAATATAAAATAATCTGAATTTATAATATACTCTGATATATACATACCAATAAGATCTATACTGATTCTAATATTTATAAAGCAATCCATAAATTAAAGGGGTATTTTCATCTCAGACATTTATGGCCTATCCACAGGATAGGCCATAAATATCTGACGGATGCTGGTTCCACCTCTGGGACCCCCACCAAGAATGGGCTTGTCACTCCTCACTCCAAACCACTGGCTGCAATATCCTGGCAACAACAGGTGGTCAGTGGGATGGGCTGAGGCACAGGCTCAGCGATCCACCATTTTACAGATAGACCTGCATCTATCAGACTTTTATGGCATATCATATGGATCTGAGATGAAAATACTCCATTAACTGTTCAATTCAAAGATATTTGATAAATTGATAATGCAAAGACCTGATATAGAAATACTTTGGACAATACACATACAAGCTGGCATTTGGTAAGGTGACTTACTCTTTGTCCTGACAATAGTCATTTTTCTTTGGAGATTCTCCTGGGCTGGATTTAGTTTGCAGGAGAGAGTTGATATTTCCTTCCATTCTGCCAAGCTGATGGTGATTGTGCTTTGAATCCATGTTGTGTTGTTATGTATAACTTCAGCTTTTTTCGTTTGTGCTTTCCTTTGCTTCATATTTACTATCCAATGAATGTCAGCATACACCATATTAGTTCTGCATGAAACTGTTGCATTGTTAGAAAGAAAGAGGTCCCTAAAGGATGGTTTTAGTATGTCGCCATCAGGCTCTAGGAAGAAAACATAGTACCACATTAAACATCAATCTCTAGATGGCCATGAGGAACATGAGGAGAACATGAAGAACTGAGGACATGATATACAAATAGACCTCAGTTTTGGTACATATGACAGGAACGGTATTGGGCTATATTTTAACACATTTTAGTGATCTTCAGAATTTGCAGAATTATCAATGAGATTTTGGGGTGCAGATTCAGCAACATAAATCTGCAACAATATACAGTACTATACATGTGGATGTGGTTTTCAAAACTCTATCCACATGTGGCAGAAAAGTTCTTCCACCTTGTGTGAACTTACCACAAGGGCTCATGAACCATATTATGGCTTCACACAAATTCTTAGCCATAGAGTTATGCATAAAAATAAAAAGGCACCCATAGATATCTATAGCCGTATTGTACATCAGTATGCAGCTGATTTTATACAGAGCCAGACAAAGGCATAGGCTCCATACACATTCCTCTAAAACGCCGGTCTTAATAAATGTGCCCATATATTCACAGATATACAAGTGTTGCATCATCTTTTTGACTAATAGATTTGTTAAAGCAATTATCTAATTAAAGACAACCCCTTTTAGAGTATAGCTGTTGGCAATAATTAGTCAGCAGCACTTTTACTGTAGTCTACAATTTTTTAGTACAGAAATTTAAAAATCTTATTTTTTTTCCGTTCAGTTATTTAAATACTGTGTATCTTTTTTTTGTGATACATGGATACATGGGACTTTACTTTTTTGTAGTTTTACTGTAGCATTTTTTAAATGTATTAATACCTGGTAAAAATATAAAAAGTAGACCCAAAAATAGCACATAGTGAAAATATATATTTTTTAAACTTTGTCGCCTTTCAATTATGGGATATATTGTTTATGTACAAAAGGTGAATATATTGTTTATGGTCACAAAATGTGGGACTAGAAGCTGTGATGTGACATTATTTTTTTCTTAAATTTCAGGTCATATTAGACCTTGGTGGGAGCTTCATCATAAACATTTTTTTAGAGCTGATTTCTTATGTGACTGTGGCTGATATATTAGCTCCAGCTACTGGGAAGGGGGAGTGTGGATTTTTTGGTAGATTTATAATTCTGCAGTCCGATACAGTTTCTCATGAATTTAACCCAGCTTCTCACAACCATGAAAGGAAAATCTGCCTAGCTATGCCACTATTTAAGAATGGGCACTGGCATTTATTTTAATAGATTTAATATTTTTTGTCTCTTGTTAAGCTCCATATGCTTGTAATCCAGCTTTCTTAAGACCCTGAAAGGCAAATTTGCCTACCAATAGCACTGTTTAGGGAGTAAAGAGAAGGATTTATTTAGTCAGATTTAGTAGTTAGTAGTCCCTATTACAGCTCCACATAATGTGATATTCAGCTTTCTTTGGACCCTGAATGACAAATCTGCCTATTATGGTTTGTAGGGCGAGAAGGAAAAAATAAAAATCCATATTTTTTTGGCTATGACTTTTAAGTTTAGCAGCGATTTTTCAGATTTTCAAGAAAATTCTCAAAACCTGTTTTTCTAGGGACCAATTCAATTCTAAAGTGGCTTCGAGTTGCCAATATATTAGAAACTCCCCATAAAACACCCAATTAAAAAAAACTTCCCATCTCAAAGTATTTAAAAATGCATTTAGAAAAGCTTGATGAGCCTTTTAAAGGAATTAAAGCAAAAAGCAGGTAATTTTTTAAAAATATCCTTTTTAGTAGATTTTCAATTGTAATTAGAGATAAGTGAAGTTTTGAAAAATTTGATTCGGCAGCTTTGCTGAAATTCGCCAAGAAGTTAGAATTGTTATGAATTAGTCTGTCGCGAATGACTATACACCTGGTATACCCAGGCCACTGTGCCTAATCATATTCTTCCCACTTGGTGACACAATCTCAGTGTGAAGCCTATAGATTTTGGGGCCTTTATTTTTTTGATTGTTATCCCGGCACCATTTCAGGTTTGCAGAGACCTTAATGTGTGAAAACATAAGAAACACCCCCAACAAGCCTCTACACCCCAATAAATGAATCTAGGAGTATATAGGAGCTTTTGTGAAAACAAAAAAATATATTTCTTGTGTTGCCATATTCTAAGAGCCGTAACTTTTTTACTTTTGTGTTAATGGACCTGTGAGAGTTCTTGATTCTTTGCAGAATGGGCTGTAGTTTGTATTGTTACCATTTTGGGGAACATATATGTTTTTGATTGCTTTACATGACATTTTTGAGAGGCTAGGTGGGTGAAAAACATTCATTCTGTTTACCATGTGGTATGAATAATATGTCACTTTTATTCTGTTGGGGTATATATATATATATATATATATATATATATATATAGGAAACGAAGAAGTAGGACTGCACTCCAAAATAGTGATAAAATCAGCAGTAGTTTATTCACCCATAATATGGCAAGTCTTGCGACGTTTCGGCTCACAAGAGCCTTCCTCAAGCATGGTAACAGTGAAAGTGAAAGCATTATAAAGGCATTTCAAAAGTGTCCAACCCATGTGGGTGTGGTTACAATCTATTACAATTACAAACATCTGATACAAATCAATACAATAAAGTGCCTGTGCATGAAGTGACCAGTAGGGTGCAATTTATAACTTAGGGATGCCATCCCTTCAACGTGAATTAAAATGTATGCAATACTTTGTTTAAGTTTTAAGATCACAGTTACATAAGTGATTATATAATGAATGTGGATCACAGAAATCGGACCTCAGGTGGCAATGGGGCCCGCATATACCATTGCGTGCATCACGCGTCTCCAAATCTTCATTGCGCATGACTACACTGACATCATCAGATGCGTCACAGTGCAAGAATCGAGCGCATGCGCTCTGTGTAGTTGACATAAGGGCGCCATTTTGCTTAAGGGAAAATACCCTGAAGTTACGTGCATATTATATGCATAACTGTTGTCTAAACAGAATAATTGCGTATGCGACCGCTGTAGGGATCTCCTACATCCGCCAGCACCTGGACCGGAATCCCGACTATATGGGCCGGACACCAGACCAGGGAGCCGCGAGTGTCAGGGGGGAACATGACAATGGTCCCTGCCGGCAATCGCAAGCCTCACTGCCGGCAATATGGCAGTCATGAAGGGAAAATCCCTTTACTATTTCGACAGCCGTATCTAATTGAAATACTGTTGTACATCTGGAGTGATGCGTGAGTATAAGAACGCTGATGTCCACCTCGGGTCGCATAGCCTCCAAAAGGTCGAAGTTCAAGGATCCACATCCAATACAGTGTAAGTAAAAAAAATTCTAAAAGGCAAAGAGAAATAGATATTTTAGTTTCAAAATAAATCTTTTTAAAGTTACAAATAGATCTTTCACAGTTATCGAGCACCAATATACGAATATGAGGAAGACAGAACGCAAATATGCAATGGAACTGAAAACTGGTCACAAATCCAGAGGCTCTCACCTGAACTCAATATTAAGACCCCTAGGGTACAGACTGTCCAGATCATATATCCAGCGTAACTCTCTTTTCTTCAAAAGTGTTAGGCGATCACCGCCTCTTCTAGGAAGCCTGACCTGGTCAATGATCCAGCATCTTAGATCCCGTTCGGAATGCCCGAGGGATCCAAAATGTCTGGACACTGGCAGATCAGTACGTCTCTCCCTTATTGAATTCCTATGATTATTTAACCTTACTTTCAGTTCTGTGGAAGTTTCCCCAACATATAGTAGGTTACAGGGGCAAGCCAACACATAAACCACATATGACGAGGAGCAATTTAGATGAAACTTTATAGGATACTCTTTATTGGTGGACGGATGTATGAAAGATCTAGTTTTACATATATATCGACAATTAACACAACTGAGACACGGATAACATCCAAGTCCCGGCTGTGTCAGTGTCCGCTGTTTGCTAGTTTTCTTTGGATCTGCATCCGCTCTGACCAAATGATCTTTGAGATTTTTATTTTTACGGTATGAGAGAAGGGGCGGAAGTTTGAATTCTGGTACATCCTTAATAGACTTGCTTAAGATGCCCCAGTTATCCTTCAAGATACGTCCTATCTCCATACTACACCCAGAGTATGTGGACATAAATGGTATCCTTTGGATTTTTTTGGAGGTAGTTGGTGTTGTTTCAGTATTCATATGTAAGATTTTGGTTTTGTGTTCATCTAACAGTCTACGAGGATAACCCCGTTCTCTAAATTTGTCTGCCATCGTGTCAAGAGTGGTCACCAGCTCAGTGTGATCTGAGACAATATGTTTCGTGCGGAGGAATTGCGAATGGGGGAGATGTTTAACTAGGCTGCGCGGGTGATTGCTTTCATAGCGTAGAATAGTATTCCTATCTGTCGACTTGACATACAAGCCTGTGCCAATCATACCATCCACCAATTTGACATTAGTGTCGAGAAAAGATAATTGTGTTTTGGAATATGACATAGTATACTGGAGATCAGGATCTATATCATTCAGGTATGCATGAAACTCCCTCAATTGTGGTTCAGTGCCAGACCACAGGAGGAAGACGTCATCTATGTATCGCCACCACCTAATGACATGTTGAAAGTGGTGGGATACATAGATAAAGTCGGAAAAAGGCCGGAAAATCTTACATTAAAGACACAGGCGATTTTCTGCAACAACTGAGGTCAGCTGAAGTTGATGAATTGCAGAGTGTCACTCTCGTGTCCTTTGACGTTGTTTCTTTATACACGTCAATAGGGCATGAGAAGGGCATTTCTGCGGTTAATATATATTTGGATGGATCGTCAATAACACAGAATGCGAAATATTTTATAAATACTCTGTTGAGGTTGATCCTTGAAAACAACTATTTTTTGTTTCAAGATGTTTTCTTTAATCAGAAACGTGGCGTTGCGATGGGGTCCAATGTGGCCCCAACGTACGCAAATATCTATATGCGCCACACGGAGGAGGACTTTATCTATGTATCCCACCACTTTCAACATGTCATTAGGTGGTGGCGATACATAGATGACGTCTTCCTCCTGTGGTCTGGCACTGAACCACAATTGAGGGAGTTTCATGCATACCTGAATGATATAGATCCTGATCTCCAGTATACTATGTCATATTCCAAAACACAATTATCTTTTCTCGACACTAATGTCAAATTGGCGGATAGTATGATTGGCACAGGCTTGTATGTCAAGTCGACAGATAGGAATACTATTCTACGCTATGAAAGCAATCACCCGCGCAGCCTAGTTAAACATCTCCCCCATTCGCAATTCCTCCGCACAAAACGTATTGTCTCAGATCACACTGAGCTGGTGACCACTCTTGACACGATGGCAGACAAATTTAGAGAACGGGGTTATCCTCGTAGACTGTTAGATGAACACAAAACCAAAATCTTACATATGAATACTGAAACAACACCAACTACCTCCAAAAAAATCCAAAGGATACCATTTATGTCCACATACTCTGGGTGTAGTATGGAGATAGGACGTATCTTGAAGGATAACTGGGGCATCTTAAGCAAGTCTATTAAGGATGTACCAGAATTCAAACTTCCGCCCCTCCTCTCATATCGTAAAAATAAAAATCTCAAAGATCATTTGGTCAGAGCGGATGCAGATCCAAAGAAAACTAGCATACAGCGGACACTGACACAGCCGGGACTTGGATGTTATCCGTGTCTCGGTTGTGTTAATTGTCGATATATATGTAAAACTAGATCTTTCATACATCCGTCCACCAATAAAGAGTATCCTATAAAGTTTCATCTAAATTGCTCCTCGTCATATGTGGTTTATGTGTTGGCTTGCCCCTGTAACCTACTATATGTTGGGGAAACTTCCACAGAACTGAAAGTAAGGTTAAATAATCATAGGAATTCAATAAGGGAGAGACGTACTGATCTGCCAGTGTCCAGACATTTTGGATCCCTCGGGCATTCCGAATGGGATCTAAGATGCTGGATCATTGACCAGGTCAGGCTTCCTAGAAGAGGCGGTGATCGCCTAACACTTTTGAAGAAAAGAGAGTTACGCTGGATATATGATCTGGACAGTCTGTACCCTAGGGGTCTCAATATTGAGTTCAGAAGAGAGCCTCTGGATTTGTGACCAGTTTTCAGTTCCATTGCATATTTGCGTTCTGTCTTCCTCATATTCGTATATTGGTGCTCGATAACTGTGAAAGATCTATTTGTAACTTTAAAAAGATTTATTTTGAAACTAAAATATCTATTTCTCTTTGCCTTTTTGAATTTTTTTTACTTACACTGTATTGGATGTGGATCCTTGAACTTCGACCTTTTGGAGGCTATGCGACCCGAGGTGGACATCAGCGTTCTTATACTCACGCATCACTCCAGATGTACAACAGTATTTCAAATAGATACGGCTGTCGAAATAGTAAAGGGATTATCCCTTCATGACTGCCATATTGCCGGCAGTGAGGCTTGCGATTGCCGGCAGGGACCATTGTCATGTTCCCCCCTGACACTCGCGGCTCCCTGGTCTGGTGTCCGGCCCATATAGTCGGGATTCCGGTCCAGGTGCTGGCGGATGTAGGAGATCCCTACAGCGGTCGCATACACAATTATTCTGTTTAGACAACAGTTATGCATATAATATGCACGTAACTTCAGGGTATTTTCCCTTAAGCAAAATGGCGCCCTTATGTCAACTACACAGAGCGCATGCGCTCGATTCTTGCACTGTGACGCATCTGATGATGTCAGTGTAGTCATGCGCAATAAAGATTTGGAGACGCGCGATGCACGCCATGGTATATGCAGGCCCCATTGCCACCTGAGGTCCGATTTCTGTGATCCACATTCATTATATAATCACTTATGTAACTGTGATCTTAAAACTTAAACAAAGTATTGCATACATTTTAATTCACGTTGAAGGGATGGCATCCCTAAGTTATAAATTGCACCCTACTGGTCACTTCATGCACAGGCACTTTATTGTATTGATTTGTATCAGATGTTTGTAATTGTAATAGATTGTAACCACACCCACATGGGTTGGACACTTTTGAAATGCCTTTATAATGCTTTCACTTTCACTGTTACCATGCTTGAGGAAGGCTCTTGTGAGCCGAAACGTCGCAAGACTTGCCATATTATGGGTGAATAAACTACTGCTGATTTTATCACTATTTTGGAGTGCAGTCCTACTTCTTTGTCTCCTATACCATTGGGGATTGCCGCTACCCTGCACAGGACCGTGCACCCACGTTCTGGTTCGTGCTCCCACTGGACTTTTCCTTCTCTCTCTCTCTCTCTCTCTCTCTCTATATATATATATATATATATATATTACTCATTTAGCCTCATAAAATCACTTTAATTAAAAATCATTTGTTTTTTTGTCATTCTTATCAATGATACCATTTTGCGGTATATACATGTCTTTTTGCTTTTTATACCATTAAAGTTGATGTGAGGTGACTAAAGGACAGCAGTTCCAGCATTGTTTTTTATTTTATTTTTTTATGCTGTTCACCATTTGAAATAAGTTAAAATATCATTTCGTAGTCAAGGTTGTTATGAACACAGTGATACTAGTTATGTGTAGTATATATATATTTCATAATATTTTTTCAATGATAAAGGATTGGATATGGGTAAGTGGGGCTTTTAATTTTGTTCTTGACGTTACTAGGAGCCTTGAACTTTTAATAATATGACTTCTGGTGAAAGTTTGTAAACTCTTCAGGATTTTCTATAGCTCTGCATACATTGGACCAAAAACTACATCAGATTTTCACACAAGTCCTAAAAGTTGATAAACAGATCATGCAAATGAGTGTAAAATATTAGACTTAGTCATTTATTTGTTTATTGAGGAAAATGATCCAATATCACATGTCTGTGAGAAAAGTATATGTACCTTTGCTTTCAATATCTGGTGGGATCCCTTTGTGCAGCAATAACTTCAATTTAATGTTTCCAGTAATTGTTTATTAGTTATCTGGCTTGGATGAATTTAGCCCATTCCTCTGTACAAAACAACTTCAACTCTATTTAGTTGCCGTTTTTTCTCCCATGAACTGCTCGCGTCAGGTCTTTCTGCATAATTACTATTGAAATTAACTTGTCATAACTTTAACTTTGTTCTTAACCATTCTTTGTTAGAATGATTTGTGTGCTTTGGGTCATTGCTGCATGGCCCACTCAGCTTACAGACAGATGTCCTCACATTTTCCTTTAGTATTGGCTGATATAATTCAGAATTTATTGTTCCATCAATGATAGAAAGCCGTCCTGGACAGTTGCAGTAAGACAGGCACAAACCATGATATTACAACCACCATGTTTCACAGATGAGATAAGGTTTTTATGTTGGAATGCAGTGTTTTCCTTTCTACAGTAGCCTTTTGGCTTGTCCAGATGATCTTTTGTAAGCGGCAGATGGCAGCAATGTTCTTTTTGGATATCAGTGGCTTTCTTCTTGTAATTCTGTGATACACTTCATTATTGTTCAGAGTCTTGCTAAACATTAGGTAATGTAAGAAAGGTCTTTAGTTGCTTAGAGTTGCTTCTTTTGTGACCTTGTAGACTATTACATGACATCTTATTGGAGTTATCTTTGTTGGTCAACCACTATTGGGGAAGGTAATAATTTTTGAATTTCCTCCACTTGTACACAATCTGTCTAACTTGGTCGAGTCCAAACTCTTTAGAGATGGTTTTGTAACCTTTTCCAGCCTGATAACCAACTTTTATTATGAGGGCCGCTCCTCCTCACAAGCGGCACGTTTTCCTTCTGAGCGCCGACTATTTATACCTTACGTACATTCCACAGCGGCACCGGGTATCCCCTGACAGGATTTTATCTAAACTAAGGATTATTGTTATCTCTAATTCTGTGTTAACTGTTTTTGTCATATGCTCATACATACTATCATACATACCATAGTCTCTTTACCTCCTTAACATACAACTTTAATACAGTACCATCATACTTATCTTGGGATCTAACTATCAATACTCACCCTGTGATCCGGTGACTTAATACAATCATGTCTGTTTTCATGTCTTATTTCTATGTTCATTTTACGTTATAATTTTTGTTTACTTCTATTTCATTCTATAATTCAATTCTGTTAGATCATGTGATTTGGAGTATCTATGTCATGTGACTTTTTGTCCCCATGCTAAGCTGACCACTGCCATTTTGTATTCTGTTAAATCATGTTACCTATGTTATCTTTCTATTCTGTTATAGTTTGATAAAGGCCTAAATGGGCCAAAACACCAGACGCAGATTGAATAATAAAAAATACGAATGATTCAAAAGCTACGATTATCATGAGATTTCTGGAGTTTATTTTCCTATTGTTCGACGGAGTGGGAACCCGACTCCTAGAAAATCATACAATATACCAACAACAGTGTGCATTTTTTTCAATTTTATAATGAGGCCCTCTCTATTGTTCGTGCCATGATGCACTTCCACGAACATGTGTTGTGAAGATAAGACTTTGATCCCTGTTCTTAAATAAAGCGGGTTGCCCATTTACACCTGATGCCACAGTCGCTATTGACCCCAACATCTATGGAGTTTAGTGGCTAGGATAGGAGCTAGCTTTGACCCATACAATATGCCAGTGCTTCACATTGGAGAAATACAGAAAGTACCATCCGACCCACTGCACAACCTTTTGAGCAAAAGGTTCAAAAACATAAAAAAAGTGTTTCATATTTTAGCTATTTTTCTGCCAATAATATATATATATATATATTTTTTTTTAGCATTTCCTCCCATTTAGGCCAGTTTATTTTAGTGATTTTCCAATATAGTATTACCTTAAAATATTTTTTTAATTTGCAGTCACTAATTTCTATAAATCAGGTATATCCAAGCCACTCTGCCTTAGGGTACAGAGCAAACAAAGCGGCCAGGTTATGGCCATGCTGTGATGAAGGACTGTGCAGCCAATTAGCCCGCAGCTGCCTTTCATTTAATAAATGAAGACCGCACTGTAATAACTATTTTATGATCATTGTATTTAAGTTTTTTTTAATAACTTGGAAAGGAACCTCTTTACTATACGGTAGGTAGTCCTTAAAAAGTTAAAAGCTACACTTTTGAGAAATTCTATGTACATTGTTGGAAGAAAAATATCAATTTGAATGTTACGTTTGAATGACAATAAGAGACTACAAGATACATATTTACTGTAATTACTTGTCTGTCACTGAAATATATAATATTAGGAGAGCCTTTTCCTAACATCCCTAATATCATCAAAGAAATGTATCTGATTTAGAAGCACTACACTACACAGTCTAAGGAATTACTTGTGAACTTGGCACTCAAGTATTCTAATACTTGCAATCCTTCTACCTGAAGCACATATGAATTAAAATTTTGCCTCTCTTATAAAATATCCAGCTTTCTTAACATAAATCATAGCTTGATCTTCAGTCATATGTGTCTATATATCAGATTTCAAATAAGCTGAATTTTTCACAGTAAAAAGGATCAAACAATTCAAGAAAATAAATGGTTGCAATTATTTATCATTCCCTTTCTGCCAGGATTCTGGTAGAAAAAGTAGCAAATTTTGCTGCAGACTTTTAGTGATTTGTACATCTTCTTTTTTGTATTTGTTGTGATGGGGTGCCACGGACTGGCAGCTGACACCGCAGGCACCACCACTGAAGGATCCAACTGTTGTGCTGCTACATCTCTCTTTCTGGTTAGTTTTTTTGTGATTTGCTGCAACTTTTTAAAAGTGGGTGGGGAAATGGTAATTGTTAGCTATGGCAAATAGGTATACACCAGATTGATCAACTCCGACTTTGGAGATTATTAGAGATGAGCGAATTAAAGCCAACGATCCAAATTTCAGGATAAATTTGATTTGCCTTACTTTTTAAAAAGTATATGTACACCTTTAGTGCCATTTTTTTATTGCATTGTACTCATTTTGTGTTAAAATAATTTTTTTTGTTGGTCTTTATTAACCCCTTAGGGACGCATGACGTACCGGTACAGCATGTTTCCTGAGTCCTTAAGGACCCATGACGTACCGGTACGTCATGAGTTTAAAACGGGATTGTGGAAATGCGGGGGTTAATCGGAACAGGATGACCGCTGAAATCATTCATATGACCCCCCCCCCCCCGTATCGGCAATCGCAGCAAACCGCAGGTCAATTCAGACCTGCGGTTTGCAGCGCTTTCTGCAGTTTCTGATCCTCTGATTTAAAATGCCCAAAATAAAGATTTTTCACCCCCTTGTGCAGGGGGTGTTGCAGGCGGTGCGGGAGGTATCCAGTGGTTATATTCATTGGTATCCAGTGGTTATACCAGAGTGTCAGCACATTGCTGACACTGGTATAAACGGCTGACATCTGTGCAGCGATGTCAGCCGTTTAACCCTTTCCATATCGCGGTCCATACAGACCGCTGTATGGAAAGGGTTAACAGTCAGGGAGCTCCCTCCCTCTCCAATCGGGGGGCTGCTGTGCCTTTGCAGCCCCCAGACAGGATGGGGTGACAGAGGGAGGGAGCCCCCCTCCTTACCCTTCACCGTCTGCTCAGTTGTGGCAGACGGGGAAGGTTCCCATGGCAACAGGACGCCTTCTCAGGCATCCTGCTGTCCATGGTGCTGAACAGATCTGTGATAAAGGTACAGATCTGTTCAGACAAAGTGTAAGTAAAATACAGTACAATACACTATATTGTGTACTGTACTATACAGACATCAGACCCACTGGATCTTCAAGAACCAAGTGGGTCTGGGTCCAAAAAATGTAAAAAACTAAAAAATGAAAAAAGTAAAGATAAAAAAATAAACATTTATCACTGAATAAAAAATATAAAAATTTAATACACTACACATATTAGGTATCGCCGCGTCCGTAACGACCTGATCTATAAAACGGTCATGTTACTTTCCCCGCACGGTGAATGCCATAAAAATAAAAAAATTAAAACTATGAGGAAATTGCCCACCTTACTTCCCAAAAAAGGTAATAAAAGTGATCAAAAAAGTTGCATGTACGCCAAAATAGTACCACTCAAACCGTCATCTCATCCCGCAAAAATCATACCCTACCCAAGATAATCGCCCAAAAACTGAAAAAACTATGGATCTTAAACTATGGAAACACTAAAACATGATTTTTTTTGTTTCAATGAAATCATTGTGTAAAAATTACATAAATGGAAAAAAGTACACATATTAGGTATCGCCACATCCGTATCGACTGGCTCTATAAAAATATCACATGACCTAACCCCTCAGGTGAATACTGTAAAAAAATAAAAATAAAAACGGTGTAAAAAAAGCCATTTTTTGTCACCTTACGTCACAAAAACTGCAATAGCAAGCGATCAAAAAGTCATATGCACCCCAAAATATTTCCAATCAAACCGTCATCTCATCCCACAAAAAATGAGACCCTACCTAAGATTAATCACCCAAAAACTGAAAAAACTATGGCTCTCAGACTATGGAGACAGTAAAACATGATTTTTTTGGGTTTCAAAAATGAAATCATTGTGTAAAACTTACATAAATAAAAAAATTGTATACATATTAGGTATTGCCGCGTCCATGACAACCTGCTCTATAAAAATACCACATTATCTAACCTGTCAGATGAATGTTGTAAATAACAAAAAAAAACAAAAAAAAAACGGTGCCAAAAAAGCAATTTCTTGTTACCTTGCCTCACAAAAAGTGTAATATAGAGCAACCAAAAATCATATGTACCCTAAACTAGTACCAACAAAACTTCCACCCTATCCCGTAATTTCTAAAATGGGGTCACTTTTTTGGAGTTTCTACTCTAGGGGTGCATCAGGGGGGCTTCAAATGGGACATGGTGTCTGAAAAAACAGTCCAGCAAAATCTGCCTTCCAAAAACCGTATGGCATTCCTTTCCTTCTGCGCCCTGCCGTGTGCCCATACAACAGTTTACGACCACATATGGGGTGTTTCTGTAAACTACAGAATCAGGGCCATAAATAATGAGTTTTGTTTGGCTGTTAACCCTTGCTTTGTAACTGGAAAAAAAATATTAAAATGGAAAATCTGCCAAAAAAGTGAAATTTTGAAACTGTATCTCTACTTTCCCATACAGTAGTTTATGGCCACATATGGGGTGTTTCTGCAAACTAAAGAATCGGGGCAATAAATATAACATTTTGTTTGGCTGTTAACCCTTGCTTTGTTACTGTAAAAAAATGATTAAAATGGAAAATTTGCCAAAAAATTGAAATTCTCAAATTTCATCTCCATTTGCCAATAACTCTTGTGCAACACCTAAAATGTTAACAAAGTTTGAAAAATCAGTTTTGAATACCTTGAGGGGTATAATTTCTTAGATGGGGTCACTTTTATGGAGTTTGTACTCTAGGGGTGCATCAGGGGGGCTTCAAATGGGACATGGTGTAAATTAACCAGTCCAGCAAAATCTGCCTTCCATAAACCATACGGCGCACCTTTCCCTCTATGCCCTACTGTGTGCTCGTACAGTAGTTTACGGCCCCATATGGGGTGTTTCTGCAAACTACAGAATCGAGGCAATAAATATAGCATTTTGTTTGGCTGTTAACCCTTGCTTTGTTACTGGAAAAAATGTATTAAAATGAAAAATTTGCCAAAAAATCTAAATTCTGAAATTTTATCACCATTTGCCATTAACTCTTGTGGAACACCTAAAGGGTTAACAACGTTTGTAAAATCAGTTTTGAATACCTTGAGGGGTGTAGTTTCTAGAATGGGGTCATTTTTGGGTGGTTTCTATTATGTTAGCCTCACAAAGTGACTTCAGACCTGAACTGGTCCCTAAAAAGTGGGTTTTTGAAGATTTTCTTCTAAACTTCTAAGCCTTGTAACAGCCCCCAAAAATAAAATATCATTCCCAAATTGATCCAAACATGAAGTAGACATATGGGGAATGTAAAGTAATAACTATTTTTGTAGGTATTACTATTTATTATAGAAGTAGACAAATTGAAACTTGGAAATTTGCCATTTTTTACAAATTTTTGGTAAATTTGGTATTTTTTATAAATAATTTTTTTTTTTTACTTCATTTTACCAGTGTGATGAAGTACAATATGTGACGAAAAAACAGTCTCAGAATGGCCTGGATAAGTCAAAGCGTTTTAAAGTTATTAGCACTTAAAGTGACACTGGTCAGATTTGCAAAAAATGGCTAAGTCCTTAAGGTGAAATAGGGCTGAGTCCTTAAGGGGTTAAAAATGATGAGCTGTTTTCCTGCACAGCTTTGAGTTTATCTACTAGCAGAATCTCTATTTTCTCTCTGGTCCATCAGACAGGAAGCTGAGAGCTTCTTATCTCTGCTCTCTTACCGTATAAATAGAAATGATTGAATTGAAGCTGATGAAGTGGAATTCATTACGAATTTGAGGAAAAATTTGATTTGCAACGAATCCGAATTTCTTCGTGTTTTGTGGTAAGGAATGTCAATTTTTCCTCAAATGGTGGCTACATGTGTGAGGACATGGGGCAAGGAAGTCTAGGAAGGTGGGCTGACCCATAATGCCATGCATGCAGCCAATCAGCAGCCAGTCAGCCCTGTGATGTCACAGACCTATAAATATGGCAGCTATCTTAGAATCTGCCATTCACCAGCGTACTTACAGCAGGGAGAGATGCATCTGCAGGTGCTAGGGACAGCGGTAGAAAAACCGTCATTGTTCTAAAAAAATAAATAAAGATTTACAAGTGCAGGGAAATATTATTCAAGGTGTAAGGAAAGGATAGGGAGGAATAATTTCACTACATTTCTGTTGAACAGGGTTCATTCAGGGAGGTGACAGCCTGGGTAATAGGAACATTCCTATTAGACCTTGCAGCACTGACTGGGGACCCAAATTGCCATTTTACAGCTCTGTAGTTCCAGCAAACCATTCTTATTAGGGTGCAAGTGCTGTTTGATACAGGCATTAACAGGGGTTATTACAAGGAATTATTTCTACATCTTATTTGCCCTTGTGCGGTACACTTATCTGTGGTGTAGTTATTTATTGTCAAGCCTTTTGTGATGTGTATTAGCGCAAAAAGCTAAAATACATTCACCGCTCTGCGGTGCATTTATCTGTAGTAAAGGCTTCGGTAGGGTGTTTTAGCGCAAAAAGAAGAAAAAAATTTGTTGCTCAGTGGTGTAGTTATTTCTTGTTAAGCTTTTCGTGACGTGTATTAGCACAAAAAGAAAAAATACATTTGCTGCTCTGCAGTGCAGTTATTTCTTGTTAAGCCTTTTGTGACGTGTATTAGCACAAGAAGAAAAAATACATTTACTGCTCAGCGGTGTAGTTATCTGTAGTAAAGGCTTTTGTGGGGTGTTTTAATTTCTTTTTTATTTATTGATCTAACAGTATGTCAGGCAGAGAAGTGCCAGGCCCAGCACAGGGGAGTGGCAGAGGCCTAAATGTTTCTGGCGTAGGCAGAGGTCACAACAGAGTAAGGGGGCGTGGCATCAGGAGTCGCAGCAAGAGGCCTGAGCTCCTGGTGTCATCTAGCAGTCATGTCTTGACCAACATTCTTGTTTGGTTAACTCGGTCATCCACTTCATCCCAAGTGACATCAGACACCCCCAGCCAGTCGGTGGGTTCGTCAGACACAACCCTTAGTTGGCATGGCCCAGGAGCAGGCCCTGTGCCCTCACCTGTCTTTAACCTGCCTCTGTCCTTTGCTGTTCCCTCACCCACAGAAGTATTGTATGCTGTGGGCTTAGCTCCACTATACAGCAATGATGAGCTACTAAAGGACGGTCAGCAGCTACTGCCCAGCCGAGATCTGGAGGAGACATCCGCCGCTTTCTCTGCTAGGCGGGCAAGTAGTGATGAGGAGAGTGGGGTGGGAGGTGGTGTTGCAAGTGGCCAGAGACCATTGAGGAGGACATCAGTGACGTGCAGACACTCGATGAAGCCGATCGCACTTGAGAGCCGGGTGCAAGAGGGGGTTCATCAGTAGAAGAGGGTGGCAGCTTGCTTGTGAGGCAGCGGCTGAGCCAGCAAGGTAGTAGAATGGCTGGGTGTCAGCAGTGGGAGGTCGGGAGCCAAACGTGCCCAGGGTAGACCACCTGCTTCGCAGCAGCCTACCTGCCCAGGAAGTAGTGGTGCAGGGGTTCATGGAGGCAGCGGCGGTAGCAGTCAGTCAGTGCGGACTGTTGGGGGGAAAATCACCTACTCGGCGGTGGGCAGTTTTTTTTAAATCCGCCGGAGGAGGTGAACATGGCCATATGTATAATATGTGGGCAGAAGCTGAAGCGTGGCCAGGGTGCCAATGTTGGCACCTCGGCCCTGCGTCAACATATGCAGCGTCACCATAAAGTGGCCTGGGAGAACCGTGGCTCCGATGTGGTGGTCCAGCCTGCTGCAGCAACCGCTGCATCACCCAGTGGCACGCTCCCAATTTCATGCAGTCAAGGCTCCACCACCTCAGCCAAAGGGAGCTGTCTGTCGTTACCATCGTCTGCTGTTCTTGATGCTCCTGCTCCTCCTACTCCTCATCAGTCATTTTGTCAGCAATCAATCACCAAAGCGATTGCCAAGAGACAACAGTATGCGTGCACGCATCCAACGGCGCAGAAGCTGAATGTGCTCCTGCCAAGTTGATGGTGCTGCAGTCCCTCCCTTTCCAAGTGGCGGACTCTGCACCTTTCAGAGAACTGATGGCTTGTGCCGAGCCGAGGTGGAGAGTCCCATGCCGTCATTTCTTTAACAAAAAGGCAGTGCTAGCCCTGCACAAACATGTAGAACAGAATGTGGGCCAGTCATTGACCCTGTGTCTGCCAAAGTGAACGGCAGCGCCGAAGTGTGGAGCTGTAACTACGGTCAAGGACAATACATGTCCTTTACGGCCCACTGGGTAATTGTGGTTCCTACATAGCCACAACAGCAACTTAGCCAGGTCATGCCGCTTCTGCCTCCATGTTCTCACGCCATTGGTTCAGAGACAATGTCCGCCTCTGCCTCCTCATCCTCCACCATGTCCTCAGCCTCCACTACAGGGACAAGTCACAGTGCACCTCCAGCATACCACATATGCAGGGCTCTGCGGTATCACACTGTTCTGCACCTGGTTTGCCTTCGCTAACGGAACTCCTCCATGTGATCCATCAAGAAATCAATTCCTGGCTTTCTCCGCGACAACTGAAAATCGGAACCTTGGTGACCGACAATGTAAAGAACATGTTGTTGGCGCTGTGGCAAGGAAGCCTTAGCTATGCACCCTGCATGGCACACATGTTCAATCTGGTTGTAAAGCGGTTCCTGAAGTCTTCCACCCATCTGAAAGACATCCTAAAAATGGCCAGGAAACTTTGCATGCACTTCATACACCACAAAGTACACACTCCTTGAGCTGCAGCGGCAGAACAGCATCCCCAACATAGATTGATATGCGATGTTTCCACCCATCGGAATTCCACCCTCCATATGTTGGACCGACTATATGAATAGAGAAAGGCCATCAACGATTTCTTGATGATGCAGCGGATAGGAGGACTCCTCTGGGTAACTTCAATGTCAGCCACTGGCAGTTCATGCGTGACACCTGCCGTTTGCTCAGGCCCTTTGAGGACGCCACGTGATTTGTCAGTCGCCAGGACTACGGAATGAACAACGTCATTCCACTGCTTCATGTCCTGGATTGGATGCTGGTAACAATGGCTGGACAATGGCCCGATGCATGCTCACTTGCTTGTGTAGTGACAGCCGAATTGTCAGCATTCGGCAGAGAGATGATTTCTAGCTCTGTCTCCACTTTGTTGGACCCTCGATACCGGTCCAGGATGGGGGCCTTGTTTACACCCACTGAGAGGAAGGACAAACTGACAGTATGGACAGTATCCTGCCACCCCACATTGAAGATCCGCTGGACTACTGGGCAGCCAAACTGGATTTGTGGCCGCAACTGGCAGAGTTTGCCCTGGAAAAGCTGTCCTGCCCGGCCAGTAGTGTGACATCATAGCGGGTGTTTAGTGCAGCGGGGGCCATTGTTACCCCAAGGAGAACTCGCCTGTCCACCCAAAATGTGGAGAGACTGACCTTTGTCAAGACGAATCAGGCATGGATCAGTCAGGATTTCCACCCACCAATGCCTGATGCATTTGATTCGATTATCCATGCCCCCTCACCCAAACCTTGAAAAAAGAGACTGGTTTCTTCTGGCTACCTGCCTCATCTACTACTCTGATGCTGCTACCCACCTGATGCCACACAAATCTGATGACACGTGCTTCTTCTTTCACCCACCCTCGTCAGTAGGTACTGGTATTGCCACCCACCGCCCCACTCTGTCACCGGGTCACTTTGTGTTCTCCTGATGCGGCTGCTGCTGCCATCTCCACACTGTGTCACCTTCGCACTCTGTGGTCTCATGATGCTGCTGCTGCTGCCACATCCACACTATGTCAACTTGCCACTCTGTGGTATCCTGATGCTGCTGCCATATCCACACTATGTCACCTTGCCACTCTGTGGTATCCTGATGCTGCTGCCATATCCACACTATGTCACCTTGCCATTCTGTGGTTTCCTGATGCTGCCATCCTCACACTATGTCACCTTGCCACTCTGTGGTATCCTCCTGATGCTGCTGCTGTCGCCACTTCCAGATTCGGTCATTGTGTCACTCAGTGGCCTCCTTATACTGCTTCCAACTCCAGACTGTGTCATTGTGCCACTCGGTTGCAACAAAAGAAAGGAGGTTCTGCTTCGGCACAAGTCCACACTGGAGACAGTCTCAATGGAATGGATAATTCTTCTTTAATGGAAACAACGCGTTTCGGGGATTAAAACTTCACCTTTATCAGGTTTCATAATATTATGAAACCTGATGACTGTCTCCAGTGTGGAATTGCTCCGAAGCAGAACCTCCTTTCTTTTATTGCAACTTCTTCTTTTTGGGGGACTGGACATCCCATCCAAAAGAATACACAGTCTGCGGCTGCAGTTCCGGTAGATACGTCTCATCAATACAAGCCTTCAATAGGGTTGTGCCTATTTTAGCACAACTCCAAAAGGTGAGCCTTCACAATCCTCACTATATTATTTTACCTGCATATACTTACTATCCTATTGTGCGCCCCTTTCTCTTTCATTCTCTATTCCCCTCATTCGCTTGAGAGGAATTTAGATTTGTCCAATACACAAAGATTGTGCCACTCGGTGGCCTCCTCACACTGCTGCCACCTCCAGACCTTGTCATTGGGCCACTCTGTGGTCTTTATGAATTTAACATCTCAGATATTGTGTAAATGGTTGGTTGTGTTTATACTGTAAGATGTCTTCATCAGGATTTATGTGTATATGAGAGCCCAACACTCATGTGATTGTGACTTTGTTTTCTTTAAATACATAATTTTTGAATATGTTGGTAAGGCTGATTAGTCAGCCTGCATTTGTGGGAGGGGCAGAGGCTCTTCATATACGAGCCACACCCTCACTCTCAGGTGTGTGTTTTCAGGTGCAGCTATGCTTTTGAATGACTCATATCTTTACCTGCTTGCCAGCTTACGTTATTAATTTTAGTTAATGTCCGTTATTTTCTGTCACGTTTCCCTTCGTCTTTTCAGGTCATGCAGTTGAACTATTGGGGTCACCTTCCACGTCGGACAGGTCTCGTTCCTAACGATATTTCGCCTTGCATGTTATTCAGGCCACGTAGTTTATCTTGGGTATCGCCTGCCACATCTGTCAGGCTCATGGTTTAATTCACGTGCACCTTATTCATGTCACTTTTCATAGTTATAATTCTAAAAAAAAAAAAAAAAAAAAACTCGGCCCCATGGCTTCGGGGGCCCGACGACTGCTTCGGCCCCATGGCTTCGGGGCCCGACGACTGCTTCGGCCCCATGGCTTCGGGGGCCCGACGACTGCTTTGGCCCCATGGCTTCGGGGGCCCGACGACTGCTTCGGGCCCATGGCTTCGGGGGCCCGACGACTGCTTCGGTCCCATGGCTTCAGGGGCCCGACGACTGCTTCGGTCCCATGGCTTCGGGGGCCCGATGACTGCTTCGGTCCCATGGCTTCGGGGGCCCGACAACTGCTTCGGCCCCATGGCTTCGGGGGCCCGACGACTGTTTTCAAACCTGCTGGGCTGATTGCCTGGTTGGTTGTCCATCTGTGCATCTAGGCTCATTTGGCCCCTATGTATCGCACACATACCTGCTTCCCTAATTTTCTAATAATCCATGTTGATCGCTCCATGTTGATCCATGGCTTTGGGGGCCCGACGACCTGCTTCGGCCCCATGGCTTCGGGGGCCCGACGACCTGCTTCGGCCCCATGGCTTCGGGGGCCCGACGACCTGCTTCGGCCCCATGGCTTCGGCCCCATGGCTTCGGGGGCCCGACGACCTCGGCCCCATGGCTTCGGGGGCCCGACAACCTGCTTCGGCCCCGTGGCTTCGGGGGCCCGACGACCTGCTTCGGCCCCGTGGCTTCAGGGGCCTGACGACTGTTTTCAAACCTGCTAGGCTGATTGCCTGGTTGGTTGTCCATCTGTGCATCTAGGCTGATTTGGCCCCTATGTATCGCATACATACCTGCTTCCCTAATTTCCTAATTATCCATGTTGATCGCTCACTTCATGTTTTGACCGCAAACTGGTCCGGTTCGCCCTACAGCATTATTGTCATGTCTTACACAGATATTTCGTCTTTCTTTAATTGTTCAGGTCCTGCCAGAGCAAGAACAAGTAGGGCAATTCGCTCTAGCATTTCAGTCTCTGATCGTAGTCGATCATATCTTGTCAACCAGGTCCCTGCGCAAAGTCTTTGCCTTTTTACCACGACCAGGAATTCATTTTCGCCAGTAGCTTCATTGCATTGCATTCCCTCACTCATGGGAGGGCATAGACAGAACTTGTATATTATGGCTTCATAGCTTCTTGCCCCACTAACCTCCGACTCCCTACAACCACGTTGAATCGGATTTTGGACAAGGTCCCGCATTTTCTCACGGTAGAAGATTCAGATAGTAGGTCGGTCTTCACGTCTCAAGCGTAAAAACAATTCTCAGGGGCGCACAGTAGAACAAAGCGCGGATAGCTGTTGTCTGGGGAACTATTCAAGGATTCTCTTCCTATCTACATAGTTCTTTTGGCCCTCATTCCTGCATAGTCTAGGCCAGTGGTCAGCAACCTGCGGCTCTAGAGCCACATGCGGCTCTTTAGCCCCCTGATATTGGCTCTTCCAGGTGCGGGCTCACATGTACAGTGCGATAGCATTTTCGTTGCCCATAGCAAAAATAGGTAGGAGGGTGAAGACCAGGAAGCGGTGAAGGCTCTCTACTCACCGCTTCCTGGTCCTCGGTTGTAGGCTGTGCAGGGCTGCGCACAGTGTGAGGCGCTCTGTGACGTCACTCTGTGCACGCCAGTTCACAGCACAGCCGACAGCAGGAGGAACACAGAGCGCGGGTGGTGAGGAGCAGCGGCATCCAGAAGCCGGAGAGGTAAGTGCTTTTTTATTTTATGAAACTTGGGGCTGATCTGAGGCAATGAGGTGATGAGAATCATAATGGGGGATATGAGCGGCATCATGGATGATGAGAGGCATCATGGATGATAATGGTGATGATGAGAGGCATCATGGTTGATAATGGGGATGATGAGAGGCATGGGGCTCTTATCTGAGGTCTGATTGAGGGGGTCATTTACTTTGGGGTCTGAGCTGACATCTGATCTCAGGGAGGTCTTATTCACATTGAGGTTCTGCTTAAGTGCTTGAGGCATAAGGTCACTGACTTTTTGAATGTTCGTATTGTGCTTCAAACAATACCTTCATGCGAATAGGGGTTCTAAGTTAGTCTCCAACCTTATTAAGAACCAAAGAAATAAATCCTTTATTCAAGCCATCAAATCAGCCTCAGGCCCCCGACTTATTAATACTCCAGCGATAGCTCAGGAGTTTTGCTCCTTTTATTCAAATCTGTATAACCTCCCAATACCCCTCACCAGCCAGCAAATCGAGAAACGCACGTCGGAGTTCCTTAGCTCTATTAACATCCCAAGAATTTCTGAGGTCGATATACATCAGCTGCTTCAACCGTTTACAACGGAAGAGGTAGAAAAGGTTCTAATGTCTATCCCTTCAGGCAGGAGTCCCGGACCTGACGGTTTTCCAAGCTCATATTACAAAAAGTATAAAGATATTTTAGTCCCACATTTTGTCACAGCATGCAATCTCCTCCTTACAGGTGGCTCTATGACCCCACAAGCCTAGGAAGCGCACATAACGATTATCCATAAAGAAGGGAAGGATAAGGAAGCATGTGGAAGTTACAGGCCAATTTCACTGCTGAACACCGATTTGAAGTGATGGGCTAAACTGCTTAACAGCAGGATGTCAGGGTTGCTCCCTGGGCTTGTGGGTGAAGAACAGGTAGGTTTCGTTGCAGGTAGAGAGGGTAGGCATAATATCAGTAGAGTCATACATGCGATCACCCACGCCATCAAATCTAAGTCCCCTCTTGTACTCCTGGGCACAGATGCGGAGAAGGCGTTCGATAGGGTTAGCTGGGCCTATATGGAGAAAGTACTACAAGCCTTTGGCTTCCCTGAAGGCCTCATCAGAGCTGTCTATACTCTATACTCTGCACCATCTGCGAGAGTACTAGTCAACGGCACCCTATCGAACGCCTTCCAAATTAGAAACGGTACTCGTCAAGGATGCCCATTATCCCCCACCTTGTTTGTACTCACCCTAGAGACGCTTCTTCTTAAGTTCCGCCAATCCCCCACGATCAAAGGAGTGAAACTAGGCAGATTTACTGCTCCTGATGATTTACTGCTCCTGTTGTCAAATCCTGAAGAGGCTTTGCTGGAGGTTATGCAGATTTTCGAAACTTTTGGGGTTATCTCAAATTTTAAGATAAATTTTGATAAGTCAGAGGCCCTTGGCGTTTCCCTCCCAGCTGTCCTGCATACTAAGGTCAAAGCCCTCACACCATTCAAGTGGCCTACACAAGCAATAAAATATTTGGGGGTGACGATCCCGATGGACCCCAAGTTGTTGTTAAGTCTTAATTTCCTCCCGCTACTCTCCAAAGTCACCTCTATTCTCTCTAAGAGCAGCTTTCCTTTCCTAACCTGGCTAGGCAGGAAAAATGTCCTCACCACCTACAGCCTGCCGCTGATAATGTACACCTTGAGAGCCCTACCCATATCGGTACCTGTTAGTTTCATTAATAAACTACAATCCATCATGAGCAGTTATTTGTGGGATAAGAAGCGCACTAGAATGTCCTTTCGCCTTCTTTCCCGAAGAAAGAAACATGGGGGTATCTCCCTCCCTGACCTATCAACCTACAGTCATGTGAAAAAATTAGGACACCCTTTGAAAGCATGTGGTTTTTTGTAACATTTTTAATAAAAGGTTATTTCATCTCCGTTTCAACAATACAGAGAGATTAAAGTAATCCGACTAAACAAAGAAAACTGAAGAAAAGTCTTTTCAAGATCTTCTGTAAATGTCATTCTACAAAAATGCCTATTCTAACTGAGGAAAAAGATAGGACACCCTTGCCCCTAATAGCGAGTGTTACCTCCTTTGGCTGAAATAACTGCAGTGAGACGGTTCTTGTAGCCATCTACCAGTCTTCGACATCGGTCTGAGGAAATTTTACCCCACTCCTCAATGCAGAACTTTTTCAGCTGTGAGATGTTTGAGGGGTTTCTTGCACGTACAGCCCACAGCATCTCAATGGGATTCAAATCTGGACTTTGACTTGGCCATTCCAGGACTCTCCATTTCTTCTTTTTCAGCCAATCTTTGGTTGATTTACTAGTATGTTTTGGGTCATTGTCATGTTGCATGGTCCAGTTCCGCTTCAGCTTTAATTTTCTAACTGATGGTCTCACATGTTCTTCAAGCACCTTCTGATACACAGTAGAATTCATCGTGGATTCTATGATGGTGAGCTGACCAGGTCCTGCTGCAGCAAAGCAGCCCCAAACCATGACACTTCCACCTCCATGCTTCACAGTTGGTATGAGGTTCTTTTCTTGGAATGCTGTGTTTGGTTTACGCCAAACATGTCCTCTGCTGTTGTGTCCAAATAATTCAATTTTGGACTCATCTGTCCAAAGAACATTATTCCAGAAGTCCTGGTCTTTGTCAACTTTATCTCTGGCAAATGTCAGTCTGGCCTCGATGTTTCTCTTGGAAAGCAAAGGTTTCCTCCTTGCACACCTCCCATGCAAGTTAAACTTGTACAGTCTCTTTCTGATTGTAGAGGCATGTACTTCTACATCAACAGTAGCCAGAGCCTGCTGTAGTTCTCGAGATGACACTTTAGGGTTTTTGGAGACCTCTTTTAGCATCTTGCGGTCTGCTCTTGGGGTGAACTTGCTGGGGCGACCAGTCCTGGGCATGTTGGCAGTTGTTTTGAAAGCCCTCCACTTGTAGACTATCTTCCGGACAGTGGAATGGCTGATTTCAAAATCTTTTGAGATCTTTTTAAATCCCTTCCCAGACTCATAGGCTGCTACAATCTTTTTTCTGAAGTCCTCTGACAGCTCTTTTGCTCTCACCATGGTGCTCACTCTCACTTCAACAGTCAGGAGCACACCAAACTAAATGTCTGAGGTTTAAATAGGGCAAGCCTCATTCAACATGCAGAGTAACGATCTACTAATTATGTGCACCTGGTGTGATATACCTGTGTGAGATCTGAGCCAATTTAAGAGGGAATACATGTGAGGGTGTCCTATCTTTTTCCTCAGTTAGAATAGGCATTTTTGTAGAATGACATTTACAGAAGATCTTGAAAAGACTTTTCTTCAGTTTTCTTTGTTTAGTTGGATTACTTTAATCTCTCTGTATTGTTGAAACGGAGATGAAATAACCTTTTATTAAAAATGTTACAAAAAACCACATGCTTTCAAAGGGTGTCCTAATTTTTTCACATGACTGTATATACAGGCTATTAGTTTGGAAAGGTGGCTTAAACTGGCCAGACAAGAGACATTCTGTATGCATGTAGATTTAGAATTGGCCCTGTTGGGTAAGGAATTGTTCCATAGGTTATGGACACCTGAGAGGACAGGAGAAGGGACCAAAGTAGATAGCGTACTCGCCAGAGGAATGCTGCATATTTGCCATAAGTCTTTGGTCTTAACATCTGCTCAGGACAAGATTTCTCCCTTAGCTCCTATCTCAGTTATCCCCACACTACTGTTCCCACAAATTAAATCTCCATCAGACATTTGGCTATCAATGTCACTTCACAGATTAGGAGATTTGAAAGGGTTACAGATCACTTCCGACTTCTATACTGCCCTCTCGGGTGTACCTGCCCTTGGTAAAGATTTCATTCAAAGAAATGACTTTGAGAATGCTTGTAGGCAGTTTATGATTTCCAAATTTACCCCTCTCCCTGATCCATCATGGTTGGAGAATTATGTTCTGCTGCCAAATTTACCTCATAAATGCACCACCCTCATTTATAGGCAGATTCTAAGTGAGAGCTATTCTAGCGTACTGCCCTGGGTTGCTGAGTGGGGAAAAGAACTCCACCTTGAATTTAGTGACACTGACAGTAAATGGATTCAGAAATCTTCGCACGGCTTTTCCAAGTGCATAAAAATTCAAGAAAACTCTGTTAAGACAGCGTTGCGTTGGTACAGAACCCCCGAGTTCCTTTTTTTCAAATTTCAAAAGAGATTTCAAACATTGAGGTTCTGATTAGTGGTCTGACCTGAGGTGTAATGAAAAATATTTTTTTCCATATTGTCCTCCTCTAAAACCTATGTGCGTCTTATAGGGTAAAACGGTGTGGAGTGAAAGAAGATGTAGTGTCGAGGATTGAGAAAGGTATGTTCAGCTGGTTAGGAATACCCTTATGAAGTAAATAACAATGTACCTTCCTATATATTTGAAGTTTAAAAAATTTGGCTCTCAAAAAAATAAAAATCGCTGTTTTGTCGATATTTGGCTCATTTTACTAATAAGGTTGCCCACCACTGGTCTAGGCAGTTGGGTTTCGGTCCCACGATCTCCTGACGCTAGGGCATTGCCAGTACTCGCACTAGAATCAAACTTTACAAGTTTCAGTTGGTTTATGATCCATTTCACAACGTATTCTCGGTCCTCCATTCCGCTTTGGTGCAGTATCCGCAATATTGAGCATCATGTCTCTGGCCTTGTCATCCACAAGATGGGTTGTAGGTTTCCTACTGGTCTTGCCTCACATACCCCGAATTTTCGCTTTAGATCCCGGATGCCTTGCAGTTGGCTTGGGGATTAGTTTGTACATGCCATTCAAATTCCTTTTCTACCCTACTTGGCTTGGTTTTTGCCCACTTATAGGCCTACCCACGATCATGGCTTAGGGCACACAACAAGCCATTTAGTCAGGTCAGCTAAGACACGCCTAGCTGGGTTAGGTTGTTCCCGTTGTTTTCTCCCTAGGGTTCTTCGGATACCTCTTGGCCGTAGCCATGACCACAAGTTGGTAAGGCTGATTAGTCAGCCTGCATTTGTGGGAGGGGCGGAGGCTTTTCATATACGAGCCACACCCTCACTCTCAGGTGTGTGTTTTCAGGTGCCCCACCCTCCCTCCCTTATCTCCTCATTTCCACAGGGTATGCCCACTTATAGGCCTACCCACGATCATGGCTTAGGGCACACAACAAGCCATTTAGTCAGGTCAGCTAAGACACGCCTAGCTGGGTTAGGTTGTTCCCGTTGTTTTCTCCCTAGGGTTCTTCGGATACCTCTTGGCCGTAGCCATGACCACAAATATATATATACACTCACCTAAAGAATTATTAGGAACACCTGTTCTATTTCTCATTAGTGCGATTATTTAGTCAACCAATCACATGGCAGTTGCTTTAATGCATTTAGGGTTGTGGTCCTGGTCAAGACAATCTCCTGAACTCCAAACTGAATGTCAGAATGGGAAAGAAAGGGGATTTAAGCAATTTTGAGCGTGGCATGGTTGTTGGTGCTAGACGGGCCGGTCTGAGTATTTCACAATCTGCTCAGTTACTGGGATTTTCACAACCATTTCTAGGGTTTACAAAGAATGGTGTGAAAAGGGAAAAACATCCAGTATGCGGCAGTCCTGTGGGCGAAAATGCCTTGTTGATACTAGAGGTCAGAGGAGAATTGGCTGACTGATTCAAGCTGATAGAAGAGCAACATTGACTGAAATAACCACTCGTTACAATCGAGGTATGCAGCAAAGCATTTTTGAAGCCACAACACGCACAACCTTGAGGCGGATGGGCTACAACAGCAGAAGACCCCACAGGGTACCACTCATCTCCACTACAAATAGGAAAAAGAGGCAAAATTGGACTGTTGAAGACTGGAAAATGTTGCCTGGTCTGATGAGTCTCGATTTCTGTTGAGACATTCAAATGGTAGAGTCCGAATTTGGCGTAAACAGAATGAGAACATGTATCCATCATGCCTTGTTACCACTGTGCAGGCTGGTGGTGGTGTAATGGTGTGGGGGATGTTTTCTGGGCACACTTTAGGCCCCTTAGTGCCAATTGGCCATCGTTTAAATGCCGCGGGCTACCTGTCATGCCCTGCTGTGACTAGGTGCGGAGGTCGGCCAGAATAGCAGCACGTGTTTAGTGTTTGTTTTGGAGTCGTGCTGGATCCGCCTCCCATCAGGTGCACTGGGTGGGGTCATTAGTTTAAATGGCTCTCAATTCCAGTGCTCTGAGCGGGTTATAGATATCAGTCTGGCCTTGGAAGCAAGCAAGGAAGGAAGGTTGTCTGTTCCAGCTCAGAAAAGATAAGTGTGGTTTCTGTTTTTGTTGTTTGCTGTCTAGTTGTGTTTGTGTCATCTCTCCCATCCAGGTTCTGTGCGAGCAGGCTGCTCCTATTTCCCCTTTTCACAATCTCAGGAAATCTAGGGTGTTTTAGCCCAGGCACGGGGACACATCATTCCTACCACCAAGGTCTGAATGTGGGCTGAGCAGTGCAGGGAGAGAGGTCAGGGATTAGCTAGGATGTGACCCTTCCCGTACTTCTCGCCTAGAGCCTGGTTGCTGGTTTATCTGTGTGTCTGAGTGCTCGTCCGCCGTGACACTGCCTGAGCATTGTTTCTGACCATGTCCATCCCTTCGTGACCACCATGTACCCGTCCTCTGATGGCTACTTCCAGCAGGATAATGCACCATGTCACAAAGCTCAAATCATTTCAAATTGGTTTCTTGAACATGACAATGAGTTCACTGTACTAAAATGGCCCCCACAGTCACCAGATCTCAACCCAATAGAGCATCTTTGGGATGTGGTGGAACAGGAGCTTCGTGCCCTGGATGTGCATCCCTCAAATCTCCATCAAATGCAAGATGCTATCCTATCAATATGGGCCAACATTTCTAAAGAATGCTATCAGCACCTTGTTGAATCAATGCCACGTAGAATTAAGGCAGTTCTGAAGGCAAAAGGGGGTCCAACACCGTATTAGTATGGTGTTCCTAATAATTCTTTAGGTGAGTGTATATATACAGTGGATATAAAAATTCTTCACACCCCTGTTAAAATGTCAGGTTTCTGTGATGTAAAAAAAGAGACAAAAATAAATGATTTCAGAACTTTTTCCACCTTTAATGTGACCTATAAACTGTACAACTCAATTGAACAACAAACTGAAAACTTTTAGGTAGAGGAAAGAAAAAATATAACGTGGCACATTTTGACTTGGCAAGATTTGCCCACTCTTCTTTGCAAAAACACTCAAAATCTGTCAGATTGCGAGGGCATCTCCTGTGCACAGCCCTCTTCAGATCCCCCCACAGATTTTCAATCAGATTCAGGTCTGGGCTCTGGCTGGGCCATTCCAAAACGTTAATCTTCTTTTGGTGAAGCCATTCCTTTGTTGATTTGGATGTATGCTTTGGGTCGTTGTCATGATGAAAGATGAAGTTCCTCTTCATGTTCAGCTTTCTAGCAGAAGCCTGAAGGTTTTGTGCAAATATTGACTTGTATTTGGAACTGTTCATAATTCCCTCTAGCTTAACTAAGGCCCTAGGTCCAGCTGAAGAAAAACAGCCCCAAAGTATGATGCTGCCACCACCATGCTTCATTGTGGGTATGGTGTTCTTTTGGTGATGTGCAGTGTTGTTTTTGCACCAAACATATCTTTTGGAATTATGGCCAAAAAGTTCAACCTTGGTTTCATCAGACCATAACATCTTTTACCACATGCTTTTGGGAGACTTCAGATGTGTTTTTGCAAAATGTAGCCTGTCTTGGATGTTTTTCTTCGTAAGAAAGGCTTTCGTCTTGCCAATCTACCCCATAGCCCAGACATATGAAGAATACGGGAGATTGTTGTCACATGTACCACACAACCAGTACTTGACAGATTTTCCTGCAGCCCCTTTAATGTTGCTGTAGGCCTCTTGGTAGCCTCCCAGACCAGTTTTCTTCTGGTCTTTTTATCAATTTTGGAGGGACGTCCAGGTTTTGCTAATGTCACTGTTGTGCCATATTTTCTCCACTTGATGATGACTGTCTTCACTGTGTTCCATGTTATATCTAATGCCTTGGAAATTCTTTTGTGCCCTTCTCCTGACTGATACTTTTTAACAATGATATCCCTCTGATGCTTTGGAAGCTCTCTATGGACCATGGCTTTTGCTGTGGGATGCGACTAAGAAAATTTCAGGAAAGACCAACTAGAGCAACTGAACTTTATTTGGGGTTAATCAGAAGCACTGTAAATGATGGCAGGTGTATGCTGACTCCTATTTAACATGATTTTGAATGTGATTGCTTTATATCAGTATGTAAGTTGTGAGTTTTATAATTTTTGAAGGTCTTGAGTACTGTGATGGTATTTGATTTATTTTTAACATTAGTTCCTCCCCTATGCCATGCTAGGAAGTTTTGCCTACTCTCTTAGGTGGTGAATGAGATTGTCCCTTCTCTCTCTCACAATGGACCATGGCACTTGAGGGGTTAATGTTCATGAACTGAGTTATCTCTGATCATGGACACTGCCAGTATGTGTCTGCTGTATAACACAACAGTCACCAGCCGGCTATGGCACCCACTCAGCTCCTGACCAGTCGCCATGTATAAAACCTGCCTTTCAATCACACTCATCACTAAGCCCACTAAAGTGACTCTGGGTTTCATCCCCATTAAAGTGAGTCAGGGAACTCAGAGGAGGGCTATATCTCTTACACACTTATTGACAGTGTGAGGTTGTATGGTTGGTGGGGGAGAACAGTCCTCCCTGAGAGAACACTAATAAGTGTATGGGTAGAGGGGGTCACCACTCATCTCCCTAACACAGGCCAGGCCCAAGTCACATAGCCAGCACCAACTTGTGTGCTGCACTGTCCTGACCTAGGAAACAAATTGTTTGGCTGAGGTTTAGCCAACCAGGCCTAGGCTTATTTCACTCCGCAACGCATATTAGATCGTTCTATGCTGTGTGTGTGAGCATTATGCTGGCGGCAGCTGCGTGAGCTACATATAATTCGAAAGATACGGGTTGGGGATTGCTGCTGTAGACATAAACTTTGATACTCCACGTACTTCTCTTGTATTCTGCCTGCATAACATTGCATAGACAGACAGGATGTTATGTCAGACTAGCAGCACTCTGGTTCTGTAGCATTTAGCATAATGTAACCATCCACATCACTACTAGAGCTCTGACATCCTTGGTTGCTCATAAGATAAGCTGCATATTACATTGTTGAGCTCATGCATTCATTTGGTGCAGGTGCATTCATACTTGGAATTGTGTAGTTACCTGATACGGCATATCCCGCACATGCACAGTACAGATTCCTGGAAATGACAGCAAGCTTTGGCTAAGTCTCTACATAACTTAGGCACATCTAGCACAAGCACAGGGTTATTCAGACCAGCATCTAAAACTCAAGTCTTAATAAATGACCCCAATAGTTTTTAGACACTATAATAGATGACCGCTATGTTTGCTATGACGATGCATTGAGGAAGTAGTTACCGCTTTATATACTTGTATGTTTTCCTTTTTTTATTGTTGGGAAATAATTTTGCGTTTTAAACATTTTCACAGTGTTTATTTCAATTATGAAATTTTGGTGGATTTATTTTTTATTTGGAATCATTTTCCCAGCATTTTAAAAGTCTAAAGTGAAGCCTTTAGCGAAATAACCCAGATGAACGTGTCATATAGAAAGCAAGCTGTGTTTTGATAGCAATGCCACTGATCCCGAACATGCTGCAAAAACACCACATACCAAAATGCTGTGCATGCAGGCGTTTTATATATTTCAATATAGACTTTGAAGTAACATCTGGCTAGAGTGTGTTTGGCCAGAAAAGACTTACAGAAAACAACATGAAGAGCCACTGAAAATATGTTGAAACTGTGTGTGAAACTAGCCTTAAACTGGCTATACACATTATGGGTGTAAATTGTCACTGGCTTTACACCAGAAAACTGGCCTGCAAAAGCTGCCAATATAAACCTCTTTGTGGCCAGGTTCCACAGCTCTTGACATTTTTCAGAAAAGTGGGTGGTATGTAGCCTGGACGTAGTGTAAGGGATTGTAGTCTTGGCTGCCTGTCAAATTTACTATAATTTTTACCACAAACATAAATCACAGCTCAATCTACATCATGCAAGCTACAACACAGGCATTGCATTCCTTGTAGTGGAGAATTCGGGGTGTACCTAGCCTTTCTGCCGCCTGAAGCAAAATCTGAAATAGCACCCCAACCCCCCCAATGACAATTTCTAAAGCTACTTTCACACTAGCGTTTAAGTTTTCTGGTATTAAGTTTCGTCATAGGGGCTCAATATTGGAAAAAAATGCTTCTAGTTTTGTCCCCATTCATTGTCAATGGGGACAAAACTGAACTGAAAAGAACAAATGCTCCAAAATGCATTCCGTTCCGTTTAGTTGTGTTCCCAGACCGGGGAGCAAACCGCGACATGTTGTAGATTGCTTTCCGTCCTGGGATGTGGAGCCGTCATGATCCCCAATGCAAGTCAATGGGGACGGATCAGTTTTCTCTGACACAATCTGACACAATATAAAACGGATCCGTCCTCCATTGACTTTCAATGGCGTTCATGACTGATCCATCTTGGCTATGTTAAAGATAATACAACCGGATTCGTTCATAACAGATGCAGATGGTTGTATTATCAGTAACGGAAGCGTTTTTGCTGAATCCTGATCCAGCAAAAACGCTAGAGTGAAAGTAGCCTTAACCTAACCCCTTCTCTCCAGTCCTACTGTTAAAGACATACTTGGAAAACATTACATACAGTGCTACAAAACATACAGGGTAATACAGCGCCACATACTGTGCCCACTGTGCTTCCCAATACTATACTGCAAAAAGAGATAATCCCCCTTCCGCTGCCCCTCTCTTGCCCCTACCTCATGCTGCCTGAGGCAATCGCCTCACCTCGCCTCATTGGTTGTGCACCCCTGGGAGAATTAGGTGCCATAAGTATGGACCATTTAGTAGCACACTTTGCACCTTAATACTACTGATAGGATATAGTTTAACACACTAGAAAATATATTAAAGTGTGACTGCCATTTCACTACCAAAAATTAAATTCCTAACATATGTGATGCTGAAGGGAAGATATTCATGAAGCTTTATTTTCCAGTTAAAGGGGTTCTGCACTTTCAATTAACTGATGATCTATCCTCTGGATAGATCATCAGCTTCTGATCGGTCGGGGTCCGACACCCGGGACCCCCGCCGATCAGCTGTTTGAGAAGGCAGCGGCGCTGCAGCAGCGCCGCGGCCTTCTCACTGTTTACCGCCGGGCCGCCCGCCCACTGACGTCACGACTTGTATCAAGTAGAGTGGGCTCGGCTAAGCTCCATTCAAGTGAACAGAGCTTAGCCGAGCCCACTCTAGTTGATACAAGTCGTGACGTCAGTGGGCGGGCGGCCCGTCTGTAAACAGTGAGAAGGCCGCGGCGCTGCTGGAGCGCCGCTGCCTTCTCAAACAGCTGATCGGCGGGGGTCCCGGGTGTCGGACCCCGACCGATCAGAAGCTGATGATCTATCCAGAGGATAGATCATCAGTTAATTGAAAGTGCAGAACCCCTTTAATTTTACCTTTCTGATTTCTATTCAGCCCTTAGCAACCCTATTTCTCCGTGCCTCTATTTCAGCATCTTCCTAAGATGGCCTCTGCTGCACTTCCTGTGGTGATCTTTGCAATGTCTTTGAGGCCGTCCTGTATTTCCCTCACTTCCCATAACCCCTTGCTCTCCTCACATGACCAATCAGAATGCAGATAACCTCCCCCACTACCCCAGAGCAGTGTGTATCCTCTCACATACAGCTAACCAGTACTAATTAGCAAGCATTTGTTTTAACCTCTTAATAGTCACCTGTCAGCTCTGCAGCTGCTCTCTCATTCTCCTCCACACTGATAGGGAGCTGGGCGGCTGCTTTCGCTGCTCAGATCTCTGGTTATATTGTTTGAAAGCTGACATTCCAAGCTTTCAGACGATACCAGAATGACAGCAATCTGTTCAGTACAGGGGAAGAGATCACTGATAGAAATCGGGATGCTGTGAATGCAGCTGAAAGTGAAAGTAAATGCAGGTTTTACCCGTGATTTATTCCCGACTCGATTTCTAACAGTGATTTCTCCTCTGTTGCTTGGACTTTAGCTGTCATTCTGGTCTTGTATGAAAGCCTGGAATATCAGTTTTCAAACAAGACCAGTTGCATATTTCTACTACTGCTAAAATTTAGGAGATATCACATCTAAAGCAGCCCTCCCCCCCACTTTCTGCCCGACCCCAGGCACTCAGGGCTGTGCTCCTCCATCCAGTGCTCTCCCCGTCTCTGGTTTATATCAGAGAGGAGACGGCTGTACATGACAACACTGTGAGAAGAGGTCTGCTCAATGTGAAAGTAGCACACATTCCTGGGAGTTATTATAAGGTAAAACTGAAAATGATTACATTTTAAAGCACAAAAGCACTTATACAGCAGGGTGTACTATACTATTAGGGTATAAAAAAATGAAACAGCAGTTACTCTTTAACACCATATATAAAGGAATAAAGAAATGAGGCACAGTTCACAGGTTTGACAGATTCATTTTCAACCGAAAAAAGAGACCTGCTAGTGTAGAAGGTTCCAGGATTTTTCTTGTTCTCATGTTGAGAATGCGGTATAGAAGACTGCATTATTAGATCATCTATGAACATTAGTGAGACTTATAATAAAAGCACTATTAAACCATACCTTGAGGCTTTTTTACAGCCTCAGTGAAGTCTTTGCTCTGATGGGTCACACGACAAAAATATGTGTCTTTGTTCCAGCTTTCTATAGGCACATTCAGCAGGATGCTCCCAGAATACATTCCATTTTCCTGCTTCATTGATGTGAACACATTGTCCTTATTATCTAATATTTTCCCATTTTTTAACCACACGAGGTTTGAGGCCTGTGGCCAGCAGTTGTTAATGATGCACAACAATGGGATAGAGCCTGTTGACATATTGCTAGCTCCAAAAGATGTCACAATGTCTGGAGATCTTGGCTCAATAATTTTATCTAGGAGTAAAAAATAAAAAAAGTAAAGCATACGATTGTTACAAAATAGCAGGGTGTTTTGTTAAGTTTTGAAATAAAACAATTCTCAGCTATAACTTAGGGCACCTGTCACCTTAAAATGATGTCTCATCTGAAGGCACCATGTTAAAAAGCAGGAGAAGCTGAGCAGAATGATATACCATTTTGTAGGAAGAGATTGATTATTATTGTAACTTATTGATTGAAATCCTTACTTATAGGACCGCCCACTGGACTCCTAAACCCAGAATGAGCAGATATTTGAATTAGTAAGTTAAAAGGTATAATGAATCATTCTCCACAAAACTATAAAATTAATCTGCTTTATAATAATTCAGCTGTAATGAGTGTTTAGGAGCTGTTAGGAGCATAGAGAAGTGCTACACATGTGAGTCAGAGCAGCTTCCTGACTGTTCAGTGTAAAACAGAAAACAAGAGCAAGAGAGTCTGCAAATACTATATATATATATATATCTCACAGTTAGATGTTACTACATAAAGAAACGTACTGTACAGGGTACTGGGTGGTCAGAAGTCCTGCTTTCTGGGTTGGCTGCAGGGGCCTGGCCTAACAGGATCGGGGCGTGGCTTAGTGGGTAGGAGCGTGGTCACAGTGCGGGACTGAGTAGTCACCCCAGTACAGGGGCTCTGAAGGCTTTTATTACAGCCAACTTCTGACAGGAATTAGCTGTTTGTAGAGATGGAACAACCATGAGATTCCTGTCAGAGTTGGAGTGGGGAGCGGGGAGCTGGCCACTGACAGTAGCAGACTGCACATGCGCTGCTCTTACAGAGTAGGAAAAACAGCAGAGGCGCAACTACACTGCTGGCATGGACGAGCTTGCTCTCAAGCTCCTCCATGTCTCGTGCAGCCATTTGGCTGCAAGGTAGAGCAGGGCTCAGGGCTCACGGCTTAAAATTGAAGAAAAGCCTGCCTGCCACACAGTAGGGGAAAGTATTTAGAGAGTGGAAAACCCCTTTAAGGTTTAGCCACCAAGAAGTGGGGTCGCTCCTTTTCGGCGCGGGTGCTACGCTTGTAGGCAGGGGTAGCTAAGAGAGAAATCGGGGATAAGCAGCCTGACTCCAGCAATTAATGGTTTAGACCCCACTTTAAACCAGGAATGATGACTATTGGATCCCTTATGGCAACGGACTGTGAGTAAAAAAAGGTTAGGTGGAATACATCCATGCCCTATTCAAGTCCTTAAAGTTGATAGAGCTCCTGTTTATAACTTGATACCAGATTGGGATTTTAAGTGTAATACATTGCGGACAATAGAGTGGGATTTTAAGGGAAGCCATTAAACATTATATTTTAAGAAGGGTTATTATTTAATTTCTGTGATTGCTCATTTTAGGGGAACAGCAAAGGGTCTGCAGGGAACGGGCTGTTCTCATGAACGTGGGGGTCCCAGCATGAGGACCCCCACCAACCTGATAGTTATCTCCTATTTTGTTGATAGGGGTACCAGAATACCCCTTTAAAGTTTCTTATCACCACCTGTACCATTTATCTATGGAAAAACTGAAATAACAGATTTGCTTTTCGTCTACAGTACATTGCAATTTATAAAAATCACCATTGTATGTAACACTTTTTACTCAAAATCTATTTTTACTCAAAAACTTCCTGGCACTCACTGACACCTGGATGTTAGACTCTGCCCCTGCCTCTCCTGTTAGGCTCCATACACACATCCGCAATTCCATTCCGCATTTTGCGGAACGCAATTGCGGACAAGAATAGGCATATTCTCTTAGTGCCGGCAATGTGCGGTCCGCAAAATGCAGAGCGCACATTGCCACTGTCCGTGTTTTGCGGATCCGTGGATCTGCAAAACACACTCGGATGTGTGAATGGACCCTAACTCTGTAACCTGTTCAACTCTCAGTCCAGGTAATAGGAAATATGGGGAATATGTGTATTTGTTTCCCCACAAAGATTTTTAACCCCTTAAGGATCCTGCAATATTTTACCTTAAGGACTAGTCAATTTTTTGCTAATCTGTCATGTGTCACTTTATGTGGTGATAACTTTAAAAAGCTTTTACTTATACAGGCCATTCTGAGATTGTTTTCTCATCACATATTGTACTTCATGACACTGGTAAAAAGAAATAAAAAAATTTATAAAAAAAATACCAAATTTACCCAAAATGTGGAAAAATTAGCAAATTTCCAAATTTCAATTTCTCTACTTTTATAATAGATAGTAATACCTCCAAAAATAGTTATTACTTTACATTCCCCATATGTCTACTACATGTTTGGATTATTTTGCGAATGCCATTTTATTTTTTGGGGACGTTAGAAGGCTTAGAAGTTTAGAAGCAAATCTTGAAATTTTTCTGAAAAAATTTCCAAAACCCACTTTTTAAGGACCAGTTCAGGTCTGAAGTCACTTTGTGAGGCTTACATAATAGAAACCACCCAAAAATGACCCCATTTTTAGAAACTACACTGATTTTACAAACTTTGTTAACCCTTTAGGTGGTCCACAAGAATTAATGGAGATGACATTTCTGAATTTCACTTTTTTGGCAGATTTTCCATATTAATAAAAAAAATTCCATTAACAAAGCAAGGGTTAAACACCCCATATGTTGTCGTAACCTGCTGTATGGGCACACGGTATTGCACAGAAGGAAAGAAACGCCATATGGTTTTTGGAAAGCAGATTTCACTGGGATAATTTTAAGCTGTCATGTCACATTTGAAAACCCCCTGATGCACTCCTAGAGTAGAAATTCCAAAAAAGTGACCCCATTTTAGAAACGACACCCCTGAAGCTATACAAAACTGTTTTTAACCCTTTAGGTATTCCACAAGAATTAATGGAAAATAGAAATGAAATTTCAGAATTTCACTTTTTTGGCAGATTTTCGATTTTAATCCATTTTTTCCAGTTACAAAGCAAGGGTTAACAGCCAAACAAAACTCAATATTTATTACCCTGATTCTGTAGTTTACAGAAACACCCCATATATGGTCGTAAACTGTAGTATGGGCACACGGCATTGCGCAGAAGGAAAGGAATGCCATATACTTTTTGGAAGGCAGATGTTGCTGGACTGGTTTTTAGACACATGTCCCATTTGAAGCCCCCCTGATGCACCCCTAGAGTAGAAACTGCAAAAAAGTGACCCCATCTTGGAAACTAAGGGATAAGGTGGCAGTTTTGTTGGTAATATTTTAGGGTACATAGGATTTTTGGTTGCTCTATATTATAGTTTTTGTGAGGCAAGGTAACATAAAATAGCTGTTTTGGCCCCATTTTTTATTTTTTGTTATTTACAACTTTCATCTGACAGGTTAGATCATAGGGTATTTTTATAGAGCAGGATGTTACAGATGCGACAATACCAAATATGAGGTTTTTTTTGGTTGTTTGTTTCAGTTTTACAAATATTTTTTAGTGTCTCCACATGCTGAAAGCCGTAGTTTTTTTAAAATATTTTGGGCGATTATCTTAGGTAGGGTATAATTTTTGTGGGATAAGGTGACGGTTTGATTGGCACTATTTTGAGGGGCATATTACTTTTTGATCGCTTGCTATTACACTTTTTGTAATGTAAGGTGAGAGTAAAAGGCTTTTATTTTTTACGGTGTTCACCTGAGGGGTTAGGTCATGTGGAATTTTTATAGAACAGGTTGTTACGGACGCGGTGATATCTAATATGTCAACTTTTTTATATACTTAGGTTTTACACAATAACAGCATTTTTTAAGCCGATTGTCTTAGGTAGTGTATCCTTTTTGGTGGTATAAGGTTACGGTTAGATTGGTACTATTTTGGGGGGCATACACCTTTTTGATAGCTTGGTGTTGCACTTTCAGTGATGTAAGGTGACAAAAAAAAGTTTTTTTAGCACAGTTTTTATTTTATTTTTTTGACGGTATTCATTTGAGGGGTTAGGTCATGTGATATTTTTATAGAGCTGGTCATCACGGATGCGGCAATACCTAATATGTCTACTTTTCTTTTTTCCCTATTTTTTACAATTTTGTTTTACTTTATTTCGGGAAAAGGACACTTTTTTTTCACCTAAAACTTTTAATTTTTTTTGTAAAACTTTAGTTCTTTTACTTTTTTCTACACTTCTTTTTTGTCTCACTCTGGGACTTCAACTTTTGGGGATCTGATTCCCTTTACAATGCATTACAATACTTCTGTATTGTGATGCATTGGCTGAAAGTGTATTACAGACTTTAATACACTTACAGCCTGTTTGCCTGTGACATCCAGGGGGCTGGTTCTCACAGGTTCTCCCGGAAGGCAGCCACAATACCTAAAGAAGGCATCGGGCTGCCTTCCCTGCCATCAGGTCCCCATCACAGCAGCGCTAAGACCTGATGGAAGCTCCGATCCCCGCAAGGACATCACACGCGCTGACCACGGCACATCAAGTGATTTCACCGATGCCAGCGCATGCAGCAGGAGTCCGGCTATCAGTGACTGCTGGACCCCTGCCATGGATCGGGCGGCCGCATCTCCTGCACCCGCCCGATCACAGCACCGTACTTGTACGGCGCAGGTCCTCTATGGGTTAAAGGCCACACAATCAGATTCTACTACATATTGCAGTCATTAACCAGCCTCCGTGCTTGGCCAGTCTCTTTATTGATCACTTTGCTGCCAGACTCCCACATTTACTTTCCTGTGAATTATTCACACCCTTAGCCTCATGCACACGACCTTTGTTGTGTTCCGTGTCCGTTGTTCCGTTTTCTGTGATTTTCTGCGGACCCATTGACTTTCAATGGGTCAGTTGAAAACTCGGCTAATGCACCGTTTGTCATCCGCGTCCGTGATCCATGTTTCCAGTCCGTCAAAAAAATATGACCTGTCCTATTTTTTCCACGGACAACGGTTCACGGACCCATTCAAGTCAATGGGTCCGTGAAAAAACACGGAGGCACACAAGATCGTCATCCGCGTCCGCACGTCCGCGTCCGTTTTTTTCCTATCATTTGCAAGGCAAACTTGACTTAGATTTTTTTTCACTTTCCTTCATGTCTGGTGATCCTCCAAAAATCAAGGAAGACACACGGAAACAAAAACAGAAACGGATCACGGAACAACGGAACCCCGTTTTGCGGACCGTGAAAAAATACTGTCGTTTGCATGAGGCCTTAGGCTGGGTTCACACAGGCGTCACATTTTGGCTCAGGATGCATCCCGGTTGCATTGCGGCAAACCCGCACGAGTAGGTACGCAATTTCAGTCAGTTTTGACTGCGATTGCGTTCCATTGTTTAGTTTTTATCGTGCGGGTGCAATGCGTTTTTCATGCGCGTGATAAAAAACTGAATGTGGTACTTAGACCCGAACTTCTTCACTGAAGTTCGGGTTTGGGTTCGGTGTTGTGTAGATGTAATTATTTTCCCTTATAATATGGTTATAAGGGAAAATAATAGCTTTCTTTAATACAGAATGCTTAGTAGAAGGTAAATTGAGAGAGGAAAAAATAAAATAAAAATTAACTCACCTCCTCCAATTGATAGCGTAGCTGCTGGTCTCCTGTTCTTTCTTCAGGACATGCCAAAGGACCTGTGGTGACATCACTGAGCTCATCACATGGTCCATCACCATGGTGATGGATCATGTGATGTATCATGTGATGAGCACAGTGATTGCAATGCATGGCCACTGACCGTGGGGCAGGCCCAAAGGGATTGCAAACCCATTTACTAAAATGGGTCCGCGATCCTTCCGTTCCGCAAAAAGATAGAGCAAGTTCTATCTTTTTACAGGGCGGAAGCACAGAATGGAACCCCAGAAAGCACTCTGTAGTGCTTCCGTAGTGTTCCATTCCGTTCTTCCATTCCGCACTGTTCTGCATCTCAGGATTTATGGACCCATTGAAATTAATGGGTCCACATCCATTTACGTTCTGTTTTTTGCGTTACGTATACGGATCATATACGGAACCATTCATTTCAATGGATCCGCAAAAACAACGGAAGGTACTCCGTATGCCTTCCATTTCCGTATTCCCATATTTCCGTTCAAAGATAGAAGTTGCATAACGGACAAGGATAGTACTGTTCTATTATGGGCCAGATGTTCCGTTCCGCAAAAAATAATAGGACATGTTCTATCTCTGAATGGAACGGAAATACGGAAATGGAATGCATACGGAGTACATTCCGTTTTTTTGGCGGAACACTTAAAAATTAACGGTTCCGTATACAGAACGCAAAAAAACAGAACGGAAATGAAAAAAAAAAACGTTTGTGTGCAAAGGCCAAAGACATACGGTCGTGTCTAAGAGGCCTTAGGGCTCATCCAGATATCGTATAAATGGGTCCGCATATGTTTTACAGAACAGATATGGACCTATTCATTTCAATGGGGCCATAAAAGATGCGTAGTTCTGTTCCGTGGCCCTGCAAAAAAGATAGAGCATGTCCTATTCTTGTCCGTGGACAAGAATAGGTATTCTTATTATAGTGCTGTCCATGTGAGGTCCACAATTTGTGGAACGCACTCGGGCCAGTATCCGTGTTTTGCGGATTCGCAATTAGTGGACCGCAAGACAATACGGTCGTCTGAATGGGTGATTTCAATATTGACATTGAAAAACTGCTAAACTTTTCTACCTCATTCTCTCTAAGGCAGTCTCAGATCACTAAGTTATCACCTGAATGCTGTATGTATTGTACTGTATGACTTCAGAAACTCATCTTCCCTATCCTTTCACCTCCTGAAAACCCTCCACTTGCATGAATAGAAATATACCTGACATCAACTTGGCCCATTTATAAACACCCCAAAAACTCTCTCCCATTTCCTGCCTCTCCTTCTCAAACCAGACCACAGTCCACTATGATCTTACTCCCAATACTTTCAGGTACTGTAAATGGCAACCTTAGTATACAAAGATGACGTTCTGCATGTCTTGAGGTTCTGTCATACTCTCCGTAAAATATCCCATAATCCTCCTCATTTTCTCAGAAGAAGCTAAGGCGAAACATACGTTGGAGTTATCTTCCTCCCCTGGTTGGTAGTATTCTTATACATGCATGTTGTTAGGGTTTTACCTGGGGTTGGCTTGGCAATATTAGTACCTGGAACTTTTTAAGCCAGGTACATCTCAATAAGTTAGAATATCATTGAAAAGTTAATTTATTTAAGTAATGCAATGCAAAAAGTGAAACTCATATACAAACCGGATTCCCAAAAAGTTGGGACACTATACAAATCGTGAATAAAAACTGAATGCAATGATGTGGAGGTGCCAACTTCTAATATTTTATTCAGAATAGAACATAAATCACAGAACAAAAGTTTAAACTGAGAAAATGTACCATTTTAAGGGAAAAATATGTTGAATCAGAATTTCATGGTGTCAACAAATCCCCAAAAAGTTGGGACAAGGCCATTTTCACCACTGTGTGGCATCTCCCCTTCTTCTTACAACACTCAACAGACGTCTGGGGACCGAGGAGACCAGTTTCTCAAGTTTAGAAATAGGAATGCTCTCCCATTCTTGTCTAATACAGCCTCTAACTGTTCAATCGTCTTGGGCCTTCTATGTTGCACCTTCCTCTTTATGATGCGCCAAATGTTCTCTATAGGTGAAAGATCTGGACTGCAGACTGGCCATTTCAGTACCCGGATCCTTCTCCTACGCAGCCATGATGTTGTGATTGATGCAGAATGTGGTCTGGCATTATCTTGTTGAAAAATGCAGGGTCTTCCCTGAAAGAGATGACGTCTGGATGGGAGCATATGTTGTTCTAGAACCTGAATATATTTTTCTGCATTGATGGTGCCTTTCCAGACATGCAAGCTGCCCATGCCACACGCACTCATGCAACCCCATACCATCAGAGATGCAGGCTTCTGAACTGAGCGTTGATAACAACTTGGGTTGTCCTTGTCCTCTTTGGTCCGGATGACATGGCGTCCCAGATTTCCAAAAAGAACTTTGAATCGTGACTCGTCTGACCACAGAACAGTCTTCCATTTTGCCACACTCCATTTTAAATGATCCCTGGCCCAGTGAAAACGCCTGAGCTTGTGGATCTTGCTTAGAAATGGCTTCTTCTTTGCACTGTAGAGTTTCAGCTGGCAACGGCGGATGGCACGGTGGATTGTGTTCACTGACAATGGTTTCTGGAAGTATTCCTGAGCCCATTCTGTGCTTTCCTTTACAGTAACATTCCTGTTTGTGGTGCAGTGTCGTTTAAGGGCCCGGAGATCACGGGCATCCAGTATGGTTTTATGGCCTTGACCCTTACGCACAGAGATTGTTCCAGATTCTCTGAATCTTCGGATGATGTTATGCACAGATGATGATGATAGATGCAAAGTCTTTGCAATTTTTCGCTGGGTAACACCTTTCTGATATTGCTCCACTATATTTCTGCGCAACATTGTGGGAATTGGTGATCCTCTACCCATCTTGACTTCTGAGAGACACTGCCACTCTGAGAAGCTCTTTTTATACCCAATCATGTTGCCAATTGACCTAATTAGTGTTAATTGGTCTTCCAGCTCTTCGTTATGCTCAAATTTACTTTTTCCAGCCTCTTATTGCTACTTGTCCTAACTTTTTTGGGTTTTGTTGACACCGTGAAAATTTGAATCAACGTATTTTTCCTTTAAAATGATACATTTACTCGGATTAAACGTTTGATCTGTCATCTACGTTCTATTACAAATAAAATATTGACATTTGCCATCTCCACATCATTGCATTCAGTTTTTATTCACAATTTGTTTAGTGTCCCAACTTTTTGTGAATCCGGTTTGTATCATAGATATTAATTAGACACACAGTAATCTATTTCAAACGTTTATTTCTGTTAATGTTGATAATTATGGCTTGCAGCTAATGAAAACCCAAAAGTCATAGGATATTATATTAGACCCTCCACTTGCATGAATAGAAATATACCTGACATCAACTTGGCACATTTATAAACACCCCACGAACTCTGCCATTTCCTGCCTCTCATGCAGAAACCAGACCACAGTCCACTATGATCTTACTCCCATACTTTCAGGTACTGTAGATGGCAACCTTAGTATATACAAAGATAACTTTCTGCATGTCTAGAGATTGTCATACTCCCCGTAAAATATCCCATAATCCTCCTCATTTTCTCAGAAGAAGCTAAGGCGAAACATACGTTGGCGTTATCTTCCAAAAAGTGAAACTCATATATCATAGATATTAATTACACACAGTAATTTATTTCAAGTGTTTATTTCTGTTAATGTTGATGATTATGGCTTACAGCTAATGAAAACCCCAAAGTCAGTATCTCAGAAAATTTGAATATTATATAAGACCAATTAAAAAATATATATTTTAATACAGAAATGTTGGTCTACTGAAAAGCATGTACATTATATGCACTCAATACTTTTGCATAAATACTGCATCAATGCGGTGTGGCATGGAGGTGATCAGCCGTGTGCACTTCTGAGGTGTTATGCCCAGGTTGCTTTAATAGCGGCCTTCTGCTTGTCTGCATTGTTGGATTTAGTGTCTCTTGTCTTCCTCTTGACAATATCCCATAGATACTCCATGGAGTTTAGGTCAGGCGATTTTGCTGGTCAATGAGGCACAATAATACCATGGTCATTAAACCAGGGATTGGTACTTTTGGCAGTGTGGACAGGTGCCAAGTCCTGAAGGTAAATGAGATCAGCATCTCCATAAAGCTTGTCCGAAGAGGGAAGCATGAAGTGCTCTAAAATGTCCTGGTAGATACCTGCGCTGACTTTGAACTTGATATAACAGAGTGGACCAACACCTGCAGATGACAAGGCTTCCCAAACCACCACTGACTGTGGAAACTTCACACCGAATGTCAAGTGTTTTGATATCTTTACATTTTCCATTGTATGCTGTATGGGCTGGTTGTCGGATACGTATGGGTGTGTGTCTAGGTCCATGTGTTGGTATGGCAGGGCACATTCACCTGGGTCTCGTGCGTACTGGCTGCGGATACTTGTCGGTGCCGTGTGTTGTGCGTACTGGCCGTATTTGTGTGATCATGACCATTGTGGTTGCATCTCCTCTCTGTTCAGCAAGGCAGGGGTTAATTGCCATTGCTTGCAGTCTACCTTGTAGGGGTTAATGCCTCTTTCTCTTCGTGTGCACCTGTCTTACTAATGTGCCCATTAGGCTATATTAATTCCTGAGTTCTGTCATTGGTCTCTTGAGTGCTATGACCAGCCTAGGTTTTGCATTCATGTCATGTCTTTTCTTCTCTTGTCTTTCTCGTCTGCTGTACCATGTTTTGCCTTGTTCCTTTTGGAATCTGTCTGTGTCCTTGTCATAGTCAGTGCCCTAGTTCTGAGATCAGCAGCCTCTGGCACCACAGCTGTGGTGAAACTAGTTCTGGTAGTCTGTTCCTGTATTCCGTGTCTCCAAGTGCATGAAGTCTGGTGTCTGGATACCTAATCTGTTCATCTGCCAGTGCTCCGTGTCTTGTCTGTTTCCTGCATTAGTGTTTGCCTTGGATTTGCCTGTGCTCTGGTTCTGTATTATGTCATGTCTGTGTTCCTAGTGCTTTGCACTGTAGTTTCTGTCTCGAGAAGGTAAGCTGCCAAGTACACCTGGGACCATTCCAGAAGGTAGTAGTCTGGTTGCAGGGTGAATACTGAGGTGGTGCTACAGTAATGCCCTTAGGTTTTGGCCTAACATCAAACCAGGTACTTAGCACAGTATTCATGATCCGTAATATCAATAACCATGCTTGTGTGTCTCTCTATTGTTCCTCCAGACTCTGGGACCCTGATTTCCAAATGAAATGCATTTGAAAACAGGACTTTGGACCACTGAGCAGTCCAGTCCTTTTTCTCCTTAGCTCAGGTAAGACGCTTCTGACATTGTCTCTGGGTCATGAGTGGCTTGACACAAGGAATGAGACAGTTGTAGCCCATGTCCTGGATACATCTGTGTGTGGTGGCTCTTGAAGCACTAGCTTCAGCCACTGTCCACTCCTTGTGAATCTCCCTCAAATTCTTGAATGGCCTTTTCTTGACAATCATTTCAAGTGTTATCCTGTTGCTTGTGCACATTTTTCCACCACAATTTTGCCTTCCGTTCAACTTTCTGCTAATATGTTTGTATACAGCACTCTGTGAACAGCTATCTTCTTTTCCAATTACCTTTTGTGGCTTACCCTCCTTGTGGGACCATTTAAAGGCTTTAGGAAATCTTTGCAGGTGTTTTGTGTTGATTAGCTGATTGATTGTGACACCATGAGTAGTGATGAGCAGACCCGTGGATGTTCAGGCTCGGCCAAACTTCGGGTCAAAGTTCGGGTGTGGGACCCAAACTTGACCAGGACTTGAACCTGAACCCCATTGAAGTCAATGGGGACCCGAACTTTGGTGTACTAAAATGGCTGTAAAATAGTCATGGTAAGGGCTAGACGGCTGCAAACGGAAGCAAAATGGGCATAAGAGCCGGACAATTGCCCTGCAAACAAATGTGGATAGGGAAACTTTGCAGTTCGGATTCGCTCAACATTAACCATGAGTCTATAATATTGAATCACAATATTCAAATTTTCTGACATACGTTTCATTAGCTGTAAGCCATAATCATCAACATTAAGAGAAATAAAAGCTGGAAATAAATCATTCTGTATGTAATGAATCTATATAATATATGTTTCACTTTTTGAACTGAATTATGGAAGTAACTTATTTTTTCAATGATATTCTAACTTATTGAAATGCACCTTTATATGCACTTTATGCTATTAGGTACCTTCCTTCCAGGGGCGTACATAGAAATCACTGGCCCCATAGCAAGTATCTAAATTGGGCCCTCAGGCCCTATTCACAGCCCCTCCAACTACCTGTTCCTGGCCAGTATATACAGCAGGATACTGATATGTGAGGTATGAGCTATAAATTACAGCTCGTACTTCACATGTCAGTACACTGCTGTATATACTATGTATCTTATTATACTGCAGCTATCGTACCTTATAACAGATATATCAGTACACTGCTGTATATACTATGTATCTTAATACACTGCAGCTATTGAACCTTATAACTGATATATCAGTACAATGTTGTATATATTATATATCTGGACACACTGCATCTCTTATACCTTGTACCTCACATATCAGTACACTGCTAGGTATACTACATACATGTGTCCACTGCATCTATTATACAGTATAATAGATGCAGTGTGTGTAGATATGAGCAAAAATATGGAATGGGGTGCAAATGAAGAGAAAGGAGGACATCCTCTTACCACTCCATTCAAGTCTCAGTGGACAGCTCATCCTGCAGTTCTTCTCCATGCTATTGTAGGTTGAAGGACCTGTGATGATGCTCTGTGAAGTTTCTTTACTAGGAGTACTTAACCTATGATGCTAAAGATTGTCATCACAGGTCCTGCCAGATGCTCCTATCTAACCTGGAAACTATACCATTTTTTGTGCAGTTTCTTTACTGGATGTACAAGACCTAGGATGACATCATCACAGGTCCTTTAGCTTTCTCCACTGATGATAGGGATACCATACTGCACAGTAATGAGTGTAATCAGGGGCCGGGGACTTTGGTTTGTTTGAACTTTTCCCCATGGGCCCCATAGCAGCTGCGTGGTCTGCCTCTATTGGAGGTACACCACTGCTTCCTTCTTGCTGCCAGTTTAAAAGATTGTATTTCCATTTTATTTGTTGTACTTATTCCTTTGCATTACATATCATTATAATAGATCACTAGAGAGGTGTATGATATATTTTAACATCCACTGTGTATGTACAGTATTTTTCCACATTTTGAAGGGGTTTTCCAGGATTTTAATATTGATGACCTATCAGTGGGGGTCCGACACCTGGCACCCCGCCTATCTGATATCGATGATCCTGAGGATAGGTCATCAGTATTAAAATCCCGCAAAACCCCTTTAATGTATTTTATTATTATTCTGATTGTTAATACAGATCTATTTTTAATATAAGATGTACTGTATGGTGATTTTCTGTAGGTGTATATAGCATAAATATATTCATGCGGTGGACTATTACATCATTTCTCTAATTTCCCTCAATAGTGATTTTGGTGTTTAACCCATCAATCTTGGACCGTCTCTATATTTGAATCTGTAACAGAGAAAGAAGTATCTGCGCTTCACCCTCTGGACACCGAAAACACCTTTCCTCTTGATCCCATTCTTTCATTATGTCAACTTCTTTCTCTCATCTGGAATATTCCTTTGTGTAAGGCCTCATGCACACGACCGTTGTTTGGGTCCGCATCCGAGCCGTCGTTTTGGCTTCAATGGGGCGCAAAAGATGCGGACAGCACTCCGTGTGCTGTCCGCATCCGTGGCTCCATTCCGCGGCCCTGCTAAAAAAAATAACATGTTCTGTTCTTGTCCGCGCTTTGCGGACAAGAATAGCCATTCATATTGCCGGCGCCCGTTTCGTTAAGCAAAATGCAGAAGGCAACACGGCTGCTTCCGTTTTTGCGGATCCGCGGTTTGCAGACCGCAAAAAATGGCAAAGTTGTGTGCATGAGGCCTTAGTATGCACACACTATAGTTGACATAGTTTTACTCCTAAAATAAGTAAAAATGTTGGCACATTTTTTAGTACATAGGGCTCATTTAGAGCACTTACTTTTCTGTGATGCCATGCCCTGTTTTCACAAAGGGGCAAAGCATAAATGTGCTGCAAAGAATGCACGCCAGTTTTTTGGTGAAAAATGTGCCAAAATACTGGTGCATTTTCAATTGTATATCTACCTCATTTTCCCTGAGGAGGTTGCACATGCTCAGTTCAATCCTTTAATTGCCACCAGCTATATCTACTGGTAGAAGCTGTGACATTTAGGCTTAGTTTACACAAACGTGTGTGATCTGTGGCCGTATTGCTGCCCGCAAATTGCGGGCCGCAATACACGGCCACAGTTCCGTGTGCATTCCGCATCACGGATGCGGACCCATTCACATCAATGGGTCCGCAAATCCGAAATCGCGGAACGGCCGCACGGGACGGGACCCCTCGGAAGCACTATGGAGTGCTTCCAAGGGGTTACATCCCGTACCTCCGTTCCGCAAAAAGATAGAACATGTCCTATCTTTTAGCGGAACGGGCGGATCGCGGACCCATTAAAGTGAATGGGTCCGCGATCCGATGCGGCTGACCTACGGCCGGCGATCGTGCATTGCAGCCCGCTTTGTGTGAACTCGGCCTTACAAGGAGAAGGACACTTCCTCTGAGCCAGCCTGAAGAGACTCTAGCAGAGCAACTGGAGAAAAAAATGAGTTGAGCTCTGGTCTCATATGAGGTACAGGGGTGGTTCAAGCTTTGTCAGAAAGAGATTGTCATATCCTATATTAGGGATCAGCAACCTCGGGCACTCCCGCTATTGTGAAATTACAACTCCCAGCACGCTACATTCTTCTTTTTTGGGGAGCTCTGAGAACAGCCAAGCAAGTGTGCATGCTTGGAATTGTAGCTTCACCACAACTGGAGTGCTGAAGGTTGCTAACCTCTCATTTATGTGCTGTCTGAATTTAATTTTTTACATCTATTATACCATAAATCTATAGGGGTGCAGAGCCGGACCCCTGCTGGATGCGCCAGCATCGTTGAAATCACTGATGCCGGCGTATTAACTCTTGATGTGCCGTGGTCCGCGCCAACCGCGGCACGTGCGATGTCCATGCGGGGATCGGAGTTGCCATCGGGTCTCCGCGCTGCTGTGACGGGGACCCGATGGCAAGGAAAGCAGCCCAATGCCTTCCTTAGGTATCGTGGCTGCCTTCCGGGAGAGTCTGTGAGATCCAGCCCCCTGGATCTCACAGGCAAGCAGGCTGTAAGTGTATTACACTGGTAATACACTTACAGCCAATGCTTTACAATACCGAAGTATTGTAAAGCATTGTAAAGGGGCATTGTAAAGGGGATCAGACCCCCCAAAAGTTGAAGTCCCAGAGTGGGACAAAAAATAAAGTGACATTTAAAAAAAAAAAATTTGTTTTACCAAAAAATGTAAAGTTTCAAGTAAAAAAAAAAAAAAAAAGCATCCTTTTCCCAAAATAAAGTTTAGAAAAATAGGGAAAAAATAGGGAAAAAAAGAAAAGTAGACATATTAGGTATCGCCGCATCCATATCGACCGGTTCTATGAAACTATCACATGACCTAACCCCTTTCAAAACATGGAGACACAAAAACATTTTTCTGGTTTCAGAAATGCTGTTAAAACGAAATAAAAAAAAGTATACATATTAGGTATTGCCGCGTCCATAACAACCTGCTCTATAAAAATAACACATGACCTAACCCCTCAGGTGAACACCGTAAAAAAAAATGGTGTAAAAAAAATCTATTTTTTGTCACCTTATATCATATGCACCCCAAAATAGTGCCAATCCAACCATCATCTCATCCTGCAAAAATGATACCCTACCTAAGACAATCAGCCAAAAACGGAAAAAAAAAATAAAAAAAAATAATAGACATATTAGGTATTGCCACGTCTGTAACAACCTGCTCTATAAAACTATCACATGACCCTCAGGTGAACACCGTAAAAAAAAAAAAAAAGGTGTCAAAAAAGCCTTTTTTTGTCACCTTACGTCACAAAAGCGATCAAAAAGTCATATGCACTCTAAAATAGTACCAATAAAACCATCATCTCCTACCAAAAAAAATCCCTACATAAGTCCCTACATGAGTCCCTACATAAGACAGTCGCCCAAAAAATAAAAAACGTACGGCTTTCAGAATGTGGAGACAATAAAAAATCTTTCTTTTAAGAATGTTTTATTATGTAAAACTGAAGCAAACAACCCAAAACAGTAGTCATATTTGGTATTGTCGTGTTTGTAACAACCTGCTCTATAAAAATAGCACATGATCTAATCTGTCAGATGAATGTTGTAAATAACAAAAAATAAAAACTGTGCCAAAACAGCTATTTTTTGTTACCTTGCGTCACAAAAATTGTAATATAGAGCAACCAAAAATCATATGTACCCTAAAATAGTACCAACAAAACTGCCACCTTATACCATAGTTTCCAAAATGGGGTCACTTTTTTGGAGTTTCTACTCTATGGGGTGCATCAAGGGGGGCTTCAAATGTGACATGGCAACTTAAAATAATCCAGTGAAATCTGCTTTTCGAGTATCCGTAGTTTCAGGTGCTGCACATCTTGTATCTTCACAGCATATGCTGTGAAGATACGAGATGTGCAGCACCTGAAAACTACGGATACTGAAAGCCTGTGCTAGCATTTCTACTGCGGTGTTGCTATCAGTGTGTGAAGAGTGGGAGAAAAGGGTTGCATTGACAATCCAACACAATGGGCAGCACATTGAACACATTTTATAAGTGGTCAGAAACTTGTAAATAACTCATGAAAGAATGAAGTTACGTTAAAACCAAGCACACCGTTGTTTTTATTGTGAAATTCCCAATAAGTTTGATGTCTCATGACCCTCTTCCTATTGAAAAAACAAAAGTTGGATTCAAAATGGCCGACTTCAAAATGGCTGCCATGGTCACCACCCATCTTGAAAAGTTTCCCCCCTCACATATACTAATGTGCCACAAACAGGAAGTTAATATCACCAACCATTTCCATTTTATTAAGGTGTATCCATATAAATGGCCCACCCTGTAGTTGGTATAGAGTCAGAGAAAAGTATCATCCAGCCCGAGCCCTTGTAATAAATCAGGTGCCAGTCCAGAGAGCCTGTCTAAGTCTACAGGCTTAGATAATGTGGGCCATTATAACATATAGCTTTTGTTCACATTAAATGGCTTCCATAACATCATAGAAACATGTCAGATTTCATAATCATTAGGTGTCTATGTGCTGGGACCAACACTGATCGCTAGCATTTGTATATCAAGAAGCCCATGTATTCTTCTTGCCCAAAGGATTCCTCTATTGTTGGTGTCCACTGTGACATTTTCAGTCAGGCTAGTAGCTGTGACATCACAATCATGTTTCTGCCATGTAAACTCCTGTGACATCAGAGGTGATCTCATAAGGCCTCTTGCACACGGGTGTCACGGATTTGGTCCGGAGGCGTTGCGGGTGCATTGCGGGAAACCTGCACGCAATTTCAGTCAGTTTTGTCTGCGATTGCATTGTTCAGTTTTTTCCGAGCGAGTGCAAAGCATTTTAATGCGTTTTGCACACGCGTGATAAAAAACGGAATGTGGTACCTAGACCCGAACCCAGACTTCTTCACTGAAGTTCAGGTTTGGGTTCGGTGTTCTGTAGATTTTATAACATGGTTAGAATGGAAAAAGATAGCATTCTTTAATACAGAATGCTAAGTTAAATGTCTATTGAGGGTTAAAAAAAAGAAAAAAATTACTCACCTCAACCACTTGATCACGCAGCCGTTATCGTCTTCTTTCTTCTTCTTGCAGGACCTGCAAAAGGACCTGCGCTGATGTCATCATGCTCACCTCGTGGTGAGCACGGTGACGTCAGCGCAGGTCCTGCTGAATGAAGATAGAAGGTAGTCTGCGGGGTGAGGGGGGGGGGAGATACATGGCACTGCTATTAATTGTGAGGACGCCATACCCAAAAGAGGAACCTGTAAATGGTTACAGACTGCTATCCAGTTGAATGCTATAATGAATGATCACACTGACAGTCTGCACACACTGTGGCTGATATTGTGTGCTGTACAATGGCGCTAGATTGTATGAGGTCAATAGCAAATCCTACTGAGCGGAGTAGTGCCTGATATACCTGCACCAGAGAAATATAATTGTTTGCCTGTTGGTGTAACTGCTATGTATAGTGTGTCTGTCTAGAGTTGTACCCGCCAAGGGATTGTAAAGGACTGTTGTGTTGTCACCATTAAAGAGGACCTGTCCCCTCTCCTGACAGGCCTGTTTTAATAGCTTCATGCATTCCCCGTGTAATAACAATTCTGGAGCATGCCTGAATTGCAATTCTGCCTCAGTTTTATGGGTTTACTTATTTACGGTGTTCTCTATGTGGTAAAACTAAATGTTATCTTCTTTCTTCGAGTTAGTACAATTAAATCATAGTTTTCTTCGTGTTTTAATACAAAAAAACTTAAAAACTTTGTAAAATTATTTTGTATTGCATTGCGATGTTTTGACCTCCATAACTTTTTATGTCTACGGAGCTGCGTGAGGGCATATTTTTTGTGTGGTGATCTGTAGTTATTATTACTGATACCATTTGTATCATCACAGACAATCGAGTGATAATATTGCTAGGACGTTCCCCCATGGCCTGATAGGTGCGGGTCCTGCACCTATCTCGTAAACGAAGCCTTGAAAGTCACGGAGGGTGCACTGTTCATGTGTGGCTACTCTCCATTTATTTCTACTGGGCCGCCCGCTCGGCTATTTCCATCAGCCCCATAGAAATGAATGGTAGCTGTGGCCGCCCATGAGCCGTGCAGCCTCCGTCACCTTCCCCGCTCCCTTCTCGGTGTAGGTGCGGGTCCCAGAGGAGGGACTTGCACCTATCAGACAATGGGGGCATATCCTAGCATGATACTACCCCTTTAAGCAGACTTTCAAGGGTGATTAAGGGTATAATAAACATAGATCAAACAGGTTTTATACCGGGCAGAACGATATACTCAAATATAAGAAGGTTGTATTTAAATATCGAAGCTAACAGAACAGAAGCGGGGGAGAAAGCCGTATTATCACTGGATGCCCAAAAGGCATTTGACTGTATTGAATGGGAATATTTATGGGCAGTATTAAAAAGGGTCGGTATAGGGGAAGGATTTATAAGATGGATACAGTTAATATATCAGGATCCGCGGGCCAGAGTGATGGTGGATGGGAGCTTGTCCCTTCCCCCTGCCCTATATCGGGGCACTAGGCAGGGATGCCCTCTCTCTCTCCACTATTATTCGCCATTGCGATTGAACCTATGGCAAGTATAATAAGAAACGATAGGGAAATTAAAGGCTTTCACTATGATGGAGGGGAAGAAAAATTGTTAATGTACGCGGATGATATTCTGTTATTTATGCACAATACTGGAGACCAGTTTAATAGAGTTATAGATATAATAGACAAGTTTGGTTGTTTTTCTGGTTTAAATATTAATTGGGGGAAATCATATATGTTGATGTTGGGAGATGCACAACCACAGGGGTTCTTGAAGGTGCAGGTGTTGGGAAAACAAGAAAACTTTAAATATTTGGGGATACAAATTTCCGGAAACATAGGAGAATATGAAAAATTAAATGTACTTCCCCTAATAAAAGAACTTAGGGCCAAAATACATGTCTGGCGTAGATTACCAATTTCAATACAGGGTCGGGTAAACCTAATAAAAATGGTTTTTCTCCCCAAAATACTATATGTCCTTCAAAATGCCCCAGTCAGGTTGTCGCAGGATACCTTTAGACTGCTCGATAGGTTAATGGGAGATTTTCTTTGGAAAGGTAAGATTCCCAGAATAAAGAGAGAGATACTTCAACTCCCAGTGAGAGAAGGTGGACTCGCAGTTCCGAATTGGTTTTTCTATTATATAATTACACAATATGGTCAAATAAAGAGTAGCTTGGATGGGTTGGTGGGTAGTCAGGTAGTAAATAGACTGGGATGGAAAGAAGAATGGAACTTTTTAGAGGTGTTGGAATCGGGTACACTGGCAGGAAAAAATACAGGAAATAGAGTTCTAAATTTAATGGAATATATATGGGTAGAGATTAAAAAAACACTGGAGATTAAAGGGTTTTTGCAATACACACCTATATGGAAAAATATTAACCTTAAGGAACTGCAGGGGATTAAAATGTATATCGACTGGGAGAAAAATGGGATGAAATACTTAAACCAGATATTCGAGGAGGGTAAATTGAAAGACTTTAATACAATGGTTAGAGAGTTTGGTATACCGCATAAGGACATATACAAATACTTTCAGCTTAGGAATGCATTGAGGTCAGTTATGCAAGAGGATAAATATAAGATGGAAAGATCTGAGATATTACACAAATTTACTAATCTGGGTGAAAGAAGAGGAATAACGGCAAAAAGATATAAGATATTGATGGGCGGAAAAAAGAAACGGGTTACAATATTAGCTAGGAAAAAATGGGAGAATGAACTGGAATTTTTTTCGGAAAAAAAATGGAACGATGCATTAAAGAATTATTCTCGAGTCTCAAACAGGGGTTCACATAAGATTTCACAATTTTTTGTGGTTCATAGGTTGCATAGATCCCCATGGATATTGAAAAGAATGGGCGTTAGACCCTCGGATGATTGTGTAAAATGTGGGCGAGAGAGAGCTGACTTAATGCATTGCTTCTGGAGATGTCCCAGATTGTTTAGATATTGGACAGAAATAACAGATACTATATATCAAATTTTGAAGGTTCAAATATCAGAGGACCCGATGACGTGTATTTTGGGGGCAACCGAACATCTGGGTTTAAATAGAGATATGAGTATGGTCCTTAGTAAGGTTTTATTTCAAGCTAGACTCTTAATACTCAAGAAATGGGTAGGGGTTGACCCTCCAACAGTTCGGCAGTGGAGGAAAGCAGTAGAGGACATGATTAAAGAAGAACGGGTGATGGAGGGCCATAGTAGAAAAGGAAAAACTACGGATGAAATATGGAAGAGTTGGCTACTTTAGGGCTGGATAGATAGGTTGCTTTTTTTTTTTTTTTTTGTATCGCACGTCTCCCCCTCCCCCCCCCCCCTCCCCCCTAGGGGAGGCGGGAGGGTGGGAAATTGGGGAATAAAAATACTTGGGTATGTATAGATTAAGAATGGAATATTGTTATTATATATAGTACCTTATACTGTTATTATAAATAGTGGTGAGCTTGGGTGGGTGGGGGGGCTGGGGGGGCGGTAGGGCTAAAAAGTTAATTTGAATGATTATTGTAATGACCCGTTGGACGGTCTGATACTGTATATTTAATGTGTTTTGTATAACAATAAAGAAATATAAAAAAAAAATAATTTATATTTTAATAAAACTTTGCAATAAGTGAAAGGCAAAGTGCTGTCTCATACATTTGCTTTACTTATTTCAAATATTCATGTATTTTTACAGCTTTTTCTCCTATATCTATAACAAATATTCATACAGTATGGTCATGGTTACTTATTACGTACAATATATCTTCTACACTTACCAATTCCCTTTGATTTCTCTACTGGTAGAGTAGAGCAAGGCCGGTTAACCACACATGTCACTGTGCTTATTCCTTTTAGTTCTTTCTTGGTTACAGTATATGTTACTTTGTACGTATCCTTTAGTTTGTCAGCTTTTGCAAATTCACTTGTCATTTTCATGATCTTGTCATCAAATTTTAAAGTCACTTGACTAGGATTCAGATTGTTAACCTGAATTAAACATATTATTTTAGCATTGCCATTTTGTAAATCTTCGCTGGAGGGTAATGTCAGGTCTACAACAGGGTCTTCAAAGCTGTTTGGACAAGCTAAGGAAATTAAGACATTTAATTAGGATTACAGGGAAGTAGATTAGCTACATTTGCAACAGCTGTATACTCAAGAGTAATATTGTTATTCACTTTTCTGGCATCATCCCCAACATGTAGAGTAGGGTCTTATTCACATAGGAAAACTGTGCAGGTCATTTATAAAGACCGGCGTTTTCTATGCTGGTCTTGATATCCCTCAATATCCTATCATTTATGATGAGGCACACACATCCTCCAGCAGTCTTCATTACACCAGTTTTGTGTTTGTATAAATTGTGTTAAAAAGTTGCAAATCCAGGGTTTGAAACTTTATGGCACTTTTCTAGAGTGTTGAGATCATAAATCTCCCCTATGTGTACAGATGCTGAATTGCTGTCCACAGTCCCTATAATTCCTTATTACGGAAGCGTGGGCAATATGTGTGCTACTGTATGTCACCATACTCTTTCCTAGCTATATTGAAGTCTGTTGGGCACCACATACACCAGCACACTGCAAAGCCACATGTGAAAACACTTGTAAGATATTCCAAAAAATAGCCAAGAACACATACATGCACTATAGAACATCAATGTGAACAATAAAATATAAAGTTAATTACATATACAAAAAACAGGTCAAAATAGAGTCCCACAGAACACAAAATAATTAAATGGCTCAAGGTTCAGACCTGCATGCCTGGGTGGAAAACACAAATGACACAACCAAGATATAAAGTATATTCAGGAAAAAAAAAGAAAACAATAATGAAAAATATATTCAGTACAGACCAAAAGTTTGGACACCTTCTCATTCAAAGAGTTTTCTTTATTTTCATGACTATGAAAATTGTAGATTCACACTGAAGGCATCAAAACTATGAATTAACACATGTGGAATTATATACATAACAAAAAAGTGTGAAACAACTGAAAATATGTCATATTCTAGGTTCTTCAAATTAGCCACCTTATGCTTTCGTTACTGATTTGCACACTCTTGGCATTCTCTTGATGAGCTTCAAGAGGTAGTCACCTGAAATGGTCTTCCAACAGTCTTGAAGGAGTTCCCAGAGATGCTTAGCACTTGTTGGCCCTTTTGCCTTCACTCTGCGGTCCAGCTCACCCCAAACCATCTTGATTGGGTTCAGGTCTGTGGAGGCCAGGTCATCTGGCGCAGCACCCCATCAGCCTGGAGGTGTGTTTGGGGTCATTGTCCTGTTGAAAAATAAATGATGGTCCAACTAAATGCAAACCGGATGGAATAGCATGCCGCTGCAAGATGCTGTGGTAGCCATGCCGGTTCAGTATGCCTTCAATTTTAAATAAATCCCCAACAGTGTCACCAGCAAAGCACCCCCACACCTCCTCCATCATGCTTCACGGTGGGAACCAGGCATGTAGAGTCCATCCGTTCACCTTTTCTGCGTCGCACAAAGACACGGTGGTTGGAACCAAAGATCTCAAATTTGAACTCATCAGACCAAAGCATAGATTTCCACTGGTCTAATGTCCATTACTTGTGTTCTTTAGCCCAAACAAGTCTCTTCTGCTTGTTGCCTGTCCTTAGCAGTGGTTTCCTAGCAGATATTCTACCATGAAGGCCTGATTCACACAGTCTCCTCTTAACAGTTGTTCTAGAGATGTGTCTGCTGCTAGAACTCTGTGTGGCATTGACCTGGTCTCTAATCTGAGCTGCTGTTTACCTGCGATTTCTGAGGCTGGTGACTCGGATGAACTTATCCTCCGCAGCAGAGGTGACTCTTGGTCTTCCTTTCCTGGGGCGGTCCGCATGTGAGCCAGTTTCTTTGTAGCGCTTGATGGTTTTTGTGACTGCACTTGGGGACACTTTCAAAGTTTTCCCAATTTTTCGGACTGACTGACCTTAATTTCTTAAAGTAATGATGGCCACTCGTTTTTCTTTACTTAGCTGCTTTTTTCTTGCCATAATACAAATCCTAACAGTCTATTCAGTAGGACTATCAGCTGTGTATCCACCTGACTTCTCCACAACGCAACTGATGGTCCCAACCCCATTTATAAGGCAAGAAATCCCACTTATTAAACCTGACAGGGCACACCTGTGAAGTGAAAACCATTTCAGGTGACTACCTTTTGAAGCTCATCAAGAGAATGCCAAGAGTGTGCAAAGCAGTATTTAAAGCAAAAGGTGGCTACTTTGAAGAACCTAGAATATGACATATTTTCAGTTGTTTCATACTTTTTTGTTATGTATATAATTCCACATGTGTGAATTCATAGTTTTGATGCCTTAAAACTGGGGAGGAAGGGGGTTCTTCCCCCTGCTGCCTGGCAGCCCCTGATCTCTTACAGGGGACTATGATATGCACAATAAACCCCTTTCAGGTGCGGCACCTGAGGGGTTAATTGTGCTGATCACAGCCCCCTGTAAATGATCGGGTGCTGCCAGGCAGCAGGGGGCAGTCATGTACACAGTTCTTAGTATATTCTAACTTGAAGCGTCCCCATCACCATGGGAACGCCTCTGTGTTAGAATATACTGTCGGATCTGAGTTTCACGATCTAACTCATATCCGACAGTATATTCTAACATAGAGGCGTTCCCATGGTGATGGGGATGCTTCAAGTTAAAATATACCATCTGATCGGAGAAAACTCAGATTCAATGGTATAATAGGGACTCCTGACTTTACATTGAAAGTCAATGGGGGACGGATCCGTTTGCAATTGCACCATATTGTGTCAACGTCAAACGGATCCGTCCCCATTGACTTGCATTGTAAGTCAGGACGGATCCGTTTGGGTCCACACAGCCAGACGGACACCAAAACAATTTTTTCTTCATGTCCGTGGATCCTCCAAAAATCAAGGAAGACGAACGGAAGAAAAAACGGACAAGGATCACGGACCTACGGACCCCGTTTTTGCGGACCTTAAAAAAAAATGGTCGTGTGCATGAGGCCTTATAAGGGAAAATAATACAGAATGCATAGTACAATAGGGCTGGAGGGGGTTAAAAAAAATAAAACATTTTTTTACTCACCTTAATCCACTTGCTCGCGCAGCCGGCATCTCTTCTGTCTTCATCTTTGCTGTGCACAGGAATAGGACCTGTGATCACGTCACTGCGCTCATCACATGGTCCGTCACATGATCCATCACCATTTGTAAAAGATCATGTGATGGACCATGCGATGAGCGCAATGACGTCATCACGGGTCCTATTCCTGTGCACAGCAAAGATGAAGACAGAAGAGATGCCGGCTGCGCGAGCAAATGTATTAAGGTGAGTTAAATTATTTTTTTATTTTTTTTAACCCCTCCAGCCCTATATTCAAGCTGATGTAGCAAAAGATGGTGGGAGAAGAACAGCTTGCACATTTGTCTGGCCACCCTGTAGCTGTTGAGGACCTACACACACGAAATTTCATGGACAAGGAAGTGGAGGAGGATGAAGTACTGTCACTAGAGAAGGAGCAGTTAGTAGTGCAGGAGGATGAGACTGATGATAATGACACTGGCCATGATGATCAATCAATGCAGTGGGGGGTGGAACGTTGGCTACCCTAGCGAGCATGAAAAGCTGTATGCTCTCTTGCTTACGTACTAATAGAAGTATCATTAGCATCAAGCTATTTGAACTTTTAGATTTTTTTCCAGGGCAACTTTATGCTCCAAATCCATCCCTGGCCCTACTACAACCTCTGCTGAGTCACTGACCTCACGCTGTCTCTTCTACCCAAAGTAACAGAACCACAGCAGCCAATTCAGTTTTAGAAACATAATGGAGCAGATTTTTCAACTGCACCGTCAGGCTGATGCAAATCAGCAAACAAATACATACCGCAAGCTATTAAGAAGGCAGAAAGACAAGTAACAGCTATTAGGGACAGTTATATCCCTATATAGTGTAGAACAGCTGTTACTTGCCTCCCTGCCTTCTCAATAGTAAATGCTTAGTGATCAATTCTCGCTGTAATCTAGCTGTTCTCTTCTTACACATCACTCCAGCCTTACAAAGGAACAATTATAGAGAAAACAGCCAACTACAGATATAATATATAGGCAGTTTTAGGGCTACATAGGATAAAAGAAAGGCAGTGGGGGCAGCAGCAGTCAGCCTGGAGTGCGTCTCCACAGTTCAGTAATTAGAAGCTGAAGAATGCTGCTAATGCAAAAAATGGACCACTTCAGAGCTATTTTTGTAATAGAAACGTACAATTTCAGTAATTAAAGTATATAACAAAAATGGTCCTTATCACTGTCCCTACACATTGCAAAAAAAAAACAACACTTTAACAACCTGCGTCCCACCAGCTGTTTCAAAACTACATCTCCCAGCATGCCTAGACAGACTTCAACTATTGGGGCAGGCTGAGAGTTGTAGTTTTGCAACAGCTGGAGGGCCGCAGGTTGAGCATCCCTGCTTTAAGGCATAATGTTTGGACCACTTGTTCAGAGCAAGCCACAGTTTTTTTCCAGTAACAATGTGTGTATTTAATCACCTTCTGCCCCAATATGAGATAATGTTTGGAACATTTTATTTTTAATTTTAAAAAGCAAAGCAAATTAGACAGTGCAGTAAAAAAAATGTCAGATTGTTACTTACCAGAACATTTAGTGATATTCAGCAGATAGTGCTGAGCTTGATGAGTAATTTTACATGTATAAATGTCTTTTTCATTCCATTGTACACTTATTGCACTCTTTCCAAAGTACATGTTATTTTTTCTGTTTAACATGGCAGTAAAATCCTTGCCTTTGTCTTGGAGTATTTGCCCATTCTTCAACCAGGCAATGGAAGCATCATGTGGCCAGAAGTCAGAGACTAAGCAAATTAAAGTTGAATTATTCTTGTTCTCACAAGATGCCATAATTTCATTTCTGGGAGATCTGAACTTAATTTGAGTATGATCTGACAGAAGGAAAAAAATATAAGAGAACTACATTAACACAACCCACTGTACAGACATAGTAATCTATATTAAAGCAGAAATCTTTAAAGGGGTTGGCCAGTTTATATTACTCACTGCAAATGTGGTGGTAACAGCACGTGCATGTAGATAGCAATACGCATTATTAAACAATCAGCACTGATGTCTGATATTTTAATATGAATAATTCAAGTTTACATGCCGGCGTTACACTGGGAACATAGCCGTCCATCAGTGGCCTCCATTCGTTTACACTGGAGATGGACAGGGGAACTAGTGCATGGTCCGTTCCCAGTGTAAGTGAATGGAGGTCGCTGGTGGATGGAACCCTCCATCAGCAGCTACAGTTGCAAGAAAAAGTATGTGAACCCTTTGGAATGATATGGATTTCTGCACAAATTGGTCATAAAATGTGATCTGATCTTTATCTAAGTCACAACAATAGACAATCACAGTCTGCTTAAACTAATAACACACAAAGAATTAAATGTTACCATATTTTTATTGAACACACCATGTAAACATTTGCAGTGCAGGTGGAAAAAGTATGTTAACCCCTAGACTAATGACATCTCCAAGAGCTAATTGGAGTGAGGTGTAAGCCAACTGGAGTCCAATCAATGAGATGAGATTGGAGGTGTTGGTTACAGCTGCCCTGCCCTGTAAAAAACACACACCAGTTCTGGGTTTGCTTTTCACAAGAAGCATTGCCTGATGTGAATGATGCTTTGCAGAAAAGAGCTCTCAGAAGACCTACGATTAAGAATTGTTGACTTGCATAAAGCTGGAAAGGATTATATAAGTATCTCTAAAAGCCTTGCTGTTCATCAGTCCACGGTAAGACAAATTGTCTATAAATGGAGAAAATTTAGCACTGCTGCTACTCTCCCTAGAAGTGGCCATCCTGTAAAGATGACTGCAAGAGCACAGCGGAGACTGCTCAATGAGGTGAAGAAGAATCCTAGAGTGTCAGCTAAAGACTTACAAAAGTCTCTGGCATATGCTAACATCCCTCTTAACGAATCTACGATATGTAAAACACTAAACAAGAATGGATTTCATGGGAGGATACCACATAGGAAGCCACTGTTGTCCACAAAAAAAACATTGCTGCACGTTTACAGTTTGCACAAGAGCACCTGGATGTTCCACAGCAGTACTGGCAAAATATTCTGTGGACAGATGAAACCAAAGTTGAGTTGTTTGGAAGAAACACACAACACTATGTGTGGAAAAAAGGGGCACAGCACACCAACATCAAAACCTCATCCCAACTGTGAAGTATGGTGGTGGGGGCATCATAGTTTGGGGCTGCTTTGCTGCGTCAGGGCCTGGACAGATTGCTATCATCGAAGGAAAAATGAATTCACAAGTTTATCAAGGCATTTTGCATGAGAACTTAAGGCCATCTGTCCACCAGCTGAACCTTAACAGAAGATGGGTTTTGCAACAGGACAAGGACCCAAACCATAGAAGTAAATCAACAACAGAATGGCTTAAACAGAAGAAAATACGCCTTCTGGAGTGGCCCAGTCAGAGTCCTGACCTCAACCCGATTGAGATGCTGTGGCATGACCTTAAGAAAATGATTCACACCAATCATCCCAAGAATATTGCTGAACTGAAGCAGTTCTGTAAAGAGGAATGGTCAAGAATTACTCCTGACCGTTGTGCAGATTATGATCTGCAACTACAGGAAACGTTTGATTGAAGTTATTGCTGCCTAAGGAGGTTAAACCAGTTATTAAATCCAAGGGTTCACATACTTTTTCCACCTGCACTGTGAATGTTTACATGGCGTGTTCAATAAAAACATGGTAACATTTAATTCTTTGTGTGTTATTAGTTTAGGCAGACTGTGATTGTCTATTGTTGTGACTTAGATGAAGATTGGATCGCATTTTATGACCAATTTGTGCAGAAATCCATATCATTCCAAAGGGTTCACATACTTTTTCTTGCAACTGTATTTCTGGAGTGAAACACCGCAAAGCAGGTGAGCGGACCTGCGTGTAAATGTTGCAGTATAATAGGTTGAACTGTATGGACTTACAATATGTCTTTTTTCATCCTTACAAACTCTATTACTATGTATGCTATTTATGTTTTACACTTACCAACATATTTCAATTGATCCTCTTTGATCATAAAACAGATGTCTTGTGCAATACACGATACTCTTTTTACAGATTTCCAAGTATCTTGGGTAACGTTGTGAATGTATACAACACTTCCTACTTTCACACTAGCAATAATATTTTCCTGTATTGAGATCTGTCATAGGGTCTCAATACCGGGAAAAAAAAAGCTTCAGTTTTGTTCCCATTCATTGTCAATTGAGACAAAACGTAACTGAACAGAACGGAATGCTGCAAAATGCATTCCGTTCCATTTAGTTGCGTTCCCATACTGGAGAGCAAACCGCAACATGTTGTAGTTTGCTTTCCATCCTGGGATGCGGAGCAAGATGGATCCAGCAAGACCCCTAATGCAAGTCAATGGGGACGGATACGTATTCTCTGCCACAATAGAAAACTGATCCGTCCTCCATGGAGTTCATGACGGATCCGTCTTGGCTATGTTAAAGATAATACAACCGGATCCCTTCATAATGGATGCAGATAGTTGTATATCATTAACGGAAGCGCTTTTGCTGAACCTTGCCAGATCCAGTACAATATTTGTGACCGTGGCTATATGTGAAAGAACCTATCCCCTCATACACTCATAACAGACTTAAACGGCCTGAGTTGTGCCATTACCGCTTCCGACGAGAGTACACCTGAAAGAGGCCAAAAACCCAGCATAAAGTACAAAACATGTTTATTGACACCTTACAATGCCAAATTCTGAAAGGCACATGAAATTTCGCCAACAGGGTTGGGAACATATTGATTAAAACAAGACGAGCGCCACCGGCCCAGCTTACGAATAATGTGTGCCGGGACTTGATTCCTGGAAGCGGCTGACGGTGCCCCTATTCTGAACGAATGTCCTGACACAGTGAGTGGGTCTAAACCTAAATTGACCGCCAGTATACGCACATGCGAGATGAACTGGGAGGTGGACAAAGCTACTGCCCCGAAGGGTAACAGTGGGGTGTTGGTGCCGCGGTCGGCCAGTGCCCCTGACAATTCCAGCAAGACGTGGACTGGACACCATTTGTGGGACGTACGGAAGAATTTGATTTGGGTAGGGGGACCTGACTGGGAGGTCTTGGTCACGGGTAACGACAGGACAAAGCCTTCTGAGCTGGGGATCGACTGCCGACGGGCTAGGAATGGGCTACTGGGTGACAAAGAGGTGAACTCTCCTGGCCTCATGAAGCCGTAAAATGGCAAATAGATGGCAGCTTTAAGTACCAAGCTTTGTAGAACCCCGAAAGGGCTTTGTAGAACCCCGAAAAGACCTACCTTGAGGAATAACGCGCATCGCAAAATTTAGCATGCCTAACAACGATTGCAGTTCCACCTTCGTGGTGACCCTACCAGTCGTGAAACTGTGAATGACTTCCTGGACCCTGATCAACTTGTCTACCAGCAACCTAGCGGACATGCTCCCTATGTCCAACACAATGCCCAGGAAGGTAATTGTGGTAGCAGGACCATCCACCTTTTTCGGGGAAACGGGGATCCCTAACTGTGCGAAACACGCTAGGAGACTCTGGAGATCACCTCGCGAGCCCTGTGGAGACTCGATCAGCAAGAAGTCGTAAGTAATGTATGACATGTTCGCAAGCAAACTTGTTCTCGAGGATCCAATGCAAGGCTTTCGCCAGCTGATCGAAAATCCAAGGGCTGCTACGGGATCCAAAGGTCAACTTGGTTGCAAAATAATAATAATTATTCCACCTGATCCCATGCCATCGCCAAAGTTCTGGCCTGATTGGGATTAATTTAAAGGCGTCTGATATGTCCGCCTTCGACAGAATCGCCCCGGGACCTGTGGCAAGAATAAGCGCGATTGCCTGATCAATGGAGGCATATACCATGCTGACCTCAGCTGGAATGAGTGAATTCAGACTGGGTGCATGTGTACCGTGAGGTGCCGATAGATCGAAAATCAGTCTTTCTTTGTTACTAAATTTCCCCGTGACCACCCCTATGGGGCTGACCCTCCACCTTTCGAACAGGGATGTTAAAAAGGGCCGATAACATAACCCTTGTCTAACTCCAACTGTATGAGTCTATCTATGGCCCTAGGGTTATGTAAGGCAGACTGCAGGTTTCTACACTCATAGGTGTCATCCGGTAAAGCCACAAGGCCTGTGTGGAAACCGCTAGTGAAACCTGACACAAGAAAGTCACGAAAACAAGCATCCTCGTGCCCCTGCAAGTAAAAATCCAGGAGATCCACATTCATGACGCTCATGCAATGTTTATCCGTTTTTAATGAGCAGGCAACCTTCGGGTGAGCCCGGAAGCAGTTGACGCAAATGTGCAACAGACGGCATTGACTATAATTGCAAGCTGAAAAATTATAGTTGTTGCAGATTTGTGACCTGCCCAGGTACTTGATAGGACGGCCTAGTTTGTCTACAGCAGAATTCTGCTGGGCAACAACCGACGGGCCTGGGATAGGAGCAGAAGGACTGGACCTCGGGGCATTCGCAGCATTATGACACCAATCGCTTGTGTGCTAGATAGACTGGCATGATGAACATGCCGGAACTTTTAGCCCTGCGAAATGTCTACAGAATATCTCTGTATCGATATTCGCCCAGTTGGTGGTAAACTGGAACTGGCTGAGTGCCGCTGCAGCCTTCGCGGAAAATGAGCAATGATAATCATAAAACCCAAAACCCCCGTATTTGTAGCCTAGCTCCGTGACCCTAAACAGGTATAGGTCCAATTCTTTCCTCCTATCAGGCCGCACAGAACAGATGACATCTCGGTACAGACTAAAGGCAAGTACAAATTCTGGTATTGTCAACTTCCTACTAAGCCTAAGATCGCGACCCTTCAGGACGACAGAGACAACGCAGCACGCAATGACCCTATTGTCCGATAGGTCACGAGTGGCAATTAACAGGGAGGCTAGGTTCACGTCTCTGCCATCGAGGATGTCCTTTTTGATATTTCCCGGGATGAAATGGGCTGGAGTGACATTGGGCACTGTAACAAAGTTACCTGAGGTACTAGCCACAGGTGCAGGTGCGACTGGTAACAGTGTAGCGTGTGACCCTGGACTCCACTGACTCCAACCTGGATTGTACACCAGACACAGAGGAGGTCAGACTATTGAGCATGACATGGAGTTGAGTCAAGGAGGTCTGAACCGTAGCCATGGAGACTTCTTGCTGACTAGGTTCTACAGGGGTGGACACCAGTAGCCGATACAACTCCGCCTTCCGGGCAGCAGCCGGGAAAGGAATCTGTAATGACCGGTGTCACGCACAGGGAGGAAAACAGGGAAAGCCCTGCCTAAGGGAGAGGGAAAGGTGGCGACCCCTAACTCACCTTGCGGCTGGCACCTGACTGCCCTGACGTCCCTAGACGGGTTCCTCACCCGTGCGGCGATCATGTGCCTAAACCCTGGCTTTCCCTGAAATGAGCCCTAGATAGTGAACGGGCCGGTGGGATCGCTAGTCCTCACCACTGCACTAAGAGGGAAACACCAGGGAGAGGACAGACAAACACAGACAAACACAAACACCCAGGTGGACGACAACAACTGTCCACAAAGGTCCAACAGGGATCCGGAGGGTAGCGTTCTGAATCAACAGTCAGAGAACGCAGCAACACAGCTCCAGTGGGTCAGGATAGATGTCCAGGCAGGAAGCTCTATCTCTGGCAACCCGAGAAGTGTGAGAGAGGAATATAAGGAGGTTTGGGAGTGCTGGACAAGGAACAGCTGAGGAGAAGGAGCTACGGATCCCAAAGCAAACCCAGAAAGCTACCATAAGGAAAACAGCCCTATCTTAAATAGAGCGTGCAGCCAACCGCTGCGACTTCCTGACCCCGGGTATAACGGAGTCAGGCGTGGTTCTCGATACCCTCGTGACAGAATCCCTCTCTTAGGTAATTCGGACATGAGTTTGGGCACAGTCCAATTGCGTAGAGAAGAAATACTCCCGGATTCAGATACCCTGGAGCCAAAGTCTTCACCAGAAGCATCCACGACATCCAATACGTGAGACATGACCAGACTGTCAAAACAAGCAAAAATTGACGGAACGTCACCATCACAGTCTGGTGACCTGCTGACTAACACCCGTGAACTGACACCACCACCGCCACTGCAGAAACTGTCATGCAAGAAAGAATAGCCGACCCTGGTGACAACCTGACAGTTGAGGCATAACGGAAATAAGGTATGCGAAAAGCAGAGAAACGTGTAATGTCTAGGAGAGAGGACCTTACCAGAAATGGGACACGACGTTGAAATAAGAAGAAACAGGTATCAACCGCGGAATGGACCTGTCCACATGAAGTAACCAGAATGAATATATATATATATATATATATTATTATTTTTTTACACAAGTACTGGCACCTGAGTTGATGCTGGGCATCAACGTGGGGTGTTGTCGAAGTCAGCTGAATGGCTGACTGGGCCCACGAAAAATGGCGGATACATGTGCAGCAACATTGCTAATGGTAACGAGTGCGTAAGTGACAGCCAAAAGAGAATCCTGCCCAACTAAACCAAGATAATGTAATAAAATGCCATGCCAGAAGATGGGTATGGAGCGCACCTTATGGCACATGTGTTGGAGCGCATGCTACTGGGAGCACTATCCCCAATACCCTAGCACAAAACACTGTACGGCATTATCCCCCTACCTAACTAACAGCACGGCGGCCCGTGCCAGACTTTGCCCCCCATATGACAGTTATGGTGATTTACACAAAATTTGGTCTGGTCAGGAAAGGAAAACCAGCTGGGCTGTGACTGATCAGGCAGATCGAACATCCACCCTTAAATACTATATTTCACCTTGCCAGTTCCCCCCCCCCCCCGCCCTTACCCCCTTTTATAAGCCTCCCCCCAATGCAGAAAGATAGAGCCTGATGAGCCCCAGCAAATATACGAACTGAGTCCCGCTGACTCCTGCTACCTGCGTGCAAGTCACGTGGGAGCGGGGCGTGCTGCCAGACTGCCGTTCCGGTGTGGGGATGTCCCTTTCATACCTTAAAGGGACCGACACCACCAACCGGACTAACATGCCGATGCTGCGCTGAGGCAGCAGCCACTTACCCGCCGCACGAGGAGGAACAGGACGCCGAACTGCAGGAGGAAGCGCTGACCGGAAGTGACGCACTGCTGCCTTGGAGACGCTGACGCCGCCGTCTGTAAACAGGAACACTGCTGCCGTCTGTCCCCAGAGTGAGAGGTGAGCAGCAGATATAGGCCAGGGCGCCCCTCCTACAAATTCAGGCCAATAAATCGGCCTTGATACGTGTATATGACCTATGTATTTTTAATTTGTATCTTTCAGCAGAATCAATCCTATTAAACCAGGCATGCTGCTTGTAGAGTTGATTCTGCTGATTAACCCCTTAAGTAAAAATAAATAAACCCCTTAAATAAGCCCATTTTTCTGTTTTGAATTTAAATTTTTTCCAATAGGCATACCTTTATAAATTTTCAATTCATATAGCCATATGAGGGCTTATTTTTTGTGGGATAAGATGTATTTTAAGGGCATCATTTAATTTACCATGTCTGTTGGAAAATAGGGAAAAGTAATTTTTGGGGTTAAAGTGAAAAAATAATAGTTTTTACAGGGTTTTTGGGGTTTTAACATCATGGCGTTCACTTGACGCTAAAAATAACATGACATCCTTATTCTGAGGCTCAACACAAATATGGCGATACCAAACTTCTATAGTTTTTTTTTAGTACTTTTGAAAAAAATAAAAACCTTTGAAAAATATCAACATTTTCTTTGCATCGCCACAAAAGCCATAACTTTTTAATATTTCCATTAACAGAGCTGCATGAGGGCTTGTTTTTTTGTGGGACAAACTGTAGTTTTTATTGGTAACATTTTTGTGGGGGAAAAGGTCATTTAAAAAAAACGGCGAATCGTGTGTTTTTCTTTTTTTTTATTACGGCATTCACTGCAGAAGAAATTTTTCAAATAATTTAATAATTCAGACATTGTCAGACGTGCCTATACCTGAAATGTTTATTTTTTTACTGTTTAGATATTTTTTATGTAAAATTGAGAAAGAAGAGTGATTTTAACTTTTAATGGTTTTTTTATGTTATTTATTTTTTTACTTTTATAGTAATAACTTTTTACCTCCTTAGGGATCTAGAACCTGGGGTCTTTTGATCCCTTATCCAATTCACCTTAATAGCGTGCACCTCAGCTTTCCCGTGCTGGCCATGCCTCCCAGTGCACTAAAACCCCTCAAGAATAAAAGTATTTTTTATTTCTCAGGAACACTTCAACCGATGTTCACACAATAGGTATTGTTTTAATCAGCAGGATCAACTCTACCAGGCAGTGTACCTCCATTAATAGTCTCAATCCTGCTGATTGATGCCTTTTTTTATTCAAAATTTTCAAAAACGCACACACCATATATTTACTCGACAACCAATCTTTATTTCAGGGGATTGTGTCTCAAATATGTAATAAGTAGGGGGTTCCACTTCTGAACCCCCCATCAACTGACAGCTGCATTCTGGCAGGTACTGAATAAAGAGATGACCGCATATGTGTAAAATGTTCTCAATTGAAGTCTGCCTTAGTTATGGAATCAGAAAGCATGTTCTCTGGACACGTGCCTAAATATCTAATATGGGAAAATCTCTTATATAATATTTAAGACTGTGTTTTCTAGGCCCTTTATGTCCCTAGAAATATTAAAATTGTCAAGTCCTGAAACCTATTTCATATACTTAATAGTGTGCTATACAATACCCATTTCATGATGGCCATTTTTATATACTGCGCATCGTCTCTCTCTTGCAGGGGCGGCACAGTATAATTACTAGTACCGATCCCATTCAAGTGAATTGAATGAGCAGCTGTTACACAGTGCCACTGCTACAAGCGTGACAATACACAGTGTAATCTTGAAGAGGAAGCAGCACTCACCTGAGTGCCGCCTCCTCTTCAAACAGCTGATCAGCGGAGGTGCCAGGAGCTAGACCCCCGCCAATCTGATATTGATGACCTATACTGCGGATAGGTCATCAATATAAACCCCCTGCATGACCCCTTTAAGTGTGTTGTACTGGAAGAACATTCTACTTGGCAAAGCTGGAGATGTAGTAGAAGCAATACTCTGTCCTGTTTCTGTTGGGAATAAAAGGATGTTCATTGAGGAGGTTGCAGAGGAGGTGGATAAACGCCTGGTGTGGAAACCAGACAGACAAAAAAGTGAAGGTGTGAATAGAACTGGCCTCACTGCTGTGGTGCAGTGTCACCACTGCTGGACATACAGTTGTCTTCAAAATAATAGCAGTCAGACATCACTAACCTGATCAATCACAGTTTTTAATAGAAATTATATTTCTACGGGTACATGGCAAATAATTTACTAGCAGGTGTAGTAGAGTAATAGAAATCCAACACACCCAACAGTTATGACATGCATGCTGCTGATTCTCTGTAATTAAATCACTTATTGAAAGGAGCATGTTCAAAATAATAACAGTCTGGAGTTCAATTAGTGAGGTCATTCATTCTTTGAAAAACAGGTGGCAATTATTGCCCTTATTTAAGGAAGGAAGCCAGCAAATATTGTACATGCTGGTTACAGTGCATTTCTCTCTGAAATTCTGAGGAAAATGGGTCGTTCCAGACATTGTTCAGAAGAACATCGTACCTTGATTAAAAAGTTGATTGGAGAGGGGGAAACATATAAAGAAGTGCAGAAAATGATATGCTGGTCAGCTAAAATGATCGCACATGCTTTAAAATGGCAACCAAAACCTGAAAAACGTGGAAGAAAGCGAAAAACTACCATTTGAATGGATAGAAGAATAGCCAAAATGGCAAGGACTCAGCCAACAATCAGCTCCAGGAAGATCAAAGAAGGTCTAAAGTTACCTGTGAGTACTGTTACAATTGGAAGACACCTATATGAAGCCAAGCTATCTGCAAGAAGCCCCCACTAAGTCCCACTGTTGAAAAAAAGACGTGCTGAAGAGGTTACAATTTGCCAAAGAGCACATTGACTGGACTAAAGAGAAATGGCGCAACATTTTGTGGACTGATGAAAGTAAGATTGTACTTTTTGGGCCTACTGGCCGTAGACAGTTTGTCAGACGACCCCCAAACACTGAATTCAAGCCACAGTACACTGTGAAGACAGTGAAGCATGGTGGCGCAAGCATCATGATATGGGGATGTTTCTCATACTACGGTGTTGGGCCCATGTATCGCATATCATGGATCAGTTTGAATACATCAGAATACTTGAAGAGGTCATGCTGCCTTATGCTGAAGAGGAAATGCCCTTTAAATGGGTGTTCCAACAAGACAACGACCCCAAACACACCAGTAATCAACAAGATTGACGTTATGGAGTGGTCAGCCCAATCCCCGGATCTTAATCCAATACTTGTGGGGTGACATAAAAAATGCAGTTTCTGAGGCAAAAGCAATAAATAGAGAAGAACTGTGGAATGTAGTCCAATCATTATGGGCTGGAATACCTGTTCACAGGTGTCAGAATTTGGTTGACTCCATGCAACACAGATGTACAGAAGTTACTTTTCTTCAATTTTTTTAGAGGAACAACACAAATTTGATATTTTTTTCTTCATATTTCGATTTGGAACAGAATGTGTAGTGTTCCCAATGCATTTGTGTGTATGGAAATAAAAGCTATTTGTAAGATCCTCACCTGTCTCGCACTCCGGTGTGACCAAAAAGGGTCCTCGTGGAGCTGCGGTACAGGTTACGCGTGTCTCCATTGATACACCAGCTCCGACCCATTTGCGAACCGACGCGGGGATGCGTTCGCATGTGCGCCGGAGGGGAAGACCACATGGCTTTTGGGGACAGCTTGGCCAGGCTAGTGGCAGTACGCTGCGGCCGAGCTTGTCTCCTGTGCTTAATGCGGATTCTATTCCGGTGTCCATGTCGATGCGCTCGTACACTCTCGCAGAGCCTGTCATGCATCCGCATTTACGTTCAAAATCGGGTTCGCAAGGGCATACGCGGTCGTGCGTACGTGCTTCTTATGCGAAATAGCACCTGGCCGCAAGTTCAAAGCAGATTAGGGGGCCGTCATTTGATCTAATTGACTAATGACTGACCAAAGCCTTGTACACAGGTGTAGGGCAGGATCATGACCTATGGGGAGTGGACACTTGGCGCCCTGGGATTTGTTAGCAGGCACATAAAAGGTGGCCTTCCAGGTCGGTCAGTGCCCACTGTTATCCTTCCTTATCCAGGTGCAGGTCAGTACTGCTAGCTACTGACTGAAGTTTGCTGGGACTCCGTCCGTTCCAGTGGGACCCAGGACCCGGGACTTTCCGTGACGCATCCGTTTACCTGGCAAGTTGCACAGAGACTTATGCACGGATCGGGACTACTCCTGGCTTTCCTTCATTTTTGTTTGCCTGATATTTGCCCAGTGAAGTTTACCTGGACTTTGTTTATTTTGTTAATAAACCCCTTTGACTTCATCCTCACTGGTCTGTTTCGTTGGTGCCTTGCTTTACACTATTAGAAGGATTTTGAGCTTTATTAACTTTTTTAAACACACTGCTATTATTTTGAACACAACTGTAACACTGACTCAGTGGGCAGCAAGACATACTGCTGTTGCCTGTAATGACTGCTCCATGGTGGCGTACACATTGCCACACAGCAACAATTCCAAGTAGCGGCCCAAGTTTATTGCCATGTTACAGTATAGGCAGGGATGGCTTTTTAAAAAAAATAATAGTGAATAGGTATCTTACATTGAGGCTAAGTGCCCCCCCCCCCCCCCCAACCAGTTCCCTAAAGACAGTGGAATCCATTAAGTGGTACATTAGCAACTGCACTGCCAGGTGGGATTTAGCTTGCACACAAGCCAATTGCTAGGAAAGCATAGTTGTTTTCTGGCCAAACATATCTTCGTAGATTACAGAAGATAGGGTGGATGGTGAGGAAGAAGAGTCTGAGTGGAAAAAGCAGTAACTGACAATGGTGATGAGAATACTGTACTGCTTGTGGATTCAGCCTGGCTTCTAAAAGGAACACCAGGAGGAGGAGGACAGTCTTATTCTGATTACTGGCTAGTTCTATTTTACCATTGGATCTGGTGATGCCTAGTGTTGATCACGAATATTCTAATTGCAATTTTTTTTTGCGAATATAGGTACTTCGAAAATTCATATATATTCGTATATATTAGTTTTTTCAAATATTCGTAATATTCTAAAACAAGAATATATAGCAATATAGCGAATATTCGAAAAAGAAAAAAACTAATATAGAGCAATTTAGCTGATGTAGTGCTATAATCTTTTTTTTTCAATAGTTGAAATTTTTTTCCAATCTGAACTTCAGATGAGAAAAAAATTACAACTGTTAGGCCTCTTTCACACTACCGTTTTTTTTTTCCGTTTTGCGGTCCGTTTTTTGCGTTCCATATACGGTCCGTATACGGAACCATTCATTTCAATGGTTCCGCAAAAAAAACGGAATGTGTTCCGTATGCATTCCGTTTCCGTATTTCCGTTTTTCCGTTCCGTTGAAAGATAGAACATGTCCTATATTTGGCCGCAAATCACGGTCCGTGGCTCCATTCAAGTCAATGGGTCCGCAAAAAAAACGGAACACATACGGAAATGCATCCGTATGTCTTCCGTTTCCGTTCCGTTTTTTCTGAACCATCTATTGAAAATGTTATGCCCAGCCCAATTTTTTCTATGAAATTACTGTATACTGTACATGGCATACGGAAAAATGGAACGGAACAACGGAACGGAAACGGAACCACAACGGAAGCAAAAAAACGGAACAACGAATCCGTGAAAAACGGACTGCAAAACACTGAAATGGACATACTGTAGTGTGAAAGAGGCCTTAGGCAAAGAAGATTATAGCACTACATTAGCTAAATTGCTCTATATTAGTTTTTTTCGAATATTCGCTATATTGCTATATATTCTTGTTTTAGAATATTACGAATATTTGAAAAAACTAATACATTCGATATAGTGCTATGACTCATTGGCCTACAAGCAAGAAGCAGGGAGAAATCATGTGTTTGCTCGGCAATTAAAAAATCTACGATAAAAAGTCGCATTACGAAAATTCGCATATTGCGCGATCATTAGGGTACTTTAACACTTGCGGCAGGACGGATCCGACAGGCTGTTCACCCTGTCGGATCCGTCCTTCCGCTATTTCGCCGTGCCGCCGGACCGCCGCTCTGTCCCCATTGACTATAATGGGGACGGGGCGGCGCTCCGGCGCAGTACGGCAGTGCGCGGCGAAAGGCCGCCGGACTAAAAGTCCAACTTTTTAGTCCGGCGGCCTCGGACCGCGAACTGCTGTACTGCGCCGGAGCGCCGCCCCATCCCTATTATAGTCAATGGGGACGGAGCAGCGGTCCGGCGGCACGGCGAAATAGCGGAAGGACGGATCCGACAGGGTGAACAGCCTGTCGGATCCGTCCTGCCGCAAGTGTAAAAGCACCCTAACCTTGTCGATTTTTCGAGCAAAAAAATGGTAGAATATTACAAATATTCAGATTTGCAAATATTCGGCGAATATTCTACAAAATATTCGCGAAATATCGCGAATTCGAATATGACCCCTACCGCTCATCACTAGTGATGCCTCATGTGCTGCAATGCAACATGGTGCCTATGTTTGTGTTTGAAAGCCCATGGCTTATTTTCATCCCACAGATCTTGCACACAGCAGTGATTTTATCTGCAGGCAATGTGGAGAAAAATTGTCAAATGTGAGATACTCACACAGAGCTTCCAGCAGCCAAACGTGGACTAGGTCTGGCATGTTTTGCACCTATGTCAGCAGTATCAGCAAAATCAGCAGTTTCCAAGCTAACCACAATCAAAGCAGATCTGTGTTACTTTGGCAGCTCATGCCCCCTCACTGTGTCTATTAGGAACATTACTCAGTGAACAAATACTCCTCACATTTTTGCCTTTAATACCACTTCTCTCCTCCCATTGCTCTGTGTGCAGCTGCATAGATGCTTCTAATAGCTAATTAGCATCTGCAGTAACACTGTGCTGCTGACCTTATTGCCTTGCCTAAGCAATTAGGTTCCTAGTGTGATGGTTCCTAGCTAATGTGTTTATTCTCGATTGTCTGCCCATATACCGACCTGTGCCTGTTTACCATTGTGATCCTCAGCTGCCAGCCTTGACTTCTGACCTGTTCATTGTGCTTTACATGAACTCTGCCGGCCCTGATATTGACCTTTTACTGCCTACAAGTTTTGCCTGATCCTTAGGGGCCCCTAATTGTTGACAATACCAGGACTAATTCAAGAGGTAGCAACCTGGTGGCTCCCCTGCAGAAAAGTCCCAATCCTTTTATATGGGTTAAAGGGTGAATACTAGGGGACTACCAGGATAACGCCCTTAGGTTTAGCTCAAAGTCAAATTGGTTGTTGACACAGTGGTACTGTAGCACCTAACAATTTTCCTGGATGATTTGACTGTACATTGCCTCTGCTCTTTATTACTATTATGGCCACCACCCTCCTCCTCTGATGTCAACTTCTACTCGGCACTCCCATCTTGTTCCCTGGTTCAACACACAATCATGAGAATAGTCCTCACACTCCCCACCACTTTTTATCAGCTTTTATGAGTCATGAGCTCTTTGGCCCCATTATAATTCTCTTCTCTGAATTTGCCCTATGTACCACTGTCATCATGGCTACCAGTGCCCTATCACCACCATCATGGCTATAAGTTCACTACTATTACCACCACCAGCACAGCTATGCATTTGAGTCAGGTTCCACGCCTGCACCTGAACCTTGTCCTCATGGCAGTCCAAACGCTGTCTGTTCTAACACAAATCTGTTACAGAAAGACTATCTTGAGATGATGCAAATTAAATTCTTCTCTGGAACTGCATGGAGGAGGAGCAGCAGGAATGTGCTGGCTCCTGGCTCTAAAGCAGTGAGACTCAGAGGTGACATCAGCATAATCCTACTGTGACTGAGAGGATGAGTAAGTTATCCAGTTTACAATGTAATTTTTTTCCTCCTCAATAATAATCTGTCGCTTACTGGAAGCGAGGGAGAACTATGGCCTGCTGCTACTACTATACTACTGGCTGGACCACTGGTACAACTGTGCTGCTACTGCTGTTTGCACTACTATAACCACCTGCATTCTCATGCAGAGATGATGAGGCACAAGTCTTGTGTTTTCCACTCTGTTTGCAACAGTTTTTTGGAGAAAAAAAAACAGGCCCAAATGGATGTTTCCTGACTGCAAACAAACTACACTGCATTGATGCATTTAAATATTCTTATTTGCACACTTATAAACGGTATAAAAATTGAAACAGGTTTCTTGGAAAAAATACAGGCATAATTGGACATCCCTTGAGTGTGACTAAACTATACACTGTGATTGATACACTAACATACACTTATTTGTGCATGGTAGAAAAATTGCAACAGGCTTTTGGGAAACAGCAAAAGGCTAAAATGGAAGTCCCCTGTTGCAACACAAATATATGCTTTTATGCTGCTGTTGAATGCACCAAAATACGCTTATCGTACACATTCAAACTGTAGAAGTATTGCAACAGGTTTTTGGAAAACAAATGCACAGTTTTGCCAGTATGCAGTGAAATATATGCTACTAGTGATGCTGGGAAATATGCCTATTGCACACTTATGAACTGCAGAAGCTTTGCAACAGGTTTTAGGACAAAAAAGGCTGGCTCTTGCAGATAAACAAAACCCCATTACTGTCTCTTTAAAAACTCATGTCTTGTGCAATGCAACACATGAAGTTATGACAGCTCTAACCCTGGCTACAGACACATAGTACACTAACTGTCCCTATGCTGTCCCTAATGATAAAATCTGACTTTATATCTAGTAATTCAATCTACTTAACTAAATTGTTCACAATCACTACACTATCCCTGCAAGAACCAAAAATGGCTGGCTTGTGTGTCTAATTGGTGTCTGCAAGAGAATGGCAGACACGTCCCTGTTACATCACTGGCTGGACTCACAATGGTGTCTATACTTCAGAGCTATCCTAGGGCCTAATAGACTATCCAATAAGTTCTGTACTGATTGGCAGTCAGGTTGCCCTGCCTGGGTTTATTTCATGCCTGTTTTCATCTTCCCTGCTGTGTTTCCCTCACTAGTGTACTGAATTTCAAATATAAAATGATGGGCATCAAAACTTTGGATTTGTTGGGATGAAGAATTTTTGTGAAATTCATGACATATCTGATTAGTTTAGAATTGATTCACTCATCTCTAGTCCCAATACATTTGTCCAGGTCATATAAGATACTGTACATTACAAAGTGATATATTTGATTCTATAGCTATTGGAACCAGCTTCTCTAAAAGTGGTTGTGATGGTTAAATACATTAGGCATATAACAATGTGACTTTTTAAACTCCACTTTCAGTAACAGTTAATTATATTGATACATAAACAAAACTGCATTTCTATACTTATATTCAATTGTGTCTTCTTACCTGAATACTTGCTAATATTATGCATCAGGATTTGGCCTTTGATGTCCACCTTACAAGTGTATATGTCTCCACTATTCCAACTTTTTCTGCTGACACTCAGTTTAGTTGTTCCAAAATTAAACCCATCTTCATCACGTAGAACTTTAAATTTAGTTTGAGAATCATGCTCCTTACCACTTTGAAGCCAACCAACGTGTATTTCTTTGGGTGTAAAGTCAGACAAAAAACAAAGTAAAGGTATATCTGCTTCTGTGCCATCATCAATCTGAGGCAGTAAAATCTCAATATGGGGATATTTGACAGTGCCCATGCAATCTGGAACTGAATGAAAAATTGTTTATTCCAAGAGAACTATGCAAACAAATGACGCAATATAATAAATGTAAATATGATGTGAAATATTCCATATCTTAATGTACCATTTGCATACTGTTACACTGTTACTACCCTAAATATTAATTATAATTAGAAAATTATCACCAGAGCATCCTTGCATCCAGCACTACCACTCTGGTCCTCCCTGATGCTGCAGTAATAACGTGCCAATGTACGGTACTCATGTGACTGCAACAGCCAATCATTAAACTCAATAGAAGATGACATTGCTGAGGCCAGGGTTTGGCTTCAGCAGTTATGTCAGTGGCGTACCTTCAATGGAAGCAGACCATGTGATTGCTACAGGGACCAAACAGGGCCCAAGGGGAGGGGATTCCGGCACTGAAGTCCTTTTTCTGTTCTCAATGTAAAAATACTGCAATACTTTTCATGCAGCTGTCACTAGGGGGAGCTAAGAGCAAACTGATGATTACAGCTTCCATTATAGACAATGGTAACTGTATAAACTCCTTTGCACTGAGCTACCCCTAGTAGTAGCTGCAGGTAGACAGCTTTGTAATGTAAAGTGAAGCAGGAGATTTATCAGTGTATTCATGTGAGTTATCTAGTGTAAATACATTGAGAAATATGGTGTTCAGAATGAGTGCCATATTTTTAAAGCACCTTTTCAATGTCTTCCAACATAAAAGTCTAAAGTGGGTGAAGCTGAGGGCGACTTTTTATTTTAGTACAATTTTTTCAATTAAAATGTGTTATCTTTATTTAAAAAAAGGATAGTAAATTCATCAGAAATCTGAGATGTTGTGCTTTGCGTTTCATTTTGCCTGGGAGTATTTGACACATACATACTGGAAAATTTGTGGCGCGGGGGGCCCATAATAATGTTTGCCATGGGGCCTTATGAGATCTATGCACGCCCCTTATTTGAGTGTATGGGCATGTCACCACTGTAGCCAAGGGAACAGACCAGTCATTGCGCTGAAACGGCAAAGTGTGGGGAAATGGGTAATTTATTTAGGTTGTCACATTTTGCTCCCCATTTTGGGCAATATTTTGTCCAACTCTGAAGACCTCTTTTAAAATCATCTGGGTAGACATACCCACTATGATAGCCCTTACAGTGCATTCAGATAGTTGTCATATCCATTCACTTTTTTCACATTTTGTTATGTTGCCTTGTGCTAAAAAAAATCAACCTACACTAAATACCCTATAATGAGAAAGTGAAAAAAGAATTTTAAACATGTATGCAAATTTATTAAAAAGGATCAAACTAAAATTTTACATGGGCAGAAGTATTCAGGCCCTTTGAAATATAGCTCTGGGTGCCTCCCATTTCATTAATCTATGAAATTTTTCTATACATTGATTTGAATCTGGCCGTGATAAATTTAAGTTGATTGTACATGATTTAGAAAGACACAGCCCTGTGTGTATAAGGTTTTACAGCTGACAATGAAGCCATGAAGAGGAAATAAATGCCAGTAGAAATTAAAGAAAGGATTGTGTGAAGGATCTAGATAAGGGTACAAAAAAATTCTGCTACACTGAAAGTTCCCAAGAGCACATTGGCCTCAATAATTCTTAAATGAAGGCGTTATGAACAACCAGGAATCTTTCTAGAGCTGGCTACTTCACCAAACTAAGTACTCACAGGAAAAAGACCATGGTAGGAGAGGTGACCAAGAACACAATGGTCAATCTGGATGAGCACCGAAGAGCCTGTGTATAAATGAGAGAAACTTCCAGAAGGTCAACCATCCCTGCAGCACTCCACCAATCTGGGCTTTATGGCAGAGTGCCCAGAAAAAAGCTTCTCTTCATTAAAAGACACATGAAAGTTTGCAAAAAAGCACCTATAGGACACCCAGACTGTGAGTTGCAAGATTCTCTGGTCTGATGAAACCTAGATTGAACGTTTTGGCCTCAATTCTAAGAGTCATGTTTGTAGAAAACCAGGCAAAGTACAAAGATATTCTTAAAACCTAATCCAAACTTGGCCAAAAGTTTACCTTCCAAAAAGACAACTCTGTGAAAGTTGTTGATTGGTCCTCCGAGCACCTCTGGAAATACCTGAAAATAGCTGTCTACCAATTCAACAGAGCTGGAGGGATTTGCAGAGAAGAATGGCAAAAAATCCAGTTGTGTAAACCTTGTGGCATCATACCCAAGAGGACTGGAGGCTGTAATCGCTGCCAAAGGTGCTTCAAAGTACTGAGTAAAGGGTTTGTAATACTTGTCATTGCAATATTTTAGTTGTTCCTTCTCAATAAATTACCAAAGCTTTTGAGTGCAGAATGATAAATAAAATGTATATATATATTTTTTAATTTTAGCACAAGGCCACAATATAACAAAATGTAAAAAAAAAATGAAAAGGTCTTTAGACTTTAGGAATGCACTGGATATAGCCACATACTAATGTTAAATTACAGTTTCTATTATAGTGCAGAGCTACATTCACATTTCTGCAAGGTGCAGAGGTGAAATCTCCCAGCATTGCATGGTGGCCCAGTATCTGCAGAGAATTTATTCTGATGACTTGACTTTCCAGGCATTATTTAGACATTCAACTTATCTTAAAGGGACATTACCATCTCATTCTTTGAAATCACATGTTAGCAGCCTATACATGAATATTGTATGTGACTTTATTTACAAAAAACAGGCGGATGATTTTCTTTATATGATTTTGTGAAGTTATTCTATGTATTCTACTTTCTGTTCTGGCTCTTTAACTTCCTTCTTTGTTTGGACTTTTAGTATGGCAAACAGCCTCGCTTGACTTTCTCAGACCATTCACTCTGAGCAGAGGTGGAAGGGGAATAGGTGAATCCAATGGAGCATCACACATTACACTGATAAGTGCAATGCTCTAGAGCAGGGATGCTCATCCTGTGGCCCTCCAGCTGTTACAAAACTAAAACTTCCAGCATGCCCTAATAGCTGTAGGCCAGGGATGTCAAACTCGTGGCCCTCCAGCTGTTGCAAAACTACAACTCCCATCATGCCTGGGCATACTACAGCTATCAGGGAATGATGGGAGTTGTAGTTTTGCAACATCTGGAGGGCCATGAGTTTGACATTCATGCTGTAGGCTGTCCAGACATGCTGGAAGTTGTAGTTTTGCAACAGCTGGACGGCCGCAGATTGAGCATCCCTGCTCTAGAGCTTCATAAATCTGTCATGCTTTTATCCTAATTTTACTAATCCACAGTACTATAATTTATACTAGCAGATAACATATTTACCTCACAGCAGCAGTAAAAGAATGGGATCCCTATCTATATCGGAGTTTTATCTATCTGTGCTGACTGCTACAGAAGTACAATCATTTTCACTTAATTTCCAGTAGTTTAGAACTACTGAAATGGAAAAGTAAAACATCCACAAATTCTTAATACATTATTTGATAGGTTTTATATGAATATTAAGTTTAACAAAAAATACCCTTTTCTGACAGACGTGTCCCTTTAAATTTCTCAATGCAATATTTATAGCAGTGCATTCATGTTAAAGTCATGCTTGGATGTTGTAACTAATACAGCATACTTCACATATTAAAAAGAGTTCATGATTATGTCCACAAAATTCTTTAATGTTTTGGCGATAAAACAAAAACTAATATTTCTGTAACTGAGTAATTTAAAAAGATTAATAAAAATTTGATAGAAATTAGATAGATACTAGATAGATAGTGTATATGATAGATAGATATTAGATAGATATATAGATAGATAGATAGATAGATAGTTATGACATAGACAGATAGATAGATAGACTAGACATTAAGCACATTACAATAACGGGCGCTAGAACAGTAGTGAATAAACATTAGTAGAAACAGTCTATATTAAATGGCAAGGGAACTTGACCACACTGACTGGTGGCTGTGGTTGGTGGCTGAGACTGACGGCTGTGGCTGAGACTGCTGGCACTAACTGGTGGCTGTGGCTGAGACTGCTGGCACTGACTAGTGGCTGAGACTGCTGGCTGTGGCTGGTGGCTGAGAATGATGGCTGTGGCTGAGATTGCTGGCTGTGGCTTGTGGCTGAGACTGCTGGCACTGAGTGCTGGCTGTGGCTGAGACTGCTGACTGCGGCTGGTGGCTGAGACTGCTGGCACTGACTGGTGGCTGTGGCTGAGACTGCTGGCTGCGGCTGAGACTGCTGGCACTGACCAGTGGCTGTAGCAGAGACTGCTGGTTGCAGCTTGTGGCTGAGACTGCTGGCACTGAGTGCTGTCTGTAGCTGAGAATGCTGGTACTGACTGGTGGCTGAGACTGGCGGCTGTGGCTGAAACTGCTGGCACTGACTGGTGGCTGTGGCTGAGACTGCTGGCTGCAGCTGAGACTGCTGGCACTGAGTGCTGGCTGTGACTGAGACTGCTGGCTCTGAGTGCTGGCTGTAGCTGAGACTGCTGGCCCTGACTAGTGGCTGAGACTGATGGCTGTGGGTGGTGGCTGAGACTGATGGCTGTGGCTGAGATTGCTGGCTGTGGCTTGTGGCTGAGACTGCTGGCACTGAGTGCTGGCTGTGGCTGAGACTGCTGACTGCGGCTGGTGGCTGTGGCTGAGACTGCTGGCTGCGGCTGAGACTGCTGGCACTGACCGGTGGCTGTAGCAGAGACTGCTGGCTGCAGCTTGTGGCTGAGACTGCTGGCACTGAGTGCTGTCTGTAGCTGAGAATGCTGGCACTGACTGGTGGCTGAGACTGGCAGCTGTGGCTGAGACTGCTGGCACTGACTGGTGGCTGTGGCTGAGACTGCTGGCTGCAGCTGAGACTGCTGGCACTGAGTGCTGGCTGTGACTGAGACTGCTGGCACTGAGTGCTGGCTGTAGCTGAGACTGCTGGCACTGAATAGTGGCTGAGACTGATGGCTGTGGGTGGTGGCTGAGACTGATGGCTGTGGCTGAGATTGCTGGCTGTGGCTTGTGGCTGAGACTGCTGGCACTGAGTGCTGGTGCAGAGACTGCTATTAGCGACTGGTAGGTCAGACTGCTGACAGGGGCTCCTCTCTATATGACTGATGAACAGAAATGTCGGCTGGGACTGATGAACAGAAATGGCTGCTGGGACTGACGAACAGAAATGGTGGCGCTCCGACCAGCTTGCAGGTGTGGGTGGTGCAACCGGCATGTGGAGCGCCGTGTCCTGATTGGTCGGCTCGCTGGTGTGAGCGGTGCGGGGGGGGGGGGGGGTGTTATTATTAGGGTTATTCCAGCAGTATAGAAATCTTTTGCTAGAGTTAGCTGTGCATTGTGTGTGTGTGTTTGTGTATATATATTACTCTTTTTATGAAGCAAGGTAACCAAAAAATGGCTGTTCTGGCCTGGCACAGTTTTTATTAGTTGTTCTTTTACAATGTTCACCTGACAGAGTAGATAATGTGATATTTTTATAGAGCAGGTTGTAATGATGCTGCGATACCTAATAAGTCTATTATTTTGAATTTATTTTGGATTTACACAATAAAAAATGTTTTGAAAAAAATCATGTTTTTGTGTTTCCATTTTCTGAAAGTCTTTTTTTTTATTTTTTGGGCGATTGTCTTAGGTAGGCTCTCATTTTTTGCTGGAAGAGATGATGGTTTGATTGGTACCATTTTGGGGTACATATGAATTTTTGATTGCTTGGTATTACACTTTTTGTTATATAAGCTGATAAAAAATCGCTTTGTCTGCAATTTTTTATGACATTCACCAGACGGGTTGGATCACATACTATTTTTATAGAGCAGGTTGTTACGGACATGGAAAAATGCCTAATATGTGCTTTTTTTTATTATTTTATTTTACACAATAAAAGCATTTTTGAAAAAAATATCATGTTTTTGTGTTTCAATTTTCTGAAAGCCATATTCTTTTTATTTTTTGAGAGATTGTCTTGGGTAGGATCTCATTTTTTGCGGGATGAGATGACAGTTTGATTGGTACCATTATGGGGCACATATGACTTTTTGATTGCTTGTTATTACACTTTTTGTGATGTAAAGTAAATTTTTTTTATTTTTTGGCACAAATTTTTTGTTTTATGGTGTTCACCAGATGGGTTCGATCAGATGCTATTTTTATAGAGAAGGTCGTTACGGACATGACGATACCTAATATGTGCATTTTTTTTACTTTATTTTATTCAATAAAAGCCTGTTTGAAAAAAAAATCTTATTTTTCTGAAAGCCATATTTTTTTTATTTTTTGGACGATTGGCTTATGTAGGGCTCATTTTTTGTGGGATGAGGTAACGGTTTGATTGGTGCTAAATACACCTTTGGTGTTTGGTGCTTTGGATACATGTTACTTTTTTGATCACTTTATAAAAAAAATTGGGAAGTGCGGTGGGCAAAATTGCAATTCCATCATAGTTTTTAAAGATCAGGTCCTTACAGATGCAGCGATACCAAACATGTTTGGTGTTTTTTACATTTTTAACCAATTATTAATTTTTTTATTTTTACTTTTTTTCACATTTTTTGGACCCAGATCAACTTGGTTCTTGAAGATCCAGTGGGTCTAATGGCTTACAATACTAACTTAGGGCCAATTTAACTTAGGGCTGGGCGATAGGGCCTAAAATCTATATTGCAATATAATTTGAAGCATGTGAGATAACGATATATATCGCAATATATTATTTTCTATATTTTGGGGGGGGGTTAAACTTTTTTTTATTTCTTTTTATTTACTAACTATTAGCCCCCTAAGGGGCTAGAACCCTTGTCCTATTCACTCTCATAGAGCTCTATAAGGGTAAATAGGACTTCACACTCTCCCTGCTGCCCTGTGTATAGTGCACACGGCAGCAGGGAGCTTACAATGGCAGCTACGGCTTCAGTAGCATCCTGGCTGCCATAGTAACTGATCGGAGCCCCAGGATTACACTGCTGGGGCTCCAATTAGAAGCTGCCACTGCGCCACCAATGGGTGAGGAGGGGGGACCCTGGGGCCACTGCCACCAATGATTTAATACTGTGGGGGGGGGGAGGAGTGAATTGTGAGGGGGCAATTAATAGAGCTCCCGGCCGGACACAGACATCGCAGCTCCCAGGTAAGTATGAATCTTTTACTATTGTACTATTGCTAGAAGAGGAGGAATAGAAGGGAGGGACTGTGGCCACTGTGCCACCAATGAATATAGTTAATGCTTGAATACAAACGTAGCCTGCGTGTTCTGGCCTTATCCCATACCCGTCATCTATGACTGCGCCATGCGATCCGCTGCAATTAATCCCTTAGGACCTGAGGAGTTAATTGCAGTGGATCGCAGTGCACAGTCATAGATGCAGGGGGCAGGGTATGGGATATGACTGGCACACGCAGGCTATGTTTGTATTCAAGCATTAACTATATTCATTGGTGGCGCAATGGCCACACTCCCTCCCTTCTACTCCTCTCTGTTCTCATTGGTGGCCAGCGGCAGCCTCACACAGTGGAGGGGGGGGGGGAGGGAGCGTAACCCTTCAAGCATCAGGCCGCTGCAAGGACAGTGCAGCGGCCCGATGGTTAGCCCCTTCCAGACCTCTGTCCCTAAGGACCGCGACATGGGGTTAGGGGTTAAACAGTTATGGAGCCCTGTGTGTGTGTGTGTAGCGCTGTGTCCTGATTGGACACCACGCATGCCCAGTGCAAAACTGGTGACACACACACGGACACAGCGCACGCACACAGGGCTTTTATTATGTAGGATAGTTATGAGATAGATAATAGATAGATAGATAGTTATGAGATAGATAAACAGAAAGATAGATAGATGATAGATAATAGATAGATAGATATTTTCCATACAAATTAAGGTGATATTTGTGATTATGATACTTACTTGTGAGTTTGTGCTTTTTGTCCTTTATAGAGCAGGTTAATGGCTGTTGCTTCCACTCTGCATTACTGACGGCCAGGAAGCTGGCCATTGCATAATATCCGTCCATGATAACAACTGACTTTGCTTTTTCAGCATTAATTTCTCCTGTTTCCCATTTCCATATCTCAGATGTAGGAAGTGGTATTGCATTTTTAAGAAGGCAACCGACAGTTGACTTCTGTTTATCCTTGAACACATTACAGCATGGCATCAACGGCAGGATTGTACCTTCGTTATTGTTGGCTGCAAAATAAAATATTAACAACATCATTAATGTATCATTAGGTTTGCATTTAGGCTGAGCTCAATAGTTTTTTAGTGCCGTATTTCTGCAGCATTTTTGTTCCTGTTTTTTTACTGCACTTTTTGTGGTAAAAATGCCAGCTCCAAATCTTGTATGAAGGTCTATAGGAAATATGGAATACAGGACACAGTGTCCTAGTGTTTTTCTTCATTAGGGGATGCTTTTGTTTTTCAAGCGTTTTGACACCTTCTCCATAGTGGAAATATGCCATAAAGAAAATACCAGTGGTAAGTGACACTTGAGAAGATTTATCAGAACAGGAAGCCTATAGCAACCAATTAGATTGATACTTTCATTTTTCAAATCTGAACAGCTGTTATGGACAGTTTTCCTTTGCACCAGAGGAAAAAAGTCAGAAAAAAATTGTAAAAGCTCCAGGTATAAAAAATACTGCATGTTAATTCAGCAATAACAAAATAATGTGCGTGTGAAGCCTAAAGCAGAAGGTGTTACACAGAACATAAGAAATAATCTAGCTATTGCAAGAAGCAATTATTGTGATTACTGTCCTCCGTTTCTGCCTTAAAGGGAATCTGTCACCGCATACCTTGAAATGAATGTAGCACACATAGGAGATGAGTGCTTGTCAGCAGATTCTAATAGTCTTGGTCCCATCTCGATATGTGCCATAAAATTAGAAGAGACTAGGCCTTTTAATTTTATGGTAATTGGCCTCTTGGTGCAACAAGGGTGTTGTTGTTAAGGCCTCATGCACACGACCGTTGTGTGCATCCGTGGCCGTTGTGCCGTTTTCCGTTTTTTTTCACAGACCCATTGACTTTCAATGGGTCTGTGGAAAAATCGGAAAATGCACCGTTTTGCAGCCGAGACCGTGATCCGTGTATCCTGTCCGTCAAAAAAATAAGACCTGTCCTATTTTTTTGACGGACAACGGTTCACGGACCCATTCAAGTCAATGGGTCCGTGAAAGAACACGGATGCACACAAGATTGGCATCCGTGTCCGTGATCCGTGGCCGTAGGTTACTTTCATACAGACTGATCCAAAGATCCGTCTGCATAAAAGCTTTTTCAGATCTAAGTTTTCACTTCGTGAAAACTCATATCCGACAGTATATTCTAACACAGAGGCGTTCCCATGGTGATGGAAAATGGAATGAACATGGAAAGACAATATGTTCATGTGCATGAGGCCTAATGCTGCAGCATCAGATTCGGTCACAGTTACCATTAGGGTGCCACATGCCTTTACTTTTTAACATGTTCCTAGAGGACTTAAAGGGGTTGTCCCATCATAGACAATGGGGGCATGTCGCTAGGATATGCCCCTATTGTCTTATAGGTGCGGGTCCCACCACTGGGACCCTCACCTATATCAGGAACGGAGCCCCGCAAGGTGGTGGCTGGAGGACTCCGGTCCGGCCACCACCAAGCCGGCTCCCTTATAGTAGTGAATGGGAGCGCACCGTGCATGACCGGCCCCTGCTCCCATTCACTTCTATTGGCAATGTGAACATTCAGGTGTTGTTTGTATCAGGAGCGTGTCACCAAGGGGCCTTGGTGGAGTAAAAGCCCTAGTCCAGGTGTCCACTAAAGTAGTTGGGGGACATCATATAGATAGTTTAGCTGGTTCAGCTATTTCAGGGTGGGCTTTTACTGGGAACAGGCAATGTGTTGGGTGGGTGTCTGTTCCCCATGCTCCAGTCCAGGACTTAGGGCATGCTCACGTCCAGGGATTCCATTTAATCTGGTTTATGGAAGTGGGCTCTGTGTGAGTGGTCTCAGCCGGGTGGGCTGAGGGGCCACGAGGCAAGGCGTTAGCCTGAACTTTGGGGGACGCGGGGACGCCTGTGAAACAAGGATCACAAGGCCAGAGTCGGGAGGACTACTGGGCCACAATCCCCCAAAAGGTATTGAAGTGTCACAGCCTGGAGGTTGCTGGACTGAATGGCTGCGGAAAGCCTCATTTGTGTTCCATGTGTGAACAGGGCTCTCTAGGCGTCAGGGATATGCTTATGTGTTTAGTTAGAGCCTAGCCGGGCAAGGGTTTGTTATTTTGTGTGGATGTCACACGTGATAAGTTGAAGCTGCGACTTCTTAACGTGTGCTTTGCTAAAGTGTCTGAAATAAAGCAAGAGTTTCTGCGAAGATATCTGTGAGTGTGACCCCCTGAAAAGAGATGATCCCTTACACCGCCTACAACATGGCGCCACTTTTAGGTTTTTCCCAGGGACACTTTAAGTTCCCAGTCTGCCCCTGCTACCGATTCATGTTGGACGATAATTTTGTAATGTAAATGTATGTATCGACTAAACGACTGTAGTGAAAATGCTTGTTTGAGACTTTTAAAATCACTGGTGCTAATGAATAAATTATTATTTGTTGCTATTGAATTGTGGTACACTGTGTTATCTTTCAGCGATGCATACCAGGCAGGTTTTATGTAAATCTTTGTTGCCTAAATACAGTATACAATCCTTGAATAAGTGTGAAAATGATCGCATGCAAACAAATTTGTACAGTACATGTTAATCTTTGCATGAAAATGTTCATCATCTGCTTTAAATCGTTAAATATTATTGTGTCATTAATTGCCTGAATGATTACTCACTTGCCATTAGAGTAGAGTTTCAATATTTTATGATAATGATAATCTACACAGAGAAAGATATTAGGACATTACAGGGGTGCTCCAGTTGTAACAAGTTACCCTCTATCCATAGGATAGGGGATAAATATTATTTTGGGGGCGGTCTGTATACTTGGACCACCACCAATCACCAGATCGGTGACCCCATACCCTGTGGAGTCCCCAAAACTGAATGGAGCAGCAGGTTGGGCAAGCACATTGCTGTTCCATTCAACTCTATGGAACAGCACTCAACTTTCTCTTTATTTTGGTGACTCATTGGGTACAGGGTCCCTGTTCTCCTGATTGGTGGGGGGCCAAGCTTTTAGACCACCAGCTATCTATCCTGTGGATAGAGGATACATTGTAACAACCAGAATACACCATAACTATAGTAACCAGTGTCAGGCAGCTGCTGCAATGGCAAATAGAACAATGTGATGCATCAAAAAAAGCATATATACTCGTAAGCAGAACATAGATTTGCCACTATGCAGATTATTAGCATTAAAAATGTTGCATACAATTTTGGGCACCTGTGTACAAAAAGGACACAACTGAACTAGAATGGGTGTGGAGACGGGTGACCAAGGTAGTTAAGGGAGTTGCCCCAGAAGAAGCCAACATTGCAAAACCCAGGGCTGAGCATGTTCGCCCATGCTGCCTTTTTATAAAGTGCTTATTTGGGGTAGATTTACTAAGGGCTCATGCCCATGAACAGAAGGGCTCCATGCCCAAATTGCAGACTGTAAACAGCCAGCCCGCAATATAGGGCACTGGCTGCGTGCACTCTGTGGTGTGGATGTGGAACCATTAACTTAAATATGCTGGATGATAAATGTGGTGCAGGGATAGTTGTGCACTGTGACATTTTCCCTTCACTTGCGGTTGCCTGCGGCAACGTGTTGTTTGTGTGCATGTGGTGGCAGTGTCTTGGCCTTCTGGCTGATTCCCAGGACATGGTTGCCACGCATGCCGTTGCCGGCGGTAACAGGTGGAGTGTGATGTTTATGGGTGTTTTTCCCTTTAAGTGGTTTCCGTTCCTTGCTTGGTGTAGGAAGGGTTAACTCCCTTCTTTGTGTGTGAACACTGGGTGTGTCTGTGTGTGGGTGTGGCTACTTGGGCTATTTAGCCTCTGCTGGATCCCTGTAGCTGAGGGGTACTTCAGCCATGGGTTATGCTGGAGTCATCCTCCTGGTCATATACCATCTATCCAGTGAGGGCCACCCTTGTGGTCATAAGTTTATGTATGATGCTATGAAGATGTTTCTATGGTCTCTTTGTGTTTATTGCAGCTATGGTTTCCTGGGTTCCTGTGTGATGTATGGTGTGTGCTGTGTCCGTTTGTGTTGTTGTGGACAGCAGCACTTGTACATGGGTTCCAGGCTGTGTGTCTGTGGCAGGTAGGTGTTGTACTTGTTTCACTTTCCTGCCATTGCCATATGCTGTATATGTTCCCCTTTCCTTGCAGCTTGGCCAGTGAGACTCCTGTTGCTCCATGTCTAGGAGGAACAGGTCGTCTTACCCCGCTCCTAGTCCAGGGCTACCCTGAGGGCTAGTAGGGACCCTAGGTTCTGGAGTATGAGCCCTCCTACCATCAGGGTTGGCTCATACAGCTAGGAGTCAGGGTCAGAATTAGGGACGTATTAGGAGGTGACCTGCTCCCTGATTTCTGTCCTAGGAGGTGACCTGCTCCCTGATTTCTTTCCTGGCCTAACAGTGACTATTATCTTCTGTCATCGCACGACTGAGGGTTTCCCCCATCCTCAGCCGTGACACTTTGAGACAGAATTTTACACCAGAATTATCAAGCATTGCATCGTAAGCCACAGTCCCTTTCACTCAAAACGACTCCCCTTTCAGCTAAGCCCGGCCATTTTTCCAGTGAGTAAAAAAAATCCTAGAGAAACCCTAGAAGGGCCAGATTGCACCACTATTGTGCTAATTTGCATCACTTTTTTTTTTAGTAAATCTGAGCCATTTGTCTAAAAGTATGGAAAATAAACTACATACCTTTGCTACCTTCATCATCATCAGTAATACATTGTGGCCTGCTGATGATGGTATTTGAGAAGCACTACATCTGTTCTTCAGGAGAATTTTTTAACTTTTTCTCTTTACTTAATCAGGGTTGAGAAAACAAGGTATTTTATTGATAATTAAGGGAGTTGGTGGATTGCAGTACTAAGACAAGTTAAGCAAGTTTGGAAGAACATACGGCTTAGAGGCAAGCTACTATGTACAAAACATAATTGGGAAATGCATAGATTTTATAATAATCCTTTTATACCCAATATGGGTATAAAATGGCTAATATGATATGTAGGTCTGATCTGAGGTCTGACATGGGGGTCTGATCTGACATCTGACATGGGGGTTTGATCTGATATAGGGGTCTGATCTGAGATCTGTTGTGCGGGTCTACTCTGAGGTTTATATGGGACCTGAGGTTTGGTATGGGGGTCTGATATGGGGTTCATCTGATTATGATTGAGGGTCTGATGAAGATCAAGGGTCTGTTCTGAGGTCTGATGAAAAATATTTTTTCTTATTTTCCTCCTTTAAAACCTAGGTGCGTCTTATCATCAGGTTAGGCTACTTTCACACTTGCGCTTGATCGGATCCGTTCTGAACGGATCCGATCATATTAATGCAGACGGAGGCTCCGTTCAGTACGGATCCGTCTGCATTAATAACTTAGAAAAAATTGTAAGTGTGAAAGCAGCCTGAGCGGATCCGTTCAGACTTTCAATGTAAAGTCAATGGGGGACGGATCCGCTTGAAGATTGAGCCATAGGGTGACATCTTCAAGCGGATCCGTTCCCATTGACTTACATTGTAAGTCTGAACGGATCCGCTCGCCTCCGCACGGCCAGGCAGACAGCTGAACGCTGCAAGCAGCGTTCAGCTGTCCGCCTGTCCGTGCGGAGGCGAGCGGAGCGGAGGCTGAACGCCGCCAGACTGATGCAGTCTGAGCGGATCCGCTCCATTCAGACTGCATCAGGGCTGGACGGAGGCGTTTGGGTCCGCTCGTGAGCTCCTTCAAACGGAGCTCACGAACGGACCCATGAACGCTAGTGTGAAAGTAGCCTTACTCACAGTAATTCATCAACAGTAGATGTCCGCTTCTTACACATCGCTCCTGGCTTATACAGGAACAATTATTGAGATAGCAGGCAGGCAGGGAACTATCTATCTATCTATTGCCAGTTTTAGGGCTATATAGGATAGGAGAGAGGCAGCGAGGGCAGCAGCAGGAGTGTCTCCACAGTTTACTACATAAAAGATGGGGAGCACTGCTAATGCAAGAAATGGGGCACTTCTGTGCTATTTTTCTAATAGAAACGTACAATATCAGTAATTAAAGTATGGGACAATTCCTTTAATAAAGGGGTCATGTAAATAAGCAGATTTCTTTATTAAAAACAGGTTACACATTCACCTTGATGACCAGAAAAATCAAGAACATATATAAAATATGTTTTAGAAATCATTCAGATATTTATTCAGAACATGTTTCTGATAAAACCCCACATTCACACTTAGAAAACACTTAATCCTGCTGATTAAAATGATTCCTGTCTCATAAAAATCGTTTGCAATTTTACTGAGAGAAAAAAACTTTTATTCATTAGGCAAGTGAGGGCTTCAGTGCATTGAGCAGCAGGGCCTTTGCCCTTCTGTGAACCTCATCTCCTCAGATTTCGGGTGCTGGACATGCCACTTGGAGGACTGAAGCCCTCATAAATAAATATAGTGATCCCTCGTTCTCATACTGTGGAAGAGAATGCTACATGTAAATGCAGAGGTCTCCTTCACTTAGCGAGCAGCCAACTGTCAGAAAGGAACGCTTCCTTCCCGACAATTGGCTGTTACATTGCGACATGTAAACCCGCCTTTAGTCTAAGTGAAAAAGGAGTTGGAGGATCAAAACTCTGCAAGTCAAATTTCAGTTTTGGATTAAAGAGTCACTTTAACCCCTTAACACAGTATGACATACCTGTACATCATGGATTGCCATACATTAAGACACTATGATGTAAATCATGAAGATCACAGGGCCACAGGAGCTGGGCCCTGAGGATAAACAGCAGGAGCCCAGATGAAACTGACAGCTGTACTTCTACTGTAATGGCCATAAACAGAGAAACCTCTTATACAGTTCAAACCCTTATATGTCCATCAATAGCAACCACAGCATCTATGGAGCTTAACAGAGGTAGAGGACTACTTATCTCTGCCCATCAACTGCCTGCGATTGTGTTACCATGGTAACTGGGTTTCTAACAAAGGCCCTTAAGTGTGCCATTTGTATCGGCCTAAGAGGTCATGCTAGAAGCCTGGCCTAATAGATTGCCTGTCAGTATTACACTGACAGATTAAAATATTTTGGAATGCTAACTATTAAATTACGATAGCTAAGCTTCAAGTCTCTTAGGGGGAAAAAATCCAGAAATAATATTTAACTGCTTAAAAACAGTAAAAAAACAAACAAACAAACCAAAAAACATATAGGGTGCCACCACAAACCTAATGCCCTGTAGAATAGAGTTAATTTAAAAAAATGACAATTTTGTTTTGTCTTCCTATTCTCTCCCACACAAAAATAATTCTTAAAATATTTCCATAAAATATATGCACCCCAAAATTGTACCAATAAAAACTACGAAGCATCTTGCAAAAAATTCCTCACAAAAATATGTAGAAGGAAAAATGTTAAGTTATGGCTTTTGGAATATAGCACTCAAAAATTGCTTTTTGTTCCATAATATATTTTACTGTGTAAAAGCACAAAAAGTAAAAACAAACTACAGTGCATTTTGAAAGTCTTCACACTCTTTCACTTTTTTTTACATAGTTACATAGTTGATACGGTTCAAATAAGGGATAGGTGGGGCCGCGAATCCCAGAAGGAAATGAGACTCAGATTTCTACACATTTTCATAAGCATGAATGTTGTTTACTTTTAAGAATTAATCTAAACCCTTTTTTCAACCGTCCACTGTTCCTGAGGAAGTCTATCCCACAGATTCACAGTTCTTACAGTAAAGACGTCTAAGGGGGGACATGATTAACCTATCCAAATATATAAATGGGCCATACAAAAAATATGGTGAAAACTTTTCCATGTCAAATGCCTTCAAAAGACAAGGGGGCACTGCCTCCGACTAGAGAAGAAAAAGTTCAGTCTCCAGAAGTGTCAAAACTTTTTTACTGTAAGAACGGTGAAGCTGTGGAATAGACTTCCTCAGGACGTGGTCACAGCAGGAACAGTGGACAGTTTCAAAAAAGGGTTTAGATGAATTGTTAAAAGTAAATTACCTTAATGCTTATGAAAATGTGTAGGAATCTGAGTCTCACTTCCTTCTGGGATTCGCGTCCCCACCTATCCCCTGGTTAAACTTGATGGACTTAGGTCTTTTTTCAACCGTATTAACTATGTAACTGAATTGTCCCTTAGCGACTTATGTGCTGTCTTGGCTGTGTGCTTAGGGCCATTGTCTTTTTGGAAAGTAAACATTTGCACACGTGCTCTTTGGAGCTAAGCCAGAAAGACCATCGGGTTATTTGTCACCTCTATTACCAAGGTCCTTTTCCTGCAATTACTTAATTTGGCGGGGTGGCCATCTCTAGGTAGAGTCCTCACTGTGTAAAACTTCTTCCATTTAAAGGGAATCTGTCACCCCAATTTTGGACTATTATCTACAGTAATACATGAGTAATACTGCAGATATGGAGTCCAAATCACTATTTTATATTATCTTACTGCCCCCTTTTCCTTCACTGTCAGCATTCAGAACTGTTTTGAAATACAGTAAATTGTCAGGACTGCTGTGCATGCGCATGAGTCCTCTCTATTATGTTAGTATGGCACAGCCAGTCCAGACTGTGTATTTTAGTGCAGCTTTGAGTGCTGACAGCAGGGTAACTGGGGGGAAGAAGGAAAACAAAAAAATGTGATCTGGACTCCTTATCTGCAGTACTACTTATGTATTACTGTAGATAATATCCCCAAATTGGGGTGACAGATTCCCTTTAAGAATTATGAACGCCTCTGTGCTCTTGGAAACTTTTGGTGCAGCAGAATTTTTTGCACACTTCCTACTCATTGCTTGGTTGTTGCTGTGATATGCATTGTCATCTGTGAGACCTTATATAGACAGGGGTGTGTCTTCACAGATCATGTCCAATCAAGTTGATCAAAAGAGATTGAAGGGCTCCAAAGCTAAATATCAAGTGTCATAGCAAAAGGTCTGAATGAATACTTATGTCCATGCAAAATTTTCGCTTTTCCTTTTTAGTAATTTTGCTGAGATTTCTAAAATTCTGTTTTCACTTTGTCATCAAGCGGTATTCAGATTAATAGGGGAAGCTTGATTTATTTGTATTTTTTTTGCACAAAGCTAGAGCATAACAAAATATGAAAAAAGTAAAAACGTCTAAAGACTTTCCGAACACACTGGAAACATTTTTGGTATGTTCACATTTGTACCAACCCATAAAATTATTTTTACATATGTACCAACCCAAAAAATAAAGTGACAATAATTTATTATTTTATACCGCAAACTAAAGTTTAGGGAAAAATGACAGAATTGTTGATTTTTGCATGATCTCCCCCCCCCCCCCCCCCAAAAAAAAAAGTAACAAAAAAATTAAAATAATCAAATTGGCACCACTGGAAAACGCAATTCACCCCACAAAATAAAAAAATAAAAGCTTTCATACAGCATTATCAATGGAACAATAAAAAATGTATGGCTCTTGGAAATAAACAAGACAAAAACTAAAATATTGCTTGGTCTCTAGAGTCCAAAATAGGCTGGGTGTTAAGGGGTATAATGTGATATAAAAAATGGGGACTGAAATGAAAAATTATAATCTCATAAAAAGTCAAAAGACTGGACTACAGATTAAAATTATACTCAAAATACACAGATCGCGTCATACAGTCAATGATCGTCCATTTTCCTCAAAAATATATTTACAAATTCTGGCAAAGTAAAACAAAGGAACCAGTTAGCATAGCTGTGAACTGACCAATCACTGCCCACTTGTAAAAATTTGAAGAGCTATCACAATATTGTTATGTATTTTTTTTAGAATAATGTACAGAAATGGATTTACGATATTGCTCTTTTAACAAAACTATTATTTGATATGTTTTAATTTTAGAATTCTGTACTTCAGTTGTATAAACGTAAATGTGGTGACGAATTTCAGTCCTCAACTTTTTTCCTATTATTAAAATGTATTGAGTATTTACTTATCAATTGTTTTCAAGCAATGATATAATCAATATGATTATTATGAATATATGACAGGTGTAGAAAATGGCAAATGAGACGGGCCTGCCAGTCCGTCCCCTTCCCTGCCCATGGCGTGCCCACTGTTTTAGACCTGCCGTGAGCGGGGAGAAGTCGCAGATTGCTGCGCAAATGACCTTTGTGTCGCAATCTGCATCAGAATTACTCCTAATTTAGGCGTATTTCTGTTTGATAAATGACCCCCAAAATGGACAATAGCACATCTTTTTTGCAGGGCCATGGATTGGATTTATGGATGCTTTGATCTGTCTGCATCTTTTGTGACCCCGTTGAAATCAAGCCCATAGGTAGTGCCTGATCCAAGGTCAATCTACTTCAGACTTCAGAGATATCCTAATGGTCCTTAGATACCTTGTAGTGTGCAGTTACTACACCCTGAACTAGACAAAAGCAGAGGACTCACCCTATTAAGGACAACCCCTAATCTGACACTGGGTCCTAACCCTTAACGTCACTAGTGCACCCTACACACTGAAGGCTTTTTCTCCTATGCATTTTGCCTGTAGATTTAACCTGGCTATAGCCATCTGCGCTTAGATGCATGCCATCACGCTGCAACTAACGTCCCTGATGAGCCAGGATAATTCTATTGGCTATTCTTAGACTGAAACCATACAGATATATAGATCTGAATAGAATCTATGTAATGGTAGGCTAGCCATAGTTTCATTGTTGAACATTTTTAGATATTTTGCAACAATAATTGCTGAAAAGGTTCATTACATGTTCAGTAATAACTGTTGCTAAACAAATCAAATATTTTCATATTGAAAAGATCATTGGTTAAAAAAGTGATAAAGGTTATGTACACCTTTGGGCACATTTTTTATTATTATTATTGCATTGTATTTATTTTGAGATAAAAATCTTTTTTTTTAATGGGTCTTTATTAAAAATAAGGAATCATCTTTTGCATATAGAGCTGAGATGCTGTAGTAGCTGCCTGTAGATTGTATGTCTTTTCTGTCGGTTGGTGAGCTGATGGGGTCCTTATCTCTGCTCTCTGACATTATAAACACTCATTATAGCTCAGCTCTTATCTTACTGATAAGAATGTGAATTAAATAAGTGTTTTTGACCTCTCAGTAGTTTAGAGATAATTGTTATTAAATGACGGGCTCAAAGTGAAAGGACTAGTTGCACAGTTAGAAAAAACTGTTTTCCCTTTGTGACAGAATGGCTCAATATTTTTAATAAAGGCCATCATAAACAAAAATTGCCTCCGAAGGTGTACATAGCCTTCAAAGCTATATAACAAAATTGGTTAAAAAGTACAGAATTCACACCTTTTTGCCACTTTCATATGGCAGTATTTCGGTCAGTATTTTTCTTCAACTGTACCTAACCTTACAAATTCACTGCATTAAAACCTACTATTAATTTGACTAAATGAATTTTTGTAATATGCTTTAATTATTTTTTTCACTTTTCTTAGTGAAATGGGAACCTGAATTTCAGGTGCCTATTGTGGTTTACAAGCCGTACTCCTGTACACTGCTGTGTAAGGGAATATTAATTCACTGAGGTTGCACTGAGCAATGTACAGGCCAGGGCTTCATAGCACATCATTGCCCCTGCCTGTACCAGCCCTGCTCTGCTAAAGACCGACATAGATAAGAAAATCCTTTAACAGTCCCACCATGGGGAAATTCACAATTGGGGTTATGTCAGGCTTTAGCAGAGCAAGCACAGGCAGAGGAGCATCTGCCCTGTGCTCGCTCTGCTCTGTTAATAGCCTGTATTGATGTGATATGCAGGCTATTAGAGTGGAGTGAACGGAGGTCAGGAGCTCCATAGCATATCACTCCTCTACCTGTGCCTGCTCTGCTAAAGCTTGACATAACCTATCTTTGCCAGGCCTTAAGAGAGCAGTGCTGGTACAGGCAGGAGTAGCAATTTGCTATGGAGCCATTGCCTGTACAGAGATTAGGGCAGCCTCAGTGAATCCTTACCACAGCATTGTACAAGAGTATAGATTCAAAGGCCCAATAAGCATCTGGCTATAATAACACATCTAACAGTGCTAAAAATATGTTAACTATGACTAGATTAGCAGAATGTGATGTCAACCATAACTCTGTTAGCAGCATGTAAATATTCCCAGATATAATAACATAGAAAAGTATAATATATAAAATACTCATGATCAATTTCATTACAGTCCAGAAATGTAAAAGTAACTCCTATTAATAATAGAGGAAATGTCCACAATCTAAGGGGTAATATTCCACAAGCTGAGCCTGTAACAATACACATTAGGCAGGGAAGCCATCTATAATATAGGCAGACAGGTTATAACACTATTGTAACCTCCAATCACTGCTGACGAGGATAGCCGTGTACTGTCTGAATATAGTAGGAACTAGACTTCCCATGCCTTAAGTAGCTTACCGTTAGATGAGGTGCTATATGTCCGGTCGCCTCAACGCGCGTTTTGCGTAATCTTCGTCAGGAGGTGACTTTAGGAGGGGAAGAGGAGGAAATAAAGGTACCTCTAACTAATCAAATTGGTCCAATCTATCATACGTATCAAAGATGATGGTGTATCTTTTGGCACAAGCTCAGTGTCTAAATCCGCTTTCACCCATTGTCAATGGCTACTCAATGCGCGGAAGGAAACATGCAGGGATTTGGACACAGCATTAACCAAAAGATACTCCATTATCTTTTATACATATGATAGATAGGACCAATTGGATTTGTTAGAGGTACCTTTATTTCCTCCTCTTCCCCTCCTGATGTCACCTCCTGACGAAGCTTACGCAAAACGCGGTACTGAAATTGATCATGAGCCTTTTATATATTATACTCTTCTATGTTATTATATCTGGGAATATTTACATGCTGCTAACAGAGTTATGGTTGACATCACAGTCTGCTAATCTAGTCATAGTTTACATATTTTTAGCACTGTTAGATGTGTTATTATAGCCAGGGGCGGACTGGGAACTTAAAGTGGCCCTGGAAAAAAACTAAAAGTGGCCCCATTTTGTAGGCCACCGGGAAATTTACGTGTAAGGTCTATGGCCAATCCACTCCTGATTATAGCATCCCAGGGTGCTCATAAATTGTAATATGTGAAGCATGTGTATGTCCGCTCTTAGGATACACTGGTGTATCATTTGTATCGATTGTTGGTTTTAAAGGGAACCTGTCACCGGGATTTTGTGTATAGAGCTGAGGACATGGGTTGCTAGAGGGCCGCTAGCACATCCGCAATACCCAGTCCCCATAGCTCTGTGTGCTTTTATTGTGTAAAAAAAACGATTTGATACATATGCAAATTAACCTGAGATGAGTCCTGTCCCTGACTCATCTCACATACAGGACTCATCTCAGGTTAATTTGCATATGTATCAAATCAGTTTTTTTTACACAATAAAAGCACACAGAGCTATGGGGACTGGGTATTGCGGATGTGCTAGCGGCCATCTAGCAACCCATGTCCTCAGCTCTATACACAAAATCACGGTGACAGGTTCCCTTTAAGGATATTTCATACAAATTGGTATTTTTAAGGGAACATTATGGCTATATTTTTTTTCTATGGATAATGTAGTTTTGGAATATCTTGTTCCTGGTTATTATCATGTATAGGAAGAATGGTATGAAGACACTTTAAATATTTTTACATCAAAACCAGGAGTGGAACCTATGGAGAAAGTGGGCGTTTTGGACATACTCATGTTTTTAGCTTATAAATATTGATACAAAATACTGACCAAATACTGACCATGTGAAAGTAACCTTAAAACAGGTTTTGCCATCAAAAGAACTTTGTATTTTAGCTCGCAGATTTATTCTCAGAAGCATGGACCCTAAATGGAAAATAGTTATGTTCTGTACTTTTAAATGTTTCGATAGAAAACCGAACAAGAGCCTAAAGGGAAAATGCATAGAAAACATTAATTGCATCCAGATCTAATTTTTCTTTCCAGAAACTCAGAAAACATTAACTTTGATATGGGATTTTCGCAGCCCAAATATTACTAAGACACACTCTTATCAGCAAGAAGTTACAAATATACCTTTCTACTATACTATAACCTTCATCCAGTGCAGTGCTTAAGGTTAGTTTAGAGAATAGAAATATAACTTAGGCTCTAAGAAAGAAGAATTTACACATATATGAAAGGACAGATGGAAGCAATGCCGTTTTTGTGTTAACATAAAATATCTTTATTGCACATATATTGTTACAAACGATACAGTAATAAGTAATATTAACAATACTGTGAGCACACAGGCCTGGAGGGGAAAGTATTTACATAGCTTTAGCAGATAAATGCTGGGTAACATTGTATTGCAGCACAGAGCTAAGATCTTCTTCTGGAACATAGCATAAGCCTGTCCCAGCGGTATTATTTTACCTGCAGATGAAAAGAAGAAAAAATAATACTGTTAATGTTAGGTACTATTATATTACAGAGTAACACAGAATTGCTCCTTAATCTGCATACAGTAAGTTGTCATCTGTCTATCTGCAGTGAAACCTCTCTAAAAGACTTCTCTAATGCTGGATGCAAAATGGCTATCTTCTTTGAGAACACTACCCCCTAGAACAGTGGTCGGCAACCTCTGGCACTCCAGCTGTTGCGAAACTATGACTCCCAGCATGCATACTTCCTCTACTCTTCTCAGAACTCTCATATACATGAATGGAGCATGCTGGAAATTGTAGTTTCACAACAGCTAGGGTGCCGAAGGTTGCTGACCTCTGCCCTAGGAAATGGCTTTTCACTACAATCAGCACGCTCGTCTTAAAGATATTTTAGGGTGGGTTCACACATAGGGGGTCATTTATTAAACTGGTGTAAGGTAGAACTGGCTTAGTTGCCCATAGCAACCAATCAGATTCCACCTTTCATTTTTGACATCTCCTTTGGAAAATGAAAGGCGGGATATGATTCGTTGCTATGGGTAACTAAGCCAGTTCTACTTTACACCAGTTCGATAAATGACCCCAATAGTTTTCATGGCGTTTTTGTGCATTTTTGTGGTTTTAGTTGCTTTTTTTTTTTTTTTTTTTTTGCTCCAGCTCAACATGTTATCTGAATGTCTATGGGAAATAGGACACCCAGCACATACAAGCATTTCTTTTAGTTTTTTTTTTGCTATTGGCGTTTTTGTTAATTACTGTATTGTACTGTGTTGTTTTTTGAGAGGTCTCTGGTGTTTTTTTTTTTTTAAACAGCAAGGTGAAGCTTTTTGGTTTTTTTTGGTGTTATTTCTCAGTATTTTGATATCTTCTCTATAGAGGTAAAAAATGGCAGAAAAAACATAGTTCACACAGTTGTTTTTTTTAAACACAATGCTGTAAAAAATAAAAAAATCGCTATAAACACTGCTTGGGTTATGGACAAACCGTGAGCAGTTTCTATCTATTGCAATGAGAATATTGCATATTTTACATAAGGTAGTTAGTAGGTCATTTCATATGTTCTAGGTGAAACTGCAGCTCCCAGCATGCTCCTTTTACTTCTGTGGGAATTCAGAGAACAGCCAAGCAAGTGTGCATACTGGGAGATGTAGGTTCTCAACACTTGGAGTGACGGAGTTTGCTGATCCCTGCTTTAGGTTGTCCTTCCAAACATATTTATTACCAGTCTAGAGGATAGGTGATAAATATTTGATCTCTCACTAAGGGCTCGTTCACACGACCATTAGTGTCCCGTACCCGTGCTGTGAACAGCAAATTGCGGTCCGCAATGCACGGACACCTTCCGTGGGGCAGGCACATGGGGATCGCAGACCCATTCACTGGAATGGGTCAACGATCCCTCCGTTCTGTAAAAATATACAGCATGTTCTATCTTTTTGCCGTGTGGAGGCACAGAACGGAACCCCAGAAAGCACTCCGTAGTGCTTCCGTAGTGTTCCGTTCCGTGCTTCTATTCCGCATCTCCGGATTTGCGGACCCATTGAAATGAATGGGTCCGCATCCTTAATGCAGAATGACAGCGGAACAGTGCCCGTGTATTGCGGATCCGCAAATGGGGTCTGCAATACGGGAATGGGACATCAACGGTAGTATGAACGAGCCCTAAGGCAGGGATCATTTGTTCCTTCTTAAGCCTCATTCAGATGTCAGTGTTTTGGTCAGTGATTTCCATCAGTGATTTTGAGCCAAAATCAGGATTGGAGCCTCCGCAGACATGAGGTATAAGGGAATAATCTACACCTCTTCTGCGTTTAGAGCCGCACCTGGTTTTGGCTCACAATCACTGATGGAAATCACTGACCAAAACACTGACATCTGAATGAAGCTTTATCCACATGACTGTGGTGAAGACTGATGAGGAGATTTAATGAAGCTGTGGTCAAGCATCCATCCTGCTACCCACTTAGGATATGGCCACATGGTACGATCTTGTAAAAGTTGTGACACGGCCACGTCGCAGTCGAGTACCATTAACAAAGCAGACTGACTAGGCAGTGCAGTCCTAATAAGTTTAATTAGAGCCCACTGCGACTTGTACAGCCACCTGGTACTTGACCAAAGCGCAGCTGTGTCGCAACCGTGATACGATATTGCATGTGGTCCTATCCTTAAAACTCCTCAGAGTTACTAAAACTGCAGAGTATAGTTTCTGTTACTTCCATAGAGTCTGAAGGAAGTGGCAGCATGCATGCTTGTCCGCAACTCCTTTTGAAACTTCTCAAAGTAGACATGGGGTGAGGAGGAACTTTAAAGTGAGAAAATGTTAAGTGAATCATCACCAGGTCCTGTTCCTAGCCGGAGCTTCGTGCTGCCTGAACAATGGACCGTATTAAATGGGTTGTCTGAGTTGTTTATTTTACAATTCATGAAATGTATTAAAATTAGGGATGAGCGAATCGACTTCGGATGAAACATCCAAATTCGATTTGCATAAAACTTTGTTCTAATACGGAGCAGTAACAGGGAAGTTAGATACACTTTTTTTCCACAGAAAGATGTAACTAAGGTGGCTTACAGGTAATGTGTCATCAGAAATTGACCTACTGTTTAAATCATGTTTTTATATTAAACATTTTTTAGAATCTTTGGTGAGTTAAAAAAAAAATGTCACTATCTGTATTAAAAAAATGTGTAAAATCCTGCAGTTTTCACGCTGGCCACTTGGTTTAATAATTGGTCATGATCTCCTGTTCTGTACAGGTAACTTTTCAGTAGCCATTATCATTATCATCACAAGCCGAATTACAATGACAAGTAACACCTCTATATAGATAAGACAGGATCCACTATTCAGAATAGGTGAAGTCACAGCTTATCAACTCCTTCCTGGCCTCTACAAAGGTCACAAAGAATGCCTAGAAAACTCTTCCATAGAAGTCCCCTCTTGTCTTTTGTGAATATGGCCCAGGTGGCTACACTCAAACAACAGAAAGTCTTAACATATTGTAGACCTAGTGGTCAATGTGAAAATGATATAATTTTTTTTTCATTATAGTGACATAGAAAAATTAAAAAATATGCTTAACATAAAAACATTATTTAATTCCTGATGACACATTTTGATGACATAGTTTATGCAAATAGGAACATCTATCCAAATATGATCTTTTGGCATACCATATACATATTTCAATATATAGAAATAATGGTCCATGAACTTGGATCTCCACCAAGTATAGAGTGCCCAAACTTCAAGCAGATTTCCATTACCAAACACCTAAGAACCATTTTCCATCAATGGAGCCTGAGGTGTGAAGAATCTATACAGTGTTGTAGCTCACTTCCTCTATAGACTGGTGGAGGTCCAAGTGTAAGATTCCCTTTTATGAACTTCAATGTTTTATTTTATGTATAGTTTATGCAATGACAAATACTAAGACGTTATTACTATCCAGTTTCTATAATTCGCATTTCGCACCTTAAAAACAGTTACAGTAGCACTGTAGAAGAGACTCAGAAGGAAAAGCACTATGAAAGTGGAGGCTGTGGACCACAGGTTATCAATATCATCATCTTCCTCTATGAAAAGTATATGGGCTGTTGGGATGTGATAAAAAATAGTAATATTAACACTAATTAGTGCATCAAGATTTGCCAGACATGAGTATATAAAATGAATAGGGGGACATTCACTGATCTGGACAGTAAACATACATTACATGCATGCACGTACATATACACATACACTGGTCAGTCATATACCTAACATCTCAAGACCTTATACTAGGTTTTAGGGTATGACCACACAGCGTGGTCTTGTCGCAGTTGTGACATGGCTGCACTGTGGTCATGTACTGCGCGGCCGTACAGCTACAGTGGGCTCTAATTAGGCTGCACTGTTTAGTCTGTATTGTTAATAGCCACAGAGCACCTTCTATACTGCATGGCCATTAACAATGCAGACAGACTAAGCAGTTTAATCTTTATTAGCTTATCTAGACCCCCTAAGGCCATATGGCGGTCTGATACTTGACCGCAACATGGCAGCATTGTAACCACGACACGACCATACCATGTGGTCGTACCCTTAGAGTGCTGGGGTCAAAATCAATGGTTGGTGGTATCCTAAAACATGGTTGCTTGCAATAATATATTGTGGAGTTAAATATTCAAGTGTTTTCCTAACAAGGCAATAACATAGTTATTACTATTATATATATTTTTTTACTTTATTTCTATGTATTTGTGATGTGAAAAGGCCTGCATTATAACCAAGTCCAGCAGATAAACTCAGTTTCACCTATCACCTGGTTAATATTTGGCCACATTTAATAGGTGCCATGGATGCATATGCCCATGCCCATATCATTGTTTGTAACCATGTCACAGATTTATTATTTCAGTATATTTTTAGATATATACATCTCATAAAATTATGAACACCTCACACTAGTGCTCAATAATTTTTCTACGATATTTCTTTATGAAGGTTTTTGTTGGTATAAGCATGGGTATAATTTTTGGTATATAATCTACTGGTTTATACCCCTATTCAGTTAGCTGGAGCTCAAGTCAAATTTCTTAAAATATAAAAAGGAGCTGCAGAGGTTTGCTTCTATTATACAGGCCTAGGGCCAATAAGGTGCACAGCAGCAAAGCTTGTTCAGTAGATACATTGATTTCTGTTTATCCTAAATTTTGTCCACATTTTTGGGCAATATGGCCTTATCATCATCTGTCACAGTCAGTTGAGTATTGACCTCTTAGAATGTGCAATTCAAAGTGAGCATAATAGTCAGCATACTCATCTTTATAAGCGTTTGCACATGGGATTAATTCAGTAGAAGATGTGAAGTTGTGCCAAATGTATTAGGTAGACACGTTTCTGAGATGCATGGCTACTGGCAGCATAAGCATCCAGAATTCTAGTGACACATATGGGTCAGTCTAGATGGCCTATATTTATCAGATGAGGGGCGCAACCAACCACCATACTGGATCAACCCATTTAATTCAGAATAAAATATTAATACTATTCCATGTCTCTTGTCCACACCTTAGTTAAATCCCACCATAGTTTTATGTATGTGTTCCTTGCTACATTTATATGATATATTGACTGTGCTGACCCACCTCCAACTGATGATCAAACTATCAGCTATTAAGTAAGAATAAAGACTGCTAGATGGCCACACTCCTGTGCTTTACATGCCATCAGATGTATGCAGGTGGCTGACTAAATCTTACATGACATTTAGATGCCTTCAAGTTTTATATTTTACCATCATATTCTGATTTAATTGAATAGCTAATTTATTATATTTATATATGTAAGCCATATAAAATGTATTTTCAAACTCTTTAAAAAAGTATGTGTAGGTAATGTTTTAGTCACAGACTAGAAAGCTTACTTAGATCGTGTTTTGCTTGAAATGAACACTTCTGGAGTACTCACACTTTGTAGTTTAATTCAAATAGATTTTGGGTTTAGTTATATTTTTATGGTAAACTATATTACACTTCTTGAAAATCTGTTAGTTATATTGACTTTTAAATTGCCATCTCAGAAGTTTATAGTTTCTTTTTTTTTTGCACCTTAACTTTTCCATCCAGGTCTGTTTTATGTGTATACTATATAGATTATCTAGGTGTCTACTTATAAAACTCCTATATGGATGTACAGTATGTGTACAGTATGCTATTATGGTTCCTAGTTCGTAGATATGGTGCTCCAACCGATGATTTAGGCAAAAAACTAACATTAGCCTATAGAAACCTTGCATAAGAATGGAAGTGCTTATGCAAATGGTGTCAGGTGATAGACTACATGGAGCTACACAAGAAATACAGCTACACACACGCCACACACAAAGCAAACATTTTATAGATTTTTTTTATTTCTACTTTTCAATATGCAGACAAAGTTCAATGAAGTTAATGTACAAAAAAAAGACTAACAGACACCAAGATAACACTTCTTCCTCCTTCTCATTCCACACATGACATAGGGAATCACAAGAGGAAGAGATAGCAGGTCTTTCTGTAAGGACTGTTAACAGGAATCAGACATAACGAGGGACACATTCACGGAAGTTGGTTTACCAGTAGTTTTGTCAACGCTTCTCTGGGTGGCCTGAAGTGGTAATGCTTCATGACCAAACGTACAGGTAAAAGTGTCTCCATTGTTCCAGTCCTCTATGCTTGGTAGAGTTAATGTGCTATATTGGAAGTAGGATTTATTGACAGAAGAATAAGGCTCTTCCATAGGTTTAGTGGTCACAACATATCTTTCTATAACCTGATCATTCTTTGACCACTTGATAAATGAGTCTGGTGGATTGAAAGACCTTCCAACACATGTCAGTGTGAGAGATTCTTTATTATTTAGTTCATCTTGGTGCGGTCCGTAAAGATAAACTGTAGGTTTCTGAGGTGTCTGGCCTGGAAGCAAAATGAAATCATTATTAGTCTATATCATTAATGGCTTAGAATTTTTGATATCTTTAATCTGATCTTGCCAATATTTGTTTCTGACTCGCAAATTAACAATATAGTATGGGGGAGATTTATCATCTCCTACACCTTGCTTTCAGCATAAAACCATCACAAAACTGAGTTTTGCTACTTTTAAAACAACACAATTTGCTTTTTTCGCTGCTCTCAGCAGTTTCCAAAAAGGGAGCGGGTGTTGTATGGGCAGGGCTGTTGACCTGGGTACATCCATCATCATTTACTCCAGAAACTGGCATAAATGATGGCTGAAATCTATGCCTGCTGCAAGCTGAAGTAGATTTCAGACTGCTGAAGGAGGCATTTTGCTGGTGGCAAGGCCTGCGCCTCATCATGAATTGAATGCCTTCTCCAGGCCCTATCAAGACCGAAGAAGCACACATAGGATGTCTCAGTTATTGGGACAATGAATACTGCTAAATGTATTGGATGCCTCTAGTGCAATGCATTGCTTTCTCTCTGTAGTGACCTATACATAGTATTATATACAATTATAGTTATACGGAAATAGTAGTAATTACTAATACAGTTAAACTTATTATATAGTTATAAAGACTAGAACATGCCTCGTGGACAATATAAACCTTCAAGGATATGGAATCTACTAGTGAAATAAAAATAAAAATAAATACTTTTTTATGTTTAGGCTTCAAGTATAAGGTCTTTTTATGGAATTGAGTTGTATAGATCCATAGGGAAGCACAAAGAGATTTTTATGTCATGCTCTACATTATCACCTTATATAGTATGGGGCGAAACCATACAGAAGCGCACGGAGCGCCCGCGTAATACAGAGCCACAGAGACTTTATGTGCTGCCATACAGAGTCTATGTGACATTGCCATGTGCAAGGAATCTATCTCTTAAGATACACATAAAAAAAATGAATTCAGATATGTCTATTGTACATTTGGAATGCAGGATCGTTAAGTCATAAAACTTACTTGTATCTTTCGCCAGGATTACATTCTTTGGGGATGTAAGGTCTGGATGTTTCACTCTGCATTCAAATTTCTTACTATACCAGTCATCAGCACACACTGATGCTATGGCCTTGATAGAATATGAACTACCTTGGAAGACAGGGTTATCAAGTACAGTCTCAAGCTTGACTTCAGACCTCAGTTCATACCAGGAGACGTCTAATCCATCTGTATTCTGCATATTGGAGATTATACAGGTGAGTGGTGCCTTTTTATTATAGAATATGGTCTCAAAAGATGGAGGCTCAACAGCAACTTGGATAGCTCCGGGCACAGGTGGTGCTTCTGCAGATATAAAGAATATTAACCATAAGACATATTTTAAGATTACATTAGCAGTGTTAAAATCCTGACATGTCCTTAAATAAGAGGGAGATTTATCAAACCGTCTAAAAGAAAATAAGTCCTTGTTGCCCAGAGCAACCAATCATCATGCAACTTTTATTTCTCCTGGAGACTTTAAAAAGATGAAAGCTGCTCTGTGATTCGTTGCTATGGGCGTATGATATCTTACGATTGGGGGTATGATATATTTCATAAATCTGCACTTTAGTTTACTACAGATGTAGTAGAGTTAACACACATGCTTTATGAGACGTGTTATCTAAACTAAAGTCGTTAAGCAAACACCTTTGATTGCTTTTCAATGGCTTTTGTCTCAAGATAACGCGGTGAGTTAAGAAATTTGAGTTAAGAGTTTGTGTGTTAACTCTGCTACATCTGTATACTAACTTAAAGGTGTGTGATCTTTGAGCATAATGAATCGTAATTTAACTTACCACAGGTTTGGGATTTGCTCATATTCCTAGTTTCAGAAATGCCAGAATGTACTACATTACAAGAGAATATGGTGTCTTCATCCCATTCCTTCTTAGATACTGTGATATAGGAGCTTAGCGTAAAATTTCCATTGCTCTTTTGAAAGAGGTTGCCTGTCATGGTGTTGAGGGTTGTTTCCTCGTGGTTTTTGAACCATTTCACTTGGATTTCCTTGGGAAAAAAGTCGTCCATGACACACACGATTGTACCTTTGCCATTCGCATTAAGGTCCTCTTTTACAGGAGCATTCATGGTCACTACTGGATTTGAAATTGGACCTGGTCCTGGGGCAGAAGTGAAGAGATTCAGTACATTTGCAATGCAGTTATTCATGCCATCACACTTTCCTTTGCCATTTACAAATATCTTCTACACAAAACAAGCTCAGATAATGGCCATCAGCACCCTTACAAAACAGAAGTATTACTTCATTTATTTTCAAGTATTTGGTTAATGACGTAAATCATATGACCAAATAAAAACTTGTAATGGAAAGGGGCTTACTCTTCTTTATCTGAGGTCTATGAAATCAGCTAGTTACAGGACCAGAATATGATTTTGATCTTATATATTATACAAACATATTTTATATATATATGTATATATATATATATATATATATATATATATATATATCAGCAATGGTGATAGGTGCTCTATGAATGCTACTGTTGCTAGTATAACAAGCCCCTGTTTCTGCCCTTCTCCTCCCAGTTAGGCCTATTTTACACAGTCAGTGTTTGGTCAGTGATTTCAATCAGTGATTGTGAGCCAAATCCAGGAGTGGAGGATACACAGAGATAAGGTATAGGCCTCAAGCACACGACCGTAGTGTCTGTCCACATCCGATCCACATTTTCTGTAGATTTGATGTGAAACCATTCATCTCAATGGGACCGCAAAAGATGCATACTGCACCCTTGTGCTGTCTGCATCCATAAGCCTGTTCCGCGGCCTTACAAAATGAAAAGAAAATGTCCTATTCTTGTCTGTTTTTCTGTTTTGCAGACAAGGATAGGACATTTATGAATGAGTGAAAAAAAATGGCGACAGGCTCTCGACCAATATCTGTGTTTTGCGGATCCGCAAAACGCAGACAGTAAAAACGGCTACCGCCATGTGTATAAGGCCTACGGGAAAGATCTTCATGTTCTGTGTTTTGGACCTGCACTGGTTTTAGCTCACAATCACCACTGGGAATCACTGATCAAACACTGACTGTGTGAAAGCGGGTATAAATTTAGGAATATTAGCCTGAGGCCCCTTTCACACGACCGTATTTTTGGTCCGCATCCGATCTGCATTTTTTTGCAGATCATACACGGACCCATTCATTGCTATGGATCTGCCCCACAAAAAAAGACAGCACACCGGCCTCTACATAACTTCGGAGGATCCATCGTCACTTCTAAATCTACGTCGGCTCCCTTATTGGCATAGATTTAGACCATTTTCTATGCCTAAAACAGGCGCTGCAATCTGTGCCAGCAGTACGCGTAATATACACGTATTTATGTTAGTAAATAACCCCCTATACTTCTTACTATAGGCTATGCTACAGGATTTCATGGACTGCTTGTTAAAATATCTTAAAATGATAAATCAACCCAAATATTCATATATCTGTAAATAGACATAGTACTACTAAATTAACGGTGACAAATCAATAGCAGTGTAAGAGACTTTCGTGAACATTAAAGATTCTTACCGTCATTAATATTACCTTCTTTCACAAGTTTCACGACCTTGGTGTTTTGTGAATGTTTTGCCATGCAGTAATATTCATCGCGACGGTTCCAGCTGTCAGCTGTCACTTTTATTTGTGAGCTGGCCATATAGTTACCACTGGATCGCAGGACTGGTTTGTATGTCAACAGGCCATTGGTAAAGCTGTTATTGGACTTATCGTTCCAGGTGAAGTCAATCGTTTCTGGAAGGAAATCTTTGGCCAAGCAACCAACGGTGAAGGTGGAATCCTGAGATGTGCCGCAAGAAATGAGTGGAAAAAGAGATGGTGCCTGCTGTGTAGCTGAGAATACAAGCAAACGGTGGAAGGCATAAGTTCTTGGTTAGGAGGTGAAGCTTGGCAAAAGCTAAGAGGAGAAGGCTTGAAACGCGCTTTGTTCAAGTTAGTTGTAAATCAGGAGTTATAGTTATGTAAGGGGTAAGAAAAGAACTACAAAGGGCAGATTGATCATTTGATTAGTAGTAAGGACTCATCACATTTATAGACAATATTATATATGGAAATATATATGAGCACTGCACCAGATGAAGGGTTGAAGTTACTGAGAAATAATACTAAAATGCAGTTAGGAGACAACACAATGTAACTCCATGTTTTAGCAGATGACGTTATGCATCTATACTTGTGCCTGCATTAGACATTTTAAGGCTTCTTGTATATTGTAAGATACTTCTCCAATTATATCTTCTAGCAGTATATCATTATACAGTCCATAGCTCTTCTCTGTTAAGCATATTGTGTACCGACTCTCCCAACACCATATGTTAGAAGACAAGCAGGGTTCAAATATCCAGATTATAAAAGTAGATTGATTTCTCTTACTTATTAGGCTGCCATCACACAGTCAGTGATTTCCATCAGTAATTGTGAGCCAAAGCCAGGAGTGAAGCCTACACAGAGACCAGGTATAATGGAAAGGTTTGCCCAGGTTCTATGTTTCTGACCTGCACATGGTTTGGGGCTCACAATAACTGATGGAAATCACTGATCAAACACTGACTGTATGAAAGCCGGCTAAGAGTATTCTACTTCAATTTTCTATTGGGCCTGCTAGGCTAGCGTTCTGTTCGCATCTGTCTCTGCTCTGTTACAGGAGCAGAACAATGAGAATGAACAATGCAGATGTGAATAGTGCCCTAAACTGAGCAAACGTGTTCAGTTATTATTTCCCTAGCTAAATATCTAAATTGACATATATATCATACACTTTTGTGAATACTGAATGTAGTTTCATTGTGGATATTCCCAATGTAGTTCAATGTGAAAAACCCTTTGACTTCAGAGAGCAGATCATTGGATCTTAGATCTGTATGGCCTTCAGTCCAATACAAGGTAACAGCTTACAAAAGTACATCTCCCCATGCTTTTTATACATATTATTGCATCACAGATTAACACTTTATTTGTCCAAATCCTCCTGGGCCTTGCAATGTGCTCATTAACCCACTATGTACTTAGATTTAAGAGCTACATTATGTTCCGTTCTCCGTACAGTACATATGGCAGTAGACAAGGCCATACCTGCCCTGGCTCTTTGTAATACCAAATGCATATTTATACATAGTGGAGATGATATAAGGATAAGAAGAGAACTCTATACCAGTGAAATACATGTATGACATTATCAGCACTAGACACGTTTAACACTACATTTTTACGGTCGCTTTATCACACCACTGTATGGAACCATGCACTTATATTTGACAAGATTATGTAACATAATGCTATGTGTTCTAGTAGGACATTTTGTTCTGATGAGCTTCTGCAGTCCCATCTAAGCATCCTACTGGGCTACACAATCTTCCTGTTCAGCTAAACTCTAACCCCCTACTCATTCTGTTCAGACTGCACCCATACATGTCATGCTGTATGCTCATCCACTGTGTATGAATAGGCTTCTGTACTGTACCACATACTTTCTACCCAGCTGTTCTCAATCTGCCATTATACTTTACCATGTGTGCATTGAGCTCAACTGCACAGCCTGCACTGACTGCTTTTTACCGATTTATACTGTACTTGCTATGTCTTCTACAGAGCTATACTTCACAAGCAATACTTTCTACTGAGCTATACTATACTAGCTATGCGTTCTACTGAGCTATACTGTATTATCTATGCTTTCTACGGAGCTACACTGTACTAACTATGCTTCTACTGAACTACATTGTACTAGATATGTTTTCTACTGAGCTATACTGTATTATCTATGCTTTCTACTGAACTACACTGTACTAGATATGTTTTCTACTGAGCTATACTGTATTATCTATGCTTTCTACTGAACTACACTGTACTAGATATGTTTTCTACTGAGCTATACTGTACTAAGCTATAGTGTGCTAGCTATGCTTTCTACTGAGCTATACTGTACTAGCTATGCTTTCTACTGAGCTATACTGTACTAAGCTATAGTGTGCTAGCTATGCTTTCTACTGAGCTATACTGTACTAGCTATGCTTTCTACTGATCTATACTGTACTAAGCTATAGTGTGCTAGCTATGATTTCTACTGAGCTATACTGTACTAGCTATGCTTTCTACTGAGCTATACTGTACTAAGCTATAGTGTGCTAGCTATGCTTTCTACTGAGGTATACTGTACTAGCTATGCTTTCTACTGAGCTATACTGTACTAAGCTATACTGTGCTAGCTATGCTTTCTACTGAGGTATACTGTACTAAGCTATACTGTGCTAGCTATGCTTTCTACTGAGCTATACTGTACTAAGCTATACTGTGCTAGCTATGCTTTCTACTGAGCTATACTGTACTAAGCCATACTGTGCTAGCTATGCTTTCTACTGAGATATACTGTACTAAGCTATACTGTACTAGTTATGCTTTCTACTGATCTATACTGTACTAGCTATGCTTTCTACTGAGCTATACTGTACTAGCTATGCTTTCTGCTGAGCTATACTGTACTAGTTATGCTTTTTGAGCTTTACTGTACTAGCTATGCTTTCTACTGAGGTATATTGTACTTGTTAAGCTTTCTACTGAGCTATATGGTACTAGCTATGTTTTCTACTGAGCTACTGTCCATTGCACTAGATATAGAATACTTTATACTGAGCTTTACTGTACTAGCTATGCGTTCTACTGAGCCATACTGTACTAGCTATGCTTTTACTGAGCTACATAGTACTAGCTATGCTTTCCACTGAGCTATATGGTACTAGCTATGCTTTCTACTGAGCTACACAGTCCTAGCTATGTTTTCTACTGAGCTATATTGCACTAGCTATAGTATACTTTCTACTGAGCTTTACTGTACTAGCTATGCACTCTACTCAGCATTACTGTACTAGCTATGCGCTCTACTGAGCTATACTATACTAGCTACACTTTCTAGCGAGCTATACAGTTCTTGCTATGATTTCTGTTTACCTGTACTTCACTAGTTGTGCTTTCTACTGATCTACACTGTACTAGCTATGCTTTCTACTGAGCTAAACTGTACTACTGTAGCTACACTTTCTAGTGAGCTATACAGTTCTTGCTATGATTTCTACTTAGCTATACTGCACTAGTCATGCTTTCTACTGAGCTTTACTGTACTAGCTATGCTTTCTAATAAGTTACACTGTACTAGCTATGCTTTCCACTGAGCTATATGGTACTAGCAATGCTTTCTACTGAGCTACATGGTCCTAGCTATGTTTTCTACTGATCTATATAGCATTAGCTATAATATACTTTCTACTGAGCTATACTGTACTAGCTATGCATTCTACTCAGCTATACTGTACTAGCTATGCTTCTAATGAGCTATACTGTACTAGCTATGCTTTCTACTGAGCTATACTGTACTAGCTATGCTTTCTACTGAGATATACTCTACTTGTTATGCTTCTACTGAGCTATATTGTATTAGCTATGCTTTCTACTGAGCTATACTGTACTAGCTATGCTTCTAATGAGCTACACTGTACTAGCTTTGCTTTTTACTGAGTTCTACTGTATTTGTTATGCTTCTACTGAGCTATATTGTATTAGCTATGCTTTCTACTGTGCTATAGTGTACTAGCTATGCTTCTACTGAGCTATACTGTACTAGCCATTCGTTCTACTGAGCTATACTGTATTAGCTATGCTTCTACTGAGCTATACTGTACTAGCCATTCGTTCTACTGAGCTATACTGTATTAGCTATGCTTCTACTGAGCTATACTGTACTAGCCATGCGTTCTACTGAGCTATACTATACTAGCTATGCTTTCTACTGAGTTATACTGTACTAGCTATGCTTCTACTGAGCTTCATTGTCCTAGCTATGCTTTCTACTGAGCTATACTGTACTTGCTATGCTTTCTGCTGTGCTACATAGTACAAGATATGCATTCTAATGAAGTATACTGCAACTGGTGTGCTTTCTACTGAGCTATACTCTACTTGCTATGCTTTCTAATGAGCTATACTGTACTTGCTATGCTCTCTACTGAACTATACTGTATTAGCTATGCTTTCTACTGAGCTATACTGTACTAGCCATGCATTCTACTGCGCTATAATGCACTAGCTATGCTTCTACTGAGCTACACTGTACTAGCTATGTTTCTACTGAGCTATACTGTACTAGCTATGCTTTCTACTGAGCTATGCTGTACTTGCTATGCTTTCTGCTGTGCTACATTGTACAAGCTATGTGTTCTACTGAAGTATACTGCATCTGGTGTGCTTTCTACTGAGCTATACTATACTAGCTATGCTTTCTACTGAGCTATACTGTACTAGCTATGCTTTCTACTGAGGTATACTGTACTAGCTATGCTTTCTACAGAGCTATACTGTATCAGTTAAGCTTTCTATTGAATTACACTGTACTAGCTATGCTTTCTATTGAACTACACTGTTCTAGCTATGCTTTTTACTGAGCTATACTGTATTAGCTATGCTTTCTACTGAGCTATACTGTACTAGCTATGCTTTCTACTGAGGTATACTGTACTAGCTATGCTTTCTATTGAACTACACTGTACTAGCTATGCTTTTTACTGAGCTATACTGTATTAGCTATGCTTTCTACTGAGCTATACTGTACTTTCTATGCTTTCTACTGAGCTATACTGTATTAGCTATGCTTTCTACTGAGCTATACTGTACTTGCTATACTTTCTACTGAGCTATACTGTATTAGCTATGCTTTCCACTGAGCTATACTGTACTTTCTATGTTTTCTACTGGCTAAACTGTATTAGCTATGCTTTCTAATGAGCTATAATGTAATTGCTATGCTTTCACCTGAATATACTGCATCTGGTGTGCTCTTTACAGAGCTATACTGTACTAGCTATGCTTTCTTTTGAGCTATACTGTACCAGCTAAGCTTTGTATTGAGCTACACTGCACTAGCTATGCGTTCTACTGAGCTATACTATACTAGCTATGCGTTCGACTGAGCTATACTGTACTAGCTATGCTTCTACTGAGGTATGCTGTACTAGCTATGTTTTCTACTGAGCTATACTGTACTAGCTATGCTTTCTACTGAGCTATACTGTACTAGCTATGCTTTGTACTGAGCTTTGCTGTACTAGCTACGCTTTCTACTGAGCTATACTGTACTAGCTGTTCTTTCTATTGAGCTTTACTGTATTAGCTTTGGTTTTTACTGAGCTACATGGTACTAGCTATGTTTTTTACTGAGCTATACTGCACTAGCTACCGTATACTTTACTGAGCTATACTGTAATAGCTATGCTTTCTACTGAGCTACACGGTATGTTGCTGCTATGTTTTCTGTTGACCTGTACTGGACCTGCTATGCTTTCTGCTAAGCTGTACTATACCGGCTATGCCCTCTATTATACTGTACCTGCTATACTTTCTGCTGTACTGTACCTACTATGCCTTCTTCAATACTATACCTGCTATGCTTTCTGCTGAGCTATGCTATACCTGCTATGCGGTCTAGCGAGCTATACCGTACCTTCCATGCTTTTTGTTGAGCTGTACTGTATCTGCTATGCTTCCTTCTGATCTATGCTATGCTTTCTGGCACGCTATACTGTACTTGCTATACTTTTTGTTGAGCTTTACTGTACCTGCTATGATTTTTAACTATATTGTTTCTGCTATGCTTTCCAAGCTAAGTTATCTGAGCTATATGGTACAGTACCTGATAAGACTTTGCCTACTTTGCTTTTAGTAGTGTATTTACTGCTAGGAATACTTTCTGCTAAGCTATATTGATATATATATATATATATTGAGTAAGCAGGATAACACTTTATATGCAGTATAAAAAAACATTATGGTAATGTAAAAAACTATGAAAGGGCAATACAGGAACACTCACAGCAAGAGTCTTGCAAAGCAATTGAGATAACTAATTCATATCATTATTGTATATAAAAAACTTATTATTCATAGATGGCTATGATAAATATAAATATTCTGGATGAAAGACATGAAATACACTTGTTTCACACTATAAAATAAAACATAAGCTGACTTTAAACAATAAATGCATTGTAAGACATATCTCTTGATTAATGTTATTTAAACCTAGAAGTATCAAAAATAAAACCTAAAGTAAACTCAAAATCAATGCAAAATTCCTTACTATACACATAGTCATATGAACATATTTGTTACTGTTTAAAAAATATAAAGGTATTATGATCAGGGAATAGGAAAGTATACAACACTTCATGTATAAATAAAATAGTGCGTAAAATATGTATATATATATATATATAAATATACATAAATATATATATATATATATAATACACATATATAAAATATATATATTACTGTTATTAATTATTATAAAGATTAGTAATTTATTTTATAATCAATTAATTGCTTTAAACAATGAAGCAATTTTATATGTGACTGAATTATATATGTTGTTTAAGATATATATATACATATATATATATAATTTTTCTGTAGATATTTGATTTACTAATTTATTCAATTAGAATAAATAAAATATTTATTAATACTACTACAATGTTTAATTACCCTTTAAAAATAAACTGATTATTAGAAGTTTAAGAAAATTAATCATATAGAAATCTGGGTTGGGGATTTTTTTTTATTCCTGCCAGCTGTGAGCAGAGAATCACTGAAGTGTGACTTTCATATCCAATTTTAGATTCTGAATCTTGATGAGAACACATATGTAGGTTTCAGTTACCACCATGCTAGTTTCACTTCTCATTTTTAAAGAAACAAAAAATTATAATTCAGCTGAAATCTTAGACTAAAAGTATTTTCAATTATATCATGTATTTTATATAACAATAAATCTGGCATATCATTTTAAACTTAAAAACATATATTTTTTAAACTAGTAATTTAGTTTAGATGAATTTTTGTCTTGAATTCCAATTTATCTTTATGACTTATAAATATGAATAGTTATATATAATTATATTATAATTGTTTAAAGAAAGGCTACCATTCAAGACATATATTTATATTATATTACTTAAATTAAATTCTGTATAGATACAGTGTGTATATATATATATATATATTTTATTTTTTTATTTTATATATATATATATATATATATATATATAGAGGTACAAAGAAAAATTAGATGTTGTTTTATATGTGAAACATTTAGGTTTCTACGTTAATGAGTAGAAACTTACCTTCAGCGTAGTTTTATCCGTATTAGATACAAAATAATCACATGATTACATTGATATCTGTTATCCCTTAAAACTAAAATTTTACCACATTTTAAAATATTAATCCCTATTGGCATGAAAGCTGAAATAATATATAGTTTTCACAATTTAAGTGACCACTTTCTTTTTAGCATGGCTACAAAGAAAAATATAATTTTTACAAAAAGAAAAACTTTACAATTGCGGTCCATTATTATAATTCAAAAGACAAATAGAAGTCTATAGATCTGTTTGACTTACCTGATGTTATCAGGACCATGGTCCCTTGTCCCCAGATATCCATAGCATAGTAGCACATTAATAAAATCATAAACTGACGCTATACAAAATTCAATCTAATATACAGAAGTTTACTAACTTTTCTATAAATAAGGATTTCCACCATGACTGACTCTGCCTAAAAAGTACTGACTAATTAGAAAAATCTACAGAATTTTAAAACATCTTATATAGAAGATATTAATATATAATTTATGAAGTCTCTTAAAAGAAATCTGTGTTTTAAGACACCATAGAAATGTAAAACTGAAACTCCAAAATTACTATTTTATGCTTACATTTAAAAAAAAAAATGTTTTAAAACAAAAGGTCAGGAAACAAAAAAATTACCTGATGTGATGGTGACCATCTGTCCAGGTCCCCAGATATCAAGAGCCCAGCTCACAGTGTCAACATTAAATGGGCTAACATTACTTTATTTCCCCCGCTGACACCCAAAAAGATTTTATATGATATATTGAAAATCATGAAAGTATGATATATGAGGAATATTATTTCAATCTGACTGTCATATAAAGCAGCATAAACTGAATCTAGCCATGATGAATCATTTAAATCCAATGTCTATGATTTTTTTAAATGTTAAAACAAACAAATAGCGTAAGTCATCGCAATTTCAACAACAAAATAAGAGGGAAAGGCTGAAATGTTCTTACCTGAGGTTATGGTGACCATGGTGCCGAGACCCCATATATCGAAGTAGTCACAGTGACACAAACAAAGGTCACTAGATGGCAAATACTGCTTGAGTTACTCTAATGTGTGTCTACTCAGTAACTTTTTAGAATATCACTAACTCATATCAAAATATAATAGGGATCATTTTAACTTTAACACTAATTTATAATCAAATCTATAAAATGGTCTCAAGAACTTTTTGTATATAATAAAAAAATATAAATACAATTCTATAACTTATTTGTAATGTTAACATGTTTAACGCCACACAGTGTGAACAAAATCTTAACAAAAACCCAGAATTGTACAAATAAATATAAAGTGAGTAAAATATGTGATACCTAAAGTAACTTTAAGTGGGTATCTGGTCCTCAAATGTCAAAGAAGGCATCGCCCACACAGCAAAATGTAATGCTTTTCCCTAAAAAGTCACTTAAGTCTTCTTGTTTAATAACCAACTTTTTTATGTGCCATAAAAACTATTTAGCAGGTGAAAGACATTAACAATATTAGATTATTTTTATGTCACAAAAATAGAGAAATGAGGCATGAGTTGAATATTTACCTGATGAGATTGTTACAACAGTGCCTTGTCCCCATATGTCAAATCTGTTGTACACAGTGCCACGGCTAGCATCTTGCTATTATTAGAACTTTTTTAAGAATGACATGCTTATGGAGATTTCTTGTAACCCATGAGACATGGCCAGCATCCCCTCTCTATCTTTTCTCGCATGGCTTTGAAATGAAAGCATGGTTTACACACAAGGCTTTATCTGCTCCCTAAATATTGACTCAGGAGTTTTAGAGAAGAATTGGGAGAGGTAAAGTGCTAAACAAGCAAGGTATTCCTGAGGCAGATTTACAAATCCTGTCTAAAAAAATAAACAGTATAAACTTAGACTAGACAGTCTACTCCTGCACCAGATTTATCACAGTGATCCGGCCTGGATGATAAATGTGGTGCATGGCTAGACACTTTGGGGGTCATTTATTAAGACCAGCATTTTAGACACCTGTCTTAATAAAGCCCTATAGCTGGCCATGGATCGCTGGAGTTATGGTGCAGACCTCTTCATAACTTTGGCGGATCCACTGCTGCTTCTAAATGTCAGACAGCTTTCTAGTTGTCTCACATTCAGACCGTTTTCTATGCCTGAAACAAGCGTAGAAAATGGTAAATAAGACATGCCTGCTGGCCTGTCCCCTTCCCCTCCCACACCACGCCCACTTTTGTAGACCAGACATGAGCAGGGAGAAGTCGCAGATTGTGGCGCAACGGCAGTATGTGCCTTAAATATGCCTAATTTAGGCGTATTTCAGCTTGATAAATGACCTCCTTTTATCTAAATTTAAACCAGTTTGTGCCACAATGTTAGTAATTTTGGTATACTTGTATTGTCAGCCATGCCTCTTCCTGTTAAGCTACACTACCTTATTAAGCAAGACATGATGGCTTACCATTTTTGGTGCATTTAGTTCATAAAGAGGTCTAAACTTGATTGCCACATTATGAACTATAGCAATGCATCAAATGTGGAGCATTTTATACCCTATTCTAGGCACAATCACTTTACAGTGTGGGCCATTGTGTCTCAATGTCTTTTCCTGCATTTTGAGCACTTGGTTATGAAGCAACTGAGATATTTACATCCCCACAAAAGGTGTATTCCAATTATAGCAAGTTGTCCCCTATCCACAGTATAAGGGATACCTATTAGATCAATGGGGATCCTACCATTGGAAACCCCACAGAATATGAAAATGGGGACTATGTACCTTTTTGGGCCCCCCAAAATGAACAGAGCAGCAGGACTGGCATGTGCACTGCTTCTCTGTTTTCTCTATGGGAGTTTTAGAAATAGCCAATCGCTGTACTTGGCTGCATTCAGAACTTCCTGTGCCATGTAGTTACTTTCGATGAGTACTGCTGGTTATGATGCCTCGTGTCCCACGTGTCAGGAGATGGCCGGGGTTATCAGAACATTGCTGACTTAGGAGGACAGACGAGATGGCGAGTTTGGATCTATTCTAATCCACCTCCTTACAGCAAGAGGATAAATTAATACTGGCCATCTCCTGACATGTGGAACACAACATGGGACGCTGAGGCATCGTAACCAGCAGTACTTAGCGAGTGTAACTACAGCTGGGCCGTCCCTGATGCATGTGGAAGCGGTAACAAAGTTGCGCTGAATACAATATGAATTACTATTAACTGACCCCATAAGGACAATCTGATATAACAACTAAGTTAGCTGTCTTCTAAAAACTTCAGAGAGATTCTCCTTAGCAATTCGGCTAGAGCTTTGTAAAGATGACTCTTTAGACCCTGTTTTCTAGTAAAAAGAAACATATTTCCATAGATCATATTACAAAAAAGTATAACATTCGTATTCAGTACAATTATGACTATAGCAAATTTATATAGTTTCTATTATATTTTACTACTTAAAGGGGTTATCCAAGACCTATAATGCCCCCCCCCCATATGTCCAGGCCCCTCACACAGATAGTACTTACCTCGCTCCCCAGCACCCCCGTCACTTTTGATGCCGCACAGCAGTTGCAGCATTTTCCCATCGTGGGAGTGAGGTAAGCACTATGTGTGTGGGGCGCCCAGACATTTTGGGGGGCATTATAGGCCTTGGATAACCCAAAAACAAAAACCTTAATTTATTTATTTTTTGCATCTCCATATTCTGATAGCAATAACATTTTTATTTTTCTGACATCAATACCTGTTTATTATTTTTTAAACAGTGAGCACTGCAGTGTATTTAATCGCACACATAAGACACGTCACTTGCTGTCGGCCTGCAGTGCATCAGCTGCTAACCTGTCAGCATAGAGCCACAAAACAAACTGACAACAAGGACTAATGGGAGTTGTCTGGCTGGCTTCTATCTCTGTATACCAGCACTCCATTCTTATACTTGTTATCTTTCAGACAATTGAAATTATTGTAATCTAGTGGACACAGCTACGTAGATGTCACGGTCCCTCCCATGACAGAGGTAAGAAGATCTGAGAGACTGGCGTCACGTGAGGGTATCTGACAGTCTCTCTGTTTTCTCCTTGCAGTGTTTTTGTTTGGTAATGACCACATCTCTTGTCAGGTGCAGCTTGTGGTCATTACTGAGGCTCTATTTAGTTCTGACTCACACTGCTTACCATGCGGTTGATATTTCCTGCTGTAGTTGGTTGAGCTGGTGTGTTGTTCCTTTGGATCTCCTGCTCCTCCATTCTTCTTTAAGCTAAGCGCATCTTGTTTTGCATTTTGTTGTTCGCTTGTGTTTGTTGTTTTTTAGGCCTCAGGGAGACGCTGGTTCCTTCATCTGGGAAGGAACCAGTAGTCTCATTCCTTGCCGCCACTACTAGGGATTTCCAGGGTCTCCAGGGCTAAGGTTCCGGTGTATGAGTATTTCTAACTTCAGGGTCTACTCATATTGGCAGGAGTCAGGGAGTGGTCTAGGAGGTCAGCATTCCTCTCCCTTAGCTTTGAGGCCAAGACTCCAGACTATTTCCTTCTGTGTGTTATCTGGTGTTTTCCCCTCCCCATTACCTGAGACAGTACATTACAGTTCAGTGGAAACCTGTGCCACTCAACCGCTTGACAGGCCCACTTCAGCCTCACATCCTAAAGGGTAGATTAGGTTTACAAAAACCTTGATAGGAGGTTCAGAGCTCTTCTATAAGCAGTTGGTAGGCAAAGTCCAGGTATACACAGGCATTCTGGCCCACCTGGACAATCAGAGTACCTCAGGGTCATAGGTACAACTATGGTCAGCATTTGCCATCTTACCCTGACTCTATGTGTGATTTAACAAAACCGCTATATACCAACTATTCAGGTAAGACTGCACAAGTTTATATTGTTGAGAACTGATGAGTGTACTATTACTTTATGATATATATTTTTCAAAATAATCCATTGATGTCTTGATGATATTATTAAAAGTTATGTTTTACTGAGATTGTCTTTTCCAGTAGGGGTATGCTTCTGGTTTCTGATATTTGCAATTCAAGAACGTGCCACAGGTACTCTTAGTAGGTGGTCCTTACCTGCAACAGTTACATGTTGCATGTGACGCATTCTGTCTTTACCTCCCCTTTCTCCCCCTTTATCCCTCTATACCTGAACTGTTTGCAACTGGATGTAGTGACCAGTCATGTATTGCTTTACTTGTATTGATTTTGCATTATATGTTTTTTTTGTCTATTCTTGTTCTAAACCAAAACTTAGTTCTGCAGGTTCTGCTCCAGGAAATCAGTATACTGTGGAAACACAGAAGACAGATATATTGTTAGATATGATAGATCAAATATTAGGCAGCAGAGCAACTGTCTTAGGGCTTCTTTAGGCTACATGCACACAAACGTTGTTTGTTTCCGTGTCCTTTCCGTTTTTTTTGCGGATAGGATGCGGACAACTTCATTTCAATGGGTCCGCATTTTTTGCGGACCCATTGAAATGAGGTTGTCCTCATCAGTATGTCCGTTCAGTAGCCCCGCAAAAAAAATAGAACATGTCCTATTCTTGTCCGCTTTAGGCATTGTTACAATGGATCCGCAAAAAAAAAAATGGATGGCATACGGATGTCATCCGTTTTTTTTTGCGGATCCGCAATTTGCAGACCGCAAAACACATACTGTCGTGTGCATGTAGCCTTAAAGACACTTTTTTCCTGTGTTTTAAAATGCATTTTAAAAAGCCATGCACTTCAAGTATTTTATATATTTTTTTTTATTATAGGTGCTTTTATTTAGTATTATCTCGTACATGCATTTTTCCTGTTGATAAAGGTGAAATTCATAAGCCTGTGGGGGAAGAATGTCATACCTAGAACATGATGCATTTTAGTAACCATCGGTACCATAATAGTATAGGGCAGGCAGGCATGGATATGCAGAATACTGATATGATATTTTGACCACATGGGCACTGCCCAATCAGGAGCCGGACCAATGTTGTCATTTCATATTTATAGCACCATGGAATGAATGGCGCTTTAATAATAAATAATAATAATACATAGTTAGGGTCCATTCACACATCCGCAAGTGTTTTGGGGTCGGCAAATTGCAGATCCGCAAAACACGGGCACCGGCCATGGGCATTACGCATTTTGCGTACCGCACATGGCTGGCACTTTAAATAGAAATGCCTTTTCTTGTCCGTGTCTGTGGACAAGAATAGGACATGTTATATTTATTTGCGGAACGGAAGAGCGGATGCGGAACGGAAGTGTGGATGCACACTGCACACTGTGTGCTGTCTGCATCTTTTGCGGCCACATTGAAAATTAATCCGGACCCATTTTGCGGACGTGTGAATAGACCATAACAGACCAGCTCTAGTGACAGAGATCAGCGAAAACCAATAATTTCTGTTTAGGCTTTTGTATATGACAATCAAGGGGAAAAATTAAGGCCGGATCCCCTTTGATTGTGCAACTGTGATTCCCTGTGATGTGATCTATACTAATATCTTGTTTGTGTAGGCAACCGAGCTTCTATTAAAATACGCCAGATTTCATTGATTAGCTTATGTTAGGCCATACTTAGAAATCAGGTAACTATAACCTTTGTACTTATTAGCAGTGATGGTCAGTTCGCATTGTTCGCCAGCGAACACATGCGGGCTGCCATCTTGACTCACCCGTCCAGGCGATGCACAGATAAGCTCTTACCTGTGCCTGTGCCGGGAGCCGGTCTGAAATCAAATGCGGTCACCGGGAGCAGGCAATTCCGAGAACAGCCGCAGGGGGCCTTCATCGGGCTGTTCTCTGAACTGCCTCCCGGTGACCGCATTTGATTTCAGACCGGCTCGCGGCACAGGCACAGATAAGGGCTTAACTGTGCATCGCCGGACGGGTGAGTCAAGATGGCAGCCAGCATGTGTTCGCTGGCAAACAATGCGAACTGACCATCACTGCTTATTAGTACACAAGATAATGTACTTGCATTTATAAGTATATGCAGGTATATAATTCTATAATATTATTAAAAATGTATCAAAATTCCACTAAGAGATAAAAAAAAATACTGTACAATGCATCTGGAAAGTCTTCCGACACTTTACATTTTTTTACATTTTATGTTGCATCGTTGTGCTTAAATAAAATTTAAAAAAAATCTATTTTCCCTATCAATCTGAACTCAATACCTCCTAATGAGAAAGTCAAAACTGAATGTTAGAAAATTTGGAAGATTTATTAAAATGGAAAAAAAAATTTTTTAGCATGGATGTAAGTATTCAGAAATCTTGCTATGACATGAAATTTAGCTCTGGGGGTTCCCATTTCTTTTGATCATCTTTAAGATGTTTATACACCTTGACTTGAGTCCACTTATGAAAAATTCAGTCGATTGGCCATGATTTGGAAACCCCACCCTGTCTATATAAGGTCTCGCAGCTGACAATGCATATCAGAGCAAAAACAAAGCAATGAGGAGGAATGAACTGACAGGATTGTGTGGAAGCCCAGATCTGGAGTAGGCTTTCTGCTGCACTGAAAATTCCCAAGAGCACATTGGCCTCCATAAGTCTTTAATGGAAGATGTTTGGAACAACCAGGACTGTTCATAGAGCTGGCTGCCTCACCGATTTAGTAAGTTAACAGGGTAGAAGGGCCTTGGTAAGAGAAAAGAGCAAGACGCCAGTGACCACTGGAAACCAAGATCTTACTTTTGGCCTCAATTCTAATGTTCATGTTTGGAGGAAAACATTTACTGCTCATCACCTTCCCAATACCATCCCTAAAGTGAAACATGGTGGTGACAGCATTGTGATGTGGGGCTGTTTTGCAGCGACTTGGACAGAGAGACTGTCAGACTTGAGGGAAAGCTGAATGGAACAAAGTACAGAAATATTCTTAGTGTAAAACTGATCCAGAGTTCTCTGGACCTGTTCTGAGTGCTCACCATCTAACAAGACAATGACCGTAAGCACACAGCTATAACAACACAGGAGTGGTTTATGGACAACTCTGTGAATGTACTTGAGTGGCCCAGCACATGCCATGACTTGAACCCAATTCAACATCTCTGGAGAAACCTTAAAAAAACAGTCCCCATGCAAGCTGCCAGAGCTTGAAATGATCTGCTGGGCAAAATGGCTGAAAATCACCAAATCCAGATGTGCAAACTTTGTGGCATAATACCCCAGAAGAATATAGGCTGTAATCACTGCCAAAGGTGCTTCAACTAAGTACTGAGTAAAAGGTCTGACTACTTATGTCAATGCAATATTTCAGTTTTTCTTTTTCAATAGATTAGCAAAGATTTAGAACATCCTGTTTTCACTTTTCACGGTCATTATGAGGTATTGACTGCAGAATGATGGGGGAAAACCCTCATCCACTTCCTCTTGTATTTGACATAGTCCTTGTGGGTCCCCAACAGCCACAAGGCAGTTAGCAGAATGTGGAAGTTGTCCTTCTTCGACCATACCTTCTTTCAGCAGTATGAGCATTTGGCCTGAGTATGCAACAAACTTCCCCAATGAACGGCCACTGCCTGGGCTCCCTGCTGAGGTATTCCTGTGTATGATGTAATCATTGACTGCTTTACACTGCTTCTACAAATGATCCAGCATATGTAAGGTGAGATTTCAGTAAGTTGGAAAGTTGCAGATCAAGCAGTGCAAAAGAAGACTGCTTTGTTGCTGCAAGTCCAGGAGGGTGTTGTTAGCCACATAACGCTCACACACTGCCCTGTAAATGATCAGCACCTTCTGCAATCCACTATACATTTGGAGAAGCAGTAGTTTTAGGAGGATAAGCAGTAGCTGATGTTGATAATGACAACAACACTGTACTGTTTGTGGATGTGGCCTGACTGCTAGAATGATGACAGGGAGAAGAACCCTCTTGTTCACATTGCTGTCCATGAGCAGGTCATGCCACCTCATATACTGAAGGAGAGCCATAGCTCCTACATTTGTTCTTGAATTGATATGGCTTATTTTTGTCTAAAGAGCTTGCACAATGTGATAGTTTTATCATCCAGAACTGTGAGAAAAATTTGCCAAACGGGAGACACTCGAACAGAGCTACCACCAGCAGAAGACTTCAACCACCACAGCTTTCCCTGGGTTTCACAATTGTTGAGCCTGCACCAACAGCAGCATCATCATCACCTGTTCCCAAGCTAACCAGAACATGAGCAGATCACCCCAGCAGTTTTTATGTTTTGCCCATACATTGGCTCTTTATTGCCCCCGCCACACTCTTCTTCTGATGTCATAACCTTCTTATAACCAGGATCTGGACTGGTTCCCACATCCTGCCCAACACACAATCTGTGTCACTATCACCAGGGCTATCAGTTCCCCTACCACCCCTACCATGTCTACAATTGCCACTACTACTACCAATAATACAGCTATGCATTTCACTCATGTCCTCCACCTCTTCCTGAAACTCCTCCTCATGGTAGTCCCAATGCTGACTGTTCTCATACAATGCATCAACAGAAAAAATATCTGGAATAATCTTCCTTAGCACCCACTGTGTTTTGCTTTAGGCGAAAAGAAGGTGCTCCACCAACAGCTTCTTTCTGCCCTAAAATTAACAGTTTAAAGGGTTGTCCAGTTTCTATTACTTGCTGCACATGTGTTGGTAACAGCACATGCATACAGCAAGTAATAACCATTATTTAACTATAATATAATATAAATAATTAATCTTTTCATGCAGGGCCTCTGACCTTCGTGCTGGAAGTGCCCTGGGAACATGGCCGCTGATGAAGAGTTCCGTCATTCAGTGGCTTCCATTCACTTATACTGGGAACGGACAGGAAAACAAAGTCATGTGCAGTCCTTCCTTAGTGTAAGTGAATAAAGGCTGCTGATCGACAGAACTTTACTTCAGTGGCCATGTTCCCATGCAGGTCAGGGGACCTGTATGTATGTACCATATTTTTCGCCCCATATGACACCCCCCCCCCCCAAAAAAAAAGTGGGGGAAAAATGCCCCTGCATATTATGGGGCGAATACTAATGAGTGCTTCCATTATGGAAGTGGTCATTAGTACCGGAGGACCGGGAAGTGGTGAAGGCTCTGTACTCACCGCTTCCTGGTCCTTGGCTGTTGGCTGTGCAGTGGCTGTGCACAGAGTGACCTCACGCTGTGGACGACGGTTCACAGCACAGCCGACAGCAGGAGGAAGAAGATAGCGGGCGGTGAGGAGTGGCGGCATCCAGGAGCAGGAGAGGTAAATGTTTTTTTTTATTTTGTGATCTGAGGCTGAATTATGGCTGGGGGCTGCGTACATATGGCTGGGGGCTGCGTACATATGGCTGGGGGCTGAGTACATATGGCTGGGGCTGATTAAGACTGGGGGCTGATTATATGACTGGGGGCTGATTTACATATGGCTGGGGACTGATCACATATAGCTGGGGCTGATATGAGGCATGGGGTCTCATCTGAGGTCTGATTGGGGGTCTTCTTTATATTGGGCTCTGACCTGAGGTCTGATTAGGGGTCATTCACATTGGGGTCTGATCTGAGAACTTATTAACACTGGGGATCTGATTGGGGCTGTGACCTGAGGTCTGATAAAAAATATTTTTTTCTTATTGTCCTCCTTTAAAACCTAGGTGCGTCTTATGGGCCAGTGCGTCTTATAGGGCGAAAAATACCAATAGTTTAATACTGTGCCAATAGTTTAATACTGATTATTACTAGATGCATACATGTGCTGTTACCAACACATGTATAACTTGTAATATACATGGGCCAACCTCTTTAAGGAGGAGGAACAGGAGAAATGCACTGAACTCTGACTCAAAGACACAATGTCAAACTCAGAGCTAACATCAATATAATTCTGCTGTGAATGACACAGAACAACATCTCAGGTACAATAGTCTGCGATAAACAGAATTTTTGTAAAAAATTTACAAGACTTTTTAGAACAAAATGCACAATTAGACAGAGCCCACTACAATGTAACAGTGAGTGACACAGAACAACATGTCAGGTGCACTAGTCTTTAATAAATGTATTTTTTGTAAAAATAAATAAATAAATTCAGCACTTAAGAAAAAAAAATGCCAATACACTATAAAAATCCACTACAATATGTGCTGACTTTCTGGAAAACATATTGGGTCCAATTTGGCACACTTATTAATATAAAAACTTTGCACTACAATAAAGATGAACAAACCAGTCAAGATTCTTTTCAAGTCCAGTATGCTGATTTTTTTTTTTAAAGTTTGGTTTGGAACCCAATCGATTTGGGCCGAACTGAAGTTGCTCCAATTTCCCTGAAATTTGGTATATAACCCCCTCTAGCCTCTAGAACTATTTTGTTTTGAAAACTTGTTATTTATTTTCATTTATTTTTTAGGGTTTTTCCCCTCCCTGCTCACCAAGCTCTGTAACGCAATGACAGCAATAATAAATGATGTCTGAGTGACTCTGACATACATGGCTATAGGTGAATGCACATTTGTCAGTGTTATCATACAGCATGTTTAAAAAGACACAGCTCCAGCACGTCAAAAATTGTCCCTCATCTGGGGCAGATGATGTTTAAACACACAGTGTTATGAGATAAAATAAAAGAGGCTTGGGGAAAGTGATAGTTGGCAAGTGGCATTAATGGAATGATGCAGGTTGCAACAGCAGCTATACAGAAAGTGATGGTTGGCAAGTGGCATGAAGCAGGGGACAGCATACAGCAGCTGTACACTATGGAAGGTAGGCAGACAGACAGCAAGAGTGGCAAGATGGGGCACTGGCAGCAAGGAGAGGACCATTGATCGCTTTCAGCCTGCCTGGACTTTGAGAAAATTTCTGTATTGATGCAGTAATCACGTACATTTATGCTGAACCTTGAAGAGGTTATCCCATGCCTAATGTATAAAATAAAAATCCGACATCATATAGTAGATGAAAATCTCTTTCTTTCTTTCAAAATTCTTTTTATTGATTTACTTATATCGAAAGTGCTCTAGTGTGACATGAAAACAATGACATAAAGCATTACCATTGTCATATCCAAGTTATGCGAACATCTGAGCGTTGGAACATAAATAAGCTTGCATTGTTGTACAGTATCTCATTGTACATCATGTCAATTTTGACAACTATAGCAGTTAATAAGGTCAGTATAGCCAAGCTGATTCTACAGATTGAGAAAATTATCGCTTTATTCTAGACCATAATCAAATATTGCTTGTGTATAGCAGTTTGGGATTGGTTGGCAAGGATGAAGGTGAACCGAGGGGAGGATGGGGTGGAAAGGAGGGAAGGAAGGTAGTGTGGGGAAGGGGGTGGGTAATAACAAATAATTGAAAATCTCTTTCTAACAAAGCTAGAACCAGCCCTGTACCTCACTTGGATCCAGAGATCTTCCCATTCATTTCTCTGCTAGATTTATATCAGGCTGGCAGCTCAAGGGAGTGTCTTTTCTGCTACAGCTCAGGGGGCGTGTTCATGCTCTCCCTATCACAGCTCAGGAGGCTGATGAAGGATGAAACTGAGCATGTGCGGCCTTCTCAGTGAGCTGGACAAAGAAATAAGAAATAAAAACAGCAGGTGGCGCTGTAAAAATACATTTTATTAAATAACTCACTGGCTATGCTAACTGTTCAATCATGGCCTCATGCACACGACCGTTGTTTTATTCCGTGTCAGTTGCGCAGTTTTTTGTGATTTTCTGCGTACCCATTGATTTTCAATGGGTCCGTTGAAAACTCGGCTAATGCACCGTTTGCCATCCGCGTCTGTGATCCATGGTTCCAGTCCGTCCAAAAAATATAACCTGTCCTATTATTTCTGCGGAAAATGGTTTGCAGACCCATTCAAGTCAATAGGACCGCTAAAAAACAGGGAGGCACACAAGATTGTCATCCGCGTCCGCGCGTCTGCGTCCGTTTTATTCCTATCATTTGCATGGCAAACCTGTCTTAGACTTTTTTTTTACATTCCTTTATGTCTGGTGGTCCTCCAAAAATAAAGGAAGACACACGGAAACAAAAACGGAAACGGATCACGGAACAATGAAACCCCATTTTGCAGAACGGAACACAACAACGGTCGTGTGCATGAGACCTATATGAAATTACAAAGTATAGTACATGAAAAGTGACGATTGAGGCATTAGTGGCATGATACAGTTGCTGAGATAATTTTCCTGGCAGACACTGTAACACCCAATCACCCTTTTTCACAGCCCAGCACAGACGGCGTTCTGCTCGTTCTGCTAGGGCACCTCCATGCCTGCTGTATCATCCAGGCTTTCTGTTGGCCTGTGAGCCAATCAGGGCAAGCCCTTCCCCAACTTCCTCTCAGGGTCATGTGAGAACCCTCATTCTTGCTCCCTAGTGCTTTTTTCCCACCGACATGTACACTAAAATGGTGCCACTTGCCGTTTTTTTGGATTTATTGAAAACAAACTCAGAAAGATTTGGTTTCATGCCTGTCTGAGAAATAGCAAAGTACTGGGTCGCTCATCCTTACACTTCAATATACAGTGACTATGACATGAAAAAAGATGTCAGGTCAGTTACACTAGTCAGTACTTAATTTAACCCCTTAAGGACACAGCCTTTTTACACCCTAGGACCAGGCCATTTTTTGCAAATCTGACCAGAGTCACTTTAAGTGCTGATAACTTTAAAACGCTTTGACTTATCCAGGCCGTTCTGAGATTGTTTTTTCGTCACATATTGTACTTCATGACACTGGTAAAATGAAGTTAAAAAAAATATTTTTTTTGCACCAAAAAATACCAAATTTAACAAAAATGTGGACAAATTAGCAAATTTCAAAGTTTCAGTTTCTCTACTTCTGTAATACATAGTAATACCCCTAAAAATTGTGATGCCTTTACATTCCCCATATGTCTACTTCATGTTTGAATTATTTTGGGAATGATATTTTATTTTTTGGGGATGTTACAAGGCTTAGAAGTTTAGAAGCAAATCTTGAAATTTTTCAGAAATTTACAAAAACCCAATTTTTAGGGACCACTACAGCTCTGAAGTCACTTTGCGAGGCTTACATAATAGAAACCACCCAAAAATGACCCCATTCTATAAACTACACCCCTCAAGGTATTCAAAACTGATTTTACTAACTTCATTAACCCTTTAGGTGTTGCACAAGAGTTATTGGCAAATGGGGATGAAATTTGAGAATTTCATTTTTTTGCCTAATTTTCCATTTTAACCCATTTTTTCCACTAACAAAGCAAGGGTTAACAGCCAAACAAAACTGTATCTTTATTGCCCTGACTCTGCCGTTTACAGAAACACGCCATATGTGTCCGTAAACTACTGTACGGCCACACAGCGGGGCGTAGAGTGAAAGGTGCGCCATATGGTTTTTGGAAGGCAGGTTTTGCTGGACAGTTTTTTTGACACCATGTCCCATTTGAAGCCCCCCTGATGCAACCCTAGAGTAGAAACTCCATAAAAGTGACCCCATCTAAGAAACTACACCCCTCAAGGTATTCAAAACTGATTTTACAAAGTTTGTTAACCCTTTAGGTGTTGCACAAGATTTAATGGAAAATAGAGATACAATTTCAAAATTTCACTTTTTTGGCAGATTTTCCATTTTAATATTTTTTTTCCAGTTACAAAGCAAGGGTTAACAGCCAAACAAAACTCATTATTTATGGCCCTGATTCTGTAGTTTACAGAAACACCCAATATGTGGTTGTAAACTGCTGTACGGGCACACGACAGGGCGCAGAAGGAAAGGAATGCCATACGGTTTTTGGAAGGCAGATTTTGCTGGACTGGTTTTATTGACACCATGTCCCATTTGAAGCCCCCCTGATGCACCCCTAGAGTAGAAACTCCAAAAAAGTGACCCCATTTTAGAAACTACGGGATAAGGTGGCAGTTTTGTTGGTACTAGTTTAGGGTACATATGATTTTTGGTTGCTCTATATTACACTTTTTGTGCGGCAAGGTAACAAGAAATAGCTTTTTTGGCACCGTTTTTTTTTTTGTTATTTACAACATTCATCTGACAGGTTAGATCATGTGGTAATTTTATAGAGCAGGTTGTCACGGACGCGGCGATACCTAATATGTATACAATTTTTTTTATTTATGTAAGTTTTACACAATGAATTAATTTTTAAAACAAAAAAAAGTTTTAGTGTCTCCATAGTCTTTTTAGTTTTTGGGCGATTATCTCAAGTAGGGTCTCATATTTTGCGGGATGAGATTACGGTTTTATTGGCACTATTTTGGGGTGCATATGACTTTTTGATCGCTTGCTGTTACACTTTTTGTGAAGTAAGATGACAAAAAATAGCTTTTTTTACACCGTTTCTTTTTTTTTTTTTTTACGGTGGTCACCTGAGGGGTTAGGTCATGTGATATTTTTATAGAGCCGGTCAATACGGACGCGGCGATACCTAATATGTATACTTTTTTTTATTTATGTAAGTTTTGCACAATTATTTCATTTTTGAAACAAAAAAAATCATGTTTTAGTGTTTCCATAGTCTAAGAGCCATAGTTTTTTCAGTTTTGGGGCGATTATCTTGGGTAGGGTATGATTTTTGCGGGATGAGATGACGGTTTGATTGTTACAATTTTGGAGTACATACAACTTTTTTGATCACTTTTATAAACTTTTTTGGGAAGTAAGGTGGGCAAAATTTCAATTTCATCATAGTTTTTAATTTTTTTTTTTTATGGCGTTCACCGTTTGGGTAAAGTAACATGACCGTTTTATAGATCAGGTCGTTACGGACGCGGCGATACCAAACATGTGTAGGGAATTTCATTTTTTTTATTTTTAATCAGTGATAAATGTGTTTTTTGATTTTTACTTTATTTTCACTTTTTTTCACTTTCTTTTTGACCCAGACCCACTTGGTTCTTGAAGATCCAGTGGGTCTGATGTCTGTATAATACAGTACAGTACAATATATAGTACTGTACTGTATTTTACACTTTGTCTGAACAGATCTATGCCTTTCAGCACAGATCTGTTCAGCACCATGGACATCAGGACGCCTGAGAAGGCGTCCTGTTGCCATGGGAACCTTCCCCGTCTGCTCAGTTATGGTCAGAACTGCGCAGACGGGGAAGGGTAAGGACGGGGCTTGGGGGGCTGCCTGGGAGCTCTCTCCCTCTCCATTCGGAGGGGCTGCAAAGGCACAGCAGCCCCCCGATGGGAGAGGGAGGGAGCTCCCTGCGCTGTTAACCTTTTCCATACAGCGTCCGTACGGACCGCTGTATGGAAAGGGTTAAACGGCTGACATCGCATCACCGATGTCAGCCGTTTATACCAGGGTGCCAGCAATGTGCTGGCACCCTGGTATACCCACTAGACGCCAACGATTACGCAATGGGAGGCGGGCGGGGGATCGCGATCCCGCCTGCCGCACCGCCCGCCTCCCGCACTGCCCGCACCGCCCGCAACCCTCCCCCTGCACCTCCCACCGGGCAAAAATCACTAAGGGGTGCAGGGGGGGGGATACAGATGCATTTTAGGAATACTAAAGTTTCTGATCCCCGCGGTCAGGGACCGCGGGGATCAGAAACTGCAGAAATCGCAGCAAACCGCAGGTCTGAATTGACCTGCGGTTTGCCGCGATCGCCGACATGGGGGGGTCACGGGACCCCCCCGCGCATTTAGCCTAGGTGCCTGCTCAATGATTTGAGCAGGCACCAGGTTCCGATCACTGCCAGCCGCACGGCAGTGATCGGAAATACACAGGGCGTACATGTACGCCCTGTGTCCTTAAGTACCAGGGCACAAGGGCGTACCTGTACGCCCTATGTCCTTAAGAGGTTAATAAACTTAGCAAGATTTTTTATATATTTTTTTTATGCGTAACTGGAAAGAGTATACTACAATGCATGGTGACTCTGATGTAAAAAAAAAAGGAAATGTGAGATAGTCCACACTGTCGTGAGCTAGGCGAGTGTGCTTATCGGTCACGATCCCCCTTTTGCACTAAACATCCTTTCGGACACAGGTCAAGCCAGCACAAACAGCCTGCACAAACAGTAGTCCAGGGGTTCATCGCTTCTCAGAGCGTCCACATCGGCCGTTAACCCGATGTAGTCGGACACCTGTTGGTCTAGGCGTTCTCTGAGGCTGGATCCGGAGGACGGCTGTCGATGGGTTGGCTGCAAGAATGATCTCATATCTGAAGTCACCAACACATCTTCAAACTGCCCTCTTCTTGCATGCGCTGTTGGATTGGTACCCGCAACTGTTTTTCTGTGAGTGAAAATTCCTCTGCCAGTGCCCGCAAAAGCAGAATGCAGCATTTATCGAAGCAAGGACTGGAAGTGCTGCATTCTGACAGCCCTCTGTGATGGTGGCAACATTTCCGCCATTTTGTGTTTGTACCGGGGGTCTCAGTACGTTGCCACCCAGTACTGGTCCTTGCCCTTTATGCTTTTTATACAGGGGTCCCTCTTCAAACACTGGAGCATGAAGGCCCCCATTTGCACTAAACTGGAAGCGGTGGCCTGTCTCCTGCTCATCATCCAGGATAATGTCGTCCTCATTCTCCTTCCCCCAGCCACGGACAACACCAGGGATCCCAGAAAAGTTTAAAGCATGCTCTTCTTGCTCCTCCTCTGTCCCGGTACCATCCTCCTCTGACTTCTCTTCAGACTCCTGTTGTTGACTTGTCTCAGATGGAGTAGCCCCCCCTGGGAATTCATCCAGCATTGCGACTTCCTCATCTTCTTGCTCCTGCTCCTCGACGGCTTGATCAATGACACGACGCAATGCACGCTCCAGAAAGAACGCGTAAGGTACGATGTCACTGATGGCGCCCTGGCTGAGACTTACCAGTTTGGTGATGTCATCAAATGGCCGCAGAAGTCTGCATGCGTCGCGCATGAGAAGCCACTGACGCAGTGAAAAAATAAACAAGCTCCCCAGAACCTGTCCTGCCGCAGAGTTCGTACAGGTAGTCGTTAACTGCACGTTTCTGCTGGAGAAGCCTATCAAGCATATACAAGGTGGAGTTCCATCGCTTCTGGCAGTCACAAATCAGACGTCTGACGGGCAGGTGGTGTCGCTGCTGAATGTCAGCAAGGCGATCCATGGCTGTGTAAGATCTTCTAAAATGGCCAGAGATTTTCCTGGCCTGCCGCAAGATGTCCTGGACCCCGGGGTATTTGGCAACGAATCGCTGCACGACTAAGTTCAGGACGTGTGCCATGCATGGCACGTGTGTCATTTTGCCCTGTTTCAGCGCGCTCAGCAGATTGGCACCGTTGTCGCACACCACTTTACCAACTGTCAAATTGAGCGGGGTTAGCCACTGATCGGCCTGTGACCACAGAGCTCAAAGCAGTGCAGGACCGGTGTGGCTCTTGGCTTCCAGGCACAACAGCCACAGCACTGCATGGCAACGTCTCACCTGGCACGTCGAATAGGTTCTGGGAAGCTTGGGGGGGCGCAGCGGAAGAGACAGTAGCAGCGGAAAAGGAGGAGTCAGCCGAGGAGGAGAGGGAGGATGGAGTAGGAGGAGGAGAAGAAGAGGCAGGCCTGCATGCATGCTGTAACACCAAATTTACACGGGTGCCACAGGTTGCATGCTTGATGGCCGTCAGAAGGTTCACCCAGTGGGCAGTAAAAGTTATGTACCTTCCCTGCCAGTGTTTGCTAGACCACGTGTCTATGGTCAGATGTATCTTGGCACTGACACTGTGTGCCAGAGATACATTTACTTGCCGCTGAACGTGGCCATATAGCTCTGGGATGCCCTTCTGGGAGAAATATTTCTTTCCGGGGACCTTCCATTGCAGTGTTCCAATGGCCACAAATTTTCTAAAGGCCTCCGAGTCCACCAGTTTATATGGCAGTAGTTGGCGGGCTAGCAGTTCTGACAAGCCAGCGGTCAGCCGTTGGGCAAGAGGGTTATCCGGGTTATCCAGCGTCATCAAGTCATCAAGGCGTCATCAAGTGCAAGAGTATTGCCAATCCTCCCTCGCCGAGATCGTGTGTAGAGTCATAGTTCTCACATGGTCCCTCCAATAGATGACCCGGTGCGCATTGAGCTTTTATGGAATAAAGTTCCTTGTTTATACATTGGAGTCCACCAGGTAATCTATTGGAGGGACCACATAAGAACTACGACTTTACACATGATTTTGGCGAGGGAGGATTGGCAACAAGTGTCTTGAGCTTTATCTTTTGCCATCCTCCTTGGTGACGTGAGTAAAGACTTTTCCATTGACCAATGACCCTGAGGTGTTTAGAGTCACTAGAACACTCTTGCACTAATATGTAATTTATGTTTTTTATCCTTTTATGATCAGTCCACATCTCTCCAACTAGCACTATCTCCCTTACCACAAAGGGTGAATCTCAAGGGATTACTGATCCCGGATTAATCCCTTTGAGCCAACTGGCCACTTTTGCTTCTATAATTTTCAATACTGTGTCCAACACTGGGGATATTTCCATCAGCTGCTTTCCATCCCATCACCTGTATTTCTGGCGCTCCACTGGTTCTTCCTTTTTTATTTAATTTTTTCTCTCCATTTCATCTTCCTCTGCCTGTCATTTTCAAAATGACCCTGTGACAAAAGTCCCTATAAAAGAGCAGTATTTGTGGAAGAAGGTATATCACACTCCTGCCTCACTCCGTTTTTTTGGGGGGCAACTGGTAAATCACACCATTAGAAATTATTTCTTCCAATAGTGTTTTTCACTCTGTGTAGCTGCGGTAACGCATCAAAACTGCAAACAAATGCTGCACTACCTAAATGCACTATATAGAACGTATATTATTGGTATATAACACCCCTGCTTCAATCAGTTTTTTTGGGGGTCGAATGGTATATCACACCAGTAGAAATAATTGGTTCCAATAGTGTTTGTCACTCTATGTAGCTGCGATAACGCAGCACAACTGCAAACAAGTGCTGCACTACCTAAATGCACTTTATAGAAATTATATTATTGGTATATAACACCCCTGCTTCAATCAGTTTTTTTGGGGGTCGAATGGTATATCACACCAGTAGAAATAATTGGTTCCAATAGTGTTTGTCACTCTATGTAGCTGCGGTAACGCAGCACAACTGCAAACAAGTGCTGCACTACCTAAATGCACTTTATAGAAATTATATTATTGGTATATAACACCCCTGCTTCAATCAGTTTTTTTGGGGGGGCAACTGGTAAATCACACCAGTAGAAATGATTGGTTCCAATAGCGTTTGTCACTCTGTGTAGATGCGGTATCGCAGCAAAACCGCAACCAAATGCTGCACTACCTAAATGCACTATATAGAAAGTATATTATTGGTATATCACACTCCTGCCTCAATCAGTTTTTTGGGGGGGCAACTGGTATATCACACCAGTAGAAATTATTTGTTCCAATAGTGTTTGTCCCTCTGTGTAGCTGCAGTATCGCAGCAGAACTACACAGAACTACTGCACAATACAATTGCATTATAATATACTTTATATGTTAGAAAGTATATTCTAAGTATATTACACCCCTCAGTATGTCACACCTATCGATAGCACACCTATACCAGTCCTTAAAAGGACTTTTGTGGCCCTATTAGCTAGCGTTTTGTGTCCCTAACAGCCTGTCCCTGCTCCACACAGCACTCTCCCCCTACACTGGCAAAACACTGAATGTAAAATGGCGCCTAGATGAGGTTTATTTATAACGTAGGGGGTATGTCCACGTGCTGAAACGTCTCAATTGGCTGTCCTGTACCACCTAATGGTTGTCATGGGTCAAAGTTCTTCACATTATAAAAGAATATGGCGGACGCGAATATCGCCTTATGTTCGCCCATTCGGGGAACCGCGAACAAGCAAAGTTCGCCGCGAAACGACCCCCGGGCGAACCACAAGGCCATCTCTAAATATCACATTACTCAGTTTAGTAATTGCACACACAATTTATATGAAGCATTACAGTGCTGGCAGGCAATGGGAGCTTTCAAGTATCTAACCTGAGCTAAATGACTGATTCTGCTTTTACATGATATAATTGCTGCTGTATCTGTATATGTATTTTTTCACTGCTATTATTCAGTAAATCACTTACCCACTTAGCCATTATTTGAGCCCATTTATTGCCATATCCCAGAATTCACAGTGAAACAGGAAGGGAAACTATTAAAACTGGGAAATAACATACTGTATATTCTTTGGTTCAAACCGCTTTCACAGGCAATTTTTTCCTGACTGCAGCAGTGCTGTGCCTGGGTACTCCTCATGACCACTGCAGCCAGTCACTGGCATCAGCAGTTTTTGGCCATATACTGCTGAGGCCATTGATTGGCTGCATTGGTCATTTGTGTTATACAGGCACATTGCTGTTGCTGCCAAGAACTTCATTTATGCTAACCTGATGAAGGGGACCAAAGCTTCTCTGAAACGCGTTGTTTCTTTTTTTGTGCACATTTTAATTAAATAAAGAAGACCTTTCTTCATTCAAGACTGTCTATACAGGGTTTTTGAGCGCCAGATCAGGAACTTTGTCTTTCTCTTAAAGCACCTTTTGGAGGGACTGGACATCCCTCTCCAAAGAAACTACGACCTGCGGCAGCACACCCGACGACAATATATTTTATAACAAGCTTTCAATAGGGTTATGCCTATATTAGCACAACCCTACAAGGTGAGCCTCCATTGCACGTTTTTTATATTATAAACACCATTTATAGCGTACTACCCTATTGTACGCTTTTTACTGTGCGCCAAATATCTAGACACGTCCGTAATTCCAAACAACTGCCAAGAACATGACATCATGACTGCTGCAGCAAGGAGGATTACAGCAGCAGCATTAGTGCAAAAGGCCTTGAACCAGTGAGTATATGTTTTTATAATGCCTGTTTGCATTATTTTGAACTCAGACAACCCCTTCAAGTGCCAAACAGGCCTGGTCATAAAGGGATTAAGCCATTCATGTAAAAAAAAAAAGTCACTGTAATGTGACATACTTGTGTAACAGAGGGTTGCAATGCAAGAGATTACCATAAATGGAAAAAATAATAATTGGTATATGACTGAATGGAGATGTATGTAATGGATGAGTGGCATGGGAATGTCAACTAGGTTTTTGTACAGGGCTACAACACTGTGCTGCCACCCCACCACACACTAAAACAGAGCTGAACTAAAACCTAGTATATCTAGATGAAGAAGGAGGAAACTGAAGTGCTTTCCCCATAATTACCTTGAAGGAGTTGTCTGCCCACGGACCAATTCAGTGACTTCAAGTCCTGTGAACACATTTAGTCCATATAGCTGATGGAGATCAGCAGTACATTGAAGAACGACCACACACAACTGCTGTTTTGTGGTGTTGTGGTGTCTCCCTTCCTCTGGCATGTGTGGTCTGTGCCCTGTTTGAATAAACAGTGTATAAAATGCAATCAGATCTTTTTAACAGGAATATTAGAGGACATCAACAGCTATACACTTATATTGTTTCTCATTGTTTTGTGACTGCAACAGGCCGTAACATCAAGACATACTACAGGCTTCGCAGCATCCTTTATAAACCCCAAATATTTTTAACAGGAAGGAACAAAAAACACAGTTAAATTACAATTCTCGTTTTAACCCCTACAGTGTCCAGTATATAAAAAATCCAATACACCTCCGCTTGGAGCACGTTCATCTCAATTCACTCAACATCATGTCCCTCTGTTTCTTCTAAGATAAGCCATTTTATGTTAAACACTTTATGACCAAATTCAGAAAAGTGTCATGATACTTCTGCCTCAAGCGATTTTTTTTCCTCACAGTAGCGCCACCCATTTATTTACCACCAGTTTATTCCGCAATCCAGGGGCAGATTGGCCATAGACCTTACAGGGAAATTTCCAGATGGGCCAATGCCCAAGTGGCCGTCTGGGTCCTCCTTACGGTCGGCCAGTGGAAGTTTTTGGGGATGTATTTTGTCCTGCTGGCAGTATTTTGTGATGGGCTGTGGTATTTGGCTCTGTTTGGTCACAATCTGTCAGTTCTTTGCAAAAAAAAAAAAAATGTTCTAATGTTCTGCAGGCAGTGCAAAGGTATAATGAAATGATCACTCTGCCTTAGGACGGGTCTAGCAAGTGATCTAGATACTCTTTTTGTGGCACTTAGAGGGCTGCCTTCGTGAGACAACCTATTTGTCTCTCCCTCTCTACCCCCCTCTCTACCCTACCTCTCTCTATCTCTCTCTCCTTAGATTCAAAATTCACCAACATTTTTTCTCAAGAAATTCTGACGAATTTGAATAAAGAAAGAAAAAGAAAAAAAGAATAGAATCAATTTGCTCATTTCTAAAAGTGACAAAATTCCATCTGGAAAGAAAGAGCAATAATTCACAGTGCATATAGTTAAATCCAAGTCCAATATCTGTAAAATAACCAGTAGAAATGAGTAAAGTTTAGAAAAATTTGATTCGCCAGCTTCGCTGAACTTTGTTATTGGTTACGAATCACTTTGTCACAAAACGCCACCCCCCCCCTGTCATTTAACCCCTCAGATGCCGTGTTCAACGCTGACTGCAGCATCTGAGACTCACATTTATCTCCTCAGAGGTTTATCTGGCGTAAAAAAAAAAAAATCTAAATACCTCATGATTACGTCACCTCATTGTACTCACTAACGATGTCACCGCGTGATCATGTGGTGACATCTTCAAGCTCACTGCAGACCCCTTAGCAAGTTTTCTTGAATCAAGACAGGAGTGGATGGCTTTTCCGCGATAACGGTGATGTGGTGAGTGTAATATTTTTTGTTTTTTTAAGCCACCATTTTTTTAATCGTTACCACAAAACGCAAGAAAATTCGTTTTGTGGACAAGAATAGGCATTTCGATAATGGGTGGCCCGTTCCATGACTGGCATCTGTGTTTTGCGGATCTGCAATTTGCGCAATACACAGCACGGTCGTGTGCATGTAGCCTTAAAGGGATAATCCACTTTTTTTATTTTTTAATCTCTCCCCTCACCCAGCGGGACCTATGAAGGGAACTTTACTTAGGAGCTCCTTGCTGCATGGTTACTGCTCTGTGGTCCTTGGCTGTCTTCATTGCTCTTCCATATCCAGCCTATAACCTTCCTGCCTAGATGGGGTCACCAACGCTGCTGCTGCTGCAGTCAATAACTGGGTTCAGTGCTGACATGTCCCCAAGCAGCACAACACTGCTAGGACAGGGGCTGCTTGGGGACATGTCAGCACTGAGAGCAGTTATTGGTTGCAGTGGCACATGTGGCTCAATCCGTGCAGGAAGCTTACATGCATAGACTGTAAGTGCAGTGAAGGCAGCCCAGTACCCATGGAGCTGGAACAGAGCTATGGGGAGCAGGTAAGTATACTTCCCTTCACAGTTCCCACTGGATAGGCGGAATTTTAAAAAATCTGCCCCTTTAAGTGAGCGTTGAATAAAAATTTACCTTATAGTGAACCTGTGGTTTTGAGGCATTTTAAAGAAAGTATCATGGAATTGTATAATGAGCAACTTCCATACATACTGTTAGGCATATAAAATGATTTAGAGAGTTCAGTCCTAATGTTGGACTGGGGTTCCTTGGGTTGTCCAGAGGAAATTTTTCTCGGGACCCAACCCCTATATCATCAATAATGTATAACAGGTTTAGAATCAAAGAAATATACCTCAGAGGCAAGTTAGTGGCTTCGAAGGTAGCTCCAAATGGGATTTCTCCTGGACCTTTGAGAGCCACTATGGCTTCAGAGACTGGGCCCACCAGAAGATCCTGTGAAACTCTGGTGGGTCAGTCCGACCCCGTTCTGTCCTACTGTTAAATGATAATTCCATTTATTCAAGGTACTTCCTATCATAGCTTCTGTCCTGCCTCTTTCAAGTGAAACAAATTTAGATTGCCTGAAAAGTGTTAATTCTAAAAAGTGGGTAGCAAAAAATTGATATAATGACCTACATACATTTTGCTACTGGAATATGCTCTTAGTACAGGGCCATATACACTACCTTTCACTTTATTTAGCAGTTCAATTTCACTGGCAGTGACATAGAAACATAGAATTTGTCGGCAGATAAGAACCATTTGGCCCATCTAGTCTGCCCAATATACTGAATACTATGAATAGCCCTTGGCCCTATCTTATATGAAGGATAGCCTTATGCCTATCCCATGCATGCTTAAACTCCTTCACTGTATTTGCAGCTACCACTTCTGCAGGAAGGCTATTCCATGCATCCACTACTCTCTCAGTAAAGTAATACTTCCTGATATTACTTTTAAACCTTTGCCCCTCTAATTTAAAACTATGTCCTCTTGTAGCAGTTTTTCTTCTTTTAAATATTCTTTCCTCTTTTACCTTGTTGATTCCTTTATGTATTTAAACGTTTCTATCATATCCCCTCTGTCTCGTCTTTCTTCCAAGCTATACATGTTAAGGTCCTTTAATCTTTCCTGGTAAGTTTTATCCTGCAATCCATGTACCAGTTTAGTAGCTCTTCTCTCAACTCTCTCCAAAGTATCAATATCCTTCTGGAGATATGGTCTCCAGTACTGCACACAATACTACAAATGAGGTCTCCAAATGAGGACAGCATCAAGGAGGAACAAGTTAGGACAAGAGGAACGGTTTTTGTATCACTCTTTGACATAGTGAGCCCCAGTTATACACACTGACAAACACCAATACAAATAATCCTAACCCCAATCTAGCAGTTCTTTTAATTAACAGCAAATTCATTTTTGTTTAATTCATTTCCTAATAATTTTAGCAATTCATTTTTAACTATCCTACAACTAAACAAATTTCTATCAAGTATAAGATAAAGGAAGAACATGTAATAAATATTAGTAAAAAAGTAGTAAAAAAGATACTGGGCACTCTCTCTATATAGGAACCTCACAATTTATTACAGATATAGCATATACAGACAGTAAACAGTGTTTACTTCAGATATTTTAGAAGTCTAGTAGTTTTAAACTATCCGGATTTCATGACATATTGTTTTAAGTAACGTGTTTGTTTTATGAATTGTCTGTATATGCTATATCTGTAATAAATTGTGAGGTTCCTATATAGAGAGAGTGCCCAGTATCTTTTTTACTATTTTTTACCAGACTAAAGGAAGGGTGATTCCTTTTTACTGATAGCACCTCCTCCGTGGTTTGCGCCATTCCTGTGTGTCACTCCTTTTTGCTTATGTAATAAATATTGTCAGTAGTACTGTATCTTAAATTTAGCAATTACACCTTCCTACACAGAGTCTCACACTCAAAACGTATTCAGTAACTTGCAAAAAAATAAAATCTGTAAACATACTTAAAGTGCCAAAAATATACTTACTTCAATGGTGGCGTTCTTCCTTTTCCTGAGAACATTGTTTTGTCCATCTTAAAGACACCTTTACATAAATCTCCCAGTACAAGATTGTGCCTAGTAATCATACAAATGTATAGCAGCAGCTAGAAAAGAATATGTGATACAGTCTTCAACGTTTGTTATAGTTCATGTGAGGATTTCGAGCACTCATTATTTTGTTCCTGTATGTCCCAAGGGCATAAAAAGAATCAAAAGCTCATATATCATTTCCTTACAAAATGAAACACACCAGCTAAGAAATATGTTGACTGCAACCACTAAGGTTCACATAATTTTGGGGCTTTACATCATCAATGCAGATCAATACAAGCAAGGGTATGGTGACAAAATATAATGCCAGAACAACATAACGGTGGTATTGGTTACTTACCGTCCGATCCCTGTAACCCTCCCCTATTCCTCAACTTACCCCCTTTCCCCCGATAAATTACCTCCCCCCCAGTGTTCCATCCCCAACATTCCTTAATGAAAACTCGGACACCGGGTTTGGAGTAAATCGGCCACAGCAGCTGTTTTTTATTAACATACAAAACATAATATATTAAATAACAATTCCTTCCGAGGGGAGGTCCTTAAAGCCCCAAACAACTGCAAATACCCCACCGGGTGAGCCATCTTGCCTCCAGCTGTTGCCCACCAGCTCAGAAGCACCACTGAATGGCCCCTTTTAAATCCGCCACCACTGGGAGTCCAGCCCCAACCATGGAGCCCTCCTAGCATCCTCCTCTGTGAATATAACCAACTTCAAGGACCTCCCCCCGCCACTGACATGAAGACTTGACCACCTTAAGTCTGTGCGTTCCTCCACAACCTCAAAGTCACTTCAATACCCTCCTGAATTGCTAGGTTCCATATGTCCAAACCGACTGCATTTAAGTGCACACTGTCAGACCTCCAAAACCCCCCCACACCCTTCTCAAGCTCCATGTGTCTCACTGCCACCGCTCCATTCCTGGCCATGAATCGACCCATTGCCCGGTTCACTTTGACTCTCGCCCTGTTCACACCCTCCACTAAACGGGCACCCCTCCACACCATCCTCGGGACTATGTCGGACCAGACTGTTACCATCCACGGGAACAACGCCCATATTCTCAACAGGTCAAATTTAATGCCCTGCAAAAACTCACGAAACGGCCAGGTCATTACCGCCCACATGCAGTACTAACACCTCGGGTGCCCTATCCTGCCTCACAAACCGGTGAATCTCTGGCAACACCCCTGCCAAAACCATGCCCCTGCGCCCCATCCATCTAAAGGAATGACTGGAGTACCCTCCCTGACCCAACCCCAGCCGAACCAAACATTTTCAAAAAAACGCCCAAAACTGAAAACGCGACAAAAAAGAGTTGTCCCTATGCACTAACAACGGCAATACCCCGCTCCTCCTATCCCTCAAGTAATCCCGCAGACACTGTACCGGGCACATAGCACAACCCGGAACGCAAAACAGCACTACTCTCCGCCCCATTCCCTCCGCATCTGTCTTAGAGCGGCGAATGAGGAATTCCAACCTGTCGTGGAACAACTCCACATCCCCCTTTTGCAACCCCCCCACTCACCGGACCGTCGGGCAAACCAACTCCCCCAAACGTAAAGCCCCAAAAAACGCCAATGAAAAAGCCAACCTAAATAACCGCTCATCCGAGGTGGAACTACAAACCTCCCCTAACTGCTCCCCCAGCTTCAACAATAACCCAAAGGACACTGGTCTCCTGCTATCTTCCACGGCCCGCTCCCGACGCCACCCCTTCAGTGCCCGCACCACCAAAAAGGACTTTGTCACATCTGGCTACTTCCTACACTTAAACCCAAACGCCAGCCCGGCCATGCAACTGTTCATCTTCGCCTCCGACCAACCCTCCTCTCTACAGTGGCCCACAAACAATAGCATTGGAACCTCCAACTCACCGTCCCCAACCCCCAACTTACTGCACCAATCCTCCCAGTACTGCCACGCTTTCAAGCACGTCGCCCACGTGCCGGGCGCCAGTGATGCCTGAATGAGACCCGCTACGGTTCTTCCAGTACCGTTCATAGACAACTCGGGCACACCCTCCCAAATTCTTCCGCGTCTGGGGCCAACTGCCGGAAACGGTCCCACTGTGAACGAGAAAGAGCGTCAGCTATGCTGTTTTTCAACCCCTGGCACATGAACCGCCACCACCCATGCATTGAGCACCAGACACTCCAACACCAGCCGTTGCAATAACCGCACCACCAAAACCGACGAGGCCGCCAACCCATTTATCGCCTGCACTTCCCCCAGGTTATCACAGTGGAACTGCACCTTTTTGTCCCGAAAAACCTCTACCCACAATATCACCTCCACTACTATGGGAAAAAGTTCCAACAATGCCACATTTTTTACCCAACCTCTTTTAACCCAGCTATCCGGCCACCTTCCCGCACACCATTGCCCCCCACAGTAAACTCCAAAACCCCCGCTCCCTGCCGCATCTGAAAACAACTCAAAATCAAAAGAGTTCACCACATCCCCCATGAATAGAGAGCGACCGTTATAATTTTCCAGAAAACAACTCCACACTTTCACGTCCGCTCTCAATTCCCTCCCTAAACGAATGTAATGATGTGGTGAAACCACTCCTGCTGTTGCCATTGCCAACCTTCTACAAAATACCCTCTCCATGGGCATAATCCGGCACGTGAAGTTGAACTTTCCAAGCAGTGACTGAAGCTCCTGCCACTGTAATTTTTTTAAACGACACACCCTCACTAGCTCTCCTTTCAAATCAATTTATCCAAGGGTAATCTACATTCCATCCTGTCTGTGTCAATCACTATTCCTAAAAAACTCAACTCCATAACCGGCCCAACCGTCTTATCTTTAGCCAACAGGACCCCAAAACCCCCAAATAGCGACTCCAACGTATGTAACAACAATATGCACAGGAAATACACAGGAAATCGTCCAGGTAATAAATGATAGATTCACAACCCGACAAATCCGCCACTGCCCACTCCAAAAACGAGCTAAACGCCTCGAAGTATGCGCACGACAGGGAACAACCCCTAGGCAAACACCTATCTACGAAAAATCCCCCCTCCCAAAAACACCCCAACAGATGTAAACAATCCGGGTGTACCGGCAGCAACCTAAACGCTGCCTCAATGTCAGTCTTTGCTAGCAGCGCCCCTTTCCCAAACTTCTTAACCCACTGCCTCGTCAAATGAGGTATAAACCACCGAACACAAGGCCGGGTCTAAACCGCCATTGACCGACGAGCCCTTTGGAAAATGACAGATGATGAAGCCGAAACGTATTCATCTCCTTCTTCGGAACCACCCCCAAAGGTGACACCCGCAAATTCGGCAATGGCGGGTCCAAAAATAGGCCCGCCATCCTGCCTAGACTTACTTCCTTACTAAGTTTTTCTGCCACTACCTCCGGATGCTCCAACGCCGACATCAAATTTCTTCTAGACAACATCGCCTCACTCTGAACAAACGGGATTCTAAACCGCACCGAAAACCCTTCCCTTAATAACGCTGCCGCTTCCCTATCCGGATATCTGTCTAGAAACGGGCCCATCCTTCCCAGACGGACCGGCGTCTCCCCCTTTGCTATTGAAGTCCCCCCCCTTTGTCTGCTGCCCCTAAAGCACCGCGCAGCTCCGTGTGACCCCCACAGATCGAGCACTCGTGCTTAAATTTACACTTAGCTCCGAATTTACAGGTTCCGTCGTTAAATGTGTAACAATGGCCCTTCGCTGCCCTCCACCTCCTGAATCCCCCCAAAAGGACTGGCACTGTCTAACCGGCGCAGTAACCTTCAACCACAAGGCTATATCCTTATGATCCCACTTTATCTCAGGACGCACCGCCTTCCGTTGCCTGAACTGTTCGTCGTACCGCAACCACGCTATCCCCCCATATACCCTATACGCCTCGCCGATTGCATCTAAATAGCAGAACAGTGCCGAACAGCACTCCGGCGCCTTCTCCCCTATCACGCTTGCTAGTATCGCGAACGCCTGCTACCAGTTTGCAAAGGTCCGCGGTATCAAGTGATACCTCCGCTTCTCCTCCTCTTCCTTCTTGCCCTCATCCCTTCTTACCCTATCCAGGTTAAATTTATCCATGAAAAAATTTCAACATATTCCTCCCTCCAAATCTTTTCCCTCACTTCCTGTTTTAAATGCGCCCCCAATGGGCCTTCAAAACATACATAGACCTCTCTTCTCGCCCTATCGTCGAGTCGTACCGTCTCCTCCTCTGCCGCGCCCCTCGCCTGCATGTGCACCGACGACACCGCGGACCCCGAACTGTCCCCCCCCAACCATGTCTGATCCACCCGAGGGCCTCGACAACCCCCACGCAGGCAACGGGGATGTCCCCCCCCATACCCTATCCTACTAGCAAACCAGCCAGCCCCCAAAATAATTGACCTAAACCCCTGATAAGATCTAACGGGGGGCCCCCAACAGCCCCAGCCCCCCCACTACCTGTGCTAATGTCCCCCATGAGTCCTTACCTGGCTGCCTGGGTGCTGTGTCCCCACCAGCCGCAGATCCTGACTCCAGCAGACCGATCCTCCACCTCGTCGCCTCTTCATCCAGTCCCCTAGCCAGGCCCAGGCTAGAGACGTTAGCTCTTCCATCTTCCCGAGCTTGCTCAGACAGGGGCCTGCTGCCGGATACCGCTGGAGCTGCAGCAGCCCCGTTCCTCCCGACATCCTGTACACGCCGGGGGACCTCTACCTCCGGTCCTGGGCTGGCGACCCCCGCACCTGGTCCAGCTACCACGCCGTCTGTCCCAGAAGACCGAGGTGACCGGGCCCGGCCACCTCGCAGGCTCCACCTACAGTTCGGATTCCTCCCACGCCGAGGAGTACTGCAGGAAGTGGCCCCCGCCGCCCCCCGGCGTGGAGGGTCCCTGGAGGGGCTCCGTTTGGGGTGCTGAGCCCGGGGGGGTTATGAGGATTGAGGGCTGTAGCGCGCCGGCGGCCTGGCCCGCCACGGCTGGTTTAGTATGAGCTGAGGCACAGCTGGGGCCTCAGCCACCCCCCGAAGCATCTGCTACACCTGCTCCTGGATCCATCCCGCACCGCAGACCTCCGCTGCCGCCCTCAGCTGGCTAATGCTCGCCTCAAGCTGCTCCATCTCAGGTACCACTTTAGCTCTTTTCCCACAACACAAAATTGCCCCTTTCCTCTCCTGGCTCCAACTATTTAACCCCTTGACCACTCCCCTTACACTTAAACCACCCAATCCCCCCTTTTCAGAGCCCCTCGAAACCCACCCCTGTTAAACCCAGCCTATCACCCACTACCTGGGGTCTCCCTGAACCAAACCCCCCGTCATGATGGCCTCCCCTAAAGGCTCTGCCCCCCAGTCCGGCCATAACTGTATTTTGGCATACATTTAGCCAATGATCTTGACATCCACTGGGAAAAGTGGCAATGCATTGTGTGAACCTAGAATCCCCTCAAATTCTAATTACACAGGTAGAAGCAACGGATCCGCCGTTATGGCCGACACCTCTTCATAACTCCGACGGATCCACCGCCAGGCATATGGACTATGTTTAAAATAGAGAAAAACAATCACTAACCTCTTGGAAGCAGCTCAGTTCTAAGGGTACCATCCCCGCTGCTTCGGGTCTCCTATAGACCAAATTGTGATGCCCAGTTCATGGTCACATGAACTGATGCAGACTGGCCTTAGCAATGATGTGTCCCTGAGATGCAAGTGAGCCTCCGAGTGTTTTAAGAGGTCAAAAGGAGATCAAACAATATTTAAAGGCATTCTACATCTTGTTAAAATATTCTGGGGTACTTAAGTAACCTTCACCTTTGGAAGGGTGCCTGAGAATAGGTTCTAGTCTGCTATTGTCCTACAGAGGTATATCATTCTATACTTGGTCTGTCTGTGTACTAATATCTGCCTGTTTCCTGGATTTGCAGTTACAAAAAAGATCATTCCTCAGCGAAAAAACAGACTGGCCCATTGAAATTAATAGCAATCTTCCAGGTTTATTGGTTATAACAACAGGGGTTTTCTCTGTGATCACCCTTGAAGCCAGGGACCACCCACTCTTCCTTTCCCTTTGACCCCTGTTTTAGGCTTTTTTTCGAATTGAAATGTATGTACAGTCATGTGAAAAAATTAGGACACCCTTTGAAAGCATGTGGTTTTTTGTAACATTTTTAATAAAAGGTTATTTCATCTCCGTTTCAACAATACAGAGAGATTAAAGTAATCCAACTAAACAAAGAAAACTGAAGAAAAGTCTTTTCAAGATCTTCTGTAAATGTCATTCTACAAAAATGCCTATTCTAACTGAGGAAAAAGATAGGACACCCTCACATGTATTCCCTCTTAAATTGGCTCAGATCTCACACAGGTATATCACACCAGGTGCACATAATTAGTAGATCGTTACTCTGCATGTTGAATGAGGCTTGCCCTATTTAAACCTCAGACATTTAGTTTGGTGTGCTCCTGACTGTTGAAGTGAGAGTGAGCACCATGGTGAGAGCAAAAGAGCTGTCAGAGGACTTCAGAAAAAAGATTGTAGCAGCCTATGAGTCTGGGAAGGGATTTAAAAAGATCTCAAAAGATTTTGAAATCAGCCATTCCACTGTCCGGAAGATAGTCTACAAGTGGAGGGCTTTCAAAACAACTGCCAACATGCCCAGGACTGGTCGCCCCAGCAAGTTCACCCCAAGAGCAGACCGCAAGATGCTAAAAGAGGTCTCCAAAAACCCTAAAGTGTCATCTCGAGAACTACAGCAGGCTCTGGCTACTGTTGATGTAGAAGTACATGCCTCTACAATCAGAAAGAGACTGTACAAGTTTAACTTGCATGGGAGGTGTGCAAGGAGGAAACCTTTGCTTTCCAAGAGAAACATCGAGGCCAGACTGACATTTGCCAGAGATAAAGTTGACAAAGACCAGGACTTCTGGAATAATGTTCTTTGGACAGATGAGTCCAAAATTGAATTATTTGGACACAACAGCAGAGGACATGTTTGGCGTAAACCAAACACAGCATTCCAAGAAAAGAACCTCATACCAACTGTGAAGCATGGAGGTGGAAGTGTCATGGTTTGGGGCTGCTTTGCTGCAGCAGGACCTGGTCAGCTCACCATCATAGAATCCACGATGAATTCTACTGTGTATCAGAAGGTGCTTGAAGAACATGTGAGACCATCAGTTAGAAAATTAAAGCTGAAGCGGAACTGGACCATGCAACATGACAATGACCCAAAACATACTAGTAAATCAACCAAAGATTGGCTGAAAAAGAAGAAATGGAGAGTCCTGGAATGGCCAAGTCAAAGTCCAGATTTGAATCCCATTGAGATGCTGTGGGGTGACTTGAAAAGGGCTGTACGTGCAAGAAACCCCTCAAACATCTCACAGCTGAAAAAGTTCTGCATTGAGGAGTGGGGTAAAATTTCCTCAGACCGATGTCGAAGACTGGTAGATGGCTACAAGAACCGTCTCACTGCAGTTATTTCAGCCAAAGGAGGTAACACTCGCTATTAGGGGCAAGGGTGTCCTATCTTTTTCCTCAGTTAGAATAGGCATTTTTGTAGAATGACATTTACAGAAGATCTTGAAAAGACTTTTCTTCAGTTTTCTTTGTTTAGTCGGATTACTTTAATCTCTCTGTATTGTTGAAACGGAGATGAAATAACCTTTTATTAAAAATGTTACAAAAAACCACATGCTTTCAAAGGGTGTCCTAATTTTTTCACATGACTGTATATATCTGCTCTTATGATGCTATTTCAAGCAACCTTTTTTTCACCTGAAGAAGGGGAGTTGTTTTCCCCGAAACGCGTTGTGAAAGTTTTTTTATAACCAATAAACATGGAAGATTGCTATTAATTCCAATTGGCCAGTCCGTTTTTGAGCCGAGGGATGATCTTTTTTGTATCTGTATAACAATCCTCCGTGAGACTTCAGGCAACCCCACTTGAGGATATTCACATCCGTGGCTGCATACCGACCGCATCCGGGGAACATAAAGCTATTCCCAACATGCCTACAATAGAGTTGTGCCTATGTTTTGCACAACATCCTAAGGTGAGCATCCAACTGGGGTAATATTTGGAACTGTGTATGTATGTTTTTCACCCTATGGTGTGCCTCTCTCTTGTTTATCTATATAGTAAACAAAGCCTGTCTAAGTGTTTCCTGGATTTGACCTTTTGCTTCCTGACCTCTTCCTGATCTCCGTTCTGACCCTGAGCTGCCCGTCCTAACCTCGGACTGTCACTGGACTTCATTAACTTTGCCTTCCTTGATCTCGGCCTGTCCTGACAGTTTGGCCTGATCCCTTGGTGTTCTGCAACCTTGTCTTTTGACCCCCGTGGGTGAACAAACACTATTCCAAGAGGCATCAGCCTGGTACCTCCCCTGCAGCAGAGTCCACATCCCTGTATAAGGTTTAAAGTGTGAAAACCAGTGGGTCACTTAGATACCACCCTTAGGAGTAGCTCCAAATTAAATCTGTTAAAGTTATACACTGTGTTCACATCTGCTATGTTACACGTGCAATACTGAACTTACCCTATCTGAATTCAAGTCAGGAAATGAGACAGTACAACAGCACAGCAACAAACACATCCCAAACACTGCAAAAAAAAAGACTGGACTACAGTTCCCAGAATACAGAATAAAGTACAAACTGGAAGAAAATGCACCTTACAAATGATATCCTCAACAACCAGAATGGAGTGAGGCCTGAATATATAAAGGCTCAACAATCAGCAACTCTACCCTAATCAACAAGGCACGGCTATGCGATAACCATACCTAGATTAAAATGCAAGGCCTTCACATAGTAACTACCCAAACAAAATTAGTAACTAGGTGAACATAAAACAACAGAGAAACTACTGTTGCTTGTAACAATCATCAAATCATGGGCATCTTTCATTCATTTCCTAAGATTCATAATCTGGGGTTCCCTCCTGCTTTTCATCCTCTTGTTGCAACCTCTTGTTCCCCTGTAGTGACCATTCATATGCCTTTTTTATGGTGGTCACTAAGGGGCCTTAGGATGGGCTGCTGCCCAGTCTAAGTGCTGCCTGGGTCTCAAGGGCTCAGGGCTATCCTAGCAAGCAGCGCCTCTCTGGCGCAGACTGCTGGTGACTGTCGGTATAGTACTGACAGTATATTTCTCTTGTACTACATGTGAATTATAGGAGAAATCAATAGATACCCTATTAAAGTCCCCTTGTTAGACTGTTAAATGGTAAGTAAAAAAAAATGTTTATGTGCCAGATGGCACTTTATGGTGGCTCGTGGGCCACGGATGGCGGCGGATTGCGTGGGAGGCAGAGGGAGCGACACGGGGCTCCTCTCTCCTCACTCACACGGAAGTCTGTGGGTGAGGAGAGCGGCGCTCCGTCCACCCGTCCGTCCAGCCAATCACAGGCGATCCTGAGAGGTGGCGTCACTGCCACCTCACAGGATCTACACAGGGTGATTGGTGGTGTATATTACACCACTGATCACCCTCCTATTCCGGGTCATCGGGTCACTGGAGATCCGAATGACCCGGAGGAAACGCTGCAAACCGCAGGTCTGAATTGACCTGCGGTTTGCAGCGATCGCCGATACGGGGTAGTCACAGGACCACCCTCGTCATTGTCACAGGGTGCCTGCTTAATGATATCAGCAAGCACCCCAGGGCCTGCGGCGCAGCGGTAATCGGAAATACACAGGGCGTACATGTACGCCCTGTGTCCTTAAGGACGCCTACTTCACCTACAAATGCAGAGCATTATATACTGTATACTACCACTATAGGTGCAAGGTGAGAGTATAATATATATGGTGCTGCCACTACAAGGGAAATTATACTACAAGAAAATTAGACCATTATATATACTACAACTACAGGGGGCATTATAATACAGGGGGCACGACAGGGGTACATTAGACATACGGGCACTTTAGGGGGCATTATAATACAGGGGGCACTTTAAATACTGTCGATGGATCGGGGGCCATATAAAGGTGCGTCTTTACTGCTGGAGGCATTATAAGGGGGCCTTATTTCTTCTTGGAGCACTATAGGGCCATTATTAATAACTCATCCAGCAAAAGTAGTAGTCAACAGTAAAATAAATCCTAAGTCCTTTTAGCCCTTGCTAATGTAACAGACTCCATCTTGTCTTTGTACAAACTTTTCCAAACGTCTTCTCAACATAGTGTGTGGGAAGGCGGTGGTGGGCTACAAGACTTGTTTAGGTATCCAGGAGCTAAGGCGAGGAAGACCTTGTCCACACATTCCACCATAACCTGCACTGTCCTAACACGAGGCTATCATGCATTGCTTCTTCAGTCTCATTGGATCAGTGAACTACTGTATGCCATGAACATCTGATTGGCTTTCTGTTTGTGTCTTTATGTATAAATGCTAAGAAAGGAGAAAGCCAGACTCTATATGCTATTGTACACCAATTCTGTGTGTACATTAGAGGAAGCCACTCTAACACTGGATACGGTTATACTTTCATTCACTGCATCAGTCAGTTATACTAACTGATATATCTTGCTGGGTTTTTGTAGATGTACAGTACAGACCAAAAGTTTGGACACACCTTCTCATTCAAAGAGTTTTCTTTATTTTCATGACTATGAAAATTGTAGATTCACACTGAAGGCATCAAAACTATGAATTAACACATGTGGAATTCTATACATAACAAAAAAGTGTGAAACAACTAAATATGTCATATTCTAGGTCTTCAAAGTAGCCACCTTTTGCTTTGATTACTGCTTTGCACACTCTTGGCATTCTCTTGATGAGCTTCAAGAGGTAGTCACCTGAAATGGTCTTCCAACAGTCTTGAAGGAGTTCCAAGAGATGCTTAGCACTTGTTGGCCCTTTTGCCTTCACTCTGCGGTCCAGCTCACCCCAAACCATCTCGATTGGGTTCAGGTCCGGTGACTGTGGAGGCCAGGTCATCTGGCGCAGCACCCCATCACTCTCCTTCATGGTCAAATAGCCCTTACACAGCCTGTAGGTGTGTTTGGGGTCATTGTCCTGTTGAAAAATAAATGATGGTACAAATTAACGCAAACCAGATGGAATAGCATGCCGCTGCAAGATGCTGTGGTAGCCATGCTGGTTCAGTATGCCTTCACTTTTGAATAAATCCCCAACAGTGTCACCAGCAAAGCACCCCCACACCATCCCACCTCCTCCTCCATGCTTCACGGTGGGAACCAGGCAGGTAGAGTCCATCCGTTCACCTTTTCCAACCACCAAAGACATGGTGGTTGGAACCAAAGATCTCAAATTTGGACTCATCAGACCAAAGCACAGATTTCCACTGGTCTAATGTTCATTCCTTGTGTTCTTTAGCCCAAACAAGTCTCTTCTGCTTGTTGCCTGTCCTTAGCAGTGGTTTCCTAGCAGATATTCTACCATGAAGGCCTGATTCACACAGTCTCCTCTTAACAGTTGTTCTAGAGATGTGTCTGCTGCTAGAACTCTGTGTGGCATTGACCTGGTCTCTAATCTGAGCTGCTGTTAACCTGCAATTTCTGAGGCTGGTGACTCGGATGAACGTATCCACCGCAGCAGAGGTGACTCTTGGTCTTCCTTTCCTGGTGCGATCCGCATGTGAGCCAGTTTCTTTGTAGCACTTGATGGTTTTTGTGACTGCACTTGGGGACACTTTCAAAGTTTTCCCAATTTTTCGGACTGGCTGACCTTCATTTCTTAAAGTAATGATGGCCACTCGTTTTTCTTTACTTAGCTGCTTTTTTCTTGCCATAATACAAATTCTGAAAGTCTATTCAGTAGGACTATCAGCTGTGTATCCACCTGACTTCTCCACAATGCAACTGATGGTCCCAACCCCATTTATAAGGTAAGAAATCCCACTTATTAAACTTGACAGGGCACACCTGTGAAGTGAAAACCATTTCAGGTGACTACTTCTTGAAGCTCATCAAGAGAATGCCAAGAGTGTGCAAAGCAGTAATCAAAGCAAAAGGTGGCTACTTTGAAGAACCTAGAATATGGCATATTTTCAGTTGTTTCACACTTTTTTGTTATGTATATAATTCCACATGTGTTAATTCATTGTTTTGATGCCTTCAGTGTGTATCCACAATTTTCATAGTCATGAAAATAAAGAAAACTCTTTGAATGAGAAGGTGTGTCCAAGCTTTTGGTCTGTACTGTATGTGCCATTGTGGAAGTAGTAATCCCCACAGTGATAAAACCTTTAATAACAAGAGGAATTCAGGTTGATAACTGATTGGATTTCATGTAATGTTTGATAGAGACAGTTGTTAGGAACTTAGAAGTTTAGAATTTGTGGGCACATGACATCGCCTTTATTTTCAGCATGCAAAATATGAAATGTAGGGAAGCCACATCCTATTCTTGTTTCCTGCAATCACATTAATACAACTGAGTGATCATCACAACTCAGAACTAAAAATAGATTTGAAGTAAAGTTTTATATTCATAATCATTTGTTAAGAATATACAAGTTGAATTCTAGACCTTGAATGATTCTTGAGCAGGAGTGTAATGCCCAGTGGCGTAGGGATCGCCATAGCAGCCATAGCAATGGTTATGGGGCCCTACGCCACTGGGGGCCCGGGCTGCCGGCTGAGGATTTAAAAAATAATAATTCAAGTGGCAGTACGAGTGCCCCCCCCCCCCACCTCATTGGTGGCAGCGGCAGTTCCAATCAGAGTCCCAGAAGTGTAATGCTGGGGCTCCAATCGGTTAGCTACTGAAGTCCTGGCTGCCATGGTCAGTTACTCTGCAGCATACTTACATGCGCTGTGGCCGCCGTGCGCTCCTCCTTCTTGTAACTCGTCACAGGTCTGTGCGGCGCATTGCTATAAGCATAAGCAATGCGGCACACAGACCTGTGACGAGTTACAAGAAAAAGGAGCGCCAGGCAGCTACAGCGCATGTAGGTATGCTGCAGAGTATGCAATGATTTTAATACTGAGGGGGGGGGTGCACTGCCCACCAATGATTTTAATACCGGGGAGGGCGCACTGGGGGCTGATGGAGATGGTACTGGGGGCTGGTGAGAGGCACTGGGGGGTGATGGAGAGGCACTGGGGGCTGGTGAGAGGCACTGGGGGCTGATGGAGAGGCACTGGGAGCTGATGGAGAGGCACTGGGGGCTGATGGAGAGGCACTGGGGGCTGATGGAGAGGCAATGGGGGCTGATGGAGAGGCACTGGGGGCTGGTGAGATAAACTGGGGGCTGATGAAGAGGCACTGGGGGCTGATGGAGAGGCATTGGGGGCTGATGGAGAGGCACTGGGGGCTGGTGAGAGGCACTATGGGCTGATGGAGAGGCACTGGGGGCTGATGGAGAGGCACTGGGGGCTGATGGAGAGGCTACTGGGGGCTGATGGAGAGGCTACTGGGGGCTGCTACGAGGCTACTTAGGGTTGCTATGAGGCATGGGGCTCTTATCTGAGGTCTGATTGGAGGTAATTTATATTGGGGTCTGAGCTGAGGTGTGATCTGAGGTCTTATTGGGGTCTTATTAACATTGGGGATCTTATTGGAGCTGTCAGCTGAAGTCTGATTAACATTGGGGGTTGATTGCTGATTGGGTGATTGGTGGTCTGACCTGAGGTGTAATAAAAAAAAAAATTCCGGAGCAGCTTGGAGAAAAAAGGCCTCACAGTCTCCCACACTCCTTCTGCCCGGCCAAGCCTGTCAGCACCCCTTAGGTGAAGCCAGCCAGCACCCCTGAGGCCAAGCCTGTCAGCACCCCTGAGGCCAAGCCTGCCAGCACCCCTGAGCCCAAGCCAGCCAGCACCCCTGAGGCCAAGCCTGCCAGCACCCCCGAGGCCAAGCCTGCCAGCACCCCGAGGCCAAGCCAGCCAGCACCCCTGAGGCCAAGCCTGCTAGCACCCCTGAGGCCAAGCCTGCCAGCACCCATGAGGCCAAGCCTGCCAGCACCCCTGAGACCAAGCCAGCCAGCACCCCTGAGGCCAAGCCTGCCAGCACCCCTGAGGCCAAGCCTCCCAGCACCCCTGAGGCCAATCACCTACACGTGTATCAGCACTAGATATATACCCCTTACTCTCCCTAATACCCAAACTACACAAGATACATATCCCTACCTTCTGTCTAATACACATACACACCCCACGATATGTACTTTCACCTTGTTATGTTACAGACCCCTGTACAATTTAACAATCTTCTTTAATACACAGACATTTAGATTCATACATTTACTACACTGGCATAAATGCGTTGCCAGTGACCAACTGTCTGTGCTTAGTCCTACGCGTAACCGTCGCAAGTGCATGAGGAGCTGCGGACGTGGCGGCGAGGTCCGAGAGGTATGCGGGGGTGGAATATCCGGAGGGGGGGCCCATAAAAATGTTTTGCTATGGGGCCCAGTCATTTCTAGCTACACCCCTGGTAATGCCTCATTCAAACTGTCAGCATTCGGTCAGTGATTTCCATCAGTGATTTTGAGCCAAAACCAGGTGTGGATCTAAATACAGAACTGGTGCAGATCTTTCCATTATACCTTATGTCTGTGGAGGCTCCTGGTTTTGGCTCACAATCACTGATGGAAAACTCTGACCAAAACACTGACGTGTGAATGAGGCTTAAAGCCTCTTTCACATTAGCAATACAGAATGTGTCAGGCTCTATTCAGTGAATTTTTTTTTCATGCCAGTTGAAGCAGTTTTGTCTGCTAACTGAAGAAAACTGAAAAATAAAGCATCTGCCACTAGCAACCATTCCTGAAAACCAGACTACATCCGGATGCCATGCATGTTTTTTTCACTGACCCATTGACGTGAAAGGACCAGTCCTGTGAAAAACTGATAAAGACAGAACATGGTGCTTTTCCTGAATGGACAGATTGTCAGTGAAAAACATTGCTCATGTACATATAGCCTTTGAAATTAATTGGTCAGGGTTTAGTCTGGTTTCTGTCCATTAAAATAAACACAATGCATCTGGATAGAAAACTCCCTTGTGTGAAATTAGCCTTAAAGTGTAACTGTTGTTTCTTCTATCAAAGCTGTACCTGCGTGTTACTAAGGAGAGTCTGTCTTCAGTGTTTTACTGAGCACTAAAGATGCCTGTGTGTAAGAAGTCAGGTAGGCAGGGTGATGAGTAGTCATAGTAAGGCCACATGTCCGAGACTGGGGATAGTGACAAGACGTGGCTGGAAGCCTCAGCATGTTACACACAGACGTCTTCTGCTGACTGACGACAGATTCTCCTTAGCAATGCTGTTAGAGCTTTGCTGAGAAGACTCTTTACACCCTGTTTTGTAGAAAGAAACATCCCTAATAAAGTATACGGCAAACATTGTTGACATCTGTGTACCTGTATTTACCATCTGTCTCCCTACACAAGAAGGAGCTGAGCAGATTGATATTCAGATTTGTGTTAAAAGATTTGGTATGCATTTTATTAATTTACATCTCTGCTCTTCTTTGCTTAGGAGTCAAATGCAGTGACTGATAGTGATGAGCGGGAGGTGCCATATTCGATTTTGCGATATTTTGCGAATATTCGATTGAATATTCATCTTATATTCATTGAAATCAAATATTCGTCATTATGCTATTTATCCCAAATAATATGCGATTTAATTAATCGCGTATTGCGATTTTGTATATTTTACGAATATTCGCCAAAAATATATAGCGAATATTCGTACACATATAGACTGCAATTTCACAAATGTAGTGCGATAATCTTTTTTTTTGTCTAATTTTTTTTGTCTCTTTCTGAATCAGAGACAAAAAAAAATTGACAAAAAAAAAAAGGATTATAGCACTACAATAGTGAAATTGCAGTCTATATGTGTATAACTTAGTTTTTTTTGAATATTCATCATATTCTAAAACAAGAATATATGGCGAATATTCGTAAAATATACAAAATTGCAATACGCAATTAATTAAATTGCATATTATGTTGCTAAATATTCGTCTTACAATATGACGAATATTCTAAAAAACAAATATATAGCACTATATCACATATATTTGTTTTTTAGAATATTCATGAACATTCGTGAATTTTGGAGACCTTGCCTTGAAAAGAACGACCCTGCTGAGTGATCAGATCCAAGTGGTGCTTCATCTTTAAGCACCATTACAGGAAAAAAGTATTTTTGCACTTGACCATGCACATTCACTGATGGATTCTGTCCAAAAATTTGTTGCCCACTGATGAAGCGGGTTAAGATGCTAGCAGAAAGGCATATGAGCTATTCAGTTTGCGTTTTGGCACCTGCATTAGGTGCAGGGGTGTATTAGGGCTTAATACGAACACTCAGAGGCATCACTCATTTTAGGGGTCTCTGCGAAGGGAAATTTAAAGGAAGAACAGTATAAGGCCTCCTGCACACGACAGTATTTTTTAACGTCCCGCAAAACGTGGTTCCGTTGTACCGTGATCCGTGCCCGTTTTTTCTTCTGTGGGTCTGCCGTGATTTTTGGAGGATCCACGGACATGAAAAATGAAAAAAAAATCTAAGTCAAGTTTGCCATTGAAATGATAGGAAAAAACGGACACGGATCACGGACACGGATCACGGACACGGATGCCAATCTTGTGTGCATCCGTGATTTTCACGGACCCATTGACTTGAATGGGTCCGTGAACCGTTGGCCGTGAAAAAAATAGGACAGGTCATATTTTTTCACGGCCAGGAAACACGGATCACGGACGCGGCTGCCAAACGGTGCAGTTTCCGATTTTTCCACGGACCCATTGAAAGTCAATGGGACCGCAGAAAAACACGTTAAACGGGACAACGGCCACGGGTGCACACAACGGTCGTGTGCAGGAGGCCTAACACACAGCAACCACCGGAAGAATATTGAAGCATAAAGGGATCTGCCTGACCTTCTGCTGCTCCATCTGATTCACCTCATCTTTCACCTTCTATAAAGTAGATGTCCTTCTCTAATTGAGCTTCTGACCAGGGATGATGAGTCCATGACTATTGTATTGTGCAATACTCGTGTGGTTTCTGTCGATGCTGTAATCTCCACAAACAAATACGGTGGATATGTCTATAATGTAACCTCTGGTGTGTTAACCTATTGGTCCTGCATCGTTTTTCCCAGATTTTTTCTTTTGGGAGGATTCTGACACAGACTTTTCAATGTATATTTATTACAGGTTAGGTGTGAATTTCTCTATTTTTCTGATACTCTGGATTCCAGCCACTTAGATTATCTTGGAGCTGCTGTGTATCGATTAGAAAATAATTATGGTCTAAAACTGCTGAGGGTGCTCTTCAAGCATAAAAAAAAAGTGATACCTCATGGATCCCCAGCTGCCTCCATATTGACGATGCCCGGACCCCAAAGCTCTCTGCTTCCTAATCCAGTGATGATGTTTCATTACAGTGGCATGTGACTGCTGCGGCCAAATCACCGTTTGTAGCATGTCCCGAGTGATTGGCAGAGAGCTTTGGGGTCCGGGCATCGTCGATATGGAGGCAGCTGGGGATCCATGAGGTATCAGAACAGGGGACTGGGCATTGTTGGTACGAAAGTGACAGGGAATCTGTGAAGAGGGTATGGCTTTTTTATGGTTAAACCATTATCTCAAAAGTTTAGACCATGATTTTTTTCTATGGCAAAACCACTTTGATTCCCAATATCCACAGCTTTAAGTGTGACTTAAAATCACATGTTTTAGGGTGGTGTCGAACATACCTCAACCTAACTCTTCTTTGTTCACCCTGTGAAACAGTGACAGGTCTCACTCAGGTTGGAGGCAAGGAAGTAGTGGATAGTGCGGTCCACGCCTCTATTCCACCACATGTGAGACCAGCTGGATGTAGTCAGGCTGGTATAAAGCACCTCCCAGGGTGTCAGAAAGGGGGAAGTGTGTTACCCGTAGACAGAGGCCTGGAGGCTCTGTCTGTGTGGTCTTAGCCGGGCTAGGCTGAGGGACCACGAGGCTAAGGGACAGCCTGGAATTTGGGGGATGCAGTGACGCCTGCGTCACAAGGTCAGAGTCAGGAGAACTGCTGGACCACAATCCCCCAAAGAGACCTGCATTTGCTACAGCCTGGAGGCTGCTTGACTATTGGGCTGAGAAAGCCGCATGTTGTGACCATGTGTGAACAGGCCTTTAGGTGAGTCAGGTTATTATATGTTTAGTTAGAGCCCAGCCGGGCAGGTGTTTATTTTGTATCATTTATGTTTGGTTTGCTGAGGTGCCAAATAAAGTGATGTTTGGACCTGAAACTTGGTGTCTGGTGACGATACTTGTGTGAATGACCCCCGGAGAAGAGCTAACCCTTCACAACCCCCATTACATTATTTCTAAGAACATGATTTGTTCAGTGTCCTCCACACTCCTTTGTACATCCACAGATACTGCCTGGTGATTGGCTCATGCTGCAGTACGCCAGTCCTTCGTAGTGGGACACTACAATGCAACGTTAGATGTACTACTCTCTTTCATTAAAGATGGCTGGATCATTGTACAAAACACTTACTTTTACTTCTTGTGACATCCCTATTTGCTCATAGATTGTAAGCTCTTGTGGGCACAGCCTTCACACCTGTTGCTATAATTGTTGATTACGGTAGTTTGTTACTCTGTATTGTCTGTACATCTACAATCTCTTTGTAAAGTGCTGTGGAATATGTTGGTGCTGTATAAAGATTATTATTATTATTGTTAATAATCTGCTCAGATCATCCTGCTTGTCAAAATGCTGTTTGCAAATTGGACTGCATGGACAACATTTCCCTTTAACCTTTTTAGCCATTTTTTCGTTTTGTATTTTTATTGTTTTGGGGAAAGGGAGGGGTGGTTTGAATTTTTTTAAAACATTTATTAATTTATCTTTAAATTTTTTTATAGTTCCCATAGGGAACTAAAACAAGCAATCATGAGACTGCTTCTCTCATAGACTCCGAGTGTATGAGAAAAAACACTATATGGGGGAGATTTATCAAACTGGTGGACCCCCAGACGATGGTATGCCAAAATGTGTGTTGGGGTCGCGCCCACCATTGACCACAATTGCAAATGGATGAGTTTGAATATTGGTATTTAGTAGTCGTTTTTTATACTCTGGTCTGGACACAGTTATTACTATTTATTCCTGGCACTATTTGTAGCTATGTTGTTTACAGGGTACTCTCCCAGTGGGTGTAGTCCAGACCATACATTATAATATGCACACCTTTCCATATTCCCCCCCATTTGTAAATGATGTGGTCTCTGGAGGATGCTTTTTCTGCCACCTGTCCTTGCATCATGTGATTTTTAATAAAAACTTTTTTTTATGTTATTTGTATACACAATAAAGCTTTATTATATTTTATGGGTACTGTTTTAGACTTGTTTCTTCTTTGTAGGTTGTTTGGTGTAAAGTAGACCTGGCTTAGTTGCCCATAGCAACCAATCACATTGCACCTTTCATTTTCCAAAGGAGCTGTGAAAAATGAAAGGTGGAATCTGCTTGGTTGTTATGGGCAACTAAGCCAGTTCTAATTTACACCAGTTTGATAAATCTTCCCCTATGGTCCTATGGAGCCCTGCCATAGGCATTGGCTCCATAGGAACTAATTTGCAGCAGCCTTGTATCATTGAGGAATACAGAGACTGCTGCACACACACTGCAGCTCACCGATTTTGCGGCTCTAGATGCTGTGGTCACGTTTGACCATGCATTGATTTCATACTTTTAACCCCAGCGCTGTACATGTACGGTGTTGGCCGGGAAGGGGTTGATTCAAAATTCAAAAGACAACAAAAATATTGTCAGCCCCCATGAAATGCCATATTAAGGGAGGAGAATACCATGCATCTGAGATGTCCAGAATACTACTACACATATTACAATAAGGCCGAATGCACACGGCCGTGTTTCACGGCCGTGAGCGGTCCGTGGTAACATGGCCTGGATTCCGGCTGCGAGCAGGAGCGCACGGCGTCACTGGTTGCTATGAGTACGAGTGTATTACTGTTGTACAGCGGCGGCATGAAGCGCACGGCGTCATAGCAACCAGTGACGCCGTGCGCTCCTGCTCGCAGCCGGAATCCAGGCCGTGTTACCTAAGGGTTTGTACTACAGAAGTCTGTGCAGTCGGTGTACCAAGAAGGTTTATGTCCATATTTAGTTCCATAATTCATATTTTTTTGTTTAACCCTTTGCCTCTGCAGACAGTTTTGGCCTTAATGACCAAGCCCTATTTTTCAAATCTGACATGAAATGGAATGCTTATATTTACTTACCTAAGCCATTCTGAAATTGTTTTCTCGTGACACATTGTACTTCATGTTAGTGGTAAATTTGAGTTGATATGTTTTATCTTTATTCCAAGATTTACAGAAAATTTGATAAAAATTGGCAATTTTTTTAATTTGAATTTCTCTGCTTTTAAGACGGAGAGTTATACCTCATAAAATAGTTATTACTTTACATTCACCATATGTCTACTTTATGCTGGCATCATTTTGTAAATGTTATTTACATTTTTAGGACATTAGAAAGCTTAGAATTTAAGAATCAATTTTTTCAATTTTTAAAGGACCAATTCAGTTATACATCGATAAATGACCCTTTTTACAAACTACACCCCTCAAATTTTTTAAAACTGATTTTTGAAACTTTGTTAACCCCTTTAGTTGTTAGGAAAGTTAGGAAAATGGAAATGAAATTTTAAATGTACAGATTTTCCATTATAATCCATTTCTCCTGTAGCACAGCAAAGGTTAACAACAAAACAAACCGCAATATTGGTCTTATATGGTCGTAAACTGCTGTACGGGCACAAGGCAGGGCGCAGAAAGGAAGGCGCACAATACTGTTTTTGAGGCCAGGTTGTGCTGGAATGGTTTTCAGGCACTATATTGCATTTGAAGAGATCCTGAGATACCCCAACAGTGGAAACTCCCAAAAAGTGACCCCATTTTGGAAGCCACACCCTTCAAGGAATTTATTAAGGGAAGCAATGAGCGATATGACTCAGGAAGCATTTAAAAGAATTTAGAAACACTTGGCTGTGAAAATAGAAATTTTCATTTTTTACAATAAAATGTTGCGTTAGCACCAAATGTTTAATTTTCACAAGGAATAACGAGAAAATGCACCCCGCTTGTTTATTGCAAGACGGGCTGTATTTTTTTTGTACCAATTTTTGATAGATAAGACTTTTTGATCAGTTTTTATTAACTTTTTTTAGGAGGTGAGGTGACAAACAGCAATTCTGTCATTATTTTTTATTTTTAAGGCATTCACCATGCGTGATTAGTAACATGACCAGGTTGTTACAGACACGGCAATACCAATTATGTGTAGTTTATATATTTTTTTTAAATCAATTATACATTTATTTATTTATTTTTACTTTTTTTTTATTTCTACACTTTTTATCTATTGAAGATCCAGTGGGGCTGATGGCTGTACAATACTCTGCAATACTCTTCTATGGCAGAGTATAGTACTGTTAGTTTTACACTGATATTAAGGCCTCTTGCACATGAACATTGTGCATCCATTCCGTGCATTGGGGACCACAATTTGCGGCTGGGACGGATCGAGACCCATTAAACTTGAATGGGTCCATGATCCGTCTGCACTGCAAAAAAATAGAACAAGTTCTATTTTTTTTGCTGTGCGGAGGCACGGACAGGAACACCACGGAATCACTCCATAGTGCTTCGTGGGGTTTCCGATGAATGCTTCCATTCCGCATCTCTGTGATTGCGGACCCATTCAAGTAAATACGGCCATGGGCACACAACGTTCCTAACCTTTGTAAGGTGTCCAGTTGCCATGGCAACCATCTAGCTGCTGCCATCGCAGCGCGGCCTAATATGGGGGAGAGAGGGAGCTCCCTCTGTTAAGCCCATGGATGGCGTGGGTGGGTACTGAACATGGCATCTAAGGGTTTACACGCCTGGGATCGGTGCCAGTATCAATCTCGGTCATTGCAAAAGAGTGTCAGCTGTAGCAGGATTGTGAAAATGTTGGTAATGATGCAGTAATCATGTGTATATGCTGCTTAATTAAATGGAACCCCACAAAAAGGATTTATGTTTTAAATTTGCTTGCAGCTAGCTGCCTTTGAGGTCTGCAGTGCAGCAACTACAAGTTAGCTAGCTCTGCTCTAGGCTACTCTTTTGCTGCGAGAGGATAGGTCATCAGTATAAGGCTACATGCACACGACCGTATGTATTTTGCAGTCCGCAATTTGCCGACCCGCAAAAAAAAAAAATGGATGACATGCGTATGCCATCCATTTTTATTTTTGCGGATCCATTGTAACAATAATAACGGATAAGAATAGGACATATTCAGTTTGTTTTGCAGGGCTACGGAACGGACATACTGCTGCAGACAGCACACGAAGTGTTGTCCGCATTTTTTGCGGACCCTTTGAAATGAATGGGTCCGCATCCTATCCGCAAAAAAAACGGAACGGACACGGAAACAAAATACGTTCGTGTGCATGTAGCCTTAAAGTCTTGGAAAACCCCTTTAAGAGATTATGTCCAGCCACCTTTGCTAATGCTGTAAGACATGGTTGTCAGAATTCAGCCATGTTTCCTGGAATTTGCTGAAATTATCATTCAAATTAGTATTTTTCCTAGCAAGGATGTCAGAATGTCACAAGCCCTGTAAATAATTTAACAAGAAACCATTGTGCCATTAATTAAACATCCCTACTTCTTTCCATATACCAGTATATATTTCCAGTTTGGTCCTGGTGGTATTGGTTGTGAATGTTCTTTAAAAAAAAAAAAAGCGACTTCTGGAACTATTTTTACAAAATAGGTTTTTGTAATAGTGTATATCACTGTGCTGTACCCGCTATATAGCACCTTAACACAGACTCATACAAAAACTTGTTTAACACAGACTTGTCAAAGGAAATGTGGCTTCTCAGAAATTCTTTAAATCACGCCTCGTACATACCCGCTTCCTAAAAACAGAGGACAAATAGTGTAGAATATTAATATATGCCCAGTCTTACTCATAATGATGCAAAGTAAAATACAAAAATCATAACAAAGATTCCAAAAAATATACAGGTGAAACTCGAAAAATTAGAATATCGTGCAAAAGTCCATTTATTTCAGTAATGCAGATTAAAAGGAATTGCATTAATGCTGCTTAAAATTTTAATTTTGTGAAAAGGTTCAATATTCTAGGCTCAAAGTGTCACACTGTAATCAGCTAATTAATCCATACCCCCTAAGCAAAGGGTACCCCAAAATTGTTACTTTGGGGTTTCATAAGCTATAAACCCTAATCAGCCAAATTATAACAAATAAAGGCTTGAAATATCTCGCTTTGCATGTAATGAGTCTCTCATATGTTAGTTTCACCTTTTATGTTGCATTACTGAAATAAATTAATTTTGCACGATATTCAAATTTTTTCGAGTTTCACTTGTACATAAAATGTCAATTTTTTCATGTTTTGCTTTCCCAAATATATATTTTTTCCTTTAAAAGATCATATAATTAAATGACTTTACCTTATTATCTATGGCATCTACGATACTGACAGATAAATATGGATATATGAACTTCAATATTTGACAATGATTAGTAGTAATTAGACTTACAGGGGGTCATTTATCAAAGATTTGCTATTGCTATGTCAGTCTTGATATCCGCTGTGCCGTCAATCCATGCACCTATAATGAGATTTACACAAGCTCATAGCTGGCCTAAATTTCATTCATATTTCATTCATCCTCCTTTTCAGAAAGTGGTGAGGGCAGTGTAGAAATGCCAACTGCAACTACATTTATTTGGAATGGCTATTAATATGTCACAAACCAGAGGTTTGCATCTTTTTTACATCAGTTTCTGGCATAGGGACATTGTAAATGACCCCACAGTGTTTAAGGCTTGTACAAAAACTGCTGCTACATTGAGATGATTGAGTCCGATTATTATAAATAGCTAGCTCTTGTAGCGTTCAGACTTGTGGTTAGCTTCTAACCACAAAGCAAGTTAGCTGTCACTTCCATATAGTAGTTTGTTCTGCCCTTCGTCATGTGTGCCTTCATAGGAAATATTGGCTTTAACCCCTTCCTGATGAAGCTATTTTCATTTTTAACTCCCTGCCTTTCGCTTGCATAACTGTATGAGGCTTTTTTGGGGAAGAGTTGTACTTTCTAATGACACCATTAACCCTTTGAAGACCAAGCCATTTATCAGCTTCGTGACCAGGATTAATTTTGCAAATCTGACATGTGTCACTTTATGTGGTGATAACTTTGAAATGCTTTTATTTATTCAAGCCATTCCGAGACTATTTTCTCGTGACATCTCGTACTTTATGTTAGGGGTAAATTTGGGTCGATAACTTTTACCTTTATAGTCTAAAAATTCCAAAATTTACAGAACATTTGGGAAAAAATGTAATTTTCTAAATTTGAATTTCTACACATTAAAGGCAGATAGTGATACCTCATTAGATAGTTTTTTAAATGTAAGAATCCCTATACGTCTACTTTATGTTGGCATAATGTTAAAGATTACATTTATTTTTTTTAGGACGTTAGAATGCTTAGAATTTAAGAAGCAATATTTCAAATTTTCTATTAAATTTTTAAAACTGACTTTTTTAAGGACCAGTTCAGTTCTGAAGTCACTTTGAGGTCACACCCTTGGGGGGTGTTGTTTGATACAACACCCCTCAAATTACTCAAAACTGGTTTCACAAACGACGTTAACCCTTTAGGTGTTCCACAAGAATTAAAGGAAAATGGAAAGGAAAAAAGGAAAATTTTTGTGCAGATTTTAATTTTAATCCAATTTTACCTATAACACAGCAAGGGTTAACAGCAAAACGAACCTCAATATCTATTACCATGATTCTGCAGTTTAAAAAAACACTCCATTTTTGTTCGTAAACTGCTGTATGGGCACACGGCAGGGCGCAGAAGGAAAGGAGCAACATATAGTTTTTGGAGAGCAGATTTTGCTGGAATGGCTTTTGGGTGTTGTGTCATGTTTAAAGGCACATTAAGGCATCCCTACAGAAAAAACTAAAAAACTAAATTGAATCCAATTTGGAAACTACACCCCTCAAATAATTTATTGAGAGGTTTACTAATCACTGTGGCGTCACAGGCGTTTTATAATATTTGGAAACACATGGCTATGAAAATGAAAAATGAAATTTTTTACAAGAAAGTCACTAAATCCAAAATGTTTCACTTTAACAAGGGATAACAGGAGAAAATGCACCCCATAATGTGTTACCCATTTTCTCCTGAATACACCAACACCCCAAACGTGATCGTAAACTGCTGTATGAGCAGACGGCAGAATTCAAAAGGAAAGGAGTGACATCTGCATTTTCCAACATGGAATTTGCTGAAATGGATTTTAAGGGCCATAGATTTTTTTATTTTTTTGTTGATTGAGCTGTGTGAAGACTCATTTTTGGCAGGATGGGCTGTCATTTTTAATGGTAAAATTATTGGGTACATACTACTTTTTGATCACTTTTTATTTCACATTTTGTGAGGTGAAGTGGGTTAATATATTGAAATTCTGTCAGTGTTTTTTTATTTTTATTTTTTATGAGGTTCCCCATGTGGTATATTTGATAAAAATAATTTTATTCTGTGGATTGATACATTTATGGCGATACCAAATTTATATTGTTTTATTTATGTTCTACAACTTTTATATCATAAAATCACTTTTTATTAAATTTTATTTTTTTGCATCACCAAATCGAAGACCCATAACTTTTAGATTTTTCCATCAATGTAGCTTGTTTTGTTTTTTTGCAGGACAGGCTGTAATTTTTACTCGTACAATTTTGGGGTCTATATGACTTTGAGCGCTTTTTATGCTGTGCGCATATGCTGTGAAGATACGAGATGTGCAGCACCTGAAACTATGGATACTGGAAGCCTGTGCTAGAACTTCTCCTGCGGTGTTGCTATCAGTGTGTGAAGAGTGGGAGAAGAGGGTTGCATTGACAATCCAACACAATGGGCAGCACATTGAACACATTTTATAAGTGGTCAGAAACTTGTAAATAACTCATAAAAGAATAAAGTTACGTTAAAACCAAGCACACCATTGTTTTTCTTGTGAACTTCCCAATAAGTTTGATGTGTCACATGACCCTCTTCCTATTGAAAAAACAAAAGTTGGATTCAAAATGTCTGACTTCAAAATGGCCGCCATGGTCACCACGCATCTTGAAAAGCTTCCCCCCTCACATATACTAATGTGCCACAAACAGGAAGTTAATATCACCAACCATTCCCATTTTATTAAGGTGTATCCATATAAATGTCCCACCCTGTACTATCATGTTTCTTGGCAGATGGCAACACTGGACACATTTGCAAGGCGTATGGTTGCCATGACAACCATCAGCCGCTGTCATCGCAGTGCAGCAGCCCGATGGTTGAGAGAGGGAACCCCCTCCATCTATTAACCCAATGGAGGCCGCTGCAGCGGCATCTAGAGGGTTATAGCAGAGTGTCAGCATACAGCTGACACTCGCTGATGGCGGCGGCTCAGGAACTGAGGGGCACAGACAAGCTAATGCCTGATTTCAGGCTCTGATCTGCACAGTGCAGATCAGAGCCTGAAATCAGCATTTTTACACTGCCGCGCTCCGATTGGTTAGTTTGTGCAGACTAACCAATCGGAGGGATCTCCAGCAAGGGACCACTCTATTTGGTCCCTTGCCGGCATTACTGGACTGTATGGACAGCGGCAGTACATCGGCAGAAGCTTTGCAGCGCTTGGATTAAAGAGCTGCCATAACTTTTAAATACGTGCTATCTGCTCCGGGTATGTGCAGATAGCACATACAGTACAGACCGAAAGTTTGGACACACCTTCTCATTCAAAGAGTTTTCTTTATTTTCATGACTATGAAAATTGTAGATTCACACTGAAGGCATCAAAACTATGAATTAACACATGTGGAATTATATACATAACAAAAAAGTGTGAAACAACTGAAAATATGTCATATTCTAGGTTCTTCAAAGTAGCCACCTTTTGCTTTGATTACTGCTTTGCACACTCTTGGCATTCTCTTGATGAGCTTCAAGAGGTAGTCACCTGAAATGGTCTTCCAACAGTCTTGAAGGAGTTCCCAGAGATGCTTAGCACTTGTTGGCCCTTTTGCCTTCACTCTGCGGTCCAGCTCACCCCAAACCATCTCGATTGGGTTCAGGTCCGGTGACTGTGGAGGCCAGGTCATCTGGCGCAGCACCCCATCACTCTCCTTCATGGTCAAATAACCCTTACACAGCCTGGAGGTGTGTTTGGGGTCATTATCCTGTTGAAAAATAAATAATGGTCCAACTAAACTCAAACCGGATGGAATAGCATGCCGCTGCAAGATGCTGTGGTAGCCATGCTGGTTCAGTATGCCTTCAATTTTGAATAAATCCCCAACAGTGTCACCAGCAAAGCACCCCCACAACATCACAACTCCTCCTCCATGTTTCACGGTGCAAACCAGGCATGTAGAGTCCATCCGTTCACCTTTTCTGCGTCGCACAAAGATACGGTGGTTGGAACCAAAGATCTCAAATTTGGACTCATCAGACCAAAGCACAGATTTCCACTGGTCTAATGTCCATTCCTTGTGTTCTTTAGCCCAAACAAGTCTCTTCTGCTTGTTGCCTGTCCTTAGAAGTGGTTTCCTAGCAGATATTCTACCATGAAGGCCTGATTCACACAGTCTCCTCTTAACAGTTGTTCTAGAGATGTGTCTGCTGCTAGAACTCTGTGTGGCATTGACCTGGTCTCTCATCTGAGCTGCTGTTAACCTGCGATTTCTGAGGCTGGTGACTCGGATGAACTTATCCTCCGCAGCAGAGGTGACTCTTGGTCTTGCTTTCCTGGGGCGGTCCGCATGTGAGCCAGTTTCTCTGTAGCGCTTGATGGTTTTTGTGACTGCACTTGGGGACACTTTCAAAGTTTACTCAATTTTTAGGACTGACTGACCTTCATTTCTTAAAGTAATGATGGCCACTCGTTTTTCTTTACTTAGCTGCTTTTTTCTTGCCATAATACAAATTCTAACAGTCTATTCAGTAGGACTATCAGCTGTGTATCCACCTGACTTCTCCACAATGCAACTGATGGTCCCAACCCCATTTATAAGGCAAGAAATCCCACTTATTAAACCTGACAGGGCACACCTGTGAAGTGAAAACCATTTCAGGTGACTACCTCTTGAAGCTCATCAAGATAATGCCAAGAGTGTGCAAAGCAGTAATCAAAGCAAAAGGTGGCTACTTTGAAGAACCTAGAATATGACATATTTTCAGTTGTTTCACACTTTTTTGTTATGTATATAATTCCACATGTGTTAATTCATAGTTTTGATGCCTTCAGTGTGAATCTACAATTTTCATAGTCATGAAAATAAAGAAAACTCTTTGAATGAGAAGGTGTGTCCAAACTTTTGGTCTGTACTGTATATAGCCATATGGCGGTTGTGAAGGGGTTAATATTCTATATAATGTAGTGGGAAGCTAGAAATAAAATCTTATGCTTTCATATTTTTAAAACAACAAATAAAAACTTTGAAGAAAAATTCTCTTTGCATTGCCATATTTAATTGATCAACTCCCACAAGGCCTGGACAGCCTACAGCGTTAGGGCATGCTAGGAGTTGTAGTTTTGAAATAGCTGGAGGGCCACAGGTTGAGCATTGTGTAATATACTTTTGGGAAAGATGTTTCTTTCTGCTACAAAACATGGTGTAAAGCAGGCATCTCAAACTGCGGCCCTCCAGCTGTTGCAAAACTACAACTCCCACAATGCCCTGCTGTAGGCTGATACCTGTAGGCTGTCCGGGCATGCTGGGAGTTGTAGTTTTGCAACAGCTGGAGGGCTGCAGTTTGAGATCCCTGGTGTAAAGTGTCTTCTTAGCAAAGGTCTAACAGCATTGCTAAGGACAATCAGTCTTCAGTCAGCAGAAGACGCCTGTATGTAACATACAGAGACTTCCAATCCAGCCTGCCTCTTGTCATTACTCCGATCCCTGACAATGGACATGTGCCCTAACTACCGCTGCCCTTCACCCCGACTATCTGACTTGTTACACACAGGCATCTTCAGCGATCATTGGAAAACTGTGGAGAGACTCTACTAAAGGGGTTGTAGGAGAGCTTAACTCTGATGATCTATACTTAGGCTAGGTCATCAGTATCTGCCTGGTAGCTTTACAGATGACAAATGGATGAAATCCCTAACGAAAAAAAAAATTACGCACTCACAGACAAAACTGATTTTGCAAATGCGGTACGCAATATTGCAATGGGAAGCACACGTTCGTGTGCAGGAGGTCTTAGAGAGGTGTTTGGCGGCAGTCTGGGCATTTTCCCAGAGACCAATAAGCAAGGAATGCAGGGAAGCACCAGCCGGCATACATACAGTGAGGAAAGGAACCACTATTTAGCCAATCAACCTGACTCAATGTTCAGACTGCCTCCAAGTACTCAATGATACCTGGATAGAAGAAGCTGACCTGGTAGAAGCGGAGTGAGTTCTGATACTGTAATATCCTGACAGCGATCCTATTATCCACTTAGATCCGCCAGTCTGATGTAGACTCCAAGGCCCAGGATCCATCGGCAAGCAGTTCACAGTCTTTTTGGAGTGTGTCCTGGCTAGCAGCACTTCTCTGGGAAAAAGCTTACGCTCTATCTGAATGCTTCATGACCTCACTAGTGCTATGGATTCTGGTGTGGAACACAAGTCCTATGTGTTTTGGAAAAATTAGTCCATTTTTCTTTATTCCTGTATGTTCATGTGTAATGGGAAGGGGAAGGAGGAAGAACTGTTGGCAGAACAAGTCGGTTTAAGTGGAGGAGTAGGGGGTACCAAACTGAATCTTTGCCTAGGGTGAAAACGAACCCTAACTGTGTAGATAAAATGCATCTTTCTTGTACCGATTTCGGCACGCTGTATCCTTGGGTGAATAAAATGTGGAACAAATATGGTCATGAATAAGGAAGCTGTATATACTGTATATAGGGAAAGCTGGGTATATTAAAGTGCAGACATAAATGAATATATCAATCTGAAAAGTTCTGCTGATAATATACAGTGTTCTTAAAGGGGTATTCCCATCACAATGATCACTGTTAAATCTCTTAATGATTTGACAGTGATCATTATTCTAATTACATTTTATTACCCAATTCCCACCCTTTTTGAGAAAATAAGTCCCCTCTTACCTGATTGTTGTCTTTCGTCTCCCCTGGTTACGGCCACCTCTCCTGTCGAATCCCGCCGGGCCGCGCTTGCGCAGAAGACTGAAGATTCTCTCCCGGCCGGGCCGCTTACCCTGGGTTCACACCTGAGCGTTCCTCAAACGCGCGTTTTTGTCGCGAGTTTTTATGCGCGTTTTTTGTAATAGTAAACGCGCGTTTGACGCGCGTTTGTGTCATTGACTGCAGTGTCCTATGGCCACAAATGCGCGTCAAAACGCCCCAAAGAAGCTCAAGTACTTGTTTGAGCGTCGGGCGTTTTACAGCGCGTTCGTACGCGCTGTAAAACGCCCAGGTGTGAACCCTTCCCATAGGGAAGCATTGGTTTTCATGTCTTTAGCGTTTTACAGCGCGTTTGAACGCGCTGTAAAACGCTCAGGTGTGAACCCAGGGTTAATGTCCTCAACGCCCACGCTGCCGCGCATGCGCCATGGTGAGAAGACGTCACTCAAGCCGAATCCAGGAAGTGGACGTCGCGGTGGACGAAGGTAAGTATGAAAACTGAAGATGGGAATACCCCTTTAACTCTTCAATTATATGCAGTACAACAAGGCTTAACCATACCTTTGTGACAGTATGTGAATTACTTGGGATTATGATGTAGCTAAGTTTTCGTTATGGCATTCATTACTGCGGTAGTACCCGCTAGCGTATCACTGTGAAAATCATTCATACAAAATCTTAGTCTCAGCCTAGAAACTGTCTAACCAGAGAATATTTAGTCTGAATTGTGTGCACCCATTCATGACACGCCATATCCCCTTATCCTTCTTAGTCATTAGTGACTGAACGTTTGTTAATGTGATCGTTCACATACAGTTCCATTATTGTCGGCAGCACATCCCATTTTACATAGGTCCGTGTCTTGCTGATAAACGATTTTCATGTCCAAATAAAAGAGGCAGTCGACGACAAATGAGTATCTGCCCATCTCAATGTGGACATGTTTTTTGTTAAGTTGCCTAATAATTATGTACAGTAATAGTCACCTGCACACACAGATATCCCCCTAAAATAGCTAAAACTAAAAACAAACTAAAAACTACTTCCAAAAATATTCAGCTTTGATATTAATGAGTTTTTTGGGTTCATTGAGAACATGGTTGTTGTTCAATAATAAAATTAATCCTCAAAAATACAACTTGCCTAATAATTCTGCACTCCCTGTATACAGCAATTGTGAAAGCAAAAAAAAAAGTAATGGCTCATGCACACGGCCATTGCCCCACCGTGCCCATATTGCTGCCTGCAAACAGCGGGTCCACAATATGCAGGCACAGGCCATGTGCACCCTGCATCATAGATGCAGACCCATTCACTCAGGAGGTCCAGTGTGGAACGGAACCCCACGGAAGCATTACGGAGTGGTTCCGTGGGGTTTCTCTCCGTGCCTCCGCGCTGCAAAAAAACAGAACATGTAAAAAATGTTTGCAGTGCGGATGGATAACGGACGCATTCAAGTTGAATGGGTGTGGATCTGTCTGCAAATTGCAGTCCCCAATGCACGGAACGGACGACCAACAGCCACCTGCATGAGCCCTAAAAAAAATATCTCTGCCTTATCTAAGGGAAGCCCAGAAGTCAATGACAATCGGCTCCCCACTTCTAAAGCTGCACATTCTGCAAGTACATTCAGAAACATCCTTGCAGAAATATATGCACACTAGAAATTTTTCACATTTTTTTATTTGTCCCCATGTTGTGTTTCTCTGAATGAGACATTCAGTTCTTCCACAAAGAAAAGAAAACTGAGTGTCTCAAGAGAAAATTGCTCTGGTTAGCTGAGTGGCCTTTGTGGGGTTCTCAGGGGCAAAAATACAACTCTTCCAGCTAAAAACAAGCCACCATCAACAGAAAAATAAAAAAGTCTCAGAGTCTCAGAATTCGATGTCCCTGTTATTCAGCAAAAGTACAAAAGTACTAAAACATAACAACTACTGCTGATCATTCAAATGTATTTTATATGTGAATTTTTAATCAAGATATAATAAATATGTATTTGTATTGCATGTGTGGTTTTATATCATTTTGGTGTCAGATAGATTTAATATCACCATAATCTTGCCGACTCATAAAACAAAGGTAACATAAATTATACTGCACAACATGAGAGACTTGCATTTTTTCCATTCCTAACTCCTCATAATAATAAATATGAAAGTATTTTCTTATTTCAACAGTGATAATATAATTGCAAGTTTATAGACATATGTATATGACTATGCATATAGTTTAAAAAAAGCGTTACATTTATTTCTTAAAAAATCAGCATTGCTGTACTTTACACCAGATTTATGAAACAATTGGAATGAGCTCATTCACCACCTCTACTGGAATGAGCTTGCAAATTTTTTGTGACTTTAAAAAAATAAGTTACAGTGATGAATCTAGAGTGATCCTAATTACAACAGATAACCACAGCCACCTACTTTTGAAATCAGGAGTTAGTGGTGTAAAAATGCAAAAACATCACAAAATGTATTTGCAAGTAAGTTCAAAAAAATAAATTCTTCCACCCTATTACTTTTGTCATTAGAATTAACGTGTTACTTACAAAATTGTAACAGCATGTTATAATTTGAAATGGCGGTAACACAGTCAGTTTTATTTTTTCCCACTTAGGGTACTTTCACACTAGCGTTTTTCTTTTCCGGCGCTGAGTTCCGTCCTAGAGGCTCAAATCCGGAAAAGAACTGATCAGTTTTATCCTAATGCATTCTGAATGGAGAGTCAGTCCTTCAGGATGCATCAGGATGTCTTCTGTTCAGTCTTTTTGACTGATCAGGCTTTTCAGAAAAACGTAGCATGCAGTATTTTTACCTCCGGCCAAAAAGCCTGAACACTTTGACTGAACGCCTGATCAGGCTTTTTTCCCATTGACTTGCATTAACGCCGGATCTGGCCTCGTGTGTTCAGTCAAAACGGATCAGGCTTTTGCATCTTAAACCCGAAAAATGTGAAAAAAAAGTTAAAGTCCATAAATGGCGGATCCGTTTTTTCCAATGCATTTTTCCATTGTGATCGAAAGCCTGATCAGGATTCAAATGTAATCCGTTTTCACACGTTTTTCCGGATCCGGCGGGCAGTTCCGGTGTCGGAATTGAACGCCGGATTAAAACAACGCTAGTGTGAAAGTAGCCTTACTCCATCTAAAGGAAATGACCTATGTATGGTAGCATAAATAACAACTATCAACAACTGGTTGACAGGTTTTTCCTTCTAAAATTACCATGAATTCCGTGGAGGTCCTGGGCATGTATATTGTCCATACATAGTTGCAGGCTAATAATAGTACCACTTATCATGTTACGGAAGCTACATTTCTGTAGCATTATACCAGTATTTGAATAGTTTAAACCTTTCATGACACCACGTTTTTGTTATAGCATATATCACTGTGGTAGCTCCAGCCCCCGCTATAGTCACAGTGAGAAGCACTCATACAAAAACTAAACACATACCCTCCAGGAAATGCCTGTTGGTTTCTGGAAATTTTGGTTTATACTGTAGTATTTACTCATGACAGACTGCTTCACAAATGGTTCACTTACTTTGTCCTAAATTAGTGAGCTATATAATTACAGCAATAATAAAAGCTGGATATATAAACTAGAGATACCAGATACCAATTATGAGTAGTTTATTTTATTTTTAAAAAAAGTTAATCTCTTATAAATGAGCGAAAATGTTAAAAGGCTATTTATTTTCTTTTTCATTGACATTTTTATTTATTTTATTTTAAACTTTTTTTATTTTCACACTTTTTTTTTTATTAAGTCCCACTTGGATCTTGAAGATCCAGTGGGGCTGATGGCTGTACTATAAAGTATAGCACTATCAGGTTTCTTGGTAGATGACAACACTGGACACAGTTGCCATGACAACCATCAGGCCGCTGCCATCGCAGTGCAGCAGCCCAAAGGTTGAGGGAGGGAGCCCCCTCCATCTATTAACCCCACAGATGCAGCTGCCACGGCATCTAAGGGGTTATAGCACAGTGTCAGCATACAGCTGACACTCGCTGATGATGGTGACTGCTCAGGAACTGAGCCGCTGCCTTCGCATTCAGGAGGACCGCAATAGGGGGGACAGATGGGGGCAGGGGGCTCAGATGGGAGCAGGGGACACAGGTGGGCACAGTTGGAGACAGGGGCCGGCGCGTCCAGAGCACGGCCGGAAAAGTTAAAGCTACTGGACACAGATTGCACACAGCGCACAGGCGGGGGAGGCAGGGGATATTAGAGCACACAGATGGGGGCACAGATTGGGGAAGAAGACACATCAGGGGGCACAGACCAGCTAATGCTTGATTTTAGGCTCTGATCTGCAGAGTGCAGATCAGAGCCTGAAATCAGCATTTTAACACTGCCGCGCTCCGATTGGATAGTCTGCACAGACTAACCAATCGGAGTGATCGCCGGCAAGGGACCATTCTAATTGGTCCCTTGCCGACATTACTGGACTGTTCACTGTCCCTGATAGCGGCAGAAGCTTTGCAGCGTTTGGATTAAAGAGCTGCCATAACGTTTATATTTGTCATTTTCATTTCTTTTTTCAGTTATGCCATTCACCATACAGGATAAATATTTATTTTAATCTTTTGGATTTTTTTAGACATGGCTATACCAGTGGTGTTTCATTTGTTATTCGTAAAATAGGAAAGGGAGTTATTGTAATTTTTTATTCAGTTTTTAAAATATATTTTTTTAACTTTTTTTTACTTTGGCAATTGCAGTCAATGTTAAAATCTCTATGTTCCTATTAAGCCCTGCCTGAGCCAAGGTTTAATAGGAACATATAGTAAAAGTAAGTAAAACTGTTGTGTCAGCTTATTTTTAATATAGTGTAGGGCAGTGATGCTCAACCTGCGACCCTCCAGTTGTTGCAAAACTACAACTCCCAGCATGCCTGGACAGCCTACAGCTTGGAGTTGTAGTTTTGAAATAGCTGGAGGGCCACAGGTTGAGCATCCCTGGCGTAGGGAATGGGCTGTTAAACATTTTTGAGTAATATACTTTTGCGAAAGATGTTTCTTTCTGCTATAAAACAGGGTGTAAAGTGTCTTCTTAGCAAAGGTCTAACCACATTGCTAAGGAGAATCAGTCTTCAGTCAGCAGAAGACGTCTGTGTGTAACATACAGAGGCTTCCAATCCAGCCTGCCTCTTGTCATTACTCCGGTCCCTGACAATGGACATGTGCCCTAACTATTGCTGCCCTTCACGCCGACTATCTGACTTGTTACACACAGGCATCTTCAGCGATCATTGGAAAACTGAGGACAGACTCTCTTTAACCACCTCCCGACCGCCTAACGCACCGATGCGTCCGGGAGGTGGTTGATTTACTCCTCCTGGACGCATCGGCGCGTCATCTCGCGATACCCGAGATTTCCTGTGAACGCGTGCACGCAGGCACGCGCGCTCACAGGAACGGAAGGTAAGCGAGTGGATCTCCAGCCTGCCAGCGGCGATCGTTCGCTGGCAGGCTGGAGATGTGATTTTTTTTAACCCCTAACAGGTATATTAGACGCTGTTTTGATAACAGCGTCTAATATACCTGCTACCTGGTCCTCTGGTGGTCCCCATGTTTGGATCGACCACCAGAGGACACAGGTAGCTCAGTAAAGTCGCACCAAACACCACACTACACTACACCCCCCCCGTCACTTATTAACCCCTTATGAACCCCTGATCACCCATGATCACCCCATATAAACTCCCTGATCACCCCCCTGTCATTGATCACCCCCCTGTCAGGCTCCGTTCAGACGTCCGTATGATTTTTACGGATCCACGGATACATGGATCGGATCCGCAAAACGCATACGGACGTCTGAATGGAGCCCTACAGGGGGGTGATCAATGACAAGCGGGTGATCACCCATATAGATTCCCTGATCACCCCCTGTCATTGATCACCCCCCTGTCATTGATCACCCCCCTGTAAGGCTCCATTCAGACGTCCGTATGATTTTTACGGATACATGGATCGGATCCGCAAAACACATGCGGACGTCTGAATGGAGCCTTACAGGGGGGTGATCAATGACAGAGGGGTGATCACCCATATACACTCCCTGATCACCCCCTGTCATTGATCACCCCACTGTCATTGATCACCCCCCTGTAAGGCTCCATTCAGACGTCCGCATGTGTTTTGCGGATCCGATCCATGTATCCGTAAAAATCATTCGGACGTCTGAATGGAGCCTTACAGGGGGGTGATCAATGACAGAGGGGGGATCACCCATATACAGTCCCTGATCACCCCCTGTCATTGATCACCCCCCTGTAAGGCTCCATTCAGACGACTGCATGTGTTTTGTGGATCCGATCCATGCATCCATGGATCCGTAAAAATCATACGGACGTCTGAATGGAGCCTTACAGGGGGGTGATCAATGACAGGGGGGTGATCACCCATAAACACTCCCTGATCACCCCCTGTCATTGATCACCCCCCTGTAAGGCTCCATTCAGACGTCCGTATGATTTTTACGGATCCATGGATACATGGATCGGATCCGCAAAACACATGCGGATGTCTGAATGGAGCCTTACAGGGGGGTGATCAATGACAGAGGGGTGATCACCCATATACAGTCCCTGATCACCCCCTGTCATTGATCACCCCACTGTCATTGATCACCCCCCTGTAAGGCTCCATTCAGACGTCCGCATGTGTTTTGCGGATCCGATCCATGTATCCATGGATCCGTAAAAATCATACGGATGTCTGAACGGAGCCTTACAGGGGGGTGATCAATGACAGGGGGGTGATCACCCATATACACTCCCTGATCACCCCCTGTCATTGATCACCCCCCTGTAAGGCTCCATTCAGACGTCCGCATGTGTTTTGCGGATCCGATCCATGTATCCATGGATCCGTAAAAATCATACGGACGTCTGAATGGAGCCTTACCAGGGGGGTGATCAATGACAGGGGGGTGATCAGGGAGTGTATATGGGTGATCACCCCCCTGTCATTGATCACCTCCCTGTCATTGATCACCCCCCTGTCATTGATCACCCCCTGTAAGGCTCCATTCAGACATTTTTTTGGCCCAAGTTAGCGGAAATATATATTTTTTTTTGTTTGTTTTTTCTTACAAAGTCTCATATTCCACTAACTTGTGTCAAAAAATAAAATCTCACATGAACTCCCCATACCCCTCACGGAATCCAAATGCGTAAACATTTTTAGACATTTATATTCCAGACTTCTTCTCACGCTTTAGGGCCCCTAAAAAGCCAGGGCAGTATAAATACCCCACATGTGACCCCATTTCGGAAAGAAGACACCCCAAGGTATTCCGTGAGGGGCATATTGAGTCCATGAAAGATTGAAATTTTTGTCCTAAGTTAGCGGAAAGTGAGACTTTGTGAGAAAAAAACAAAAAAAAAATCAATTTCCGCTAACTTATGCAAAAATTCTATGAACTCGCCAGGCCCCTCATTAAATACCTTGGGGTGTCTTCTTTCCAAAGTGGGGTCACATGTGGGGTATTTATACTGCCCTGGCTTTTTAGGGGCCCGAAAGTGTGAGAATAAGTCTGGGATCCAAATGTCTAAAAATGCCCTCCTAAAAGGAATTTGGGCACCTTTGCCCACCTAGGCTGCAATAAAGTGTCACACATCTGGTATCGCCGTACTCAGGAGAAGTTGGGGAATGTGTTTTGGGGTGTCATTTTACATAAACCCATGCTGGGTGAGAGAAATATCTTGGTCCAATGCCAACTTTGTATAAAAAAATTGGAAAAGTTGTCTTTTGCCAAGATATTTCTCTCACCCAGCATGGGTATATGTAAAATGACACCCCAAAACACATTCCCCAACTTCTCCTGAGTACGGCGATACCAGATGTGTGACACTTTTTTGCAGCCAAGGTGGGCAAAGGGGCACATATTCCAAAGTGCACCTTTCGGATTTCACAGGCCATTTTTTACAGATTTTGATTGCAAAGTTCTTCTCACACATTTGGGCCCCTAAATTGCCAGGAAAGTATAACTACCCCACAAGTGACCCCATTTTGGAAAGAAGACACCCCAAGGTATTCCGTGAGGGGCATGGCGAGTTCCTAGAATTTTCTATTTTTTGTCGCAAGTTAGTGGAATATGAGACTTTGTAAGAAAAAAAAAAATTTAAATAAAATAATCATTTTCCGCTAACTTGTGACAACAAAATAAAAAGTTCTATGAACTCTCTATGCCCATCAGCGAATACCTTAGGGTGTCTACTTTCCGAAATGGGGTCATTTGTGGGGTTTTTCTACTGTCTGGGCATTGTAGAACCTCAGGAAACATGACAGGTGCTCAGAAAGTCAGAGCTGCTTCAAAAAGCGGAAATTCACATTTTTGTACCATAGTTTGTAAACGCTATAACTTTTACCCAAACCATTTTTTTTTTGCCCAAACATTTTTTTTTTATCAAAGACATGTAGAACAATAAATTTAGTGAAAAATTTATATATGGATGTCGTTTTTTTTGCAAAATTTTACAGCTGAAAGTGAAAAATGTCATTTTTTTGCAAAAAAATCGTTAAATTTCGATTAATAACAAAAAAAGTAAAAATGTCAGCAGCAATGAAATACCACCAAATGAAAGCTCTATTAGTGAGAAGAAAAGGAGGTAAAATTCATTTGGGTGGTAAGTTGCATGACCGAGCGATAAACGGTGAAAGTAGTGTAGTGCAGAAGTGTAAAAAGTGGCCTGGTCATGAAGGGGGTTTTAGCTAGCGGGGCTGAAGTGGTTAAAAGGATTGTAGGAGAGCTTAATACTGATGATCTATACTTAGGCTAGGTCATCAGTATCTGCCTGGTAGCTTTACAGATGACAAATGGATGAAATCCCTACCGAAAAAAATGAACGCACTCACAGACAAAACTGATTCATCTTGCATGCATATAAATTCACAGTGGTGTTTTAGTAAGAGGATATTTCACAGTGCTATACCAGCCCAGACCCTCATACACAGTGGCAATTGCTTATACAAAAAGTAATGTCGAGAAATATTTTGTTCCACTCTCTAACAGTGACTTTTTTTTTTTTCTTTTACAAACCACATCCTTTTAATTCGGAGACTTCAGACATCCTTCTTAACAGTCATGTTGCATGCTTTCATTTCTTTTTGTTATATTATAATAAATAAACCATCTTAAAGCCTTTCAGCACTGCAAGCGTGATCATGGAAAAGGGTTCACCAACTTACACATTTATGTAATCAATAAGAGAGGTGTTTGGCGGCAGTCTGGGCATTTTCCCAGAGATCAATAAGCAGGGAATGCAGGGAAGCACCAGCCGGCATACATACAGTGAGGAGAAGAGCCACTATTTAGCCAATCAACCTGACTCAATGTTCAGCCTCCAAGTACTCAATGATACCTGGATAGAAGAAGCTGACCTGGTATAAGCGGAGGGAGTTCCGATACTGTAATATCCTGCCAACGATCCTATTATCCACTTAGATCCGCCAGTCTGACGTAGACTCCAAGGCCCAGGATCCATCGGCAAACAGTTCACAGTCTTTTTGGAGTGTGTCCTGGCTAGCAGCACTTCTCTGAGTCCTGAAGCTTACGCTCTATCTGAATGCTTCATGACCTCACTAGTGCTATGGATTCTGGTGTGCAACACAAAGCAGTCCTATGTGTTTTGGAAAAATTTGTCAATTTTTCTTTATCCCTGTATGTGCATGTGTAATGGGAAGGGGAAGGAGGAAGAACTGTTGGGAGAACAAGTCGGTTTAAGTGGAGGAGTAGGGGGTACCAAACTGAATCTTTGCCTAGGGTGAAAACGAACCCTAAGGCCTCTTTCACAGGGGCGTCAGTTTTTTTGCCCGGATAAGAGGCGGGTGCGTTGCGGGAAAATGCGTGACTTTTCCGCGTGAGTGCAAAATATTGTAATGCGTTTTGCACTCGCATGAGAAAAATCACGCATGTTTGGTACCCAAACCCGAACTTCTTCACAGAAGTTCGGGCTTGGGATTGATGTTCTGAAGATTGTATTATTTTCCCTTATAACATGGTTATAAGGGAAAATAATAGCATTCTGAATACAGAATGCATAGTAAAATAGCGCTGGAGAGGTTAAAAAAAATAAAAAATAATTTAACTCGCCTTAGTCCACTTGATCGCGAAGCCCGGCATTTCCTTCTGTATCCTTTGTTGAGCAGGACCTGTGGTGAGCATTAAATACAGGTAAAGGACCTTTGATGACGTCAGATCACATGCTCCATCACCACGGTGATGGACCATGTGATTGGAGCATGTGATCTGACGTCACCACAGGTCATTTAGCCCAAGCCCACAGCTAGCAAAGAAGAGACCGGGAACTACGCGATCAAGAGGAGAAGGTGAGTTAACTTTTTTATTTTTTTTAACCCCTCCAGCACTATTATACTATGCATTCTGTAGTCAGAATGCTATTATTTTCCCTTATAACCATGTTATAAGGGAAAATAATAATGATCGGGTCTCCATCCCGATCGTCTCCTAGCAACCGAGCGTGAAAATCGCACTGCATCTTCACTTGCTTGCGGATGCTATGCGATTTTAACGCAGCCCATTCACTTCTATGGGGCCTGCGTCACGTGAAAATCGCACAATATAGAGCATGCAGCGATTTTCACTCAACGCACAAGTGATGCGTGAAAATCACTGCTCATGTGCACAGCCCCATAGAAATGAATGGGTCAGGATTCAGTGCGGGTGCAATACGTTCACCGCACGCATCGCACCCGCACGGAAAACTCGTCCGTGTGAAAGAGGCCTAACTGTGTAGATAAAATGCATCTTTCTTGTACCGATTTCGGCACTCTGTATCCTTGGGTGAATAAAATGTGGAACAGATATGGTCATAAATAAGGAAGCTGCAATAACTGTATATAGGGAAAGCTGGGTATATTGAAGTGCAGACATAAATGAATATATCAATCTGAAAAGTCCTGCTGATAATATACAGTATTCTTAACTCTTCAATTATATGCAGTACAACAAGGCCTAACCATAACTTTGTGACAGTATGTGAATTACTTGGGATTATGATGTAGCTAAGTTTTCGTTATGGCATTCATTACTGTGGTAGTACCCGCTAGCGTATCACTGTGAAAATCATTCATACAAAATCTTAGTCTCAGCCTAGAAACTGTCTAACCAGAGAATATTTAGTCTGAATTGTGTGCACCCATTCATGACACGCCACATCCCCTTATCCTTCTTAGTCATTAGTGACTGAACGTTTGTTAATGTGATCGTTCACATACAGTTCCATTATTGTCGGCAGCACATCCCATTTTACATGGGTCCGTGTCTTGCTGATAAACGATTTTCATGTCCAAATAAAAGAGGCAGTCGACGACAAATGAGTATCTGCCCATCTCAATGTGGACATGTCCACATGAAGCCATGATGGAGAATGAATGTTTGCATATTCTTACATTGCATACGAACAAATAGTTAAGGCTGCGTGCAGCCTGTAATTGTGGGTGGAGCGACTTACCCTATTTAAACCCCCTGGTCCAAGCAGGAGGGCGCCCGTTCTTTGCTGTTCCGCCCGTCCGTGACGTCACTTCCGGTTTCGCTACCTGCTGTGACGTCACTTCCGGTTTCGAGTCCTCGTGGAATCCAGATCACGGCGCCTCCGGTAAGTTGGTCCCGGTTGGTAGCCGAGCCCTGTTGGCAGTGCGGACGCACCCCCGCTTCTCTCCCTGCAGCCTAGCAGAGTATCACCGCTCTGCGGCCCAGGCGGACGCCACCGGCACCTCGTGTTACACCGATTCACAGCCCGGCCGGTAGCTCCACGTCAGGCCCCCTGCCTCACGCCGGCTGCCGGAGCATGCATCGCCCAGTCGCCTCCCCCCTCCAGGTACCGGGCACCTCCGCCGCATGCGCCGCAAGTTGGTGCGGCGCGGCCCGAAAAAAAGGGGGGCAGGCGGGGACGGCGCCGCAGGTGTGAATGTTGGGGCCGTTGTTGTAGGCTCTATACTGCAAGACCTTGCAGACGCCTGCAAGCGGCACTATGGTTAAGTCATCTGTTGACCAGTTTTGGGTTGTTGTGGCTGCCAGGAAAGGTTGGCACTGTGGCAGTCATGCCTTCGTCCTAATTGTCTTACCCAGTTCGGGGGTCCCGGGCGGCAGGACTAGCAGCACAGCCGCCCTGTCTGCAGTGGGCGCCGCTTCTCCGTGCGGGCGAGTCGCTGGCTGCCTGGCTGTTGGCTTGCTGCCCTTAACCCCCAGACTGCTGAGAGAAAGGAAGATTGTGATTTACTGCCAGGTGCAGGCCCCGGTCACCCTGGGCTCCTATGCCAATCACGCTATTACGTTTATAAATCTTCACCCCCTGGGGGCTGGGGGCTGTGGTATTCCTTGAATTCAGGGGCCAGGTGTTCCCTGAACCTCTCAGGATTACGGCTGCCCTAAAATTGCCCAGGGGTCCCGTCTTCCCTGAATCGCTCAGGTGTGATGTCATTCCTGATACCGCTCAGATGTCACTTGTTCCCCGATCCGCTCTGATGTTATGTCGTCCCTGTAACCACCGGGTGTCATATGTTCCCTGAATCGCTTAGGGTAATGTCTTCCCTAAAGTCGCTCAGGTGTAATGTCTTCCCTAAAGTCGCTCAGGTGTAATGTCTTCCCTAAAGTCGCTCGGGTGTAATGTCTTCCCTGAACCGCTCGGGTGTAATGTCTTCCCTGAACCGCTCGGGTGTAATGTCTTCCCTGAACCGCTCGGGTGTAATGTCTTCCCTGAACCGCTCGGGTGTAATGTCTTCCCTGAACCGCTCGGGTGTAATGTCTTCCCTGAACCGCTCAGGTGTAATGTCTTCCCTGAATCGCTCAGGTGTAATGTCTTCCCTGAATCGCTCAGGGGTAATATCTTCCCTGAATCGCTCAGGGGTAATATCTTCCCTGAATCGCTCAGGTGTAATGTCTTCCCTGAATCGCTCAGGTGTAATGTCTTCCCTGAATCGCTCAAGTGTAATGTCTTCCCTGAATCGCTCAGGTATAATGTCTTCCCTGAATCGCTCAGGTATAATGTCTTCCCTGAATCGCTCAGGTATAATGTCTTCCCTGAATCGCTCAGGTGTAATGTCTTCCCTAAATCGCTCAGGTAGTATGGCTCCTCGGATCGCTCATGTGTTATGTCTCCTCGGATCGCTCATGTGTTATGTCTCCTCGGATCGCTCATGTGTTATGTCTCCCCTGATCGCTCATGTGTTATGTCTCCCCTGATCGCTCATGTGTTATGTCTCCCCTAAACCATTCAAGTGTTATGTCTTCAGGTTTTTTCCCCGAGTCACAGGTGTCATGTTCCCGGAATCGCAGGTCATGTCTTCCCAGAATCACTCAGGTTTTGTTTCCCTGAATCGCTCAGGTGTCATGTTTTTCCTTAAATCGCATGTGTCATGTTCCCGGAATCGCAGGTGTCATGTTTTTCCCCAAATCGCAGGTGTCATGTTCCCGGAATTGCAGGTGTCATGTCTTCCCTGAATCATTCAGGTTTGTCTTCCCTGATTCGCTCAAGCGTCGTGTTTTTCTCCAAATCACAGGTGTCATGTTCCCAAAATTGCATGTGTCATGTCTTCCCTGAATTGCTCAGGGTTATGTTTTCTCCAAATTGCAGGTGTCATTTACCCAAGAATTGCATGTGTCATGTCTTCCCTGAATCGCTCAGGGTTATGTTTTCTTCAATTCACAGGTGTCATGTTCCCAAAAATTGCATGTGTCATGTCTTCCCTAAGTGACTCAGGGGTCAGGGCCCCTGAATTGCTCTGGTGTTATGCCTCCCCTTAGTCACTTAGGGGTAATGTTCCCTGAATCGCTCAGGTCTTGTGTGTTCCCTGAATCGCTCAGGTCTTGTGTGTTCCCTGAATCGCTCAGGTCTTGTGTGTTCCCGGAATCGCTCGGGTCTTGTGTGTTCCCTGATTCGCTCAGGTGTCATGTATTCCCTGAATCACTCAGGTGCCATGTTCTCCCTGATTCGAGTTTTGTTTTTCCTACCTCTTCCAGGTCGGTTGTTTCCCAGGTTGCATATTTTCCTGAACAGTCTGGTTATGTATTCCCCTGATTCACTCAGGTCAGGTTGGCCTGATTCGCCCAAGCTTCTGTTTTTCCCTGGTCTCCCAGTGGGTAGGTAGTGGCCAGGTCCAACCAGGTTCAAGGTACTGCCCGACCCACCCAGGTGTCCGTCCTCCTTATGAAGGTGTATGTAATTGCCTGCTTTGCTTAGGATTCCATGTTGCCTGAACCGCTCAGGATTCAGTGTATCGCCCGAATTACGCGGGTTCCATGCATCAGCCTGTAACGCTCGGGGGTTTGTTCAGCAGCGTCCGGCTGGTTCCTGGTTACCCGACTCGTGTCCGGATTCCTGTTTTCCGCAGGTTTGTTGCATGCGGCGCAACTTCGGGCTCTTATTCTGGCTGTCCAGGGTCACCCAGCAGTTGGCCATGGCTCCCAGGCTGCATCCTGGTTCTCCGTCGCCTCTTTCCAGTGCCACCAGATCACACCTCTCTCCGGGTCTCGTGCCAACGCAAGCTTATTTTTCATGGGAGCAGGGCCTCAGGCCACCGGAATTTCGATCCATCCTCAATTGTGTCGCAGGGCTCCTCCATGCTCGGTCACTCCACGGTGCCGGGTTTCACGTAAGTTCCAGCCGAGTGGCGGCGTGACGCTTCTCCGCAGCTCAGAGCCTTCCTTCGTTCATCACGAGCCTCCATTCCTAGGTCTTCAGTATCACCGGAGAGTTGGCAGCGCTGTCCGTTGATTCGGTTAGGTTGCGATCCTTTCTATACCATGTTCGTTCCTGTTTCCTTCTGATTCTCAGGTTTCATGTATTTCCCGGATTAGCCCAAAATTCACGTATTTACCCATTCACCCAGGTCTAATTCCCCGGAGTCGCGCAGGTTTTACGTGTTTCCTGGATCGCTCGGGTTCATGCATTTCCCTGAATCGCTCGGGTTCATGTGTTCACCTGAATCAACCGGGTTTATGTTTCCAGAATCGCCCGGGTTCATGTTTCTGGATCGCTCAGGTTTATGTATGTGCCCGAGTCACTCAGGTTTTACGTATTTCCCTGAATCGCTCAGGTCAGGTATTTCCCTGAATCGCTCAGGTTTGTATTTCCTGTCTTCAGGTTGCCGGTATTTCCAGGCGGTATGTTTTTCCTGATTCACCCAGGTTACGTATTTCCCTGAATCACTCAGGTTTTGTATTTTCCTGTCTTTCAGGTTGGCGGTATTTCCAGGTTGTGTGTATTTTCTTGATTCACTCAGGTTACGTATTCCCTGAATCGCTCAGGTCTTTTTTCCCACAGGTTGTTCGCATTTGCCTGATTCGCTCAGGTCTTTTTTCCCACAGGTTGTTCGCATTTGCCTGATTCGCTCAGGTCTTTTTCCCGCAGCTGTTCGCATTTGCCTGAATCACTCAGCTCTTTTTCCCACAGGTTGTTCGCATTTGCCTGAATCGCTCAGGTCTTTTCCCACTGGTGGTACACATTTGCCTGAATCACTCAGGATCCGATATATTTGCCTGAAACGCTCGGGGTTTTCCAGCAGTATCCAGTGGTTCCTGTTTACCCGGTTCGGGTTCCGCATGTTTGAATCCCTGATTGCATTGGATCCGGGTTCATCACAGGGGTTTGGACATGGTCATCCATTATCTCGACAATTGTTGTTACATCAGGTATTGTACTCTGCTCCCACTCAAGCGGCATTCGCCTGTTCATTGCTACGTCATGGTTTTGCTCAATCTCACCTGGGCAGTCTGCACCCTGATTCCTGATCATCAAGGGACCTCAGGGCGTCCCCTCGGGCTGGGCTAGTTGCTCCAGCTTTCGCCAGGCTTGAGGCTCCCATGGCGGCCGCCAAGCTGGCTAAGATCCAGGCCGCCGTTTCATCCACGGCTTCTTCCAGGGTCCTGTCCAAGTGGGAGCTCCAGTCCCTGTTAGGGTTCCTCAACTGTGCATTTACGATCATGCCCAGGGCAGGTCTTTCACTTCCCGGCTCCTCAGTCTCCAAAAAAAAAAAAAAAACACCCATCCTCGGGGGGAGGTGGACGAGGTCACGTTTTTTCATGGCTGTATAGCCCATTGCCACACGCACCGCCACCTGTCATTCAACACCATCAAGCTGTATTTGGCCGGCATTCAACACCATCGGATGCTCGGCGACCCCTCTGCCAAATCCATTTTTCTTTCAGGCCATCAAAGCCACCCTCAGGGTTAGCACGGCGGTCCAGGTGCGTAGGCAACCAGTGTCAGGCGAGCTTTCCGCAGATTGTCCGTAGCCCTAGACGGTCTCCCTTTTGGGCACTCAACAAGCATCATCACCAAAGCAGCCATGTACATAGGGTTCTATGGGTTCTTAGACCCGGGGAGTTCACCTGCGGCACGGTCAACCGAGCGACCCTGCTCAGGCGACATCTCGCCTGGCATTCGGTCCATTTCATACTGTCCACCAAGTCCAATCAGGCTGGTCCTCCCACCGAGGTAGAGTTCTTCCCCACGGCCAACTGTTGGTGTCCCGTCAAGGCGCTCCAAGAGCTTCTGGCCTCACTCCAGTCTCCCGCGTTAGACGACCCGTTGCTCCCGATTAACGGTAGGCCCCCCTTCTTCGGCCCAGTTTGTCTCCAATATCCGCACTCTGGCGGCAGGGTTGGGGTTCAACCCTAGCACGGTATCCAGGCACTCCTCTCGCGTAGGGGCCACTTCTGCAGCATCCAGCCATCAGGTACTAGCACACGTCATCCGCAAGGTGGGTCGTTAGCGGTCATCCTGTTACGCAAGGTACATTCCCAATCCGCGATTTGAGATTGCCGGAGCCTTTCGTTCTTTGGGCTTTATGGGTTCCATGATGCTCCAATAAATACATTGCACCCTACTCCGGGCCGGTTCTCTTTGCCCACTTATCTAGGCCTTACCTCGTCACTGGCACCGGGCACACTCCAGCCAGTTGGTTCAGGGCAGTACATAGGCATGCCTACTCTGTTCCTCGATTAGCTCCTACCACAAATAGTTAAGGCTGCGTGCAGCCTGTAATTGTGGGTGGAGCGACTTACCCTATTTAAACCCCCTGGTCCAAGCAGGAGGGCGCCCGTTCTTTGCCCCTCCCTCCCATTCCCTTTTTTCATTCACTCCTCCTGGGTGGCCCACTTATCTAGGCCTTACCTCGTCACTGGCACCGGGCACACTCCAGCCAGTTGGTTCAGGGCAGTACATAGGCATGCCTACTCTGTTCCTCGATTAGCTCCTACCACAATTGTAATGTAGAATTTTGTGGCACTCTGCCAATGTACGCTTTGAGTCGGGTTCCCACCCCTCATATAATAATGTTATGTTGCAAACAGGTGAATTGTTTATTTGAAGTGCGGCCTTTATATACAGTAACGTTTCGGCCGGATATGGCCTTTATCAAACTGTGATAAAAAGTAGTGAGAAAACAGTGTGTTAATATACAAACAACTCATGGTACAAATCAGCTATTAGAAAGTATAATACAAGCAAATACAGTGCACTCAGGTCTCATATAAATCATAGAAGTTGTGTACAATATGTCAAATATATACTATATATACATTCCGGTACTTAAGCTCAAAGATGTTGTGTTAACATTGGAGTCAGATACTCTGCATCAGAAGTTAGACCAAGGGGTAGCCATATCTGAGAAGGGGGCAGTGGTCTTATTTGTAACAGGGAGACTGAGAATTCATAAAACAACGTCAAATAACCAAAAAGCAGGATGTTGATAAGATACTGTAAAGTAGACCAACATGGTGGAAGTTCTAGTAAATACCTGTTGCTGCTCTTAGGTAGATGGGGAAGTATGATGGAAAGCTGCGCTCAATAAACAATGGTGGCGTGCAATTGTATGGGTAGGTGAATGCACCACGTGTAGTGAAAAACAGCCGTGGATCCAAAATGCCTCTCTTCTTTTCAGTTGAAAAGAAGAGAGGCATTTTGGATCCACGGCTGTTTTTCACTACACGTGGTACATTCACCTACCCATACAATTGCACGCCATCATTGTTTATTGAGCATTTTGGATCCACATGCTCGACAGCCTGGAACCCAAGAGATTAAACAGAATATGAAATACAAGGTCTCACTTAAGATGTCATTGTCTACCTTTGAGCATAAAGTACCGGAATGTATATATAGTATATATTTGACATATTGTACACAACTTCTCTGATTATTGATTTTGGACCTTTTTCCTTATATGACCGCACTAGATACCCCGTCTTGTTGTTCCTTGTGGATTCCATAAACCATATGAGACCTGAGTGCACTGTATTTGCTTGTATTATACTTTCTAATAGCTGATTTGTACCATGAGTTGTTTGTATATTAACACACTGTTTTCTCACTACTTTTTATCACAGTTTGATAAAGGCCATATTCGGCAGAAACGTTACTGTATGTAAAGGCCGCACTTCAAATAAACAATTCACCTGTTTGCAACATAACTGCTGGAGTTTTCTTCATTATTATTGCATACATACATTCACACATGCAGTACTGCAGCAAACACAGAATAGAAAGCCAGCACCTGCTCTTCTCATGTGTTTTTTTTTTTGTGGCTCCAAGGTAAGGTAATGCTGTGGGAACATATTGCTGCCTGCAAACAGCGGGTCCACAATATGTGGGCACAGGCCGTGTGCACCCCGCATCATGGATGCAGACCCATTCACTTGAATGGGTCCGCAATCCGGGAGGTCCGGTGTGGAATGGAGGCACGGATCCCCACGGAAGCATTACGGAGTGCTTCCGTGGGGTTTCTGTCTGTGCCAACGCACTGCAAAAAACATAGAACATGTTGCATTTTTTTGCATCACGGATCCATTCAAGTTGAATGGGTCTGGACCTGTCTGCAAATTGCAGTCCCCAATGCACGGAACGGACGACCAACAGCCTTGAGCACGAGGCCTAAAAAAATATCTCAGGCTTCTCTGAGGCCCCTTTCACACAGGCGAGATTTCCACGCGGGTGCGATGCGTGAGGGGAACGCATTGCACCCGCACTGAATCTGGACCTATTCTTTTCTATGGGGCTGTGCAGATGAGCAGTGATTTTCAGGCATCACTTGTGCGTTGCGTGAAAATCGCAGCATGCTCCTCTTTGTGCGTTTTCCAGGTCCCATAGAAGTGAATGGGGCTGCGTGAAAATCGCAAGCATCCGCAAGCAAGTGCGGATGCAGTGCGATTTTCACGCACGGTTGCTAGGAGATGATCGGGATGGGGACCCGATCATTATTATTTTCCCTTATAACATGGTTATAAGGGAAAATAATAGCATTCTGAATACAGAATGCTTAGTAAATTAGGGCTGGAGGGGTTAAAAAAAATAAAAATAATAATATTTAACTCACCTTAAATCCACTTGTTCGCGCAGCCGGCATCTCTTCTGTCTTCTTCTTTGAGGAATAGGACCTTTGATGACGTCACTGCGCTTATCACATGGTCCATCAAATTATATTTTACCATGGTGATGGATCATGTGACGGACCATGTAATGAGCGTAGTGACGTCACAACAGGTCCTTTTCCTGTGCACAGCAAAGATGAAGACAGAAGAGAAGCCGGGCTGCGCGAACAAGTGGATTAAGGTGAGTTAAATTATTTTTTATTTTTTTGTAACCCCTCCAGCCCTATTGTACTAAACTTTCTGTATTAAGAATGCTATTATTTTCCCTTATAACCATGTTATAAGGGAAAATAATACAATCTACACAACACCGATCCCAAACCCGAACTTCTTTGAAGTTCTGGTTTGGGTACCAAACATGCCGATTTTTCTCACGTGCGTGCAAAACACATTACAATGTTTTGCACTCGAGCGGAAAAATTGCGCATTTTCCCACGACGCACCCGCATCTTATCTGGGCCAAAAACATGATGCCCGTATGAAAGAGACCTAAGGGAAACCCAGAAGTCAATGACAATCGGCTCCCCACTTCTAAAGCTTTATGATCTGCATGCAGCTGCAAATTCAGCAAGTACATACAGAAACATCCTTACAGAGATATATCCACACTAGAAATGTACGCTAGAAATTTTTCAAATTTATCCCCACGTTATGTTTCTCTGAATGAGACATGCAGTTCTTCCACAAAGAAAAGAAAACTGAGTGTCTCAAGAGAAAATTGCTCTGGTTAGCTGAGTGGCCTTTGTGGGGTTCTCAGGGGCAAAAATACAACTCTTCCAGCTAAAAACAAGCCACCATCAACAGAAAAATAAAAATGTCTCAGAGTCTCAGAATGTGATGCCCCTGTTATTCAGCAAAAGTACTAAAACATAACAACTACATAGATTTAATATATAATGTAGTCTCAATTGCTGATCATTCAAATTCAATGTTCGTGTGCAAGAGGCCTAAGGCCCGTGTGCACTCCGCATCACGGATGCGGACCCATTCACTTGAGGAGTGCTTCCGTGGTGTTTCTGTCCGTGCCTCCGCACCGCAAAACATTAGAACTTGTTCTATTTTTTTGTGGTGCGGATGGATCACAGAACCATTCAAGTTGAATGGGTCTCGATCCGTCTCGGCTACCACATGGATGTTTCCCGTGCATTGGGGACTGCAAATTGAGGTCTCTAATGCACGGAACGGATGCACAACGTTCGTGTACAAGAGGCCTAAAGGAAATGACCTATGTATGGTAGGATAAATAACAACAATTAACAACTAGTTGACAGGTTTTTCCTTCTAAAATTACCATGAATTCCGTGGAGGTCCTGGGCATGTATATTGTCCATACATAGTTGCAGGCTATTAATAGTACCACTTATCATGTCACGGAAGCTACATTTCTGTAGCATTATACCAGTATTTGAATAGTTTAAACCTTTCATGACACCATGTTTTTGTTATAGCATCTATCACTGTGGTAGCTCCAGCTCCCGCTATAGTCACAGTGAGAAGCACTCATACAAAAACTAAACACATACCCTCCAGGAAATGCCTGTTGGTTTCTGGAAATTTTGGTTTATACTGTACTATTTACTCATGACAGACTGCTTCACAAATGGTTCACTTACTTTGTCCTAAATTAGTGAGGTATATCATTATAGCAATAATAAAAGCTGGATATATAAACTATACAGCATTCAGGCCGATTTCAGTCAGTTTTTCTGGTATTTTTAGTCTCTCCTATATTGCTAAGTACATGCTCAGGAGTCCCTTTATTAGCAAGAACAAAGAACCATCATAACTATCATCAGTTCCCTCTATCGTGGACCAGATAAATCTATGTATTAGGCCTCTTGCATGATTTATGAACAGCGCCATCTATTGGTTTCATAGTCTTATGACAAGACTACTAGTCTTGTCATAAGACTATGCAACCAATAGATGGTACTGTTCGAATTTTCCATGCAAATGGTTTTTCAGCTGAAAAACAAGGCAGATTCTGCTCATTTGCATGTCTTTCCCATATGCCCATGTTTATGCAAATGAGTTTTTACATGACAAAATTGTATAGAATTGTATAGTCCTCCACAATTGTCCCAATTCCAAAACAGGCAGAAGTGAATACCTTAAGTTATTATCGCCCGGTGGCTCTCCTATTGCTATGAAGTGCTTTGAACAACTTGTCCTCAGGCACATGAAGAGCAAGATCTGCACCTCCATGGACCAATACCAGTTTGCTTACAGAGCACAAAGGTCAACTGAGGATGCTGTCTTACTTACCCTTCACACTGCGCTGTCACACCTGGAGCAGAGAGAAAGCTATGTGCGGATGCTGTTCATTGATTACAGCTCGGTTTTTAACACTATCCCTCCCAACAAGTTGGCAACGAAACTGAACAACTTGGGTCTCACTCACACCTGTGCAACTGGATACTGGATTCTCTTACAAAAAGACCACAAATCGTACGCATGGGCAAGCACTTTTCTTCATCCTTAACACTAAACACTGGGGTACCGCAAGGCTGTGTGTTGAGCCATCTCCTTTACTCCCTCTTCACAAATGACTGTAATCCTATTCACAATACCAATACCATTATAAAATTTGCAGATGACACGACCGTGATAGGCCTAATCTCCAACAATGATGAAACAGCCTATAGGAAAGAGGTTGAGAACCTAGAGAGATGGAGTAAGAACAACAATCTCATACTCAATACCAAGAAAACAAAGGAGCTAATTCTGGATTTTAGGAAGAAGAAACAAAATGGACACCATCCCATTAGCATTAATGGTGAAAACGTGGAGATAGTTCAAAGTTTCAGATTCTTGGGAGTTCATATTAGTCAGGACCTGTCATGGATAAAAAACACAACAGAAATTACCAAAAAAGGCCTTCAGAGGCTTTATTTTCTGAGGAGTCTGAAGAAAGCACAACTCCCAAAACAGCTGCTTGTAAATTTTTACAGGTGCACCATAGAATCTGTTATCACATACTGCATCACAGTGTGGTACTCCGGCTGCTCTTCTGAGGACAAGAAGACCCTCAAGCGCATCATCAGAATGGCTGGCAGAATCACTGGTACTCAGTTACCATCACTGGATGACATCTTCACTGCTCGCTGCAGCAACAGGGCAAAAATTATCTGCGGGGATCCAACTCACCCCGGCCACAGCCTTTTCATTCCCCTACCCTCTGGTAGGCGTCTTAGAGCCCTACATGCCCACACCACTAGGCTGAAGAACAGCTTTTACCCCAAAGCAATCAGTCTCCTAAATGCTCAGAGATTATTGCCCCTTCCTAGGATAGAAACTACCACAGACTGAAAGTGACTGCTGCATTCATGACCCCATGATGACCTCTTGTCTGCAGTGGTAGAGATTGTGGTGTAGAAGCAGTGGTCTCTTGTCTGCAGTGGTGTCTGAATCAGTGTATATATACTCACAAGCACTTCCTACTTTGCTCTTGCTATATATATGCTGTGAACTGTGAATAGTAATGCTTTCTAGTGCAATGTTTAGTTTTTTTTGTAGTGTAATGCTTTAGTTGAAATGTCAGTTCTTGTTCCTCTGTCCATGGCATCTAGGATTGCTCCAAACAACATTTCATTGTATTGTACATTGTATTACATTGTGTTGTACAGTGACAATAAAGGCATCTTATCTTATCTTAGAAAGGTTATTGTATATTATGTTAGGACAATCAGAAAACTTTTTTCACCCTAATGATATTGATCTAGGTGTGCAGGTCCACCCAAGCCATCCAACAGATGTAAAGCATCTTTGAGGCTTACTGGCTCTCAGTCAGATGAGCGCTGGTTTGGAATGTCTCATAGTGCACACGGCTGCCATTGTACGTTATGCTGACTAAGCCTGTCATCTGTCTCATGGATAGATTGATGGCTTGCATGTACCTGGCTTTTGGCATATAGCCTTTGTGTGGTTGTCTATTCTATGTCGTAGATAATAGGAGTCCAAGATGCATCCAGCTATCCTCTTAATGCTGGTTCCAAACCATTTTGATGGGGTTTCCATCAATTTCTAACCTTTTTTGTGAACCAGACACCCTCTCTCCTTCAGAGCAGGGGGTGCCTGGTTTGATGCTCGGGTCTCCCATTGACTTTCATTGAATTAAATTGTACTCGAGCACCCGTAATATTCGTCCGAGCACTCCGATGTGCTGAGCATAGCGATGCTCAAGCCGAACAGCAGTTCGGCCGAGCATGCTCGCTCAACACTAGTAATTTACACTATACACTGCTTACTCTAGTTTGGGGGTGTTTCAGAGCTGACCCCTTAGGGTTTATTACATCACAGAGTACTGGTACTTAACACTCTGTACTGTAATAGTAGGTTTTGGCAATGGCGCAGGCTCAGAAGTTGAACTTGTGTCATTGTTTGTGAATTCTTGTGACACCTGGCTCCCACTGTGAGGACTGGAGATAATTCCGATCCCTGAGGTTGAACCCTTTAGATGCCATGGTCAACAGTGACAGCAGCATCTGGGCGGTTAGACAGGGAGTTCCCTCTGTCCTTTGATGAGCACCGCCCACTTGCAATCCCTAGGGGTACAGCCACAGCTTATGTGGGTTTCCTATCATGAACAATTTGCTTATGGTCAGCCATTCCCAAACATAAAGGGGTTTTCCGAGGTTATCAATTTCTGATCAGTGGGGGTCTGACACTCGTGACCCCCGCCAATCAGCTGTTTGTGATGGCAAAAGCCCTCGCAGTAGTGCCATTGCCGTCTCTAGATTTTTCAAGGCCTTGTGATGATTTGTTCATCAGTCACATAGCCTAGGTGTACCTCAGCCCCATACAAGTGAATAGGCCTGAACTGCCATACCAAGCCCAGCTGCTGTACTTCGTGAGCATGGAGAAGGCTGTGGCGCTCACAGGAGCTCCAGTGTCTTCTCAAACAGCTGATTGGCAGGGGTCCAGGATGTCGGACCCCCACCTATCAGGTACTGATGACCTATCCTTTAAAGTCTCTGAAAAATCCTTTTAATTCTTCTTTAACAAGCTTTGCTAGAACAAATTGTGTGCTTAGGGTTGTTGTCTTAATGCATGACCCATGTTCTCTTGATATTCAGGTCATGAACGGATATTTTCTTTTAGAATTTGATGCTATAGGTCAGATTTCATTGTTCCGTGAATGATGGCAAGCCGGCACAGATGCAGGAAAACAGAGCCAAACCATGATGGGGTAAAGTTTTTATGCTGGAATGCAGTGTTTTCCTTTCTTCAAAAATAACGCCTCTTATTTAAAGGGGCTGTACCATCTCACACATTAGGGGCATGTTGCTAGGATATGTCTGATAGGTGCGAGTCTGGACCCAAGCACAATGAGCGCTATGCAGTTTGGACCTGGTAATCACATGATCCTTTGGATTCCTCATTTACAGTGGAAATAGTGGGAAAAAAAGGTTCATTTTATCCCAAAGGTCTTCCAGTGACCTCTTAAAGACAAATTGTGCAGAAAAAATATATTAAAAAATAAGTGAAAAAATTATAAAAAAATAAATAAAATTGGAACACAATAAAATAAAAAAATATAATAAAATACAAATAAAAGAAAAAAAAGAACAAAGTCTTCTTGTGAGACATACAGTATATGGCAAAAATATATATAAAAAAATAACAATATTATAAAAAAAACATAAAATACAAATAAAATTAAAAAAAATTAAAAGGAAAAAGTGCAAATAACACTCTTGTTCACTGTCCCACAGCTGTCTTTTTATGACTTCTTGGGGGACATATTTTGTGACAAAAATATATATAAAAAAATAAAATTAAAATAATGGCCGAACTTTTTTCGGCCTTATGTACCATGTTATGTACTATGTATTTTACAATTGCAATAACTATCAAATATAAAAAAAATACAAATAATAAACAAAACAAAAAGTAAAAAGTGCAAAATAAAAAAAAAGTGTCAGTGTCCCCAATGGTCTTTTTGACCTCTTGGAGGACATATTATGTAGTGGAAATATATTAAAAATTAAGTTAAAAAAAGGATTAAAAAAATTATAAAATACATAAAAGTAAAACACCCACACTAACCAAAACCATTATCACCCGGGATGAGGACCGCGGACCCATTCAAGTGAATGGGTCCGCGACCGCAGACAGTGGCACGCGGTCACAAATTGCAGTCGGCAGCACAGGCATACCCGTCACACGGTTATGTGTATGATGCAGTGAAAAATTGGCAGTCACAAGGCCATTTTTCTGTCAAATTTAAGTCAATGGCTATTCACATGGCTGTCCTATTTTTGGTCATGAAATCAATGGGACTGTTTAGAGTGCACCCGTTTAACAGCCGTTAAAATGGGTACACAAGTCCAAAATGTCCTTTTAGGGGTTAAAAAAGTGCTCATGCACTTGCACGTGCAGAGGCAGCTACTCCTTTCTTGATGCCGAAGGACATGCTGAAGGATGCTGATCCATGATTTTCACAGACCCATGGACTTCAATGGGCGTGTTTGGTCCGCATCACGGACCAAATTAGTGCACGTCTCCGTAATTTTTTTACTGACCCGCGGTCAATACAAAAAAACTGATATGTGCACAGACACATGTGTGCTGTCCGTGTGGTGTCCGTGGAAACTGCATTAGCGAAAAATATAAATGTGAACAAGGCCTTAGAATGTTTCATTTCAAATGATGAAATTTTTCTGTGGACATTCAGACATCTGAAGGCCTTGATTTTGAAAGGGTTAAATATATGAAGTCTATAGTATCAGTACTGATTTTGAAGGTACATGTTTTATAAAGAAAAAGAACAGTTATTCTCAAAATTAACGCTAGATGGTGTGCTTTACTGCTGAAAAGTATTGTTATAGCTATGAATTATACTGAAAGAGGAACAAAATATAGGAGCACACAGAAAAACTATTGTAACAGATCACATTGACATAGTGTATAATCTCCTTTTAATCACAATTAATGTAGGTTACTTTCACACTAGCGTTAATATTTTCCGGTATTGAGATCCGTCATAGGGTCACAATACCAGAAAAAAACGCTTCCGTTTTTCCCCATTCATTGTCAATGGGGACAAAACATAACTGAACAGAACGGAATGCTCCAAAATGCATTCCGTTCTGTTCACATACCGGAGAGCAGCATGCTGCGGTTTGCTTTCCGTCCTGGAATGCAGAGCAGGACGGATCCGTCATGACCCACAATGCAAGTCAATGGGGACAGATACGTTTTCTCTGACACAATCTGACAATAAAAAAAACTGATCCATCTCTCATTGACTTTCAATGGAGTTCATGACGGATCCATCTTGGGTATGTTAAAGATAATACAACCGGATCTGTTCATACCGGATGCAGATGGTTGTATTATCAGTAACGGAAGTGTTTTTGCTGAACCCTGCCGGATCCAGCAAAAACACTAGTGTGAAAGTAGCCTAATATAATAAAGTATTTTAAAGAGGACCTTTCATCGGTCCAAACATTGTGAACTAAATATCATGACATATACAGCGGCGCCCAGGGATCTCACTGCCCTTACTATTATCCCTGGGTGCCACTCCGTTCTCCCGTTATGTCCTCCGGTATGTTCGGGGACTTGGTTATAGTAGGCGGAGACTTAGGACTCTTGGTTATAGTAGGAGGAGTCTGCCCTTGTTCTGCTGGGCGTCTCCTTCTCCTAGGCTGTAGCACTGGCCAATCGCATCGCAGAGCTCACAGCCTGGGAGAAAAAACCTCCCAGGCTGTGAGCCCTGCGCTGCGATTGGCCAGCGCTACAGCCTAGGAGAAGGAGACGCCCAGCAGAACAAGGGCAGACTCCGCCTACTATAACCAAGTCCCCGAACATACCGGAGGGCATAACAGGAGAACGGAGCCGTGCCCAGGGATAATAGTAAGTGCAGTGAGATCCCTGGGCGCCGCTGTATATGTCATGATACATAGTTCACAATGTTTGGACCGATGAAAGGTCCTCTTTAAGATAGTATTCAGTTTGCTCTTTTTGGCATGTTAAAGGGAATGTATCAAATATATTTTATTTCCTTATTTAAACCATATGATAGATACTCCTTTTTTCTCATTTGTATTTATTTTGAGGGTTTACAAACAGAATTTTGTAATTTCCGTTCAGATTTCTCTGCATTTCTGAACCATATCTCAACCAAAAACTGCATGTGTTAGGCCACTTTCACACGGGTGAGTTTTCCACGCGGGTGCAATGTGTGAGGTGAACGCATTGCACCCGTACTGAATCCGAACCCATTCATTTCTATGGGGCTGTGCACATGAGCGGTAATCACGAATATTCGAATTGCTAATTTTTATTGCGAATATCGGCACTTCGACAATTTGCGAATATTTAGAATTCGGAATTTCGAATATTCAAGATTTATTTTTAAAGAGTACACATGATCCCTCCCTGCTTCTAGCTTGTGGGCCAATGAGAAGGCTGCAATATCTTATTATTGCAGCCTGAGATAACGAATTCTCGAATTCGCTAATATATGGCGAATATTCACCCAAATTTTCACGAAATATGACAAATTAAAATATTGCCCTTGCCGCTCATCACTAGTCTCCAATGCACGGGCAACGTCAGTGCAGCGGCCGGGACGGATCCAGACTAGAGTTGTTGCGATACCAAATTTTTGATTAGATTTCGATACCATAAAAAAGTATTGCGATACTCGATACCATTCGATACCACTGCAAAAAAAAAAAAAAAAAGCCACGTGCATTCCGTATTTTAAATAAATGGCGAATCGCGCATTTTTTTTTATGTTCCGGCGTTCACCACATAGATTTTTTAATATATTATAATAGTTTGGACTTTTCTGACGTGGCGATATGTTTATTTATTGTTTATATATTTTATATGTGAAATTGGGAAAGGGGGTGATTTACACCTAATATTTTAGTGGGTTTTCTTCTTATTTTTTTTTTACACTTTTTATTTAATAACTATTTCCCCCCTTAGGGGCCAGAACCTGGAATCTTTTCATCCCTTGTCCTATTAACCCTATAAGATCTCTATCAGGGTGAATAGGACCTCACACTGTCCCTGCTGCCCTGTGCTTTGTGCACAGGGCAGCAGGGAGCTGACTATGGCAGCCAGGACTTCAGTAGCATCCTGGCTGCCATGGTAACCGATCGGAGCCCCAGGATTACACTGCTGGGGCTCCGATCAGAAGCTGCCACTGCCACCAATGAAGAGGAGGGGACCCTGTGGCCACTGCCACCAATTAGAAGGGTAGGGGACCCTGTGGCCACTGCCACCAATGATTTTAATACTGGGGGGTTGAGGGGGGCAGGCGCACTGTGCCACCAATGATTTTAATGCGGGGGCAGGCGCACTGCGCCACCAATGATAATTAACCCTTAATACAGGAGGCGGGTACTGGCAGCAGATCAGCGGCAGTTAACCCCTCAGGTGCCGCACCTGAGGGGTTAACTGCCGCTGATCGCAGCTCCCTGTCAGAGGCAGGGTGCCGGCTATGCGCTGCGCTGCGATTGGACAGCGCTACAGCCAGGGAGAAGGAACGCCCACTAGAGAAGCTGATGTCTCCTCCCCATTGCTCCGATAGTAATTAGAATATGGAGCAGGAGACAGTAATGGGGCACAGTGGGCGAACGGAGCGGCGCCCAGGAATAATAGTACGTGCTGGGACATCTCTCAGCGCCGCTCTGTGTAGCCTAATACTTAACTAAGTCCAAACCCTGGAAAAGTCCTATCATTAGTGGCGCAGTGCGCCCGCCCCTCCTCAGCTCCTCTCTTCTCATTGGTGGCAGCAGCAGCGCAGAGGTAAGAGACTGCTTCCTTCTTCCTAGTGCTGCTGAGAGAACATGAGCACGCCGACAGCAGCGCACTCATGTTCAGCGATACTAGACATTTTCAGCGATACCGAGACAAAAGTATCGATTGGGTATAGAAATTTCGATACCTGCAACAACCCTAATACAGACCCATTCAACTTGAACATGTTCTATTTTTTTTGCAGTGCGGAGGCACGGCCAGAAACACCACGGAAGCACTCCATAGTGCTTCGGTGGGGTTCCGATCCGTGCTTCCGTTCCGCATCTCCGTCATTGTGAATTCAAGTGAATGGGTTTGCATTCATGATGATGAGTGCACATAGGCCAGTGCCAGTGTATTTCAGGCCTGCCGTATGCGGGCCACAATATGACCACGGGTACACAACGGCCGTGTGAACAAGCCCTAATTCTTGTGTTCACTTCTGAGTGCATTCTTTGGAAAGCATTCATGGTTAGGTGACTGGCCACAGAGGCCAGTCATCTGAAATGGATCAGAAAGTAGAACAAAAAAAAAAAGCAAGCCTCATATTGTTACCATTTTGCTGGAGATTCGAGGTAAGAAAACCAAAACAATAAGGGCTAAGGCTACTTTCACACTAGCGTTTTTGCTGGATCCGACAGGACTCAGCAAAAACGCTTCTGTTACTGATAACACCACACAACAAAAAAAAAACTTTCCGTCTGCTACTGGGCAAAACCCATTTGTCCTATACTAAATCGAGTGTGTGGATTACAAATCCGAAGTCAGAATTGTTGTAATACGTCACAAAATTATGCCTAAATGAATTAAGCACTTGGAAAGCATTGAATAATTTTGAACAGAACGAGTTTTACTCCATCAATTACCTGATCTACATCAAAGTTTGCGTAGTAAACAGTGTATGAAAATGTAATGGAATAAGAAAATTTCAAAAAGTCTTGTTTTTTAGTTTAAAAGTCTTACTTGAGCAAGGCCCAGTACTGTTAAAAGTGCTTCAGGCATCTGCTTTTGCGTTTGTGAACAGTCATATTTTCCCATTGCAAAAACCAGCAGTAGTCCCCCATCATGTTGGGATTCCAGCGGCCTTCATACCTGTTATCCATTGTAGAAATATCTTCATGGAACCGCTCTCCATGTTCGTCACTTACATGTTCCAAACAGGGTGGGAAAAAGTCAAGATGGGAATGTAAGAAATACACTTTCAATGACATTCGGCAGCCAAGTTGTTCATATGCTGTAAGCATGTTGTCTACTAATTCAGCAGAGTTTGCAGCTCGTCTGTTCCCAAGGAACTTCTGCACTACTAGCACAAATGCATCCCAAGCTGCAAGAGGCACTCGCTTTGTCAGATTCTTGCGCTGATCATAAGTAGTGTATTTGCCACATATGTAGCAGAAATTGTCTGGATCGTTAACACATTTGCGTTTATCCATCCTAAGTTTTAAAACTGATAGCACTATAACAGATCACTTTATCAAATTCTGTCCAGCTTGCCTAATATACTTACTGCTGACATCAGCCTGAGTGTGTCTGGACATTGTCATCTCCAATATAATGCATTAATATAACTGAATAGGCTTTGCATGTACTTAACCCTTTAACCCATGCAGCAGGCGCCATAGCCACGGGTTTCTGCTATTTTAAATAGCAGAGACCCGCGGCACATGTATGCGATCAGCCATAAGGCTGATCGCATACATTTTCTCTTTCAGATGCCGTAGTCAAATGTGACCACGGCATCTGCACAGTCCGGAAGCAGAAGTCGCGCACTTCCACTTCGGTAACAGCGTTCCCCGGCTGAGATCGAGGAACCTCTTACATTGATCTAATAGGCTGAGACCTCAAGCAGGCTTCGGTGCCTATTAAATGACTATACCAATACAGACCACTAGTTCGCAGCATTGTATTGGTATAGAGCAAATGAAGGGTTCAATGGTGTCTATATAGACATCAATGAACACAATAGGCAATCTAATGATTGCCAGTTTTTGTCACCCAAGAGGACTTAAAAAAAGTTTAAAAAAAAAGTTTTTACAAATATAAAAAAAAGTTAAAATCACCCCCTGTTCCTTATTAAAAAAAAATACTTACTAAAAAAAATAAACATTATGGGCATCGCCGTGTGCAAAAAATGACCATACTATTAAAATATAACAATATTAATCGCATACAGGAAATGGCGTAACGGGAAAAATAATACATTTGCATTTATCCAACTTAAGTTTCAAAACTGATAGCACTATAACTACCCAATAATTTTTATATAAAAAGTGATCAAAAAGCCACACACACTTCAAATTGGTATCACTGAAAAGAACAGATCATCCAGCAAAAAATGAGCTACAAAAAAGTTATTGGGGTCAGAAAATGGTTATAAAAAAAAATTGTTTTTTCCTCAAAGGTTTTCATTATTTCTTTTCAGTATTAAAACGCAAGAAAAATTATACAAATGTGGTATCGATGTAACCGTACTGACCTGGAAAGTGAACATAACAGGTCAATTTTACCGCATAATGTACAGTGTAAAAAAATTTAAATAAAAACCGTTATCAGAATTATGTTTTTTCCCAATTCTACCCCATTTGGAATTTTTTTCCCACTTCCTACTACATAGTATGCAACCGTAAATGGTGTCATTAGAAAGTACAACTTGTCCCGCAAAAAATAAGCCCTCATAAGGCTATGTGAATGGAAAAATATAAAAGTTAGGACTATGGGAAGGCAGGGAGTGAAAAACGAAAACGCAAAAATGGAAAATCCCAGGGTCCTTAAGGGGCTAAAATCTAGATGTGTCAGGCAAATTCCGAGTTCATATTTGGAATCAACGCGCTCATTTTAGTATAAATCACATGTTTTTCTCTCAGTAGCAAAATCATTGTTGCACGGTGGTAATACAACCATCTGCATCCGGTATGAACGGATCCGGTTGTATTATCTTTAACATTGCCAAGATGGAGGGATGGATCCGTTTTCTGATGTGTCAGAGAAAACGTCCCCATTGACATGCATTGTGGATCATGATGGATCCGTTTTTCTCCGCATCCCAGGACGGAAAGCAAACCGCAGCATGCTGCAGTTTGCTCTCTGGTATTAGAATGGAACAGAATGCATTTTTGGAGCAATATGTTCTGTTAAGATACATTTTGTCCCCATTGACAGGGCAGGCATCAGCACCTGGCAAACCTGGGCACACTGCTCCTAGGGGGCCCACTCAGGTCTATGCTGAAGATCTCTCTACGGGGAATCCCCCAGTGTTACTGAACAGTCAAGACTCTAGTTCCTGGCTTAGGAGTCCCTGCTCTGACTCCATATATGGAGTCAGTGCTATGAACATGAAGAGGGTATCCCCAAGCATTATCAGTATGCTTGAGGACACCCAGTGTATTTAAGTGTAATTTTTCTGAAATGTTTCTGCCAGGATTTGAACGCACAACCTTCTACATTAGAGGTAAGAACCTTAACCACTGAGCTATGAAGCTCAATGCTAAACTGTGCTAGAAAAACCTCATAATAGATTCTCGTGTATTAGGTATTCCTATACAGCAGAAGAAGAATTTTATATATATTTTTTTAGTAATTGTAAAAAAATGTATGCCACAAAATAAATGTGTAATTCCTCCAGGCGCAGAGGATGTCCCCTCGTCACAGTCACAGTCCTGGGGATAAATAGCTGATGGGATAGATCTCTGTACTGACCCTTGATATATTTATACATATTAATTAGATCTCCCCTCAGTCGTCTTTTTTCTAAAGTGAATAACTCTAATTTTGATAATCTTTCAGGGTACTGTAGTTGCCCCATTCCAGTTATTACTTTAGTTGCCCTCCTCTGGACCTTCTCCAGCTCTGCTATGTCTGCCTTGTTTACAGGAGCCCAGAACTGTACACAGTACTCCATGTGTGGTCTGACTAGCGATTTGTAAAGTGGTAGGACTATGTTCTTATCACGGGAATCTATGCCCCTTCTGATGCAACCCATTATCTTGTTGGCCTTGGCAGCAGCTGCCTGACACTGGTTTTTGCAGCTTAGTTTGCTGTTTATTAAAATTCCTAGATCCTTTTCCATGTCAGTGTTACCGAGTGTTTTACCATTTAGTATGTACGGATGACTTGCATTTTTCCTTCCCATGTGCATAACTTTACATTTATCAGTGTTAAACCCCATCTGCCACTTATCTGCCCAAGCCTCCAATCTATCCAAATCCCTCTGTAGTAGTATACTGTCCTCATCAGTGTAAATTACTTTACACAGTTTAGTGTCATCTGCGAAAATTGATATTTTACTATGCAAGCCTTCTACAAGATCATTAATAAATATATTGAAGAGAATAGGGCCCAATACTGACCCCTGAGGTACCCCACTAGTGACAGTGACCCAATCTGAGTGTGTACCGTTAATAACCACCCTCTGTTTTCTATCACTGAGCCAGTTACTTACCCACATACAGATGTTTTCTCCCAGTCCGAGCATTCTCATTTTATATACTAACCTTTTATGTGGTACAGTGTCAAATGCTTTGGAGAAGTCCAGATATACGACATCCATTGATTCGCCGCTGTCAAGTCTAGAACTTACCTCCTCATAGAAACTGATTAAATTAGTCTGACATGACCGATCCCTCACGAAGCCATGCTGATATGGCGTTATTTGCTTATTTCTGTTGAGATGCTCTAATATAGCATCTCTCAGAAAACCTTCAAACAGTTTACCCACAACAGATGTTAAACTTACCGGCCTATAGTTTCCAGGGTCTGTTTTTGGCCCCTTTTTGAATATTGGCACCACATATGCCATGCGCCAATCCTGTGGGACATTCCCTGTCAGTATAGAGTCTGCAAATATCAGAAATAAGGGTCTGGCTATGACATTACTTAATTCCTTTAGGATACGGGGGTGTATGTCATCCGGTCCTGGCGATTTGTCTATTTTAATCTTTTTAAGTCGCTGATGTACTTCTTCCTGGGTCAGACAGGATACTTTTAATGGGGAATTTATTTTTGCATTCTGCATGTCATCTGACAATTTATTTTCCTCAGTGAATACATTGGAGAAAAAAATATTTAACAGCTTTGCTTTCTCCTCATCGCTCTCTGCGACTTCCCCCTCATTACTCTTTAAAGGGCCGACACCTTCAGATTTATAATTTTTAACATTTATATAATTGAAGAATATTTTAGGGTTAGTTTTACTCTCTTTGGCAATTAATCTCTCGGTCTCTAGTTTGGCCGCTTTTATTTGTTTTTTACATGTTCTATTTTTTTCCTTATAGTTTTTCAGTGCTTCCGTGCTCCCCTCCTGTTTCAGTGAATGATATGCTTTCTTTTTGTCATTTATTGCTTTCGTTACAGTTCTATTTATCCACATTGGTTTCTTTTTATTCCTTAACCTTTTATTACCATACGGTATGTACCTCTCACAATGAGATTTTAGGATGTTTTTAAAGATATTTGAAGTTTGGTATTTTTGTTCCTCCCTGTAGAAACGCTCTTTTGAATGATAATTGGAAGGTTATTACTTTGTGGTCACTATTTCCCAGGTGTCCCCCAACCTGCACGTCTGTTGTTCTGTCCGGCCTATTGGTTAATACTAAGTCCAGTATGGCCGTCCCTCTAGTCGGGTCCTGAACCAGTTGGGAGAGGTAATTGTCTTTGGTTATTGCCAAGAACCTGTTTCCTTTATGAGATATACAAGTTTCAGTTTCCCAGTCTATATCTGGGTAGTTGAAGTCCCCCATAATAACCACCTCATTATGATTTGCCGCCTCGTCTATCTCGTTTAGTAATAGATTTTCTGTGGACTCTGGTATATTAGGTGGTTTATAGTAAACTCCTATTAGTAATTTATTGTTGTTTTTAGCTCCATGTATCTCTACCCACAGTGACTCCACATGTTCATGTCCCTCATTTATATCTTCGCGGAGTGTGGGCTTTAGACCGGACTTTACATAGAGGCAGACCCCTCCTCCTCTCCGGTTTTGACGATCCTTTCTAAACAGACTGTAACCTTGTACATTAACCGCCCAGTCATAGCTATCATCCAGCCATGTCTCAGTTATTCCCACTATGTCATAGGTCTCCTCACACATCACTAATTCCAGCTCCCCAGTTTTATTAGTCAGGCTTCTGGCATTAGTATACATACATTTGAGAGGTTTATGTATATTTTTTACCCTACACCTTTCCTTCTGAACTGTTCTAGTCCCTCCTTCCATTCCTCCCCCAGTCCCATTACTTTGCCCCCGGTCTCTATCTGCACTATCTTCCCGTCCTATAACGTAATTACCCTCCCCCCCAGTCCCTAGTTTAAACACTCCTCCAACCTTCTAGCCATCTTTCTCCCCAGCACAGCTGCCCCTTCCCCATTGAGGTGCAGCCCGTCCCTACGATAGAGCCTGTAGCCGATAGAAAAATCGGCCCAGTTCTCCAGGAACCCAAAGTTCTCCAGGAACCCAAACCCCTCCTTCCTACACCAGTTCTTGAGCCACTTGTTAATCTCCATAATCTCCCGCTGCCTTTCTTGTGTGGCTCGTGGTACAGGCAGTATTTCGGAAAATACTACCTTTGAGGTCCTTGCCCTCAGCTTTTGACCTAAATCCCTGAAATCATTTTTAAGGACTCTCCACCTACCTCTAACTTTGTCATTGGTTCCGATATGGACCATGACCGCTGGATCTTCTCCAGCCCCTCCCAGTAATCTGTCAACCCGATCCGCAATGTGTCGAACTCTAGCGCCAGGAAGACAGCACACTGTTTGGCGATCACGGTCTTTGTGACAGATTTCCCTATCTGTTCCCCTAATAATGGAGTCTCCCACTACCAGCACCTGTCTGGCCTGCCCTGCTCTCCTGGTTCCCTGCTTACTGGAGCTGACATTCCCCTGACTGGCAGAGGAAGTGTCCGGCTGCAGCAGTGCCGTCCCCGGACTGACATCCCCCTCATCTGCCAAACGTGCAAACTTGTTGGGGTGTGTCAGATCAGGGCTAGCCTCCCTGGCACTCTTCCCTCTACCCCGCTTTCTAACTGTTACCCAGCTAGCTACCTCACTTTCCTCAGCCTCCTCTCTGTCACCCTCCCCCCATCTACCCCAAAGAGTGCTTGCTCGGTGAGAAGCAAACTCTTTTGCAAATTATCAATGCCTCTCAGTGTTGCAACTTGCCCGTTTAGAGACTCGATTTGCGATTCCAAACGGGTTATTTGCTCACATCTAGAACAAAGAAATGCACCCTTGAACTCCTGTTCCAGGACTGCATACATCATGCAAGATGTGCACTGGACTGCGTTGTAAATTGTGCAACACATACTAAATGGGGATTACAACAGTAAAAAAGTAAAACAGTATATATGATTCAGACCTAGACCCTGTCTGCTGTAGCCGAAGGGCTACGCTAAACCAAGCCAACAACACACAAGGAAATTATATCCAACCTTAGTTTCCAAACTCCTTTTCTTAAACTCCTTGTTTTTTTAACTCCACTTAATAAGAAGGCCACTTAGTAGAGCAGGCCCCAGGAAGAGCAGGCTCTACAGAGTTTTAGTGGGTTAATTTATAGCACCTGGTTGCCCAGGGCACTCCCCTTAATTAAGCAGAGAAAAAAAAAAAAAAAGGTTTAAATGGCAGTACTAGAATACCAACACTTAACTTTCAATGATATAAATATATATATATAAAAATCATACTTCTGATATATATGAATGCATGTGGGAAACTAATACTGAGGTTTTTAGCCATAATATATGTACAGCGGGTTAACATGAAGCTCTATAGCCCAGTGCTAAGAAGCCATGATTGGTGGTGCCTGCATGAACGACAGGATCACCTGATGAACGAGCGTTTCGCTGCACAATTAGATGGCCAGATGATCGGGAACGGGTGTGTCTAAATCCACTTTAAGGCTCTGTTCACATCTGCCTCATGGTTTCCCAGGAAACAGTGTCCCTGCCCTGACACTAATAGTGTAAACATAATGTTCCCCAAAAATAATTGTGCTAAGCTGATACTGTGCCAGGGTGCCCACCAAAGTAACAGTGCTCCCCAAAGTCCCACCAATTGAAATAATTATCTACCAAACAACACGTAGTAGTAATAGTGCTCCTACAGTAATACTGTCCCCACTGTGTCCCAGAAGTAATAATGCTCCCATAGTGCTCATACTAGTAATCAAGTTCCTCATAGTCCCTCAACTGTAATGAAGCCCACCATAATGCCCCCAGTAGTAATAATTATCTTTATAATGTATAACAGTAGAAAAATGCCTCCCTATAATGTGCACCAGTACATAAAAATGCCCTGTTGTGTGGCAATATAAAGAAATGCCTCCACTTAGTGCCCCCTGTAGAACCAGTGTCCCCATAGTACCTTCATAATGTGTGCCAATGCCCTTTACTGTGTGCCCAAAAAGTCTTAGTGCCCTCAGTTGAGACAAGGTCCCCATAGTGCCCTATAATTTGCACCAGTATAAAATTCTCCTATATCGTGCGCCTCCCCTTGTCCCCATGGTGCCTGACAATGTGCTAGTATAAAATGCCCCCATAATGTGTGCCAGTATATAAGATAGGGTCACCAGTAGATGCCCCCATAGTGCTCCTACCCCTCCATAGTGCCCCCCATGTGTACCAGTATATAAGATAGGGCCCCCTATAGTACCCCCCATGTGTGCCAGTAACTAAGATAGGGCCCCCATAGTGCTCTTCCCCCTCCATAGTGCCCCCCATGTGTGCCAGTATATAAAATTGACTTTAAAGACGGACGTATCTAGATTCCGCTTGGAGACGAGGGGAATGAAGACAAAAGGGGGCGCACAATAGGGTAGTACGTTCAACACAAATGCGAGAAAATTAAAAGACAAAAGTGCTCACCTTTTAGGGTTGTGCTACTGATAGGCACAACCCTATTGTAGGCTTGTATAGTTTAGACCCTTTAACCGGGACTGCAGCCGCAGAAAAAGGATACTTGTAGAAGAGAGAATTCTGGTCAGGCGCAAAATAAAAAATAGTTTTTTTCTTTTCATTGCCATATTCTAACCCCCAAGGGTTATGTCTTAGAGTTAAGCCTCTTTGACATGAGTGATACAGATTATGCCAGGATCTGTTAGGCCTCTTTTACACGGGCGTCATATTTTGGCTCAGGGTGCGTCCCGGGTGCATTGCGGCAAACCTGCGTGAGTAGGAACGCAATTTCAGTCAGTTTTGAATGCGATTGCGTTCCGTTGTTCAGTTTTTATCACGCTGGTACAATGCGTTTTGCACGCGCGTGATAAAAAACTGAATGTGGTACCCAGACCCGAACTTCAGGTTTGGGTTCGGTGTTGTGTAGATTGTATTATTTTCACTTATAACATGGTTATAAGGGAAAGTAATAGCATTCTTTATACAGAATGCATAGTGCAATAGGGCTGGAGGGGTTAAAAAAATAAATAAATATTTTTTACTCACCTTAATCCACTTGTTCGCGCAGCCCGGCTTCTCTTCTGCCTTCATCTGTGACGAAAAGGACCTATGGTGACATCACTGCGCTCATCACATGGTCCATCACCATAGTGATGTACCATGGTGATGGATCATGTGATGGACCATGTGATGAGCGCAGTGACGTCACCACAGGTCCTTTTCCTCACAGATGAAGGCAGAAGAGAAGATGGACTGCGTGAACAAGTAGATTAAGGTGAGTTAAATTATTTATATATTTTTTTCTAACCCCTCCAGCGCTATTGTACTATGCTTTCTGTATTAAGAATGCTATTATTTTCCCTTATAACCATGTTATAAGGGAAAATAATAATGATCGGGTCTCCATCCCGATCGTCTCCTAGCAACCGTGCGTGAAAATCGCACTGCATCCGCACTTGCTTGTGGATGCTTGCGATTTTCACGCAGCCCCATTCACTATGGGACCTGCGTTTAGTGAAAAACGCACAAAATAGAGCATGCTGCGATTTTCACGCAACGCACAAGTGATGCGTGAAAATCACCGCTCATGTGCACAGCCCCATAGAAATTAATGGGTCCGGATTCAGTGTGGGTGCAATGCGTTCACCTTACGCATCACACCCGCGCGGAAATCTCGCCCCTTGTGAAAGAGGCCTTAAGCTAAAAACTGATGTTTTTTCAAGCAAGTTGAATCATTTCTCTCTGCGATTGCAAAACTGAATAACAATCTACAGGGTGGGCCATTTATATGGATACACCTTAATAAAATGGGAATGGTTGGTGATATTAACTTCCTGTTTGTGGCACATTAGTATATGTGAGAGGGGAAACTTTTCAAGATGGGTGGTGACCATGGCGGCCAGTTTGAAGTCAGCCATTTTGAATCCAACTTTTTTTTTTTTTTTTATAGGAAGAGGGTCATGTGACACATCAAACTTATTGGGAATTTCACAAGAAAAACAATGGTGTGCTTGGTTTTAACGTAACTTTATTCTTTCATGAGTTATTTACAAGTTTCTGACCAATTATAAAATGTGTTCAATGTGCTGCCCAATGTGTTGGGTTGTCAATGCAACCCTCTTCTCCCACTCTTCACACACTGATGATGTGTTTCCCTCTTTATGCACTGAAGCTGGCACGTTCCCTGAGTTTTTCCAGCAAGATGGTGCACCACAACATTATGGGTGTCAGGTCTGCGCATTCCTAGATGAACAGTTTCCTGGAAAGTGGATTGGTCGTCGTGGGCCAGTTCAATGGCCCCCAAGGTCTCCCGATTTGACCCCCTTAGACTTTTATCTTTGGGGTCATCTGAAGGCAATTGTCTATGCTGTGAAGATACGAGATGTGCAGCACCTGAAACTACAGATACTGGAAGCCTGTGCTAGCATTTCTCCTGCGGTGTTGCTATCAGTGTGTGAAGAGTGGGAGAAGAGGGTTGCATTGACAATCCAACACAATGGGCAGCACATTGAACACATTTTATAAGTGGTCAGAAACTTGTAAATAACTCATGAAAGAATAAAGTTACGTTAAAACCACACCATTGTTTTTCTTGTGAAATTCCCAATAGGTTTGATTCAAAATGGCCAACTTCAAAATGGCCACCATGGTCACCACCCATCTTGAAAAGTTTCCCCCCTCACATATACTAATGTGCCACAAACAGGAAGTTAATATCACCAACCATTCCCATTTTATTGAGGTGTATCCATATAAATGGCCCACCCTGTACAATCTACATCTACTAGCAACCATCAGTGAAAAACAGTATTGCATACGCCATTCGCTTCCATGTAGCCAGAACTGCGTGAAAAATGCACAAGATAGAACATGCTGTGATTTTCTCTCAACCGGCACTCACATACACAAAGCCATTGAACTGAATGGGCCAGGATTCAGTCTAGAGGCTATGTGCTGAACGCATCTGGACGGACACCTTTCTCATGAAAAAAGCCCTTATGGAGCTGTGGGGTGGCTTTTTTTGTAGGACGATCTACAGTTTTTATTGATAGCATTTTGCCATGTGTATGAGTTTTTGATCACTTTTTATTCAATTGTTTTTGGGAGTTGGAGCAATGAAAAAATTGCAAATCGGCCATTTTGATGGTTTTTTTCCCATTAAGTCATTCAATGTATGGGATAAACATTTTTAGGTTTTAACCCCTTAAAGACGGGCCTAGTTTCATATTTACATTTTTGATTTTTCCTCCCCACGTTCCAATAGCTATACCTTTTTTTATTTTTCCATTCATATAAGCCATGAGGACTTATTTTTAATGCTGCAACTTATTTTACCATGTCTTGTACTGGAAAACGGGAAAAAAAATTATACAATTTTTGTGGTATGTACAACTGTTTGATCACTGTTCAATTTTTTAGGGCGGACAAGATGACAAAAAAATTGTGAATTGTGTATTTTATTTTTTATTTTTTGTTACGGCATTCACCGCACAGGAAAAATATATAAATTTTAATGGTTCAGGCATACGGCGATACCTGATATGTTTATTTTTTTAATTGTTTATATATTTTTATATAGAACAAAGAAACTTCCAGCATCCAAGCCGTAGTAAAATCCTTAAATGTTTATTTCTTGCTTTAAAATCCATATGGTTAACATGTTTCGACGTGTTGTCTTAACCATGACAAAATTACATGACCACACATCACTTCCTTAGAAACATATCACCACCCCGAACACGCCTTTTACCATGTGTTTCCATAATCATTAATTAAATCAAAACAGGTGCACAGAGTACCATGTTAAATGAAAACAAATAAATCAGAACATGTTAACACTGCCATATATACAGGAACCCTATTAATTTTAAAAAAATCAGATCATGCCTATTATTCATTCCTTTGGGCACTCTACTATCAAGTGAAAAAGTCCAGTATGACTCCTTATTGAATAGCCTTCTAATATCTCCCCACCCCGCTGACAAGAATTGAAAACCTTTTTTTTATTCCCATAATACCTATTCAACTCGTACTGGATTTTTTCACATATTTTCGGCAGGTCAATAGAATGGCTTGGTGGTGGCCCGACCTGGTACCGCTGGCCACCACTTTGCTGGCCCAGTGTTAGGTGTGGGTCCGAGCTCTGGGACCAACAACTATCCCTAAAACAAAGCCTATCAGACAATGGGGGCCTATCCTACCGATACGCCCCCATTGTCTGAGATAGGAATACCCTTTAAAGAGGTTAATAGTACAGACATTATTTGATTGTTAATGTTTTGATATTTTTGATTGTTTATTATTTTAACCACTTCAGCCCCGCTAGGTGAAACCCCCTTCATGACCAGGCCACTTTTTACACTTTGGCACTACACTCCTTTCACCGTTTATCGCTCGGTCATGCAACTTACCACCCAAATGAATTTTACCTCCTTTTCTTCTCACTAATAGAGCTTTCATTTGGTGGTATTTTATTGCTGCTGACATTTTTACTTTTTTTGTTATTAATCAAAATGTAACGATTTTTTTGCAAAAAAATGACATTTTTCACTTTGAGCTGTGAAATTTTGCAAAAAAAACGACATCCATATATAAATTTTTCGCTAAATTTATAGTTCTACATGTCTTTGATAAAAAAAAAATGTTTGGGCAAAAAAAACAAATGGTTTGGGTAAAAGTTATAGCATTTACAAACTATGGTACAAAAATGTGAATTTCCGCTTTTTGAAACGGCTCTGATTTTCTGAGCACCTGTCATGATTCCTGAGGTTCTACAATGCCCAGACAGTAGAAAACCCCCACAAATGACCCCATTTCGGAAAGTAGACACCCTAAGGTATTCGCTGATGGGCATAGTGAGTTCATAGAACTTTTTATTTTTTGTCACAAGTTAGCGGAAAATGATGATGATTTTTTATTTTATTTTTTTCTTACAAAGTCTCATATTCCACTAACTTGTGACAAAAAATAAAAAATTCTAGGAACTCGCCATGCCCCTCACGGAATACCTTGGGGTGTCTTCTTTCCAAAATGGGGTCACTTGTGGCGTAGTTATACTGCCCTGGCAATTTAGGGGCCCAAATGTGTGAGAAGAACTTTGCAATCAAAATGTGTAAAAAATGACCGGTGAAATCCAAAAGGTGCACTTTGGAATATGTGCCCCTTTGCCCACCTTGGCAGCAAAAAAGTGTCACACATCTGGTATCGCCGTACTCAGGAGAAGTTGGGGAATGTGTTTTGGGGTGTCATTTTACATATACCCATGCTGGGTGAGAGAAATATCTTGGCAAAAGACAACTTTTCCCATTTTTTTATACAAAGTTGGCATTTGACCAAGATATTTTTCTCACCCAGCATGGGTATATGTAAAATGACACCCCAAAAAACATTCCCCAACTTCTCCTGAGTACGGCGATACCACATGTGTGACACTTTTTTGATGCCAAGGTGGGCAAAGGGGCGCATATTCCAAAGTGCACCTTTCGGATTTCACCGGTCATTTTTTACAGATTTTGATTGCAAAGTACTTCTCACACATATGGGCCCCTAAATTGCCAGGGCAGTATAACTACGCCACAAGTGACCCCATTTTGGAAAGAAGACATCCGAAGGTATTCCGTGAGGGGCACTGCGAGTTCCTAGAATTTTTTATTTTTTGTCACAAGTTAGCGGAAAATTATGATTTTTTTTTTTTTCTCTTTTTTCCTTACAAAGTCTCATATTCCACTAACTTGCGACAAAAAATAAAAGATTCTAGGAACTCGCCATGCCCCTCACGGAATACCTTGGGGTGTCTTCTTTCCAAAATGGGGTCACTTGTGGCGTAGTTATACTGCCCTGGCAATTTAGGGGCCCATATGTGTGAGAAGTACTTTGCAATCAAAATCTGTAAAAAATGACCGGTGAAATCCGAAAGGTGCACTTTGGAATATGCGCCCCTTTGCCCACCTTGGCAGCAAAAAATGTGTGACACATCTGGTATCGCCGTACTCAGAAGAAGTTGGGCAATGTGTTTTGGGGGTCATTTTACATATACCCATGCTGGGTGAGAGAAATATCTTGGCAAACGACAACTTTTCCCATTTTTTTATACAAAGTTGGCATTTGACCAAGATATTTTTCTCACCCAGCATGGGTATATGTAAAATGACACCCCAAAACACATTCCCCAACTTCTCCTGAGTACGGCGATACCAGATGTGTCACACTTTTTTGCTGCCAAGGTGGGCAAAGGGGCACATATTCCAAAGTGCACCTTTCGGATTTTGCAGGCCATTTTTTACACATTTTGATTGCAAAGTACTTCTCACACATATGGGCCCCTAAATTGCCAGGGCAGTATAACTACGCCACAAGTGACCCCATTTTGGAAAGAAGACACCCCAAGGTATTCCGTGAGGGGCACTGCGAGTTCCTAGAATTTTTTTTTTTTTGTCACAAGTGAGCGGAAAATTATGTTTTGTTTTTTTTTCTCTTTTTTCCTTACAAAGTCTCATATTCCACTAACTTGCGACAAAAAATAAAAAATTCTAGGAACTCGCCATGCCCCTCACGGAATACCTTGGGGTGTCTTCTTTCCAAAATGGGGTCACTTGTGGCGTAGTTATACTGCCCTGGCAATTTAGGGGCCCATATGTGTGAGAAGTACTTTGCAATCAAAATGTGTAAAAAATGGCCTGCAAAATCCGAAAGGTGCACTTTGGAATATGTGCCCCTTTGCCCACCTTGGCATCAAAAAAGTGTCACACATCTGGTATCGCCGTACTCAGGAGAAGTTGGGGAATGTGTTTTGGGGTGCCATTTTACATATACCCATGCTGGGTGAGAGAAATATGTTGGCAAAAGACAACTTTTCCCATTTTTTTATACAAAGTTGGCATTTGACCAAGATATTTATCTCACCCAGTATGGGTATATGTAAAATGACACCCCAAAACACATTCCCCAACTTCTTCTGAGTACGGCGATACCAGATGTGTCACACTTTTTTGCAGCCTAGATGCGCAAAGGTGCCCAAATTCCTTTTAGGAGGGCATTTTTAGACATTTGGATCCCAGACTTCTTCTCACGCTTTAGGGCCCCTAAAAAGCCAGGGCAGTATAAATACCCCACATGTGACCCCACTTTGGAAAGAAGACACCCCAATGTATCCAATGAGGGGCCTGGCAAGTTCCTAGAAATTTTTTTTTTTTCGCATAAGTTAGCGGAAATTGATTTTTTTTTTTTTTTTCTCACAAAGTCTCACTTTCCGCTAACTTAGGACAAAAATTTCAATCTTTCATGGACTCAATATGCCCCTCAGCAAATACCTTGGGGTGTCTTCTTTCCAAAATGGGGTCAGTTGTGGGGCGTTTGTACTGCCCTGGCATTTGAGGGTCTCCGCAATCATTACATGTATGGCCAGCATTAGGAGTTTCTGCTATTCTCCTTATGTTGAGCATACAGGTAATGAGATTTTTTTTTCCGTTCAGCCTCTGGGCTGAAAGAAAAAAATGAACGGCACAGATTTCTTCATTCGCATCGATCAATGTGGATGAAAAAATCTCTGCCAAAAAAAAAAAATGGAGGGGAAAGGCGTCTGCCAGGACATAGGAGCTCCGCCCTACATCCATACCCACTTAGCTCGTATGCCCTGGCAAACCCGATTTCTCCATTCGCATCAATCGATGTGGATGAATAAATCATTGCCGGGATTTTTTTTTTATATATATATATATATGCATACAAAGTGCTTGCCAAAGCATAGGAACGCCGCCTCCTCCTCAGCTCGTATGCCTCGGCAAACGTATCTGTCACTGCAGAGGAGAAAATCCCATCTTGCAGCGCCGCATACACCGACTTGCGTGTAATCTGACAGCAGCGCAATGCTTCTGTCAGAATGCACATCGGTGCTGCAGCTAGTAGATCGGTTGGTCCACCTGGAAGGTAAAAAGACAAAAAAAAAAAAAAAAAAAGAAAAAACCAGGCCACAACGCAATAATTTTATTAACTTTGGAACAGAACATGTAACTTTAACTTTTGGAACTAAACATTAACCTGTTTGCTTACCTGTTGTTTTTTTTTTTTTTTTTTTTTTTTTTTTTTTTTTTTTTTTTTACCTTTATAGAACAAACCTCTCCTTCCCCATGGGTCAATGTGCAAAGCGCAAATCGCCCAAAGATGTGGCGAAGTGCGTTATGCACTTTGTCCCATGTGAAAGGAGACGTTTGCAGCAGCAGTGAGTGAATGGGCCCTAATAGCCCTGTGTGCCTATCCTGGTGAGATGATCCCTATGCTAATAGTGTACCTGTGAGTGGTACTTCCGGAAACACTCTCCAAAGCATAGGGCAGGGTGGTCGGGACAGTCAGGACAGAAATAGCGGGTGTCACGCCTTATTCCACTCCTGCTACAGACACAACATTTTTTTCGGGGTGGCGGTCGGTTTGAGGTACCAGCAAGGACACTGGGGAAGTGTCGCTCGTGTAGACGGCTAACTACACTGGTGGATGGGGCCACGGAACCTCCTGGATACAGGAGGTTCGCGATGATCTCTTCCTGAAATTTGAGGAAGGATCCAGTTCTCCCAGCCTTACTGTAGAGAACAAAACTATTGTACAGAGCCAATTGAATTAAATATACAGACACCTTCTTATACCAGCGTCTGGTGCGTCGGGAAACTAAATACGGAGCCAACATCTGGTCATTGAAGTCGACCCCTCCCATGTGGAGGTTATAGTCGTGGACTGAGAGGGGCTTTTCAATGACACGGGTTGCTCGCTCAATTTGGATTGTCGTGTCTGCGTGAATGGAGGAGAGCATGTAAACGTCACGCTTGTCTCTCCATTTCACCGCGAGCAGTTCTTCGTTACACAGTGCGGCCCTCTGCCCCCTTGCAAGACGGGTGGTAACGAGCCGTTGGGGGAAGCCCGCGCGACTAGTTCGCGCGGTACCACAGGCGCCAATCCGTTCTAGAAACAAATGCCTAAAGAGGGCCACACTTGTGTAAAAATTGTCCACATAAAGATGGTACCCCTTGCCGAATAAGGGTGACATCAAGTCCCAAACTGTCTTCCCACTGCTCCCCAGGTAGTCAGGGCAACCGACCGGCTCCAGGGTCTGATCTTTTCACTCATAGACCCGAAATTTGTGGGTATAGCCTGTGGCCCTTTCACAGAGCTTATACAATTTGACCCCATACCGGGCGCGCTTGCTTGGGATGTATTGTTTGAAGCCAAGGCGCCCGGTAAAATGTATTAGGGACTCGTCTATGCAGATGTTTTGCTCTGGGGTATAAATATCTGCAAATTTCAGGTTGAAATGGTCTATGAGGGGCCGAATTTTGTGGAGCCGGTCAAAAGCAGGGTGGCCTCTGGGACGGGAGGTGCTGTTATCACTAAAGTGCAGGAAATGCAGGATGGTCTCAAATCGTGTCCTGGACATAGCAGCAGAGAACATGGGCATGTGATGAATTGGGTTCGTGGACCAATATGACCGCAATTCATGTTTTTTTGTCAGGCCCATGTTGAGGAGGAGGCCCAGAAAAGTTTTAAATTCGGAAACTTGGACTGGTTTCCACCGGAAAGACTGGGCATAAGAGCTTCCCGGGTTAGCGGTTATAAATTGTGTGGCATATCTGTTTGTTTCGGCCACAACTAAGTCTAAAAGCTCCGCAGTCAAGAACAGCTCAAAAAATCCCAGGGCCGAACCGATCTGAGCTGTCTCAACCCGAACTCCAGACTGGGCAGTGAAAGGGAAAACTACGGGTGCGGCGGAAGTTGGGGACTGCCAATCAGGGTTTGCCAGCACCTCTGGGATTCTAGGGGCTCTACGGGCACGTCTTTGCGGTGGCTGCGACGGGGTCACTACTGCACGTGCCACCGTACCAGCTTCAACTGCCCTTCTGGTGCTCGCTACTTCACCAGGTTGTACGGCAGTGCTGGTACTAGGTCCAGGAAGGGCTGGGCTGCTGGTGTATGCCTCACCACGTAATCCGACAGCACCAGCCCCACTCTGCTGCTCTTGAAGCGGATCCTGCGCAACCTGCGGTCTAGCGACACGGGGCCGGGTACGCCTGCTGCTATCAGGGACCTCAGCCTCCTCGTCCGAACTTTGGGTCAGAGAGCCACTGCTTTCTACAGGTTCGTATTCTGACCCGCTGGATTCATCAGATGAGGGTTCCCACTCCTCATCCGACTGGGTCAGAAGCCTGTAGGCCTCTTCAGAGGAATACCCCCTGCTAGACATGTGGGCAACTAAATTTAGGGGTATTCCCTGAGACTACCCAAGAAAAAAAAAGCAAGCCTGTCTTACAAAGGGGAGCCTAGCGAAGTACCGGAGGCCGCTGCGGTTGATAAAAAATATCAAAACTGATTTTTTTATCGCCGCAGTGCGTGTAAAGTGAATGTGCAGTGATCAAAAAAAAAATATTTTTTTGTCACTGCGGTGGGGCGGGCGTGGGCAAACGCACGTGTGGGCGACCGATCAGGCCTGATCGGGCAAACACTGCGTTTTGGGTGGAGGGCGAACTAAAGTGACACTAGTACTATTATAGATCTGACCGTGATCAGTTTTGATCACTTTCAGATACTATAAAAGTACAAATGCTGATTAGCGATACGCTAATCAGCGAATAACGGACTGCGGTGCGGTGGGCTGGGCGCTAACTGATCGCTAACTACCTAACCAAGGGACCTAAACTATACCTAAAACCTAACGGTCAATACCAGTGAAAAAAAAAAAAGTGACAGTTTGCACTGATCACTTTTTTTCCTTTTCACTAGTGATTGACAGGGTGATCAAAGGGTTAATTGGGTGCTGGGAGGTGATCTGGGGGCTAAGTGTACTGTAGTGGGTACTCACAGTAATGATGTGCTCCTCTGCTCCTCTCCTGGAACCAACCGACCAAAAGAAGGAGCAGAGGAGCACAGCAGCCATATAACCCCATCATATTTACTAATATGATGGGTTATCTGGCTGCTGATTCGTTTTTTTGAAAATCATCAACCTGCCAGCCAATGATCGTGGCCGGCAGGTTGATGACGAAGTTCTTCTTTGAATTTTGCCGGCCCGCGATGCGCATGCGCGGGCCGGCATACCCGGAAATCTCGCGTCTCGCGAGAGGACGCACCGGCGCGTCCACCCAGAACAGCACGACCGCCGCGAAGACGCAATCCTGCGTACGGCGGTCGTGAGGAGGTTAAACTCTTCTACCCCGGGCCAGATTTCACCTTTCTGCCCAGGCCATTTTTTGCAAATTTGACATGTGTCACTTTATGTAGTAATAACTTTAGAACACTTTTACTTATCCAAGCCATTCTGAGATTGTTTTCTCGTGACACATCGTACTTCATGACAGTGGTCAATTTGAGTCAATATACTTCACCATTATTTATGAAAAAATCCCAAATTTACCCCAAAAAAATCTAAATTTGAATTTCTCTACTTTTAAGACAGATAGTAATACCTCAAAAAGTAGTTATCAATCAACATTCACCATGTCTACTTTATGTTGGCATCATTTTGTAAATGTCATTTTATTTTTTAAAGACGTTAGAAGGCTTAGAATTTTAGAAGCAATTATTCAAATTTTTTAGAAAATTTTCAAAAGCATTTTTTAAGCCCCAATTCAGTTATAAAATGATTTTGAGAGGCTTACGAAATGGAAACTATCCATAAATGACCCAATTTTAGAAACTACACCCCTAAAATTATTCAAAACTGATGTTACAAACTTTTTTAACCCTTGAGGTGCTCCACAAAAATTAAAGGAAAATGGAGGTGAACTTTCAAATTTCCATTTTTTACAGATTTTTTATGTTAATCAATTTTTTCTTGCAACACAGCAAGGGTTAACAGCAAAATAAACATCAATATACATTACTCTGAATTTTCAGTGTATAGAAATACCCCATATGTGGTGGTAAACTGCTGTAGGAGCACATGGCAGTGGTCAGAGGGAAAGGAGCGCCATATGATTTTTGGAGGCAGATTTTTGGGCACCATTTTGTATTTGAAGAGACCTTGACGTACCCCTACAGTGAAAACCTTCATAAAGTGACCCCATTTTGGAAACTGTACCCCTCAAAGAATTTATTAAGGGGTGTACAGAGTACTTTGACCCCATAAGCCTTTAACAGAGTTTAGAAACACTTGACTGTGAAAATGAAAAGTTTTATTCCTTTCAATAAAATGTTGCTTTAGTCCCAGATTTTTCACAGGAGAGGGGTAACAGGAGAAATAGGACCCCATAATTTGTTACCCAATTTCTCCTGAATACAGCAACACCTCATATGTGGTGGTAAACTGCTGTGGGGGCACATGGCAGGACTCAGAAAGGAAGGAGCACCATTTGGCTTTTTCAGTGCATATTTTGATGGATTTAATGGTGCCATTGGTTTTTATTTTTTGAGTGATTGTCTTATGTGGGGGTTCATTTTTTTTATTTTTGTAAGGTGAGGTGACAAAAAATTACTGTTCTGGCCCAGTTTTTTAAATATTTATTTTTACAGCTTTCACTGGACAGGGTATATCATGTGATATTTTTATAGAGCAGGTTGGTATGGATGCAGCGATACCTAAATTTTTTTAATTTTTGTTAAGTTTTACACAGTAAAAGCATTTTTTAAAAGAATAAAATCTTGTTTTTGTGTTGCCATTTTCTGAGAGCTATATTTGTTTTATTTTTCTGGTCCTAGATAGGGGCACATGTTTTGTGGGATGAGATAACGGTTTGATTGGTACCATTTTGGAGTACATAAGACTTTTTGATCACTTGGTATTACACTTTTTGTGAGGCAATGTGACAAAAAATGGCTGTTTTGGCACAGTTTTTATTTTTTTACAGCATTCACCTGAGGGGGCATATCATGTTATATTTTAATAGAGCAGGTTGTTACGGACGCGGCGATACCTAATGTGTCTATTATTTTTTTTGTTACGTTTACACAGTAAAAGCTTTTTTGAAAAGAAAAATATTGGTTTTGTGTTGCCATAATCTGAGACATATTTTTTTTATTTTTCAAGCGATTGTTTTATGTAGGGTCTCATTTTTCGCGGGATGAGATGATGGTTTGATTAGTACCATTTTGGGGTACATAGGACTTTTTAAATACTTGGTATTACATTTTTTGTGAGGCAAGGTGACCAAAAATGGCTGTTTTGGAACAGTTTTTATTATTATTATTTTATTTTTACAGCATTCACCTAATATGTTTACTTTTCATTTTTTTTTCAATTTTATATAACTTAATTATGGGAAAAGGGCGCCTTTTTTTTCCCTTGGAACTTTTATTTTTTTATTATGTAAAACTCTTTTTTTAACTTTTGTTTTTGTCCCAATGCGGGATTTCAACTTTTGGGGGTCTGATCCCCTCTGCAATGCATTACAATACATGTGTATTGTAATGCATTGGCGGTAAGTGTATAACACACTGTAACAAACTTCAGCTTGCTTTCCTGTAAGACTCAGGGGGTTGGTGTCACAACCAGACATCTGAGAAGCTCTGACAGATGCCTTTCAGAACCTCCTCCTTGAGCTTTCTTTGTTTTGGTTTTCAGTTCCTCATCTCGTTAGCCTCTCTCAGCTGTCTTGTAGTTGGACTGATTGCATCCCTTTAAATTCCTCCCCATAATGCATTAGTGTGCGGTTTATACAACTTCCTGGAGTGTGTGTGCATGCTGATCCTATTTCCCAGTCTTCTACAAGATAAGTGTTGTACATTCATTTGTGATTTTCTGTTTGCTGGATCCCAGGTGACCCTGACTCCCTCCGTGACTAGTGTAGGGAGCCGGTGGTCGTGTCCCCTCACTATTGTAGGGTGTTCAGGTGTTAGATAGTCGAGGTACGAGGATATGCGATCATCCACCATTGGGGTGTTCGCATAGGCTGAGCAGTCAGGGAGAGTGCCAGGTCTTATGCAGGGGTCTCCCTTTTGTTCCTTAGTTTTGGATCCAGTGAGTCATATATTCATTTTGCATTTGTCTTGTTTCCTGTACACCTTCCGTGACATTATAAACCGCCAAAACCGTCTCAAGCATGGATCCGGTTTCACTTTTGACTGAACGCTTTCAGGGTCTTTCATTGGAGGTAGCTGATCTCCGTAAGACTCTTTCTCAGTTTCTAGTGACCGGTTCAGCTTGCGTTCATGGAGTTTGTTCTGAGCCTAAGATCTCGCTCCCGGATACGTTCTCCGGGGGTAGTGAGAATTTTGTGCATTTCAGAGAGGCTTGCAAACTACATTTTCGCCTTCTTCCCCATTCCTCTGGTGATGAGGAACGGAGGGTGGGGATCATTATATCGCTGCTCAGGGATAACGCTCAGTCGTGGGCCTTTTCGCTGCCGGTGGGGGCACGGCCCCTCCGTTCAGTGGATGAATTCTTTTTAGCCCTGGGTCAGATATATGATGATCCGGATCGTGTTGCTTTGGCTGAGTCTAGACTTCGTCTGTTATGCCAAGGTAAACAATCCGCAGAGATATACTGCTCAGAATTTCAGAGATGGGCAGCTGATACTGGTTGGAATGATGCTGCACTCCGAAGTCAATTTTGCCATGGTCTTTCTGAGGGATTGAAAGATGCATTTGCTTTTCATGAGAGGCCTATCTCCTTGGACTCTGCTATGTCTCAGGCCGTTCGTATTGACAGGCGTCTTAGAGAGAGAGGAGAGATCTCTCCTTCCTGTCATACTCAGTCCCAGGACAGTGCAGCGGTCTCATTCTGTGCGCAGGGGTCTCAGTCGCTATCAGCCCCTTCTAAACAGGAGCCCATGCAGCTGGGGTTGATTGCCTCTGACAATAGAAGATTCAGCCCGCATGGGAAGGTTTGTTTTTGTTGTGGAGGTATAAATCATTTGGCAAATGTTTGTCCCTCTAGGAGATTCAGGCAGTTTTCTGGGAGTAATAAAGAAACAAAAAGGAAAAAATCTTTTAAAAATGTTCCATCTGTTACTATTGGCAGGCTTGAGGCGGAAATTGAAGGTTTTCCGTTTGCTTGTAGTTCCCGTTTTGTCCTGCCTGCCAGGGTGGCGCTAGAGAGCAAGAACATTTTTTGTGAGATTTTTGTAGATAGTGGAGCAGCTGTCAATCTCATTGATAATCATTTTGCGATAACTCATGGTTTCCAGGTATGCACTTTGGGAAAGGATATTCCTGTTTTTGCTATTGATTCCGCTCCACTTTCTCAGAAATCATTAAAGGGCATAGTTCACAATATTCGTTTAATTGTGAGTGATGCTCATGTTGAGGATGTGTCATGTTTCGTCCTTAGCGGATTACCTACTCCTCTTGTGTTGGGGCTACCCTGGCTCACTAAACATAACCCCACCATTGATTGGCAAGCGAGGCAAATAAATGGTTGGAGTGACTTTTGCAGAGAGAATTGCCTCACGACATCTGTTTCTGAGGTTTCTACTAAGACTGTACCACCTTTTCTCTCTGAATTTTCGGAATGTTTTCTCTGAGAGTGGAGTTCAGGATTTGCCCCCGCACAGGGAGTACGATTGCCCTATTAATCTCATCCCAGGGTCCAAGCTGCCTAAATCTCGTTTATACAATCTTTCCCAACCTGAAAGGGTCGCTATGCGTGCTTATATCTCTGAGAGTCTGAGAAAAGGACACATACGACCCTCGAAGTCACCTGTTGCCGCTGGTTTTTTCTTTGTTAAGAAAAAAGATGGTTCTTTAAGACCTTGTCTGGATTTCAGGGAGCTGAACAGTATCACTATTCGTGACCCTTATCCGCTTCCTCTGATCCCGGACCTGTTTAACCAGATTGTTGGGGCTAAAGTCTTTTCCAAATTAGATCTAAGAGGGGCATACAACCTGGTCAGGGTCAGAGAAGGAGACGAATGGAAGACGGCCTTCAATACCCCTGAGGGCCATTTTGAGAATTTGGTTATGCCTTTTGGTTTGATGAATGCCCCAGCCGTTTTTCAGCATTTCGTGAACAGCATTTTTTATCATTTAATGGGAAAATTTGTATTAGTGTATTTGGATGACATTTTGATTTTTTCTCCTGATTTCAAAACTCATAAGGAACACTTACGTCAGGTCTTGCTCATCCTGCGGGAGAATAAATTATACGCGAAACTGGAAAAATGTGTGTTTGCGGTTCCAGAAATTCAATTTCTGGGGTTTCTTCTCTCCGCTTCTGGTTTTCGCATGGACCCCGAGAAGGTCCGCGCTGTGCTTGAGTGGGAGCTTCCTGAGAATCAGAAGGCGCTGATGCGTTTTTTGGGCTTTGCCAATTATTACAGGAAGTTTATTTTAAATTATTACTCTATTGTTAAACCACTCACTGATATGACCAGAAAGGGGGTAGATTTTTCTTCCTGGTCGGTAGAGGCGCGTAAGGCCTTTTCTAATATCAAGGAGAGTTTTGCTTCCGCTCCCATCTTGGTACAACCTGATATTTCTCTACCCTTCATAGTTGAGGTTGATGCTTCTGAGGTGGGTGTGGGTGCGGTCTTGTCTCAGGGTTCCTCTCCTGCCAAATGGCGACCGTGTGCCTTTTTCTCGAAGAAACTCTCCTCCGCAGAGAGAAATTACGATGTGGGAGATAGGGAATTGTTGGCCATCAAGTTGGCTTTTGAGGAATGGCGCCATTGGCTAGAGGGAGCCAGACACCCTATTACCGTCTTTACTGACCATAAAAATCTGGCCTACTTAGAGTCAGCCAAGTGTCTGAACCCGAGACAGGCCAGATGGTCTTTGTTCTTTTCAAGGTTTCATTTTGTTGTCACGTTCCGCCCTGGGGTTAAGAATGTGAAGGCAGATGCCCTGTCACGTTGTTTTCCTGGAGGTGGGAATTTTGAAGACCCGGGTCCCATTTTGGCTGAAGGTGTGGTGGTCTCTGCTCTTTTTCCTGAATTGGAGGCAGAGGTGCAGGCAACCCAGTCAGAGGCTCCTGATCTTTGTCCTCCTGGGAGGTTGTTTGTGCCTCTCGCTTTAAGACACAAGATTTTTAAGGAACACCACGATACGGTCCTTGCTGGGCACCCAGGGGCAAGAGCCACAGTGGATCTCATAGCTCAGAGATTCTGGTGGCCTGCGCTTCGTAAGTCGGTTGAGGGTTTTGTGGCAGCCTGCGAGACTTGCGCTCGTGCCAAAGTCCCTCATTCACGGCCATCAGGTCCTCTCCTTCCCTTACCCATCCCTTCCCGTCCTTGGACACATCTGTCCATGGACTTCATAATGGACCTGCCTCGTTCCTCAGGGAAGACTGTGATTCTGGTGGTGGTGGACCGTTTTAGCAAAATGGTGCATTTCATCCTTTTTCTGGTTTGCCCAATGCTAAGACGCTGGCGCAGGCATTTATTGATCACATTGTCAAATTGCATGGTATTCCTTCAGACATAGTCTCTGATAGGGGCACGCAGTTTGTTTCCAGATTCTGGAAGGCTTTCTGTTCTCGCTTGGGGGTTCGGTTGTCATTCTCTTCTGCTTTCCACCCGCAGTCGAATGGCCAGACAGAGCGCGTCAATCAGAATCTGGAGACATATCTGCGCTGTTTTGTGGCGGAGAATCAGGAGGATTGGTGTTCTTTTTTGTCCCTTGCTGAGTTTGCTTTAAATAACCGTCATCAGGAGTCCTCTGATAAGTCACCATTTTTTGGTGCATATGGGTTTCATCCGCAGTTTGGGACTTTCTCGGGAGAGGGGTCTTCTTGTTTACCTGATGAGGACAGATTCTCCTCGTCTTTGTCATCTATTTGGCAAAAGATTCAGGATAATCTAAAGAGCATGAGTGAGAGATATAAGCGTGTGGCAGATAAGAGACGTGTGCTTGGTCCGGACCTAAATGTTGGTGATCTGGTGTGGTTGTCTACCAATAATATCAAATTGAAGGTTCCCTCCTGGAAGTTGGGTCCTAAGTTTATTGGGCCTTACAAAATCCTGTCTGTCATCAATCCTGTTGCCTACCATCTTGATCTTCCTCAGACTTGGAAGATCCATAATGTTTTTCATAAGTCCTTATTAAAACCTTATGTTCAACCCATTGTACCCTCGCCTTTGCCTCCTCCTCCGATTATGGTTGATGGGAATCTTGAATTTCAGGTCTCTAGGATTGTGGATTCTCGTGTTGTCCGCGGTTCTCTCCAGTACCTCGTTCATTGGGAGGGTTATGGTCCTGAGGAGAGGATGTGGGTCCCAGTGACGGACATTAAGGCCACTCGTCTCATCAGGGCTTTCCATAGGTCCCCTCCTGAGAAGGTGGGCTCTGAGTGTCCGGAGTCCACTCGTAGAGGGAGGGGTACTTTTCACAACCAGACATCTGAGAAGCTCTGACAGAAGCCTTTCAGAACCTCCTCCTTGAGCTTTCTTTGTTTTGGTTTTCAGTTCCTCATCTCGTTAGCCTCTCTCAGATTTTCTGTTTGCCGGATCCCAGGTGACCCTGACTCCCTCCGTGACTAGTGTAGGGAGCCGGTGGTCGTGTCCCCTCACTATTGTAGGATGTTCAGGTGTTAGATAGTCGAGGTACGAGGATATGCGATCATCCACCATTGGGGTGTTCGCATAGGCTGAGCATTCAGGGAGAGTGCCAGGTCTTATGCAGGGGTCTCCCTTTTGTTCCTTAGTTTTGGATCCAGTGAGTCATATATTCATTTTGCTTTGTCTTGTTTCCTGTACACCTTTCCGTGACAGTTGGGTCTTACAAGCTTCCATGGAAGGCAGGACAATGCCTACGAAAGGCATGGGGTTGCCTTCCCTGCCATCGGCTCCCAGATGGGGACAAGTAGGGAGCCCCCTCCCTCCACTAACCCCATACATGCTGCGGTCAGCGCTGACCGTGGCATAGCAAGGGTTAAAGCGCCGGCATCGGTGTCTTCACTGATGCCGGAGAATACAACAGTGGCTCGGCAGTCAGGAACAGCAGACCCCTGCTGCTGATCAGTGCTTATATTATGTCCTGCATCAGGAAGGGGTTTAATTTGGGGAAAGGGGGTGATTTGAATGTTTATATACTTTTAAAAACTTTTTTGAAGTCATCCTAGGTCAGTGATGGTGAACCTATGGCACGGGTGCCAGATGCGGCACTCAGAGCCCTCTCCGTGGACACCCGCACTCTGGAAAAAGTCTAAGGTGTACCAATATGCCTTCGACTTTTCCTGCCATTCATCAGCGCAGGGCGCACTATGAACAGCACAGGCAGTGCACTGAATGTAGGCAGGCTATTATAGCTAAATGATAAAGTACATGGAAGATATACTATACTGGACTGTAGTATTCAGGGTAAATTGCTGTGCTGGGACTTTGCGATAAATAAGTGGGTTTTGGGTTGCAGTTTGGGCACTCGGCCTCTAAAAGGTTCGCCATCACTGTCCTAGGTTATCACTGTTGCAGACATAAGCCTCAGGATTCTGCTATATGAAAAAGTGATGGTGGTATTGCAGGAGCCACATGGCCATTAACAATGCAGGCCAGCTAAACAGTGTGGTCTTATTCCTTTATATAGGGCCCTATGCAACCCATTGGGCCGCGAGGTTCTTGACTGCAGTACAGCCGCGTTGTGAATGCCATATGACCATGCTGTGTGGTCATACCCTGACGTATACATTTTTATATTTGTTAAATGTGGAACAAAAATGTGACTCGACCGGTGACTAATTACTGTACGTGTGTAAGTAAAGCATGCAATGCAGCAAATCTATGCGTGTATTAGGCTGCGATCAGAGCTGGCTCCGCCAGGAGTTGTAGTCACAGATTCCATTCCATTTCATTAAAATAATACACACGAGTATTTAAGTAAAGCATACGGTATACAGCTGTGTGTAAAGTATACAGTGATAAGCTTTGGGCTGCACGGTGGCTCAGTCGCTAGCACTGATGGCCTGCAACGCTGGGGTCCTAGGTTTGAATCCGACCAAGATGCGTGGGTTTCCTTTGGGTTCTCCAGTTTCCTCCCACACTCCAAAGACATACTGATAGGGACCTTAGATTGTGAGCCCCATTGGGGACAGTTGGATGCTAATGGCTTTAAAACGCTGCGGAATATAGTAGTGCTATATAAGGGCATAAAACAAATAAAAAAATAGGTATTGCAGACAGTGATAAGCTGTGGGTGCTCAGGTAATGCATACAGTGATAAGCTGTGGGTGCTCAGGTAATGCATACAGTGATAAGCTGTGGGTGCTCAGGTAATGCATACAGTGATAAGCTGTGGGTGCTTAGGTAATGCATACAGTGATAAACTGTGGGTGCTTAGGTAATGCATACAGTGATAAGCTGTGGGAGCTTAGGTAATGCATACAGTGATAAGCTGTGGGTGCTTAGGTAATGCATACAGTGATAAGCTGTGGGTGCTTAGATAATGCATACAGTGATAAGCTGTGGGTGCTTAGGTAATGCATACAGGGCAGACATATTATTGGTAAGCCTCATATAAAGGGCGACATAAAAATTCACTGGAACCTAACTACTCTAATGCAGCATCATGACATCATCAAAGTCCTTTAGGGGGCATACTAAAAGGAATGACAGAGTGGAATGCCCATAGACTTGAACAGGAAAGTGGAATGCCCATAGAGAATAATGGAAATGTAATATTTGAATTAGAGACAAAATCATTTGACATATCTAATAATTATTTAGCAGACATACTCTCCAAATTCAGTGGGATTATTTAATGTTCAGATTAAGTGAAATTATCACTGTTTTCTGAAGAATGACGAGGGTGAATGACACAATGGAATGCCCATAGACTATAATAGGAAGTAAAGTATGAGTTTATTTGCAGGTAAATCTGTGTTATGTAGGAAATGAAACTTTACCGCAAATGTTCCCTGGGGAGAGTAGCATATTGTAAAATGAAAATTACCTTGGATTATAACCGTTTTCTATAGAATGCAAAGGTGAATGACATAATGGAATGCCCATAGACTATAATGGGAGGCAAAATTTAAATTTGGAGTCTGAACGATTTAACATATCAAGTAAATCTTTAGCAGGCTTACTCTTCAAATTCAGTGGGATTATTTAAAATTAAAATTAAGTGGGATTATCATTGGTTTCTATGAAATGACAAGGGGAATGACACAATTGATTGCCCATAGACTATAATGGGAAGTAAACTATGAGCTCATTTGCTGGTAAATCTGTGTTATGTAGGACATTAGCCTTTACCACAAGTGTTCCCTGGGTAGAGCAGCATACTGTAAAATAAAAATTACCTTGGATTATAACCGTTTTCTATAGAATGCAAAGGTGAATGACATAATGGAATGCCCATAGACTTTAATGGGAAGCAAAATTTGATTTGAAGTCTGAACCATTTAACATATCAAGTAAATCTTTAGCAGACATACTCTTCAAGTTCAGTAGGATTATTTAAAATTGAGATTAAGTGGGATTATCATTGGTTTCTATGAAATGACAAGCAGAATGACACAAAGGAATGCCCATAGACTATAATGGGAAGTACACTATGAGCTCATTTGCTGGTAAATCTGTGTTATGTAGGAAATTAACCTTTACCGCAAGTGTTCCCTGGGTAGAGTAGCATATTGTAAAATGAAAATTACCTTGGATTATAACAGTTTTCTATAGAATGACTGAACACAACGTCAAATCTACAGCATCAAATATGTGCAGGATACAGTACGTTTGAATACACCCTTAGGGTAGGGTCACACTGAGCGCATACTCAGCGTATTTTAGGCTGCGAGATATGTGCCGGACAGCGGGAAATACACTGCGTATGTGCTAGGAGCAGACACACATGGCTTTCCCTCCACGGCCCTGTGTGAGCAGTAAGGTTCGGAGGTGAGCCGAGCGCACCAACGTAACTGTGACGCGCGGGGCCACCTCCAAACCTCACTGCAGACACAGCGGAGAAAATCCCTGTCTGTCTGCCCCTAGCGCATACACAGCGTATTTTCTGCTGCCCAGGACATTTTTCGCAGCGTGAAATATTTGGCTGCGTATGCGCTCAGTGTGACCACACCCTTAATTTGTAAAGAAAAAAAGCCTCTGAAAAATTAACAAAGCAATCTGTTTGCTTGCTATGGGCAAGTGTCAGCTGTTCCTTTGTACAGATTTTGATAAATCTCCCCCTATGTTTTTAGGTTTATCAATTTGTTGTAACATTGTTCTGTTTGTTTTCCCTTTTCTCAGACAATATACTTTGCTACTTCATACACTCCCCTATGGCACTGCCATTGTTTACCACTGCGTTCTTTTTTGCCTCGGAGTCTCGTGTTTTTCCTGCTGGGTCAGAAATGTCGATGTTTATTTGTATACTTTTTTTTTTACCCCCTCCCCACTTCCCATCCCTTCTTTGCTTTTGCCTCCCTCCTATTTTTGATTCCTGTTCTACAAAAAAAAAAAATATTTAAATAAAAGTTCTGTTGAATGCAAAACAAAAATATAAAGAAGGTTTTTCAGGGATAAAAAAACTGAGCTTATTTCTTCCAAAAACAGCACCACACCTGTCCTCAGGTTGTGAGTGGTATTCACTTGGCAGAGCTGCAATACCACACTCAACCTGAGGATAGGTGTGGTGCTGTTTTTGGAAGAAAACTGTAGTTTTTCTAATCCTGGATTACCCCTTTAAATAAGAAAAGTTTTAAATAAAATAAGTATTTACACATTTTCTATAAACTTGTCAGTTTTTATTCTCAGTAATACCAACATGCTATAGGAGTTTCTTCAGTTTCCCTCTACATTTTACCATTTTACGAGTAAAATTCTGCTCAGGAATTACACTTGGAAATTTTGATGTAGCAGAGTCCTATTGCAATCAATGGGATTCCGCTGCACAGTGCACACTACAGAATTTCAGTGGTGAAGCTTTCCACAGAAATTTCTCTGTCAAAAGAATGAACATGCACTGCCAGCTATAGGGAACGGCAATGGCTGCGCTGCCCAAGCACCAACTAAATCAGTTGGGGCAGGACGCATTTGGAATTTCCGAACTGAATTTCTCAGCTTGGAAATTCCGTAGTGTGCTCAGACCCGTAGTTGCCCCCATGTATCCTCCACCCTAAAATCAGAGCCCAATCCTAGTCCTGATCCTATATTTGGTGAGGGGGAGGAAAGCTGTTGTATCTTTAGTTCAAAAATTCTATTTCCATTATTCTCTAGGGTTATTCCACTTCCCATTATACCCTTTGAATCCCCTTTCATCTCCACTTTATTATTTCCCACTGAACTTGGAGAAATACTGTATTGGCATTCCATTCTGTTATTTACATGTTATTCCATAGAAAACATCTTTAATCCCAGATAGTTTTAAATTTACAATATGCTACTCTACCCAGGGAACATTTGCCTGCAAATGAGTTTATAGTTTACGTCCCATTATAGTCTATGGGCATTCCATTGTGTCATTCTCCTTGTCATTTCATAGAAACCAATGATAATCCCACTTAATCTCAATTTTAATAATCCCACTGAATTTGAAGAGTAAGCCTGCTAAAGATGTACTTGATATGCTAAATGGTTCAGGCACCAAGTAACTTTTACTTTCCATTATGGTCTATGGGCATTCCATCACCTTTGCATTCTATAGAAAACAGTTATAATCCAAGGTAATTTTCATTTTACAATATGCTACTCTACCCAGGGAACAGTTGCGGTAAAGGTTAATGTCCTACATAACACAGATTTACCTGAAAATGAGCTCATATTTTACTTCCCATTATAGTCTATGGGCATTCCATTGTGTCATTCACCTTGTCATTTCATAGAAACCAATGATAATCCCACTTAATCTCAATTTTTAATAATCCCACTGAACTTGAAGAGTATGTCTGCAAAAAATGTATTTGATATGTTGAATGGTTCAGACACCAAGTCACGTTTTACTTCCTATTATAGTCTATGGGCATTCCATTATGTCACTCACCTTTGGATTCTATAGAAAACAGTTATAATCCAAGGTCATTTTCATTTTACAGTATGCTACTCTACCCAGGGAACACTTACGGTAAAGGTTAATGTCCTATATAACACAGATTTACCTGCAAATGAGCTCATAGTTTACTTCCCAATATAGTCTATGGGCATTCCATTGTGTCATTCCCCTTGTCATTTCATAGAAACCAATGATAATCTCACTTAATCTCAATTTTAAATAATCCCACTGAATTTGAAGAGTAAGCCTGCTACAGATTTATTTGATGTGTCATATGGTTCTCATCTCCACGGCCCATTTTTCTTCCCATTATACTCTATGGACATTTCTTTGTGCTATTCACCTGTCATTCCATAGAAAACAAGAAGTTATTTTAATTGTATAAGATGTTACTATACACGGGGAAGATCTGTGGTAAATGATAAATTGCTAATTTTTTCAGATTTGCCTACAAATGTACTGATACTTTGCTTCCCTTTATACTCTATGTGCATTTTGGCTTCATTATAGTCTATGGGCATTCTTGGTGTCATTCACACTAGTCATTCCATAGAAAATAATAATAATCCCACCTAATCTCAATTTAGATCAATGCTACTGTGCTTGGAGAGTATGCCGCTAAAGATTTATTTCATATGTCAGATGGTTCTCATCTCCACACCCATCTTTCTTCCCATTATACTCTATGGGCATTCCATTGTGCTATTCACCTGTCTTTCCATAGAAAACAGGAAAAATACAAAGTTATTTCAATTGTAAAAGATGTTACTATACACGGGGAAGATCTGCGGTAAAGAATAAATTGATATTTTTTGCAGATTTGCCTACAAATTATCTGATACTTTGCTTCCCATTATACTCTAAGGGCATTCCGTTTGGCTTCATTATAGTCTATGGGCATTCCATTCTGTCATTCCTTTTAGTATGCCCCTCCTTTAGGTCTAGGATTTAGTAACCATCCACCCACAGTGTGACAGATCATGTGATCACGACATCATCAAAAGTCCTTGAGCCCATTTTTAGCATCAATGTCTAAACTCCATGCGCAGTAAGGACCTTCTGACGTCACATAGTCATGTGACATTGTAAAACTCACTTCTAAAGTCACCATGCGCCTCATCGTTGACACCATTTTTATTATTTTTAGATTATATCACTAATCGTTACTACCACAGTTCATAATGAAGAACAGGAAACATCCAGCAGCTCAGTTTAGAATCTGACTCCTCCCACGCATGTGACTAATCACATGGTTATGACATCATCAAAGGTCCTTTAGCACAATAGTGCGGGTGTTTGGGCTGTATATGTGACCGGAGATCTATTTGGCTATGGAGGCGGGGTCCTCGGTAAGTAATAGTTTGTGTAGTCGTGTACATACCTGTAGTCTCTCTAGTCCGGTCAGCGTACCTCAGGTAGGAGACTGTCGGTCTCCAGTGTGGCTGGTTATTACATATGGGGCATGTGCACAGTCTCTTGTACCAGCTACTTATACATTCCCCCATGTTCTCAGTACATATAGATCTATTGAGAAGAAGAGAGAAGCGGCTGCAACAAGTTTTCATACTAGGCCATGCCTCTACTCTGCCCAACACCTAATCCCACCCAGTCCCCTAAATACCTCCACATACTAATTATGCCCCCTTCACAAGTCATTCCAACATGTGCCCCCTCACAGCAGTTATGCCCAGCTAGGTGCCCCCTCACAGCAGTTATGCCCAGCTAGGTGCCCCCTCACAGCAGTTATGCCCAGCTAGGTGCCCCCTCACAGCAGTTATGCCCAGCTAGGTGCCCCCTCACAGCAGTTATGCCCAGCTAGGTGCCCCCTCACAGCAGTTATGCCCAGCTAGGTGCCCCCTCACAGCAGTTATGCCCAGCTAGGTGCCCCCTCACAGCAGTTATGCCCAGCTAGGTGCCCCCTCACAGCAGTTATGCCCAGCTAGGTGCCCCCTCACAGCAGTTATGCCCAGCTAGGTGCCCCCTCACAGCAGTTATGCCCAGCTAGGTGCCCCCTCACAGCAGTTATGCCCAGCTAGGTGCCCCCTTCACAGCTAGTAAAAAAACCAACACTAAATACTCACCTAGTTCCTCCAATAGTCTGTGCTATGCAGCAGGTAGGATACACATTGCACTGCTGGTCTGTGTAGAAGGAGGATGAGCGGAGTCTGACTCCCGGCCTACCCCGCCCTTCCTGCACAGACCAACAGAGAGATGCGCCGGCAGCTGAGAGGAATGGTGAAATGGGGAGAGGATGACTCTCTGCTGCACTGTTACAGTCAGCTGTCTCTGCATCATATGGAGGCAGAGACAGCTGGGAGCAGGACATACCTCAGCTGTGTCGGGACTGCGGGACAGTCACCGAAATCTGCTGGATGTGGGACGGTTGAGAGAGTGTGTGTGTGTGTGTGTATATATGTATATATATATATATATATATATATATATATATATATATATATATATATATATATCTCCAGTTGTCAAAATTTAAAGGTAGAGTGAAAAACACACTGGCAGAAATTTTCAGGATGGGAACAAGCCCTATTTGTATGGAGTCGTGTTGCTCCAGCCATTTGTACTTCATTCCACCCATTTTGTGTGTTCTCTTCTGTCCCCTTCCCGAGATCCTTTGGGTGTTGGGTTGCAACTAATGATCGAAAATCCCAGCACCACATGCATTTAGGCTGCATGCATCTGACCATGTGCAGTCTGGGAAACGCAGCCGGTGTGTTGGTCACATCTCTCGGATTGACAGTGGTCATCATGTGTAATGCAGTGAGTTCCTGTCTGACTGTGGGTCTATTGTACTCAAATGCTGACATGAGTACAGTCCAATAGACCCACGGTCAGACAGGAACCCCATCACACATCACAGTGATACAGTAATTTCAGGTCAGATGACCGCTGTCAGTCCAGGAGATGTGGCCAGCAGACGGGCTGTGTTTCCTGGACTGCATACTGATGTGTGCATGTGACCTTACAGTGCACGAAGGTCTGCTTTCCAGGAGAAAGCAGCCCTCCATGCTGAACCTGGGGGATTTGCCAATTCTTTCAAGAGTCCAGGATGTCTTTCCTTTCTCTGGGAGCTTGCTGGATATTCCAGGAGAGTTGGCCAGTAAGATATTAGGCCCAATGAATCGTGAAATAAACGTTTTTAACTAATAATTTGTAAATGTTTATCAGACCTTATGAAAAAAATTACACAGTGGGGGAGATTTATCAAAACTGGTGTAAAGTAGAACTGGCTTAGTTGCCCGTAGCAACCAATCAGATTCCATCTTTCATTTTTCACAGCTCTTTTGGAAAATGAAAGGTGGAATCTGATTGGTTGCCGTGACAGCAGTTTTGATAAATCTCCTCCAGTGTTCTCTGCTGCCATTTTCTGCTTCCACACTAGTCCAACTGCTAATTTATCACAGATAAATGGAGACATTGGGGGAGGGGGGGGGGGGGGTCATTTACGCACAGATGTACACCACATTGCATCGCCCTCTGCAACTTTTTCCCTTTTTCCGACGCTCGGGCTAGATCTAAAAAAGGAGGTGTGGTGTGGGCAGGGAAAGGCGGGCCAGCAGCCGCGTACTCATTTATCATTATCTATGCCTGTTTAAGGCATGGAAACCGGTCTAAATCTACGCCAGCAAGGAAAATGGTGTAGATTTAGATCCGCCGGCACCTCTACATAACTTAGGAGGGTGAACTGCCAGAGCAGGAGGTATGAAGACCAGCGTCTAAATCGCTGGTCTTCATAAGTGTCCCTCATTGTTCATTGAATGCAGTTTGATGAGGTAATCTCCCCAATCTGCTTCTAAGGGAGGATATCTTCATAATGCAGAACCATAGGGTACTATAAACAAACATCTGCTTTATATATGAAATTTGTCCACTTAACTGGGTTGTCCAACGCCAACTGAAGTTGTACTTGCGGCCCTAAATCTGCACTTGTCTATTTACCAGTACCGATGCTCCGGTCCAGTGCTGAGGGTCCCATTGCCATTGCTTCCTGTCCTTTGTGTACCAGAAGTATGATGTCCCATCTCCTGTCACGTGCACTGCGCTGCAGACATTTACTGCCACTTGTGGACACATCACTGCTGAGATCAGTGAATGACTGCAGAAGTGGATAGGACAGGGGACCAGAAGCAGCGGAGATGGGACCCACAGTGTATTGTCATTTTACAGTAACATATTATAACCTAGCCACAGTAGGTTAAAATGAACCCTCTGTCTCTTGTCATGCAATTACAATTGGGCAGAAGATAGGAAATTGTGCATAAATATGCAGATCTTTTTACTTTACTAGCCTACTAATTTTTGCAAAATCAAAGTGTGTAAAGTTCTGAAAAGTAGATTAACTCCAAAGAAAATGTCTGACAATTTGACATGTTTCTCATGTTTGTTTTTCAGGATTCTGTTTATCCACCCTTTAAACGCCCACACGATGAGGATTTAATAGCCATGGAAGAGAAAAGATTTTGCCCTGTTAACATGGACATAGTTAAAAAAGAAATCAAAGATGAGGATGACGCTGACTGCTGTGAAGAGGCTTGGTTAAAAGGCTTTGGTCTGTACAGTGATGATGCTACACAGTCAAGCAGCCACTCCCATGAAGCTGATATCAGTTTGAACGCCTTTGCGGAAGAAGTGTTCGATTCCAATACAAATTATCATTGTCCAATAGATGAAAACACAACCAAATTCTTTGATGTTGACAAGCCATTTCAGCCATCAGCAGAACTTGTCCCCCCACAGTGTTTTGGAACCAGGAAACTAAGGTTCCAGAGCGCTTGGTATACAGATTTCCCATGGCTTCATTATAACCCACAGCTGAAAGGCGTTCTTTGTTTTACTTGTGGAAAAGCTGAGAGCATGGGTCTTCTGGGTTCTACTAGAAGAAGAGATTCTGTATTTACAGCTGTAGGCTTTTCTAATTGGAAAAAGGCTAGGGAGAAGTTTGGTTCTCACCAAAAGTCAAAAAGCCATGAGTTTGCCACTTGGAAATTAATGCATGCCTTACAGAATCAGAAAAGAGAAGCTGCTCTGGAGCAGCAACGAAAAGTTAGACAAGCTATTCCACCTCTTTGCTTGAACAAACTGATTTCTTCAGTTCGGTTTTTGATTCATAGAGGTCACACATTTCAAACTCACGAGTCAATCGAAGAGAGTTTGTTTGAACTTCTAAAGTTTGTAGGTCAGGACAATGATGCATTCAAATACTGGCTCATGACTAATCAAAATTTCACTAGCTCAGAAATCCAACATGAAATAATTGGCTTAATGAGCAATGAGATTGTATCTTTAATCACAAGAGAAGTGAGTCAAGGCTCAATGTACTACTCTGTAATAATAGACAGCATTCAGAATTCCGAGTCGCATCAGCTGAGCCTCTTCTTGCGATACTTGGATTCAGATATGCATCCTCAAGAAGAATTCATTGGGTTTCTTGATCCAATGGAAGACGCTGGCACTTCTGCTGCAAATCTTATCTTAGATATTCTTGGTCGACATTCTTTGCCTATTGATCTTCTGAGAGGCATTGCATTTGAGGTCTCATCGGTCACGTCACCCTGCTATATGGAGTCACAAGCTTTACTGAAACAGAAACAACCTTTAGCTAGGTTCGTCCATTGTGGAGCTCCTTGTGGCACTTCTTTGGCGAGAAATGGCAGCCATGCAAGTCCAATTTTGCAGCAGGCTTTATATTCTGTAAATGATCTGTGCAAGTTATTTAGCAAAACTGCAAAGTTTAAATTTTTATTTGCCGAGGTGACCTCAAATGTGACCTGTCATACCAGGCTTTTATCTTCTTCTAAGTGGTATGTTAACTTGGCACTGCTAAATACTGTTGTCCAACACTATGGTTTGATCATCGAAGGTCTAAGAGAAGCGCAAACTCTTGCAGGAGTTTCTGGTGTAAGAGCTCATGTTCTGTTCCAAGAGTTCATGGAAGGGAATACAATAGCGAGTCTACTCATTATAAGGGCCGTGCTGGAGTCATTAAATATTCTCAATATTAGTTTTGACGATCAGAACAAGCTAATGTTGAACACTTTGAAAAAGGTAAAGATGGTGAAAGAAATATTGACGAGGGTACGTCAAGAGGCCCCTGTGTTGGATTTCCTCAGACAAGCTGAAGATTTTGTGGTCAAACTGAATCTGTCACCTTTATCCGTTCCTCAGCAGAGACTGTTGTGCCCTCAGAGTGCAGAGGCGGTACAACCACAGGTTTCGGTTTCTAAGGAGGATTATTTTAAAACGGAGTATTTCAAAATGATTGATGCGATAATTTCTCAGTTGGATAACCAGTTCTTCCAACAAGGCTTCATGGAATATTGCATTCTGGAAGATGTTTTGCTTGGTGCAGGCAAAGGAGAATCTGACAGCGTTATTGAGCAAAAACTTGGAGTCCTTTCTAAATACCCAGAGTTCAATGTTCGTATGCTAAAGGTCCAGTTAGAAATGTTTGCTCACAAAAACAGCTACAGTTCTCTGTCAGAAGCCGTAAGCCTTTACAACTCAGTCAGTCCCGAAGTTAAGGAATTTTTCAATGAGCTGGGCAAATTTTTAAAACTTTTACTTATCATTCCCGTGAGCACGATGGAAAGTGACCAGATCTGTGGTCCCTTTCAAAGACTGAAAACTTTGTTACAGTTTACAACCACAGAGACCCGCTCAAATGATGTGGCTATATGCTATGTGAACGAGACACGTCTAGATAGTCTGTGCTTAGAAACTATGGCACACAACTTTGTTCATGGCAGTTGATCAAATGCCCTTTTCTTATTTTTTTGGTGTCTTGAGATGACAGTTAGTGGCATCTCTGTGACAGATCCTGTATGCTGCATTTTACAAGACCATTACTGGTAAGTTAAAGGGAGGGGACCTGTCAGCAAAATAATCTACAAGAGCAGAAGGAGCTGAGCAGATTGATATATAGTTTTATGGGAAAATATTGTGTAATTTGTGTTTCATTTATTTAAAGGGAGTGTCCAGGTTCAGAGCTGAACCCGGACATAACCTCTTCTTCACTCATTGCTCTGATGCTTCCTCCTTCATCGGGATCACTGCTAGGTGGAAGTCTCCGCCTAGCAATGTAATAATGTAAACAAAACAGCCCTTGCTCTGTTCTGGGCAGGGCAAAAGGGAGATGCTCAGATGTTCCATGCATTCATGCTGAATGAGTGAAGAAGGGGTTATGTCCAGGTCCATCTTTGAACCCGGACAACCTCTTTAAATTCCTGCCCATTCTGTGCTTTGAAGTCCAGGAGTTGGTCCTATCAGTGACTGACAGCTATATGTGTATACACAGTCATGGAAAGAAGGCCGTCAATCACTGATGGGACCGTCTCCTTGATGTCAAAGCTCAGAATGAGCTCATATATAAATAAATTAGAAGTTATACTACTATGTAACAATCTGCTCTGCATCTCCTGCTTTATAACCTGCTACCTTAGCTCAGACACCATTACACCATCCACCTTAAAAGGGGATTTCCTCTGTTAGAATATCCTGTTATATTGCTAGAGTATTTCATGATATTATAATGGGTGGTGTTGGAGCTCTGGAACCCTGAAGATCCCTAAAATAAAGTGAGAGGAGGTTCTCTAGCACCAGCTGTGTTGGATAACGGAACACTCCTCCATTCTAGTAAATGGGTGGCACCTTTGATCTAAGGTTTGTGGAGGTCCTGGAAGATGAGTTCCGAATGATAAGAAAGTGATGGCATATGGCAGCGATATAGCGCATCACTTTCTATAGTGGGAAAACCTTTGTAAAGGCAACTACTTTTCCTTTTATAGTACATCCATGATATGAGATTCATCTTGATTTAAGAAGCAACATAAATGTTCACAATGGTTAAAAGAATTGGATTTTATTAACCAGAAATGCATGAAAAAGGACGCTTTTTAATTCTTGTATAAAGCAGTGGTGAACCAGACTGCAGCTATTTGGGCTATGCCACCTCAAGAATGTCAATCGTAAATAATCTGATGATTCATTGCCTACATGAACCATTTTAATTGGGCATCATAACTCTCATAGTTACCGTACCTTTTCTCGTCCTACAAGTTTTATGTAATTTGGCTTTTCCATTGGAAATAATTGAATTATTCACTGTTCAGTTATTAGCATGGCCTTTTAAGACATGAATGCTTTTATTTGAAATGACTTAAAGTGAATTTTGAATGTAAACTATGATAATTCATGTCCTGAATAGATGAAACCTGTTAGGAAGAACATACCATCTTGTTAACAGGCAGCATGGTATACAGCACTAGGAGCGGAGCAGATTGTCAAGTTTTCTGGGTAAGGACTCAAGAAAATTTGACTAGTTTCAGACTAGCGCTAGAGATCCAGCAGTCTGCTCTCGGCATATTTGCCAGGTTGCAGCTGGATCTCCGCCCATCCCCATTATAGTTAATGGGATCGGAGGGAGACTTACAAACTTCCAGCATCACTGGAATGCAAAGAGATCCGGCTGGCCGTTCCTTGAAGGAACAGCCTACTGGATCGCTAGCGCTAGTGTGAAACTAGCCCTAGAATATATTGATTCCTTTTCACGTTGAACTTTGTCCAGAGGTGGTCGTACTGAGTAATTTGCAGCTATCTCTCTATTCAAACTCACATTGGGAAGACCGTCAGACCTCGCACATCAGCATGTTAAGTGTGGCAAGTGTGCATCAAAAGGAACCTGTCGCCGGTGATTTCAATGAGCTAATATTAAGTATTTCAAGAACTTGCTGTATAATCACCACAGCTTGAATCTGAAAAAGAGTCACGACTGCCTGAGAAGAGTCCTGGTCATACATGACTGCTAGGAAGAAAACTAATGAGAAAGTAGTCCTCATCAGGTGAGCATGGGTCTCGGGAATAACTGAAACATTTTTCAGGTCTGGACTGCAGTGATTATAATGGCGGTTCAGCAACTGCTTAATTGCATGAGGTTAATAATTCCTTGAAAGGGTATTTTTAAGAATCCTAAGATATTCTGAATATAGGGCACGCCACCATAGCCTTGGGCAAAACATTGGAACATCTTAGAGGGAATGTGTCATCAGAAAATGGACTGTTGTTTAATTCATGTTTTAACGTAAATTTATTTTTTGAATTTTGGGTGAATTTTGTTTAAATGTCACTATCTACTTAAAAAAAAAAAAAATCACACTAATTACTAGGTCTAATGATTAGTCATGATTTCCTGTTCTGTGTGGTCAACTTCACAGGCAGAATTCCAATGACAAGTAACACCACCATATACAGGGTGAGTCAAAAGTCCCTGGACACCCTTTTATTTCAGAAAGGAAATATCTAGATACCCCAGCAAGTAATGGGTGAGGGGGCCTATCTTTTAAGCTATGTCCGAAACATGGCCGCCATCTTGAAAGCCAACTTATTGGATGAAGGGCAAATTTTTCCTATGGAAAAAGGGTCATGTAGCATATAAAATAGCTGTGTATCACAGGAAACGTTCCCGGTTGTCGTTGCAAATTTCTGTTGTTAAATTTGGAACCACAAGAGATATTGCAAATCCAGTTGCTGCAATTGATTTATGAGAGAATTCTGTTCTTATTTTATATGCTACATGACCCCCTTCCCATTGGAATAATTTATCCTCATCCAAAATGGCGGCCATGTTCCGAACATAGCCTAAAAGATAGGCCCCCTCACCCAATACTTGATGGGGTATTCAAATATAAAATTTTCCATTTAGTTTCTGAAATAAAAGGGTTTCCTTGGACTTTTGACTCATTTTGTCGATAACGCAGAATCTACCATTTACTATAGGTGAAGTCACAGCTTATCAGCTCCTTCCTGACCTCTGCATGGGTCACAGACCATGTCTAGAAAACACTCCCATAGGAGTCAGTTAAGTCCCCTCGTGTCCATTGTGTCTATGGCCCATGTAGCTGCTCTCAAAAGGCAAGAAGTCTTAACATATTTTAGGCCTAGTGGCCAGTGTAAAAATTGCAGGATTGTATACTATTTTTTTAATATAGGTTGTGACATAAAGCAAAAAGAAAAACAAAAAACATATAAAACATAAAAATGTAATTTCAACGCTCAGACAGTGGTGAAGAGGTGACTCTAAGATGTGTATGTGCAATCTGGGCCCCAGAAGACCAGTAGAAGTCTTCTCTGGCAGGACACTCCTGTGTTACTATTCTGTTTTTATAAACATCTGTGTATACATATTTTTCCTGTCTTTTTGTATTTTTTGTAAAATTGAATTGAATTTTGCCATGCTCTTATATTATGTTAAGCAACCTTTACTCTCTCTTTTTATAGTAGCAGTTTTTAATATGTATGTCTAATTTAAAGCATACCCTCAGCCATGTCAGCAAGAGGCTAACTAGGGTCCGTGCTGAGCTACAGACCTCAGAGCTGTAGAGAGGAAGAGTTGCGTGAAGAATGATTGGAGGTGGTAGGAGAAGCAGAGAGCAGATTGTTACACAAGTTAACCGAAAGTGCTGACAATTATGCCATACAAACTTCTGGGCACAGCATCAGGAGAAAAAAGCTGTCTCTCCTACATGAAAGACTACACACACAGTAACTGGTTCTTGGGATTCAGAAGCCTTGATAAGTTTTAATTTTCTGCTAGCAGTAAACTTTATCTAGCAAGATTAAGGGCTTGTCTGGTGGGATAGAACTTAAAAAAAAAGTGGCAATGGTGTAAGATTACTCACTGTTGCCCCGCTGCTGCTGATGCCTACCAGAATCCTGTTTGTTTCCTAGTCCTGTCTCTAATACATAGGAATTGGCATGAAATGCCCGCTCGGTCAAATACTGTCTGCAGTGGTGATTCAACTAGGCTAGTGATTGGCTGAGAAGTAATTTATTGCCATTACCTGTGTGTCGGGACTAGGACCAGGAAGCGGGGACCCGCTAAGCATTGGAACGGCAGTGGTAAGTGGTAGTTCAGTAATGCTTTTTATATTTTATTTCTCACCCTTTTCTAAAAATTCTATCCCACTGGACAACCCGATTTAACTTGTTTGTTCCCATAAAGAAGCGGCTTCCATCTTTTCTACTAAGAAATTAGAATATGTTTTGTTGGGCAAAATGTTAATGGCTTTTCTGTTTAGTTTTATGACAAATCGGTTAGACATACCACAAAACTGTTATGGCTGGTGGTCTGAAGCTATAACCCTTGCAGATGCTGATAAGTGCTTCAAGGTCTCTGTTTTTTTTAAAGGGTGGGGTGGTAAGTTTATGCATGCTCAGTCATTCTCCATAAAACTGAATGGATAAGGCCACATGCACATGGCCATTGTGCGGCCGTTCTGTGCATTGGGGACTGCAATTTGCGGTTCCCCAATGCACGGGCAACGTTCGTGTGACAGCTGGGACAGATCGAGACCCATTTAACCTGAATGGGTCCATGATCCATCTGCACCGCAAAAAAATAGAACATGTTCTATTTTTTTTGCAGTGCGGAGGCACGGCCAGACACACCACGGAAGCACTCCGTAGTGCTTCTGTGGGGGTTCCAATCCGTGTTTCCGTTCCGCATTTCCGGGTTTGCGGACCCATTTAAGTGAATGGGTCTGCATCAGTGATGCGGAGTGTACACGGCTGGTGCCCCATCTATTGCGGAACCACCATATGCGGGCCGCAATACGGCCACAGCCGTGTGCATGAGGCCTAATACTGAAACATTTAGGCACTCGCGTGATTATGTCCATATTTATAGTTAATTTTTAACCATGGTGATTGATTAGGTGATGGATAACTTTTATGTCTGCTGGCAACTTTTTATACTAAAAAATGCTTTATTGATGTAAATATACAGTGCACATTCAATACAGTTCAGTAACGTTTCTGGTCTTTTTCAAGTACTTGCTAATGCTGTGCTGGTATTTACATTATTATATACTATGTGTAACATTAAAGTTACATTTTGTGACATTTACTGTATTTTCTTCAACTTTGTACGATATTATGGTAAGCCTAATTTATCATATTCTCCTGTATAAAATATTTTCTTTTATTTGCTTCTCTTATTAAAGGCGTATTCCAGTTTTGAAAGGCCCGTGTTTAATGCCCACGGGGTTGTCATGACATTCATCTGTTAACAGGATTAGTGATAATTGTATGATCACTGAGAACCCACTGCTGTGACCACCGCCAATCACTAGAACAAGCGTCATGAGCCCTTTTGTACCTTGGAACTGAACCCGAGTTTGGGAAAATTTTTACAGTATAAATCAATTTCTGACGTTTATTATGCGAAGTCTTGTGAGACTTCAAAGTAATAACTTTGGCTCATTGTAGCCAATACATTCTAATACTGAACGGAGCGCTCGCTCCGTACAGAATTAAAAACTAAGTTTTATGCGAATCGACTTCGGATGTTTCATCCGAAGTCGTTCTGCTCATCCCTAATCAGGATTAAAGATACCTGATTATCGGCAGCACATCTCCCTGTGTAATCATCTATAGAAGTGAATGAGGGAGGAAAGACTATGGAGGAAAGACTATGGTAGCAATTGTTCCTTCCTCATTCAGTTTGTATTGGCATGTCTAACCAGACCGGTGAAAATTAGTTTTGATGGATGATATTCAATGATATCGGCTCGCTCACTGCCCGAAGATAATGTAATACAACCCTTAGGTGGGCTGATACTCTGCTGCCTGCTCTGACCTTAGCCTGTTTACCCTGGCCTCAGATTAGTTACACAGAATTGCAAAAACTCTGCCTACCCTTATCTCTGCCACTTTACCGACTGGGAGTATTGCCTGACTCCCGTGATTTACACCCCATACACAGGAGTGGGTGAAATCTCTACAGCATTAAAATGATCTGGTATTGTGACCTCGCTGCCAGGAAATACTCATTGCTTAACGGAGGCTGAATCCTCCCTTCATCAGGTCCAGTCATATTGAAAAACACCCCCGTAACACGTAATCTGAATAAAGACACTCTTTGGTGCCAACTCCCTGCTTATGAGTATTTTCTATCGGAGAGGTCACAATACCAGATCATCCTATTGCTGTACCAATTCTTAAGACCTGACATCTTTTACATCCTGTTCATCTTTCACCTGTCCCATAAAATCTGCAATGGATGCCTCCTGCCTCAACCAGCTACATCAATATTTTTGATAAGAAGGAGGACTTTACCTCTATGTCGACCATATGACTGTTTGATAGACTTGTTGCCAGAGACAACTTCCACTAAAGGCTGAGTTTTCCCATTTTCATTGACTGAGTATATCAAGGAGCTCAGTTCTTTGTGAAAGTCAAGGACAGCTCTTTTGGGCCCTATTTTAACTACCGTGGCCAAAACAAACTAACCATCAAAAGTAAATATCCCCTACTTTTGATTTACGAGTCATTTGATAGAATCCATGGTTCCAAGATTTTTACTAAACTGGATGTCAGAGGAATGTACAATTTGGTCCAGGTCTGTGAAGGAGATGAGTGGAAAACTATGGCTAACACCCAGAACAGACACTATGAATGCCTTGTGATGCCCTCTGGGCTCTGTATTGCCCCAGTGGATTTTGAGGAACTGATTAATGACATCTTCTTTACGTTTGTGTCAGTCTACCTATATGATATCCTGGTCTTCTCGCCCAATCTTGCCATGCATTGCAGGCATGTCCGCACTTTCCTCCAAGAGAACTAATGAAAAATGAACACTTGTGTCTTTTTTTCCAAGGTCTTCTCCTTTGCTGAACAAAACTACATTCGGGATCATGAGCAGCTGGCTATTAAGTTGACCATAGAGGAGTATCGCCCAATTGTGAATATTACTAACTATAAAATTGTAACCAACTTTAAATTTGCCCAGCGACTCAACATATTGTGGATCCAGCATGTATTCTTCCAGTAGCTCCAGTCCAACTGTAGGACATTCCACTGACCTTTGCCCCTTCAGCTGAGAGAAGACATTTACTGGTATGGTGTCATCGCTCTAAAGTTGTGGGTTATCCTGACCTTTGTAAAACTTCCAAGCTCATCTCCTAACACAATTGGTGGCCTATGTCCCAAGACATCTGAGATTTTATTTCAGCAATGCCCAAAACAAGAGTGAAAAGACCTTGAGTGTTGCCCCTTTGTCTACTGGTGCCTGAAGATCCATGGCAAAATATTCCCAGGGACTTCATTACGGACTCGCCTTCTTCCACTAGCTGTACAGTCATCTGCGTCGTAGCTGATCATATTTATATGATGGCTCACTATGTGCCTTTGCCTGCACGCCAGCTACCTAAGTTGTTTATCCAGCACATCCTCTGTCTCCATGGGTTCCCTTTTACATATAGAGTTTCACCAGGGAGTCCAATTTATGTCCAGATTTTTTTAAAGCTGTGTGCAGCGATCTGCATGGCAAATTGGACTTCTTATCTGCATACCATCCACTAACCAGTGGTCAAGTAGAATGCATTAACTGGATCCTGACCTACTTCTTGCACCACTGATTGGGGTGAATTGCTTATGTAGGCAAAATTTTCTTGTAATAACCATTCTAGTGAGGCTACCGGCAACTCTCCTTTCCTCATTATGTACTATGGGTGCCTCTTCCTATCACTGTTACAATGTCACTCTTCTGCAGACCTCTGTCTGAATGAACAGATTTGCTGTACACAGACACAGGCCTTCACCTCACTGACTCCTCAGTTTTTACCTTGAGACAAAGTTTGGCTGTCCTCCAAGAACTTCAGACTCAATGTACCTTACAACAAGTTAGCACCTTGTTTCCTTGCTCCCTTTGAGGTAATCAAGCAATTGAACCCAGTCTGCTACAAATTGCATATCCCTGCCTCTCTGCGGGTACCTAATTCTTTCCATGTCGCTCTACTCAAGCCAATGATTTTCAATATTTTGACATTTTTGTTTCCAGGAGATCTATCCCTCCTACTACTATGGTCAGCTCAGATTAAATGTATGTGATGAAAAATATTTTGGCCATGAAGAGAATTAGAGGTAAAGATTACTTTCTGATTGACTGTGGGAACCTGCTTAAAATATTAATGCTCCTATTCTGTTGAAGAAATTCTTAGTCTTCCAGATCAAAGAGGAGAGGGCATAAGGGGGTACTGTTAAATAGACAGCCCTTGTCAGTCGCTGCCTGGCTACTCCTATTAGGAACATTATTCATTGAACTACTACTACTCCCATTTTGTTTTTTTCATAACCCCCACTCCCCCCATTACTTTGTGTGTAAAAGGCTGCTTCTATTTGTTACTCTTCACTTCATCCAGCTGATTAAGTCACCCTGAATTATTCATGCAAAATAATTCAGGGGAATATAATCTGCAAAATATAAAATAAACAATAAACTACAGGGAGTGCAGAATTATTAGGCAAGTTGTATTTTTGAGGATTAATTTTATTATTGAACAACAACCATGTTCTCAATGAACCCAAAAAACTCATTAATATCAAAGCTGAATATTTTTGGAAGTAGTTTTTAGTTTGTTTTTAGTTTTAGCTATTTTAGGGGGATATCTGTGTGTGCAGGTGACTATTACTGTACATAATTATTAGGCAACTTAACAAAAAACAAATATATACCCATTTCAATTATTTATTTTTACCAGTGAAACCAATATAACATCTCAACATTCACAAATATACATTTCTGACATTCAAAACAAACCAAAACAAATCAGTGACCAATATAGCCACCTTTCTTTGCAAGGACACTCAAAAGCCTGCCATCCATGGATTCTGTCAGTGTTTTGATCTGTTCACCATCAACATTGCGTGCAGCAGCAACCACAGCCTCCCAGACACTGTTCAGAGAGGTGTACTGTTTTCCCTCCTTGTAAATCTCACATTTGATGATGGACCACAGGTTCTCAATGGGGTTCAGATCAGGTGAACAAGGAGGCCATGTCATTAGATTTTCTTCTTTTATACCCTTTCTTGCCAGCCACGCTGTGGAGTACTTGGACGCGTGTGATGGAGCATTGTCCTGCATGAAAATCATGTTTTTCTTACCTTGCAGACTTCTTCCTGTACCACTGCTTGAAGAAGGTGTCTTCCAGAAACTGGCAGTAGGACTGGGAGTTGAGCTTGACTCCATCCTCAACCCAAAAAGGCCCCACAAGCTCATCTTTGATGATACCAGCCCAAACCAGTACTCCACCTCCACCTTGCTGGCGTCTGAGTCGGACTGGAGCTCTCTGCCCTTTACCAATCCAGCCATCTGGCCCATCAAGACTCACTCTCATTTCATCAGTCCATAAAACCTTAGAAAAATCAGTCTTGAGATATTTCTTGGCCCAGTATTGACTTTTCAGCTTGTGTGTCTTGTTCAGTGGTGGTCGTCTTTCAGCCTTTCTTACCTTGGCCATGTCTCTGAGTATTGCACACCTTGTACTTTTGGGCACTCCAGTGATGTTGCAGCTCTGAAATATGGCCAAACTGGTGGCAAGTGGCATCTTGGCAGCTGCACGCTTGACTTTTCTCAGTTCATGGGCAGTTATTTTGCGCCTTGGTTTTTCCACACGCTTCTTGCGACCCTGTTGACTATTTTGAATGAAACGCTTGATTGTTCGATGATCACGCTTCAGAAGCTTTGCAATTTTAAGAGTGCTGCATCCCTCTGCAAGATATCTCACTATTTTTGACTTTTCTGAGCCTGTCAAGTCCTTCTTTTGACCCATTTTGCCAAAGGAAAGGAAGTTGCCTAATAATTATGCACACCTGATATAGGGTGTTGATGTCATTAGACCACACCCCTTCTCATTACAGACATGCACATCACCTAATATGCTTAATTGGTAGTAGGCTTTCGAGCCTATACAGCTTGGAGTAAGACAACATGCATAAAGAGGATGATGTGGTCAAAATACTCATTTGCCTAATAATTCTGCACGTAGTGTATGTACATCAATCATTAATTATCACTAAAAATAGTGGCAGGTATTAAGATATTTAGTGACATAAAATAATTAATCCAGTGGTCATCTTCACTTGATCCAGCCTGTCCATTGTACTAACCCTTTGCTGCCTGCCCTGACCTTAGATTAGTTTCATGGAATTGCACAAATTATGCCTGTCCTGACCTCTGTCAGATTGCGAGGGCATCTCCTGTGCACAGCCCTCTTCAGATCACCCCACAGTTTTTCAATCTGATTCAGGTCTGGGCTCTGGCTGGGCCATTCCAAAACTTTAATCATCTTCTGGTGAAGCCATTCCCTAATTGATTTGGATGTATGCTTTGGGTCGTTGTCATGCTGAAAGATGAAGTTCCTCTTCTAGCAGAAGCCTGAATGTTTTGTGCCAATATTGACTGGTATTTGGAACTGTTCATAATTCCCTCTAGCTTAACTAAGGCCCCAGTTCCAGCTGAAGAAAAACAGCCCCAAAGCATGATGCTGTCACCACCATGCTTCACTGTGGGTTCTTTTGGAGATGTGCAGTGTTGTTTTTGGGCCAAACGTATCTTTTGGAATTATGTCCATAAAATTCAACCTTGGTTTCATCAGACCATAACACCTTTTCCCACATGCTTTTGGGAGACTTCAGATGTGTTTTTGCAAAATGTAGCCTGATTTGGATGTTTTTCTTTGTAAGAAAAGGCTTTCGTCTTGCCACTCTACCCCATAGCCCAGACATATGAAGAATTCGGGAGATTATTGTCACATGTACCACACAGCCAGTACTTGCCAGATATTCCTGCAGCTACTTTAATGTTGCTGTAGGCCTCTTAGTAGCCTCCCAGACCAGTTTTCTTCTCGTCTTTTCATCAATTTTGGAGGGACGTCCCGTTCTTGGTAATGTCACTGTTGTGCCATATTTTCTCCACTTGATGATGACTGTCTTCACTGTGTTCCATGGTAAATATAATGCCCTGGAAATTCTTTTGTACCCTTCTCCTGACTGATACCTTTTAACAATGAGATCCCTCTGATGCTTTAGAAGCTCTCTGTGGACCATGGCTTTTGCTGTGGGATGAGACTAAGAAAATTTCAGGAAAGACCAACTAGAGCAGCTGAACTTTATTTGGGGTTAATCAGAGGCACTTTAAATGATGGCAGGTGTATGCTGACTCCTATTTAATAGGATTTTGAATGTGATTGCTTAATTCTGAACACAGCTACATCCCCAGTTATAAGATTATTTTAGTTTTTTTTTGTTTTCTTGCCTCCACCTAAAAGATTTCAGTTTGTTTTTTTCAATTGGGCGGTACAGTTTATAGGTCACATTAACCTCCTCAGGACCGCCGTACGCAGGATTGCGTCCTGCCGGCGGCCCTGCTCTTCTGGGTGGACGCATATACGCGTTCTCCCGCGAGAGCCGAGATTTCCTGTGAACGCGCGCACACAGGCGCGCGCGCGCTTACAGGAACGGAAGGTAAGCGAGTGGATCTCCAGCCTGCCAGCGGCGATCGCTCGCTGGCAGGCTGGAGATCTGATTTTTTTTTAACCCCTAACAGGTATATTAGACGCTGTTTTGATAACAGCGTCTAATATACCTGCTACCTGGTCCTCTGGTGGTCCCTTTTGTTAGGATCGACCACCAGAGGACACAGGTAGGTCAGTAAAGTCGCACCAAACACTACAGTACACTACACCCCCCCCCCCCGTCACTTATTAACCCTTTATGAACCCTTGATCACCCATGATCACCCCATATAAACTCCCTGATCACCCCCCCTGTCATTGATCACCCCCCTGTCAGGCTCCGTTCAGACGTCCATATGATTTTTACGGATCCACGGATACATGGATCGGATCCGCAAAACACATGCGGACATCTGAATGGAGCCTTACAGGGGGGTGATCAATGACAGGCGGGTGATCACGCATATACACTCCCTGATCACCCCCTGTCATTGATCACCCCCCTGTCATTGATCACCCCCCTGTAAGGCTCCATTCAGACGTCCGCATGTGTTTTGCGGATCCGATCCATGGATCCGTAAAAATCATACGGACGTCTGAATGGAGCCTTACAGGGGGGTGATCAATGACAGGGGGGTGATCACCCATATACACTCCCTGATCACCCCCCGTCATTGATCACCCCCCTGTAAGGCTCCATTCAGACGTCCGCATGATTTTTACGGATCCATGGATACATGGATCGGATCCGCAAAACACATGCGGACGTCTGAATGGAGCCTTACAGGGGGGTGATCAATGACAGGCGGGTGATCACCCATATACACTCCCTGATCACCCCCCTGTCATTGATCACCCCCCTGTCATTGATCACCCCCCTGTAAGGCTCCATTCAGACGTCCGCATGTGTTTTGCGGATCCGATCCATGGATCCGTAAAAATCATACGGACGTCTGAATGGAGCCTTACAGGGGGGGGGTGATCACCCCCTGTCATTGATAACCCCCCTGTAAGGCTCCATTCAGACGTCCGCATGTGTTTTGCGGATCCGATCCATGGATCCGTAAAAATCATACGGACGTCTGAATGGAGCCTTACAGGGGGGTGATCAGTGACAGGGGGGTGATCACCCTGATCACCCCCTGTCATTGATCACCCCCCTGTAAGGCTCCATTCAGACGTCCGCATGTGTTTTGCGGATCCGATCCATGGATCCGTAAAAATCATACGGACGTCTGAATGGAGCCTTACCAGGGGGGTGATCAGGGAGTCTATATGGGTGATCACCCCCCTGTCATTGATCACCCCCCTGTCATTGATCACCCCCCCCTGTAAGGCTCCATTCAGACATTTTTTTGGCCCAAGTTAGCGGAAATTTTTTGTTTGTTTTTGTTTTTTCTTACTAAGTCTCATATTCCACTAACTTGTGTCAAAAAATAAAATCTCACATGAACTCACCATACCCCTCACGGAATCCAAATGCGTGTCATTTTACATATACCCATGCTGGGTGAGAAAAATATCTTGGTCAAATGCTAACTTTGTATAAAAAAATGGGAAAAGTTGTCTTTTGCCAAGATATTTCTCTCACCCAGCATGGGTATATGTAAAATGACACCCCAAAACACATTCCCCAACTTCTCCTGAGTACGGCGATACCAGATGTGTCACACTTTTTTGCAGCCTAGGTGGGCAAAGGGGCACATATTCCAAAGTGCACCTTTCGGATTTCACCGGTAATTTTTTACACATTTTGATTGCAAAGTTCTTCTCACACATTTGGGCCCCTAAATTGCCAGGGCAGTATAACTACCCCACAAGTGACCCCATTTTGGAAAGAAGACACCCCAAGGTATTCCGTGAGGGGCATGGCGAGTTCCTAGAATTTTTTATTTTTTGTCGCAAGTTAGTGGAATATGAGACTTTGTAAGAAAAAAATAAAAAATCATCATCATTTTCCGCTAACTTGTGACAAAAAATAAAAAGTTCTATGAACTCACTATGCCCATCAGCGAATACCTTAGGGTGTCTACTTTCCGAAATGGGGTCATTTGTGGGGTTTTTCTACTGTTTGGGCATTGTAGAACCTCAGGAATCATGACAGGTGCTCAGAAAGTCAGAGCTGCTTCAAAAAGCGGAAATTCACATTTTTGTACCATAGTTTGTAAACGCTATAACTTTTACCCAAACCATTTTTTTTTTTGCCCAAACATTTTTTTTTTATCAGACATGTATAACTATAAATTTAGCGAAAAATTTATATATGGATGTCGTTTTTTTTGCAAAATTTTACAGCTGAAAGTGAAAAATGTCATTTTTTTGCAAAAAAATCATTACATTTCGATTAATAACAAAAAAAGTAAAAATGTCAGCAGCAATAAAATACCACCAAATTAAAGCTCTATTAGTGAGAAGAAAAGGAGGTAAAATTCATTTGGGTGGTAAGTTGCATGACCGAGCGATAAACGGTGAAAGTAGTGTAGTGCCGAAGTGTAAAAAGTGCTCTGGTCATGAAGGGGGTTTCAGCTAGCGGGGCTGAAGTGGTTAAAGGTGGAAAAAGTTCTGAAATGATTTTTTTTTACATCTCAGAAACCTGACATTTTAACGGGTGTGTATACTTTTTATATCAACTGTACATGCAAATAACTTGCCCATGATTTAGTTAATGAGATGAGAACTATAAAGTCTGACAGTAGAGGTCAGTAGCTTCACGTCTTATATGTATAAAAAAGATTTGAGACTAGAATTAATATAGTAAACCTGTCACATTGAAAATGTGTGTCCTCCCTGCAGCCTTCACTGTATGAGTGTGTGTAAGGATTGCCCACTGTAAATGGACAAAATAATGCTCCTAATTAGTGGGAATTGGTCACGTATCCATGTAAAGTTATTATTTCGATGAAATTTATGTATGGTAATTTTTAAATGTTTTTCTCTAGCAAGTCCCACAGTACATGTGCAGTAAACTATAGGATTTGAGTTATGTGTAATATATATGCTTGATTTAATTTTTCTTTTCCAAATGTGCTGAAAACCACACAATAAGCCACTTACTACTGTAATTATATAGTTAGTCTCCTTGCTGAGCAGCACTACTCCCTAGTTAAATTTAAGTTACTTTGCCCTGTGCTCCACTAATGGGGGACTATGTGACTGAACTGCATTTTTCTGTGACCTCCATTCAATAGCACTGCACATGTGTTAGTCTCTTAGGCTGTGAACAGTTATTCAATGGAGTCTAGTCACATGCCCCTCTATCAACAGCCATGTTGAGCATCATAGCGCAGTCCAAACAAAGGAGCAGACTGTACTAAACAAGTGGTGGGAGTGCTGGTCAGTGAAGGACATCGGCGTAAACCTGTATTAATTATACAATATATTAGTAAGTGCCTTATTGTGCTGTTTTTGGAAAGGTAATGTTAAATTGGCCAAGCCATTTGTAACAGCAGGAATAGTAAACCTGTTAATGAATGAATAAAACTTGCTCACATTATCCTGAGAAAAAAGAAAGAACATGGATATCCAAGTGGCCATGCAGCTTAGTCATTTCTGACGAGCGTGGCCAGTACAGAAAACGCACAACCTTGTGGGAGTGTGATTTCCCACAAGGCACTGCTCCTTTCACAGGATGCAAAGCATTTTCATGATTTATAAAGCTGTGTGTCTCTGCCTGACCTTGCATCTACTGAATTATACTAACAGCACTAGATAGAACATGGATGACTTTAATGGCACATGGACTGCATCCTTTATTTTTTTTTTGCATACTTACATGAGGCTTAATACAGTGCTCACAGAGAAAGCCAAGACCTTGGTGCAGTGATGGTGAACCTTTTTAAAGACCGAGTTCCCAAACTGCAACCCAAAACCCACTTATTTATTGGAAAGTGCCAACACGGCAATTTAACCTGAATACCAATATAGTATATCTTCAATGTACTTTATCATTTAGCTATAATAGCCTGTCTACATTCGGTGTGCTGCCTGCGCTGTTCATAGTGCGCCCTGTGCTGATGAATGGCAGGAAAAGTCTAAGGCATATTGGTACACCATAAACTTTTTCCAGGGTGTGGGTGCCCACAGAGAGAGCTCACCACCACAACCTTTAGTGTATATCAATATAGTTACTATGTAACTGATGAATCTATATGCATTTGTACTGTAATAGAACCTATTTCACTGCCTGAATGGTAAATACTAAAAGCTATTTCTTTTTAGTGTATGTGCCCTACCAACGGAACAAACAGGCATGAGGCAGAAAACACCACAGGTGTAACAGGATAGCCCTGATAGATAATCAGGGTACCTGAATCCAACTCTACTACCACTTCTACTCAGTTAACCCCTTCCCTACACATGACATACTATTACGTCATGGAAGCCACTGCGTTCCCACAATTTAAATAAAAACTGTAAAAAAAAAGCAATTTTTTTCACATCACAAAAATTGCAACAGCAAGTGATAAAAAAGGTGTGTGCCCCCCAAAATAGTACCAATCAAACCGTTACCTCATCCTGCCAAAAATGAGGTCTTATCTAAGACAATTGGTCAAAAACTAAAAAAGCTATGGCTTTGACTATGGAGACACTAAAATATCATTATTTCGGTTTCAAAAATGCTATTATTGTGTAAAACTTAAATAAAGTAGACATATTAGGTATTGCCACATCCATAATGATCTGCTCTATAAAAAAGTCACATGACCTAATCCCTCAGGTAAAAATAAATAAAAACTGTGCCAAAACAACCAATTTTTGGTCACCTTGCCATAAAGTGTAATAATGAATGATCAAACAATCATATGTATCGGTACTCAAAAATGGTACCAATAAAAATGTCAACTCTTCCTGCAACAAACGAGCCCCTGCACAAGACAATCGGCAGAAAAATAAAAAAAATAGGGCGTTCAAAAAATGGAGATACAAAACCTAATTTTTGTTTTCAAAAACGCTTTATAAAAAAGTGACGCAAACATCATAGAAAGTAAACATATTTGACGCACATCATTGTGTCTGTAACAACCTGATCTATAATTATAGCACATGATCTAACCTGTCAGATGAATGTTGTTAAAAATAAAAACTGTGCCAAAACATAAATTTTTGGGTAAACTTAATATAGAGCAATTAAAAATCATATGTACCCCAAAATAGTACCAATAAAACTGGCACCTTATCCCATAGTTTCCAAAATGTGGTCACTTTTTTGAGTTTCTACTGTAAGGGTGCATCAGGGGGGCTTCAAATGGTACATGGCATCTAAAAACCAATTCAGCTAAATCTGCCTTCCAGAAACCATATGGCGTTCCTTTCCTACTGTGCCCTGCCGTGTGGCCATACAGAAGTTTATGACCACATGTGGGGTGTTTCTGTAAACTGCAGAATCTGGGTAATAAAGATTGAGTTTTGTTTGGCTGTTAACCCTTGCTTTGCTACTAGAAAAAATTTGACTTAAAATGTAAAATCTGCCCAAAAAAGTGAAATTCTGAAATGTCATCTCCATTTTCCATTAATTCTTGTGGAAGACGTAAAGTAACATAGTATATAACATAGTGTATAAGGCCAAAAAAAGACATCTGTCCATCCAGTTCGGCCTGTTATCCTGCAAGTTGATCCAGAGGATCTCACCATCACCTCAGGCAGAGAGTTCCATAGTCTTACTGCTCTTACCGTAAAGAATCCTCTTCTATGTTTGTGTACAAACCTTTTTTCCTCCAGACGCAGAGGATGTCCCCTCATCAGTATCACAGTCCTGTGGATAAATAGATGATGGGATAGATCTCTGTACTGCCCCCCTGATATATTTATACATAGTAATTAGATCTCCCCTCAGTCGTCTTTTTTCTAAAGTGAATAACCCTAATGTTGATAATCTTTCAGGGTACTGTAGTTGCCCCATTCCAGGTATTACTTTAGTTGCCATCCTCTGAACCCTCTCCAGCTCTGCTATGTCTGCCTTGTTCACAGGAGCCCAGAACTGTAAATGATACTCCATGTGTGGTCTGACTAGTGATTTGTAAAGTGGTAGGACTATGTTCTCATAACTGACATCTACGCCCCTTTTGATGCAACCTATTATCTTATTGGCCTTGGCAGCAGCTTCGTGACACTGTTTTTTACTGCTTAGTTTGCTGTTTATTAAAATTCCTAGGTCCTTTTCCATGTCAGTGTTACCGAGTGTTTTACCATTTAGTATGTACGGGTGACTTGCATTATTCCTTCCCATGTGCATAACTTTACATTTATCAGTGTTAAACCTCATCTGCCACTTCTCTGCCCAAGCCTCCAGTCTATCCAGATCGCTCTGTAGTAGTATACTGTCCTCCTCTTCCATGTTAATTACTTTACACAGTTTAGTGTAATCTGCAAAAATTGATACTTTACTGTGCAAGCCTTCTACAAGATCATTAATAAATATATTGAAGAGAATAGGGCCCAATACTGACCCCTGAGGTACTCTGCTAGTGACAGTGACCCAATCTCAGTGGGGCACCATTAATAACCACCCTCTGTTTTCTATCACTGAGCCAGTTACTTACCCACATACAGACGTTTTCTCCCAGTCCGAGCATTCTCATTTTATATACTAACCTTTTTATGCGGTACAGTGTCAAATGCTTTGGAGAAGTCCAGATATACGACATCCATTGATTCGCCGCGGTCAAGTCTAGAACTTGCCTCCCCATAGAAACTGATTATATTAGTTAGACATGACCGATCCCTCATGAAGCCATGCTGATGTGTTGTTAGTTGCTTGTTTTCATTGAGATTCTCCAAGATAGCCTCTCTTAGAAAACCTTCAAACAGTTTACCCACGACAGATGTTAAACTTGCCGGCCTATAGTTTCCAGGGTCTGTTTTTGGACCCTTTTTGAATATTGGCACCACATTTGCTATGCGCCAATCCTGTGGAACACTCCCTGTCAGTATAGAGTCTGTAAATATTATAAATAAGGGTCTAGCCATGACATTTAATTCTCTTAGGATACGGGGGTGTATGCCATCTGACCCTGGCGATTTTGTCATTTTAATCCTTTTAAGTCGCTGTTTTACTTCTTCCTGAATCAGACAGGGTTAACATAGATTAATAACGTTTGTAAAAGTCAGTTTTTAATACTTTGAGGGGTGTAGTTTCTAAAATGGGGTCATTTTTAGGTGGTTTCTATTATGGAAGTGACTTCAGACCTGAACTGGTCCTTAGAAAGTGGGCTTTGGAAATTTTCTGAAAAATTTCAAGATTTGCTTCCAAACCTCTAAGCCTTCTAACGTCCCCAAAAAATAAAATGTCATTTTCAAAATGATCCAAACATGAAGTAGACATATGTAAAGTAATAATTATTATATGAGGTATCACTATCTATTATAAAAGAAATAGAAATTTGAAAATTTGGGGTAAATTTTGGATTTTTTTCACAAATAAAGGTGAAATATAATGGGCCAGATTTATCATTAGCTCAAGTCATAATAATGGAGTGAAAAAGTCGCAAATTTTTGCCCAATCGCTTAAACTGCACAAAAATTTGCGACTTTTATTGTCTCTGCACTATGCTCGCCAGTTTTTTTGAAAGTGGGCGTGTTTTCTTATGTAAATGAATCTCTAGACAGATTTACTATTGCAACTATTTAAAAAGTTGCTATAAAAATGCGCAATTTCACTCCTAGTGAGGACCATGCTTATCTTAAGCAACTTTTTAATAGAACATGCGACTTTTTCGTAAAGACGTGCGACTTTTGTAAAGCTGCTCACTGACGGATAAACTGCTACCTGTCAAGCCACATTTATTACAGTCTTAAAGGGCCGATCATAAATCTGACTTGGCTAAAACTGACTTTAGCCATATGTGAAAGTGGAGTGAGATGTCAGAGAAATGATAAATCTGGCCCATTGACTCAAATTTATGACTATCATAAAGTACAACGTGTCACGAGAAAACAATCTGAGAATGGCTTGGGATAAGTAAAAGTGTTTCAATAGCTATTACCGCATAAAGTGACACATGTCAGATTTGCAAAAAATGGCCTGTGCAGAAGAGCGAAAACTGGACCGGGGTAGAAGGGGTTAAGCATATATTCACACTGAGGAGGTAAGGAGTAGACAAGGCTAGTTAAATCAAGTAGACCTTTTCCACCAAAGGTAGAGGGGCCATATTGCCATATGGGGTATATCGCAATAAATCTGGAGGCCCTACTGTATAGTTAAAGGGGTATTGCGGTAAAGTAACTTAATTTTTGAAAAACTGCATTAAGGCTGCCAGCTGTGACCCAACCAGAACCCATACCTATACATATAACCAGAGCTTCGATTTACCTTTCAATCCATTTGTCTAGCTCTTGTGTGAGCCTGCAACACCATGAGAGTATCATGGTGCCCGATCTTCCCTCACAAAACTGCAAAGACTACAATCCCTAGCTTTCTTGCTGTGAGTGTTGATGTTTATTTGGCTGCCTGATATTAGTCCAGTCACGCCCCCTCTACTCTACACACTGAGCATGCTCGACCTAACAAAGGCTCAGAACTACAGGCCGATGCCACTTTACGCAGTGGAAGAAAACTACTTTTATAACTACTGAATGGTAAATATGTTAAATTGACATTATATTAGGTAAATATTGATGATGAATTAGTCTAAAACATAAGTTATATTTATGGTAACTGGAATACCCCTTTAATGGACTCGCTACTCAGAGACTAGATCCCTCCCACCTTCCCCAGACTCTTGTACTATCAGGGTGGGTTTCCCACATAAAATGTAGGTTAGTATCTAATGTAGGTTAGTACATAAAGGCCCATCCTCTTCCCCCACCACTCCCACAATTTTAGACCTGGCAAAGTCACAACTAACTGTTGCGCCGCTATTTGCGCCTAAAATGTGCCTAATTTAGTCATATTTCAGCATAGTAAATGACCCCCTTAGTTCTTAGAGATCTATGGTTAGTCTATCCTCTGGATGAACATCTCAGAGTGCATTAGTGGAGAAGTGCGTTGAGCAAGTGGCACACTTACATCTTACCTAGATGTACAGGACAGTGGACTCGCAGATTGTACTAACCTACATCTTATGTGGGAAACTGATATTATATAATTCTTTCTTCATTTTCCCAGTGTGAACACATACTTGACTGAGTGGAAGTGGTAGTGGAGTCAGATTCAGGTACCCCTATAAGGGGTATCCTGTTACACCTGTGGTGTTTTCCACCTCATGTCTGATGTGGTACTCTGTAGGGCAAAAATATTGTTTTACTGATTTACTGCATTCACTAATAAAGAAGTTGAAAATAACAATTTAATTTTTGAACCAGTGATATTAAATGCTTATGGGGTCATTTATCAAACTGGTATAAAGTAAAACTGGCTTAGCTGCCCATAGCAGCCAATCAGATTCTACCTTTAATTTTTGACAGCTCCTTTGGAAAATGAAAGGTGGAATCTGACTTGGTTGCTATGGACAACTAAGCCTGTTCTACTTTAGACCATTTTGATAAATGACCCCCATTAGTTCAAAGACATTTCACTGTAGCAGCAACTGCAGACAGCTGCATTCCAGACAGTAGTAGTAGTAGTAGTAGTAGTAGTAGCAAAAGAAGCAACATTATTATTCAGGACAAAGAGGATGAAGTTGTGGACTGGAAGCTCACTCATCCTCTCAGTCACAGTAGGTTGATGTGGAGGTCACCTCTGAGTCTGATACCATGCTGCGGAGCCAGGGATCACAGCATTCCTCCTGATCCTCCTCCTTGCAACCCCAGAAAAGCCTTTCAGTTGAATCCTCTCTCTCTTTACTGCACCTCCTAGTGGGGCACTTTCCCTTTTCCTAAAAAAAGGCAACGTGACTCCACCACGCACTATGGAAGATACTTAAGACAGTCTCTCTGTGGTTGAGTTCTGTGAGAACAGTTAGCATTTAGACCGCAATGACGAGGAGGTTCAGTAGAGGTGGGGGTTCCTATGCATAGCTGTGTTGGAGGTGCTAGTAATGGCAACTGTAGCCACGGTGGTGGCAGTAGCAGCAGTCGTAGTGATAGTGGCACTTGGCAAATACAGAGTAGGGAATCTGAAAGGAGTTCTAAAGAGCCCACCATGACATATCACAGTCTGATTAAAGTGCCAGGGAGGGTGAGGACTATGATGGTGAGAGAGGACCTGGGACCTGGATAAGGGTGCTGAGGAGGAGGTAACATCAAAGGAGGAGGGTGGTGGCAATGGTAGCAATAGAGCAGAGGCAACATACTGCCAGAACCTCCCAAAAAATTGCCAGGTCCAGATCTGCTTCAATTATGGTCCGCTCAGGAACTGGTGATGTCGCTGATATTGTGGGCATAGGCTCAAAATGTGTCAAACATAAGCCAAGCTCTGTGCGATTATCTCCAGTCAGGCAGTTTTTCTCTACAGTCAGGGCTGGACTGGCCTACCAGGATACCGGGAAAATTCCCATTAGGCTGGTAGCCCTGACTGCCGCACAGCCGGCCGTGCCGACATCGAAGAGGCTCCTTGGCCGGTGTAGCTACTAGCTGACTGGCGCACGGCCGGTGTTCCGTGAAATTTCCCTAACCTCGTCACTTCCTGTTGTGACGCAGCCGCACCGGACATGAAGTTCTCAGCATTGGAAGGAGGTGTGCCGTGCCCGAGAACCACTACCGCACATCTCATCTCCATCCTGCCGCTGCTCCAGCCTTTTATAAACTGGCACAACCTCCATTCCCAGCCTGAGCGCGCCTCTACATTCTGATTGGGACAAACACCCGCCCATCACACTAAAATCCCTTTCTCAGCCAGGGGCGTGTTCAAACAGCTGTAGAACTACAACTCCCATAATCCTCCACGGCAGATCTATCCAGAATAATAGCTTATTCTATACCCGACGTAGAACAGTTGAATGTCTGTATACACATCCTAGGAAAATAAAAATGTATCTAATTATTAGAAAAAAAAGGGGAACGCACAAATGAGAAACCATGAATGATTTTCTACGCATGCGGCAATTCAGCTCTTCGCCTGCGCATGCGTAAAGCTCTGGCTCGCAGGTCCTGGCAGATACATACTGACATCATTACTGTTCTAAACCAATGTTTGAGTGAAGTGGCTGTGAACAGATTATTTCAATGTTTCTTGATCTTGACATGTGCATAAGAATTGTCTAATCTATCTTCATAGCTCCTAGGTTATACTTACCTTGCATTCGTATACCGTCCTGCCAGGATATTATTGATCTGAAGACAGCCGGAAGTTTACCCTTGGAACCGGAAAGAGTTAAGGGGACCATACAGGAGAGCGGTGGTAAGTGCTGGAGAGCGGTTATAACATAATATTATATTCTAGTAATTGTGCTGCTTATAATAGATGCATGGGGAGGGGCGGGGTGTAGAAGAGGGCACAAGAGGGGAACTGGGGGCACATCCACAGCTACTGGGTGGAAACTGATAATAGGAACGATGAACATGCATGTATGGACGTAAACAATTACTTATGATAACTGCAGCTGCTGCAGAACCTCTTCTTTTTTTTTTTTTTTAAGAAGTAGTAGAACAGGGATAAGTAACCTCCGGCACAGCAGCTGTTCTGAAACTACAACTCCCTGAATCCTCCTTTCACTTGTATGGGAGTAACAAGAAGAGCCAAGCAGGTGTGCATGCTGGGAGTTGTAGTTTCACAGCAGCTGGACTGGCAAAGGTTGCTGATCCCTGAAACAACGGGGTAGGGAAATTTCACACCAGAGTTGGGGAGAAGGGGCCACCTAATTCGCTTGCGCCTTACCTCTCAGCTGGACATAGGCCGACACTGCGCATGCGCCGGGAGCCTCAGCAGCGGTTAGAGGGTAGGGAAAAATTACGGGCAAGTGCGGCTCACTACTCCCATCAGGATACACCGTGTGTGCGCACCAGCCGACAGGGAGATCTCTTATACCGAACATCCATCTGACCACTGCGCCTGCGCAGTGTGGGGGTAAGGATATCTGATGGCCATTTTTTCTGTTAAATCTCCCTACCACTCACTGCGCACGCACAATATCTGATCATCTGGAGCCAGCTGAGAGGTAAGGCGTAAGAGCATTAGGAGGCCCCTTCTCCCCAACTCTGGTGTGAAATTTCCCTACCCTGCCGTTGTGCGCAAAGCTGGGAACATCATGTCTGGTGTAGCTGCGTCACTACAGTAAGTGACGAGGGTAGGGGAACTTCACGGAACACTGGCCATGCTGATCACAGAGAGCAGGTCGGGGCAGCACAGGACCGCACAGTGTGCTGTATGATGTGATGTCACACGTCATCAGCGCTGCTGCGTGAGTGGCACATCCGACGGTGTATACCTTTATTTCAGGCGGGAGCGGCTGCAGAGCACTGTTGCCAATCTGTTACATGCTCACTGGCACTGCCTGCCATCCACGATTCCACGCTGCTGGTTCAGGCTGTCCAGTGCTTGAAGAGCCAGCAGAATCAGCACTCAGCTCACTAGGCACAAGGTCTAGCACAGATCCCACTACCCCAGGTTCTTACAGGAGGACTATATATATGAGTATAAATTAAATATGTACTAAGTTGGAATAACCTAGGCATCATCTGGATATCATTATACATGTATAGCTAACAGCTGGTATAAATTTATAAATCTTTAATGGACCATGCTGGTATAACCTGGGTACCTCCTGTATATAATGATATATGTACAGTTGGTATAACCTGGGTATCTCCTGTATATAATAATATATACTGTATATATATATATAATCTATAGCTGGTATAAGTTATACATCTTCTTGTATACAGTGATACTGATATGGAGCATGCTGGTATAACCTGTGCATCTCCTGTATATAATTATATATGTAGAGCCGGTATAAGTTATACACTGTATATAAGAAGATGTATAACTTATACCAGCTCTACATATATAATTATATACAGGAGATACCCAGGTTATACCAGCATGGTCCATATCGCTATATACAAGAAGATGTATAACTTATTCCAGCTGTACATATATAATTATATACAGAAGATGCCCAGGTTATACCAGCATGGTCTATATCGCTATATACAAGAAGATGTATAACTTATTCCATCTGCACATATATAATTATATACAGAAGATGCCCAGGTTATACCAGCATGGTCCATATCGCTGTATACAAGAAGATGTATAACTTATTCCAGCTGTACATATATAATTATATACAGGAGATGCCCAGGTTATACCAGCATGGTCCATATCACTACTATATACAAGAAGACGTATCACTTATACCAGGTGTACATACAGTACAGACCAAAAGTTTGGACACACCTTCTCATTCAAAGAGTTTTCTTTATTTTCATGACCATGAAAATTGTAGATTCACACTGAAGGCATAAAAACTATAAATTAACACATGTGGAATGATATACATAACAAAAAAGTGTGAAACAACTGAAAATATGTCATATTCTAGGTTCTTCAAAGTAGCCACCTTTTGCTTTAATTACTGCTTTGCACACTCTTGGCATTCTCTTGATGAGCTTCAAGAGGTAGTCACCTGAAATAGTTTTCACTTCACAGGTGTGCCCTATCAGGTTTAATAAGTGGGATTTCTTGCCATATAAATGGGGTTGGGACCATCAGTTGCGTTGTGGAGAAGTCAGGTGGATACACAGCTGATAGTCCTACTGAATGGACTGTTAGAATTTGTATTATGGCAAGAAAAAAGCAGCTAAGTAAAGAAAAACGAGTGGCCATCATTACTTTAAGAAATTAAGGTCAGTCAGTCCGAAAAATTGGGAAAACTTTGAAAGTATCCCCAAGTGCAGTCACAAAAACCATCAAGCGCTACAAAGAAACTGGCTCACATGCGGACCGCCCCAGGAAAGGAAGACCAAGAGTCACCTCTGCTGCGGAGGATAAGTTCATCCGAGTCACCAGCCTCAGAAATCGCAGGTTAACAGCAGCTTAGATTAGAGACCAGGTCAATGCCACACAGAGTTCTAGCAGCAGACACATCTCTAGAACAACTGTTAAGAGGGAGGAGACTGTGTGAATCAGGCCTTCATGGTAGAATATCTGCTAGGAAACCACTGCTAAGGACAGGCAACAAGCAGAAGAGACTTGTTTGGGCTAAAGAACACAAGGAATGGACATTAGACCAGTGGAAATCTGTGCTTTGGTCTGATGAGTCCAAATTTGAGATCTTTGGTTCCAACCACCGTGTCTTTGTGCGACGCAGAAAAGGTGAACGGATGGACTCTACATGCCTGGTTCCCACCGTGAAGCATGGAGAAGGAGGTGTGATGGTGTGGGGGTGCTTTGCTGGTGACACTGTTGGGGATTTATTCAAAATTGAAGGCATACTGAACCAGCATGGCTACCACAGCATCTTGCAGCGGCATGCTATTCCATCCGGTTTGCGTTTAGTTGGACCATCATTTATTTTTCAACAGGACAATGACCCCAAACACCCCTCCAGCCCGTGTAAGGGCTATTTGACCATGAAGGAGAGTGATGGGGTGCTGCGCCAGATGACCTGGCCTCCACAGTCACCGGACCAGAACCCAATCGAGATGGTTTGGGGTGAGCTGGACCGCAAAAGGGAAAAGGCAAAAGGGCCAACAAGTGCTAAGCATCTCTGGGAACTCCTTCAAGACTGTTGGAAGACCATTTCAGGTGACTACCTCTTGAAGCTCATCAAGAGAATGCCAAGAGTGTGCAAAGCAGTAATCAAAGCAAAAGGTGGCTACTTTGATGAACCTAGAATATGACATATTTTCAGTTGTTTCACACTTTTTTGTTATGTATATAATACCACATGTGTTAATTCATAGTTTTGATGCCTTCAGTGTGAATCTACAATTTTCATGGTCATGAAAATAAAGAAAACTCTTTGCATGAGAAGGTGTGTCCAAACCTTTGGTCTGTACTGTACATAATTATATACAGGAGATGTGTAGGTTAGTATAACATTTTGCACTTTTTACCTCAAAAAGTTTATTTGCACTTTTTTTCCCTACTGGTTTTGTGTGTGTTGAGTAACTAATATAAAGGAAGAGTTTGAAACTGTGTCTTCCATTCTTTAATTATTCTTAGTTCTGACCCAATTGGATGGAATAATGGTCTACTGTAGTGTTTCCCTACCAGGATGCCTCCAGCTGTTGCAAAACTACATCTCCCAGCATGCCCTGACAGCCAAATGCTATCTGAGTTGTAGTTTTGCAAGAGCTGGCATCCTCGTTGTGAAAAGCTGGTCTACGGTGATAATATGAACAATGGGGGTTCTACAAAAGAGCTATTGTGGGGCAAAGTTCATATTCGTGTTCACACACGTGTTTTAAAATGAATGCGTTCCCCTTTTATAAACAAGTAAATAATGACGTAATGCTGTGGGGCTGGTAACTTTTTCCAGGGCTGGTTTTTATCCCCAGTCCGGCCCTGTCTATAGTGCCAGGAGACAAATCATTGCTGTGTGCAAGATCTGCAGAATTAAAAATAAGCCGTGGGCATTAAAGACACAAAAATAGACACCATAGCTCTACTGAACCACAAGAAGCTGCATCACCAGTTAGTTACTGTGAGAAAAGTACAAGCTACTGTAGCACAAAATGAATGTCCTCCATCCACTCCTTGAAATTCTTGCTGTGCAGCAAGGTGCACGCCACTGTGGACACTAGGAGCAGCTGTCATGGACTGGGACAGTACATGTTTTAATGGCCCACTGGGTCAATGTGTTTCATTGCAAGGCAGCACCACAGCAAGAAGCCCTGGTCCTGTTGACACCTCCACATTTGTTCCCATGACAAGCACTTTTTTTGCCTCCTCCATATCTACTTGCATGAACATTATCCCGTATCCAACAGAAGCAGGGCAGCATTGCTCCTACTCACCTTCCCTCCTTGCCATACCATTCTAGAGCTGATTGTACTAAGTGTGAGTAGCCACATAGCCCAGGGATGGGCAAACTGCGGCTACAAATCCCATCATGCCCTGTTGTAGGCAGACTGGGAGTTGTAGTTTTACAACAGCTGGAGAGCCGCAGTTTGCCCATCCCTGACATAGCCGATCGCTTGTTAAAGTGCATCAAGCAGCAAACATCTTGCAGTTGTGTCCCTGCCAACCGCTTCGGTGCCCGCCCGATCATCCCACCGTGCATGTACGGCGGAATACATTCTGGCAATGCATCCCCCGCCGTACATGTAAGGCATTCTGCGTTAAGGGGTTAATATGGTCAAACCAGGTGACAGATTTTCTTTAAGCATTTTGCTTGCTGCTCTGTGGCTGCTGGAGACAAACACCGAGAAGGTTCCAAGGAGGAGGAGGAGGATGCTGCTGCTGATGATGACAACGGCCATGGTGGCCAATCATCTCAGCGGCAGGCCTAGCTGTCAGCCGTGTACTTACCATCGAGCAGTCTAATGATTACTGGATAGCCATGCTTTTAGACTCTTGCTATCAAAACAAAATGTTGTTAATGCAGTGAACAGTTTCTGTACATGTTCCCAGTTACCATCTTACGATGTGTATCGTATACAATAATATTTCCCAGATTCTTCAGGTTTCACTCCAGTGAGTTTGAAATAAACTTCTCCTTTATTTGTGTCTCTTGTTACGGTTAGACGTCCCTGTAGAGACTGGGCATAATTTATGTTGCCATTATACCAAATTACCCCAAGCCATGTTAGACCTTTCCCTGGGGTTGATCGGATCCAGGGTACAGCATATATTTTAGTGTGGTCAGTGAGGGAGGCCCCAGTCACTTTACAGGTCAGTTCCAGGGTCTCTGATTGTTTCACAGTCCCAGGACCAGTTTCCAGTAATGAGATCTGTGCAGCGACATCTGTAAATAAATAGGAAATATATTTAATGTCTAATGCCATTGAAAATTCCTTCTGCCACATGATTTAAGATTACATTGATTACAAGACTACATTAAGAAAATGAATATTACATTGTAGTATGTGTCCAACACCAAGGAACCACAGGAAATTCTTCATGTCTGGTCTGAGTAGTTAGTAAGAAGACTCTGGTGTGCTGATCCCACACAATGGTGATTCCTTTCATTATGATTGAGCTATATATAACTAAAAGAGTATTTGAATGTATTTACATATCTTATGTGTTAAAAAGTCACCATCCCTGAAATTTGCTGCTGAACATTTAGGCCCTTATTTATCATGCCTTTACTCCACAATTATGGCTTCAAAAAGTCCCAAAATGGGGCTTTTGCGAATTTTTGGACTGGCACAAAAGTTTTGTGACTTTTTGCATTTTTGCACGGCTTACTTCACTTTGGAAATGATGTTGGAAGGGGGTATTGTTGGCTATGTTAATGAGCTTCACGCCAGATTTTTTTTTTTTAAAGTTGCAATCTCTCTCCTGCAGGAGGGTGGAGTAAGAAAACTGGAGAAGCTTTGCTACACAAAAGTGTTAGGTTTAAAGAGGTTGTCCAGTCCCAAAATCAAATTTTTGTGTGTGCTCCTAACACCCCTCACCATGCCTATATATGCCCCAAATACCTGTTTTTCATGTTTGAGCTTTCCTTACCCCCTAGAAGACATCAGATTAGGGTACTTTCACACTTGCGTTGTTTGATTCCGGCAGGCAGTTCCGTTGCCTGAACTGCTTGCCTGATCAGGCAAACTGTATGCAAACGCATGTCATTTTTTCTGACTGATCAGGCATTTTTCAGACTGATCAGGATCCTGATCAGTCTGAAAAATGCCTGACTAGTCAGAAAAATGCATTGCAATACGGATACGTTTTTTCTCTCTCATTTTTTAAAGGTCTGCGCATGCGCAGACCGGAAGGACGGATCCGGCACTAATACATTCCTTTGGAAAAAAATGCCGGATCCGGCATCCAGGCAAGTCTTCAGTTTTTTTCGCCGGAGATAAAACCGTAGCATGCTACGGTTTTCTCTTTTGCCTGATCAGTCAAAACGACTGAACTGAAGACATCCTGATGCATCCTGAACGGATTACTCTCCATTCAGAATGCATGGGGATAATCCTGATCAGTTCTTATCCGGTATAGAGCCCCTGTGACGGAACTGTATGCCGGAAAAGAATAACGCTAGTGTGAAAGTAGCCTTATCCTGGCAGATCTGTTTACTTTCTCCCCTTCTTGTTTTGTTGAATACATAACTTTATTGATGCACAAACCTGGCTGCACTGCACAGAGATGAGTCACAGGCCGGACACGCCCCCAGACTGCTCTGCCTGCAGCAGCTACACTCACTATACCTCCTGTGTCCATCTTTCTACACCCAGACATAAATCTATTTCTCACCCAGTGTCTAAATCCCATCACTGACCGCCCTCACATGTGTATCTAATCTTATCCTGTGTGATATAGCTTGCTGTGCTGTGTATCCAATCCCATCACTGACCGTCCACAGGCTCTGCCCTCACATGTGTATCTAATCTTATCCTGTGTGATATAGCTTGCTGTGCTGTGTATCTAATCCCATCACTGACCGTCCACAGGCTCTGCCCTCACATGTGTATCTAATCTTATCCTGGGTGATATAGCTTGCTGTGCTGTGTATCTAATCCCATCACTGACCGTCCACAGGCTCTTCCCTCACCATCTCCAGAGTGTGAAAAACAGCCTGAATCAGCAAGCGTATCCAATCATATCTGTATCTAATCCTATCCTGTGTGATACAGCCTGCTGAGCTGTGTATCTAATACCATCACTGACAGTCCACAGGCTCTTCCCTCACTATCTCCAGTGTGCACACGATCGTATCCATTTTGCTATCCACATTTTTTGCAGTCCCACTGAGTTCCATGGATTTGAGGTCCTCATTTTGAGGACCAGAATAGGACATGTTCTGTCTTTACTGGAACTGACATACGGATGTAAAAAACACACTGATGGTGTCCATGTGCTTTCCACATCCGTATGTCAGTTCTGCGAAAGATAGAACATGTCCTATTCTGGTCCTCATAATGCAGATCTAAAACCCACAGAACTTAATAGGACTGCAAAAAGATGTGAATCGCACACGGACTGTAACCTTATTTAGTGGATCCGCGACTTGCAGACCGCAAAACAGATACTGTTCTGTGCACGAGCCCTATCACTTATACTCAGCGCCCATGACAAAGGCATCCACAAAGTGACATCCTCAGTGCCCCCATAACATTGACTTTCACAGTGCCCCCATAACAGTGACGTCCACAGTGCCCCCATAACAGTGACGTCCACAGTGCCCCCATAACAGTGACGTCCACAGTGCCCCCATAACAGTGACGTCCACAGTGCCCCCATAACAGTGACGTCCACAGTGCCCCCATAACAGTGACGTCCACAGTGCCCCCATAACAGTGACGTCCACAGTGCCCCCATAACAGTGACGTCCACAGTGCCCCAGTGCCATCCAATGCCCCCTATTTGCCATCCAGTGCCCCCTTGTGCCATCCAGTGCCCGCTAGTACCATCCAGTACCCCCACTATGCCATGCAGTACCCGCTTTTTTGCCATCAATTGCCCCCTTGTGCCACCCACTTCCCCCATTGTGCCATCCATTGCCTCGGTGTGTCATCCACTGTGCCCCAGTGAAATCCAGTGCCCCAGTGAAATCCAGTGCCCCCATGTGCCTTCCTAATTGCCCCAGAGTGCCATCCACAATTCCACAGTGCCGCCCCCCCCCCCCATGTGCCAGTCAGTACCCCCAGTGAGATCCACAGCATAGCGATCAGCCTCTGTGGCTGATCGCTATGCTGTCACTCCTGCACAGCGCTTACATCGCGCTGTGCAGGAGTCAGTACAGGCTTCACATAGAAGCCTGTACGATACAGAGAGTGGCCGGCGGTCCTGCACATGCGCACTAGCATTCAGCCTAGTGCGCTGTAAAGAAAGCCGGCTGCCGCTATCTCCAGCAGGAGGCGGTGACGTCACTAGTGACGAACCGTCTCCTGCTGGAGAAAGGAAGCGAAGATAGGAAGATAAAAAGACGGATTTTGTCCGGAAGCAAAGAAAAGCCATCTGGAGGGACCACCTGACCGGGAGCAGATCTCAGGAACTGCTGCACTGTGGAAGGTATGTGAAAGTATGTGATCATTAATCTTTCCTCCACAGGTTAGATTTTTAAAGGGAAAAAAAGGTTAAGCCCGGAGAACCCCTTTAAAGATAAGACAATATTTTCAATAAACATGTGACATTTGATAAATGTGGCATAAAGTACACCGACTCAAGCAAAACTGACTTTAAATATTCCCCTCATGATAAATTCCCCCATTAGAGTACAGCCACACATTCAGGTTTCCTTCTGGTTTTGTCTTCCAAAACTGCAAGAGTGAATTCAATAATACAATTGTATCCGCCCTTTATATTTTCTCTCCTTTTATGAGCCACTCCTGATTTTGGCTTCCAAAACTGGATCAGGAAACCTGATTGTGTGTGTGATTGCTTAGAACCTGTAGGTGCCTTCTTGAATTGGCTGCAACAAGAGATAAATTAGAGCTTCCCTATTAAAATACTTTTCAATATGAATATCTATGTTAAGCTATCAGAGAGAGGGTCTCTCAGAGGTCCCCATCAACACTTACTTGGTTCAAGAATCTTATGGCTATGGGGCGGAGCTTGACCTTGGAGCTGAATGGCTGCTTGTTCCTGAGCTCCTCTCCCTGGCAGCTATTATAGCCCCTTTTATTTGCTATTTACTCGGTCCAATGGGGAAACCAGGCAAGGACCGTCACCCTGAGACACCAGAGCCGACAGGGGCCCGTTCCAGGCAACCTGAGATGGATAAATTCCTTAAGAAACAGTCCAGGACTCCTGCTGCTGAAACATACAAGAAGGCGCGGCAGCTCTCTGAAGCAGAGGAAGGCTCTGAGGCAGGAAGCACTTCTGATGTTTCTGATTGCAGACCACTGCGAAAGAGCTCCTCACTCTCCAAAGCAGATCTCAGGGACATTCTGGAATCTGCTCTTGCACCTCTTAAAAAGGACTTGGAGGAGATAATAGGAGATCTGCGGCAGATTGGGAATCGTGTGGAGTCCCTGGAGCTAGCACAGGAAGCAATCCTGGTGCATGAGGGTAAGACCAGCGCAGCCCTGCAAACCCACAGAGACTTGCTAAACGACGCGCTGATGCGCATAGAGGATCAGGAGAACCGGTGCCGGCGGTGAAATATTCGCATCCGCGGCCTACCCGAAAATATTGCGATTGACGCGCTTCATTCAGTCGCATGCAAAATTTTCTCCTCCCTGCTGGGAGCTGAGAGAGCAGCTCCGATTGTGATCGAGCGCATCCACAGGCCTTACGGCCCAAGCAAAAACCTGGTGAGCCGCCGCGGGATGTAGTATGCGGCATCCTAAGCTATGTGGACACTGCTGCACTGCTCAAGGCGGGAAGGGAGGCCCCTTTTCTTCCAGGACCTGGCCCCCTCCACCTTAGCCAAGAGGCGCATTGTGAAGCCGCTCCTAGAGGCCCTTAAAGCCACAGCTACGCCATTCCGATGGCTCTATCCCTTCGGTCTGGCCATCTTGAAAAACGGGAGGCAGTATACGGTGCGGACCCCGGGTGACCTGAAAGCTATTTGGGGCCCTCTTGGGATTGAACCCATCACAGTTCCCTCGTGGATGCCGGCTGATCAAGGGGATCCCCTGCCTACCCCTCCGGGTATAGATTCGTGGCAGCAAGTTTCACCTCCCAGAGCTGGGAAACGAGGAAAAGGCCGGTCGCAAGCACCTGTTACCTGACTTTGTTCCGGGAGGCACTGAAGGCGCTTTTGTTCACTCTTCACTGAGTTCAATGTTCTGTGACTTTGCTGGGTCCCAAGACGTAGGAACTCTGTCTGGCTCTGTCTGAGCTGAATTTTCATTGTTTGTCCATTTGGTTTTGGACTTATTTTAGGTCTTGGCCCACTGCCCCGTTCTCATGGGTTTTGGGCCTGACCCTATGCTTTACTACCTTGCTTGCATGTGATGCAGGTTACGAGCTGTGCACTAGAGCACTGTTTGCACTGTTAGTTATGCGGGGGTTATATGTCTGCACTGTTGTCAGTTATGTTACTGATTATGTCCTCTCCCTCACCCCCTTCCTTTCCACCTCCGGTGGCCCCACAGGAGCCCCCCTCTGATAGATCCCGGCTGTTTGCCGCTATGAAAAAGGATCTCCATTGTGTCAGATGCTGGGTGGGGTCACGTGCTCCCTGTCCATGGGGAGACATTCTTTGTTATTTGGGTTGTGTTACTGTCTCATTTGTTATGTCTTTTATTTTTCTTTTGACTTTCCCTTCCTCCTCTTTCCTCCCTTTCTTCCCCTTACGCCGTCCGTGGCTTTCCAGACTGGATGTCCTCTTGCTCTGGGCCGACAGGCCTCCTCTGTCTTCACTATGGCCTCTGTTGTAGTTGCCTCACTGAATGCCAAGGGTCTGAACGAGCCATGTAAGCGGTCTCAGGTGCTCTCTTTGTTACTGAAAGATGAGGCCTCCGTTGTATTCCTCCAAGAAACTCATTTTAAATCAGGGAAGATCCCGAAATTGTCCCAAAACGCATTCCCACAATGGTTTCATAGCTCTTTTGCCTCGGCTAGCAGGGGTGTCAGCGTGGCCGTCCACAAGCGCCTACCCTTCAAACACTCCGCTGTCCTTGCGGACACTGATGGTCGCTTCTTATTCGTTAAGGGGCACATCGCTGACGCGCCTGTTACCCTGGCTAATTTATATGCCCCTAATAGGGGTCCGATCCCCTGGCTCGTTTGGACTCTTGAGCAATTACAGGCTTTTAGTGAGGGCATGCCTTTACTAGGAGGTGACTTTAATGTTACTATGGAGCCAGGCCTTGACTCGTCCTCTCAGAGGTCTGAGTTGTCCCACAAACTTCTGCGAAGTCTGAAGACTGCGCTGAAGAAGTTGCGGGTTATTGATGTGTGGCGCACTATGCATCCCTCTGGTAGGGATTATACGTTTTATTCAAACGCTATAAAAATCCTTCCATAGGTTGGACTACTTGTTTTTATCCTCCCCCCCCCCATATTTCTCAGGTGGTAGACACGAGGATTGGGAACATTACGCTATCTGATCACACCCCAATATTTCTCCGGGTGTCTCTGACAGCTCTTCCTAAACGAGAGAGAATATGGCGTCTTAATGACACATTGATTTCTGACCCTACCAATGCAGCTAGAATCTCCCAGATTATGTCTGAATTCTTCTCTCTTAATGCAGTGGGCGACCCTCCTCCCTCCCCCTCTATCTTGTGGGAGACTCATAAGGCGGTGGTTATAGGAGAATTAATTTCCCTGGGCTTGCATGTTAAACAGTTGCGCTCCAAGGCTGTAGATGACCTGCTGTCCCGCATAGCGAGTCTTGAACTGACTCATAAGCAAACCCAGGCTCAAGCTTTGGCTGCTGAATTGGCGGAGGCCAGGACGGGACTGAAAAACTTGCTCAACGCCAAATCAGCGAAACTTATATTACGCTCCAGGTTTAAAGCTTATGCTCATGGGAACAAAGGGAATAAACTAATGTCTGCCATGGCTAAGCAGCGCCACATGGATTCATTTATCCCTGCTATTCTAGATGCGAAAGGCAATAAGCACAAGTCGACTCACGATATAGCAAACGCGTTTAGTGCTTTTTATGCGGATCTATATAACCTCCCCACTCCAGACCGTCCTGGTTCAGCCTCTATTGAGCAAGCCACAGATGAGTTCCTGTCCACTCTGAAGCTGCCCTCTGTTAGTCCCCTACAAGCTTCCCAACTAGTCGCCCCTGTATCAAGAGAGGAAATTGGCAAGGTCCTTTCCTCCATTCCTTCAGGCAAAAGTCCTGGCCCGGACGGACTCCCTATATCGTATTACCTTCAAAGACGTTTTGACTCCTCATTTTCAGGCACTCTGTAATTTCCTCCTGTCTGGAGGCTCTCTACTCCCCCAAACGTTAGAGGCCCACATAACTATAATCCATAAAGAAAACAAAGACCCCCTCCACTGTGGCAGTTATCGCCCGATTTCACTGCTAAATGCGGATGTCAAGTGGTGGGCCAAGATACTGGCGCAGCGAATACAGCTGATCCTGCCGGATCTTATTGATAGCGAGCAAGTGGGGTTTGTGCGTGGCAGACAGGGCTGTGAAAACACAATACGTTTGTTCCATCTTATGGACTGGGCTAGGAGCTCCTCCACGCCTCTGGCTTTGCTGAGCACGGACGCGGAGAAGGCCTTCGACAGGGTCGGTTGGCATTATATGTCACGGGCCCTGTCGAGGTTCGGTTTCCCAGATTCGTTTATATCTGCAATCTTCACTCTGTACTCAGCCCCGTCTGCCAAACTCAAAATAAATGGTACGCTTTCTCCCTCCTTTTCCATATCCAATGGGACGAGGCAGGGGTGTCCTCTCTCCCCATCTCTATTCGTCATAGTGATGGAGACTTTGCTGTGTAAGATCCGGCAGGATCCTGCGGTTAGGGGCTTGACCATTGATTCTCGGACCCACTTGACAGCCGCATTTGCAGATGATCTACTTATCATGACCTCCAATCCCGAAACATCCTTCCCTAGGCTTTTGTCTCTTTTTGAGGAGTTTGGCTATGTGTCAAACTTTAAAATCAACTATAGCAAGTCAATGGCCCTAAACGTTATTTGTCCAGAATCGGTTAAAGAGGCCCTTCAGAATACTACCCCCTTTCACTGGGCTACAAAAGACATAGTATTTCTGGGAGTGCACGTCCCGGCTCAGGCGAAGGACTTATTTGCTCTGAATTATGCCCCCTTATTGTCCTCAGTTAGGAAGCAGCTGCACTCTATTAAACTGCCGTTTATTTCTTGGTGTGGCAAGAGGAACTACCTTAAGACCTTTTATAGCTCCTAAATTTTTGTACCTTCTGCAGGTGTTGCCTATCTGGCTGCCGCACTCATTTTTTGTAGACATCCGCAGAGTTTTCTCCCTCTTTTTGTGGGGAAGTAAACCCTCCAGAATTGCTTATTCAGTGCTGACCAGAGAGAGGAGGTTTGGCGGCTTTGGTCTGCCCGACATACTTTCCTACTATGTGGCCTTTCAACTATTTAGAGGTCTATCCCTCCTCAATAGCACTTATAGTGCTCCATATGTGTGTCTTGAGCGCTCCCTGCTCTCCACTAGAATGAAGCGGATTCTCTGGGGGTTGTCCCCTTGTTCTCCGGGTAGTTCCTCTTTGCCACTCCTATGGAAGGGTATGTTTGTTTAGTGGGCCATGCAGTTTAAGGATAGAACACTTGAGTTTCCCATACCGGGTACTCCGCTTTCCTCTTTATAGTTTTATGTCCATCCGGAAGCCGAGAAGCCCTCAGGTATCTGACCTCTTTTGGCCGAGATCCCTTTAAGTGAGATTAGGTCCCCGGATGGGTCCCTGGATTGGTCCACGGTCTTGAATGACCCTAAAGTCAAAAAAGCTTCCTTCCTACAGAGTTTTGCCCTGCAGAAGGAGATTAAGATGTTTAAGCTACCACCCCCCACCATATCTGGAACCCCCTCTTGGCTGTCTAAGAGACTATCAGATGCCCGTAGGATCCCTAAACAGCTGTCTACCATATATAAGGAGTTACTCTCAGCCTCCCCTCCTGAGCTACATTTCCTTTCTTCATGGGAAAGGGAATTGTCCATCCACCTTACAGACCGGGAAAGGGCTTTTGTCCTTACACACTCTCACGGCTTTAGCCGCTGTATTAAGATACAAGAAAACTCGTATAAGCTGCTTACGAGATGGTACAAGTCCCCGGAGTTCTTGCATAGGCTTAATGCAGATTTCCCAAGTGAGTGCTGGAGGTGTAGAAAAGACGTAGGCTCTCTGTCACACATTTGGTGGCACTGTGAAAAGATTCAAGCGTTCTGGACCAGTATAGAAGCTCTGATAAATGAGGTGTGTGCTAAGTGGGTTAAGCTGGATCCTAAGCTGATCCTGCTTTGGTGCCCTAATGACTCGCTTTCCCCCTGTAGATCTGATCTTCCTACTATGCTCATCACGGCGGCGAGACTGCTCATCCCGCTGCTTTGGAAGGATACTGAACCTCCCACTGTTTCGATGTGGAGGGATAAGGTGGATCAGATCTACAGGTTTGAAGAGCTGGCCCACTGGGAATCTTGCACGCGTTCCCGCTTTCTGAAAATCTGGTCACCCTGGAAACATATAGAAAGTTCCCCTGACGGAGTTGGGGAAAACTCCCCTACCCCCCCCCCCCCCCTTTCCTTTCCCTTCCTTTCCCTCTCTTTTCCTCTTATTTGTGTTATATTTGATTTTTATTGTCTGCCACATTTGATGTATCATTTTGTACAACATGTGTTGCACTGACATGCATTTGTGGTCACTTCCATGACCGATTTGTGACTATGCCTTACCAGTGATGCTACGATGGTTTGTGATCGATTGATATGCCTTACTCTTTGAATAAAAATAAATTTGGTTAAGAATCTTATGGCTATGTCCAACCACCCCAAAAGGATTCTATTGCTTATCAATCGCAAGCTTCTGAACCTAAAAATTCCAGCTTCCATATACTTCATCAGGGAATGGGAAAGAGATGTGGGTTTAAAATTTTCCCCTACTGATATATGAATGGTTCTATCAGCACCTAAAATTATTTCTAGGTGTATTACTATCAAAGAAACGCGTACAAAATCCTTAAGAGATGGCATCTGACTCCTTCCAGGCTTAAAAGGATGTATGGGACTACATCAGATGCCTGTTGAAAATGCCAGGACAGGAAAATGCCATTTATACATATATAATGATCATGTCCAAAAGTGTCCAAATTCTGGAGCAATGGGGTCGCTAGTATACACAACATTAGCGGCTGACTTCTACCGGTGAACCCTGAGATTGCATTGCTATCCCTTTTTCCAGATAGCTGTCCCAAGAAAGCATTGCGCCTAATCAGAATCTTATTAGCGGCCACCTGTTTACTCATCGCCACTCATTGGAAATCCATGGAGGTCCCCTCTGTCTTTCTCTGGCAGGGCAAGGTAGACTACATAGCAAGACTTTCACACTGGGAACTCCGAACACATCACAAATACACCCAGATTTGGTCCCAAGAGTCCCCTCATGTTTCCATCCTAACTTCTCCTCCTTCTCCAAAAATGATCTAGATATTATATTATACCATCTTGGCTTTATAATACGGATTTGTGAAGTTCAGACCTCTATGAGATATTACATTAGAACATTTGAATATATTACTATCATCCAATTTAAATGCCACTTTTCTTATCCACACCTACCTCCCCAACCCGCACCCCCTCCCTGCTTAACCTTCCCTCCTTGTTTTGACTTCACTTATGCAGTTTGAGTTAGTCAGAATGTGCTTATAAGCTGAAATGTGATGGCAATCTTATACAGGTATACTTCCTAGGGTGTACCAGATTCTGTCTTTCAGTAAATATATGTTCTCTAGGCTTCAAATTTGTATATTTTCATCTGCATCGCATATATGATGTATTACTTTTAATATCTCAATGTATGGGATCCTGTTGCCTATGATATGTTAATGACTTTTACGTTAAAATCATATAAAGATCATTAAAAGAAAAAAGATGAAACCTGATTGTGTGACTGTACTTTAAAAATTCTGACAGATGGGGGGAACGTGGCCTGACCGAGCTTGATGGCGGCTGCTTGAGAGCGGAGCTCCCGCTACTAGATCCCGTTTTAGCCCATTTCTGAGCACTACCCAACAGAAGGGATGAAGATACAGCCTAAAGATTTGGCTAGAGTCACTACTGACCCGAAAAGGGACCCATCGCAGTGCTCCGAAATGGAGAAGTTCCTCCAAAAGACAGCTCCCAGCTACCCGCGCGTACAAATAAGATGGCGCTGAGGCGGCATGAAGAAGAAGAAGCATCTGGGGATGCGACTTGCGAGACACCATGCAATGAGCTGAGAGAGGTGAGCGGATCGCAGTCTGGTGACGAACCAGCGGCCCTTACCCGCGAATTTCTTGAAAGAGCCCTTCAAAAGGCTTTAGCCCCAATAGCAGCTGACCTAGCCACCATAAAGGCTGACGTCCGCCATATTGGGGACAGAGTTGAGTCCCTAGAACAGGTGCAAGATGCCATGCTCACCCTCAATACAGCTGTTAAAGGCTCACTGAGCTCCCACACTAGAGCCATGAATAGTCTCTTGCTTCAGATGGAAGATCAGGAGAATAGAAGTCGGCGACGCAATATAAGGATCCGAGGCCTCCCAGAGGCAGAAGACCGGAAAGATCTATTGCATATAATGGATTTGCTTTTCGCCACCCTGCTTGGCCCAGATAGAGCCAGTAACGTCACAGTTGAGAGGGTGCACCGAGCCCTCCGACCCAAGCCTGGAACCTCAGAAAACCCTAGAGATATCATATGTGGCATACTAAGCTACAGGGACACTGAGGAAATTCTGCAAAAAGCGAGAGAGAAAGGTGAGGTGAAACTGCAGGGAATAAGCATTCAAATATTTCAAGATCTGGCAGCCTCAACCCTTCAAAAAAGGAGAATGTTTAAGCCACTTACAGACCTCCTGCGCACCTTGAAAATCCCCTATAGGTGGCTATTCCCTTTCGGCATATTGATCACTGCAGGGATCCGCCGATTCACTGTAAGAGCACCTACAGACCTGCCACCCATTTGGGAAATGCTGAACCTACCACCAGTGAAGATCCCCTCCTGGCTACCTATTCCTTCTGAAGAAGAATTACCACCGCTTCCAGCGATATCACCTTGGATGAAGCCAAGACCACAGCGGAACGGGCGAAGCAGGAAAGCCGCATGGAAAGAGATGGACACCTGAACTTCTGACTGACGGTGATGCTGATCACGGTTCTGTGTACATCAGGGGAAGTTTTCCCTAGAGTAATATAAGTAGTGAAGCTAGCCCTTTAAGGGCAATACTTATTAATCCTTATTAACCTTATGTTGAATTGTTACTGTAGGCTTACATAACTAAGGGCTCTCTTTTTATTATGATTATTCATTATACTTGAGTGGAGCATATATATGGGATTGAAATGGGTAGTTATTTTGCCAAGTAAAGTCTATCCAAATGGGCTAATGGAGGGGTCTAGGCCGATCAGGATATACTGGTGATGTTTGATTACCTCCTCCCCCATAGGAGAATTCCACTTGGAATTCAGATATATCCACACAATTGCACTGTTACTGTATGGTTTTGTGTTGATTTTTTAATGTATCTAATGTTATATACTCTAACTCTCGGTCACATATATATTATGCAAGGTAGTGTAGTCTTTGTGTGGCACATGAATGGCGCCGTTAGTGCTTAATATAGCAACTTTCAATGTAAATGGCTGCAAATGAGCCGAGTATTTCAAACCATCAAGAAAGCAGCAATAAATATAATCATGCTGCAAGAAACACATTTTACATCATTCCATGTACCTAATTTAGGAAACTCTGCATTTCATTATTGGTACCATTTATGTTCAGACAAACCGGCCTCGAAAGGGGTCAGTATTGGGCTAAAAAAGAATATACCTCTCCTTACATTCTCAGCTATCAGATTCAGGAGGTAGATATCTCCTGTTAAATTGTGAAATAGGCCATACAAAGGTCACCCTATGTAATCTCTATGCCCTGAATGTTATGACATGTCTAACCTTAACCCCATTATTAGATTCCTCATCCCAGAAATCAGCTATTTCATTTAAGGCACTTAAATCCCTGCAGAGGAATTTGCATGTTGTTGATGTTTGGAGGTCAGCCCATGGGAAAAGAAGGGACTACACTTTTTACTCAAATCCGCATAGGTCTTACCAAAGATTAGACTACCTTTTTATATCAGAAGAAAATTTACCCGTGGTTAAGTCATCAAAAATTTACAACATTACAGTATCAGATCATGCTTTGGTATCCTGCGCCATTCAGCTCCCAAATTTAAAAGGGAGAGAGTGGACGTGGAGACTAAACAAAAAAAAGGAGTACTTTGCCCTCAACGAAAATACTGCAACGACACCTGCTATTATATGGGAGGCGCACAAGGCAGTAATACGCGGGGAATTTATAGCACTGGGCTCACACATTAAAAAAGAGCGTACAAAGCGTCTGACGGAGCTGTTAACCCGCATCTCCCAGCTGGAAAGATCCCACAAAAAGTAATTAGCCCTGAAAGACTTAGAGAAACTGGTGTCGCTCAGACAAGAGCTTAAGACACTACTAAACATTAAAGTAGCAAAGGCGTATCTAAGGGTTAAGCACAAGCATTATATTCACTGGAATAGAGGTAGTAAAATTATGTCGGCACTTATAAAAAAACAAGTAGAGCAATCCTATATCAAACAAATGAAAACGCACGATGGGGCCCTTACTACACATACTGATAATATCTCCAAAGTTTTCACTACATACTACCACGAACTAGACAATTTAAGTAAGGACGAACTCAGTGAAGTTGTGAAAAACCGGCAGGAAGAGACATCATCATTCCTGCAGGAACTTAACTTGCCAGTAGTATCAGAAACGGACAAAGAGATTTTATTGGCTCCTATAACACTAGAGGAAGTAGGGAAAGCCCTAAAATCGACCCCCAAAGGCAAGAGTCCGGGACCTGATGGTCTGACGGTTGCTTACTATAAAAGGTTTCTCCCCACATTAGGCCCCCAACTAGTAACCCTCTTTAATTCCTTATTGAAAGGTTCACTTCTAGCTAGGCAATCACTAGAGGCACACATTACGGTATTGCCCAAGCCAGGCAAAGACCCAAATCTCCCAACTAGTTACAGACCGATGGGCTAAAATTCTGGCTTTTAGAGTTGCACCCTTACTTAATGGTTTGATATCTCCAGAACAATCTGGCTTTGTAAGGGGCAGGGAGTGCAGGGACAGCACATTTCGAGTCATACAAGCACAGCAATATGCCTTGTCATATGGTCAGAGAATTACATTTCTTAGCACCGATGCCGAAAAGGCATTTGACAGAGTAGATTGGCGGTTCATGGAAGCCACCCTATATAAATTTGGCTTTCCTCCTCAATTCGTGACCGCGATGCTGTCACTGTACTCCTCACACACGGCGAAAATACTTATTAACGGTATGCTCACACCTTCCTTTGATATACGCAATGGGACACGGCAAGGATGCCCGTTATGACCAACTCTATTCATCCTTTGCCTAGAAACATTCCTTCAAGCTATCAGGCAAGATCAGGAAATACAAGGGATACAAATTGGCCCTCAAATACACACAGTAGCCGCATTTGCGGACGATATGCTATTACTTTTGTCTGATCCAATAGTGGCGTTCCCAGCGCTCTTAAGGCAGCAGATACATTTGTGGCTCTATCCAATTTTTAAATAAATCTAGCCAAGTGTGTAGCACTAGGGATTAATACCCCTCAGTCAGCTATAGCACAGCTCAAAAAGGATTACCCCTTTCAATGGAAGGCTGACAATATCAGTTATTTAGGAGTTCAAATAGCAAAAGACCCCGAACAGCTTTTTTCCCAAAACTATCTCAAACTGCTAACTGATATTAAGCTTCAACTTAAAGAACTAAAAATACCCTACTTAACTTGGCTAGGGAGGAAAAACGTCTTAAAAACATATATCCTTCCTAAACTGTTATATTTGATGCAGACGTTGCCAATATTCCTACCTCAGCACTACCTAGCACAGCTCCGTAAGGTATTCTCCACATTTGTTTGGAACCACACTAAACCTAGACTCGCCTACAAAAGATTAATACTACCCAGACACAAAGGAGGGTTTGGACTGCCAGATATGAACGGCTATTATAGGGCAATACAAATAAGGTTACACTCAGAGTTAGGGTCAATAAACTAGGTTGCCAAATAGCAAGGAAAGTTTTAGGGCCGAGAGTACTAGCTATGCTGTGGGATTTCCGCACAAAACCCCAACATAGACTTGAGGCGCCTAGCTCATTAAAAGGTATTATAGACTCTTGGTACAAACTATCAGGATTTATACATCCCTCTCGCTACCGTTCACCTCTTACGCCTATCAGGCACTTACCTTACATATTTAATGCAGACTTCAAAGATGATCTGGGACTTTGAGCAGCATTAGGTGATATAGCAGTAGGAGATTCTTGGAAAACCGACTAGTACCCAACCCGCAAACTCTGAAAACACGGTTTAAGCATTTCCCATGGACCTTAACCCACTACTCCCAAATGAACAAGATCTGTACACAATATTTGACAAACACCCCAAGCGATTATCCCCCCACATGGTACGATGCAGTGTGGAATCAGCCTATAGGCAAAAAAGGAACTATCTCGCTATTATATAACAAAATATTAGACATGGATTTAGATGCCAGACCATTGTTTATTGAACAATGGGGGAAAGAGTTGGGTCACTCTTTAGACGATGAGAGTATAGGAAGAATATTTGCCCATTCCCATGGGTACTCGCGGTGTATAAAAATACAGGAAAACTCCTTTAAGCTTGTCACCAGATGGTACAAAACACCTGACAAATTACATGCTATTAGCCCTTCTTACTCTGCTGACTGCTGGAGGTGCGGAAAGGAGCAGGTACTATGTATCATATTTGGTGGTCATGCCCGCTAATTACCAAATATTGGGATATGATATCCAGGGAGGTACAAAAAATATGTACAATAACCTCCCCTATCACCCCACTAGTGGCGCTTCTCAACTTACCTGATTGTAATTACAAACTTACAAAACCTTCCTTATCTGCTCAACTTATTGCAGCAGCCAAACTGCTGATACCAAAATATTGGCTATCCAAAGAGATCCCGAGTCTTAAAGAGTGGGTTTATAAGGTCCAAGAAATATGCCAATTAGAAGAATTAACGAGCTGGGAGTCGTTGTCACATGACAAATATTTAATTACATGGGGTAAATGGTCTGAATGGTATAATAAATTCACTAACTAGTTGTTTCTGTATGTACTTTTTATATGTGCTTATTTATAGATAAATTTACATTCTATATTATCTAGTATGTCAGGAAGAATGGGGGGATACAAGTGTTTTATACCCACTGTTGCTATGTCTAGCCATGTATGCAACAATAGACCTCACAATATGTTAAGCCAGACAGAAAGCTGGCCACATGCTTGCCTATAACAAAATTGTATATGTACACTTGCATATAAAATTGACACCTACTCAATTGTGACCTATAATGAACTTGGAGTAGTTTATTGTTATTTGTTACTATTTGAAAACGAAATGACCTTTGCTAAAAGTATACTGTCAAAATGAAAATTAAGATTTGACAAAAAAAATTAAATAAATTCTGACACATGGCCCTCTGCATCTGACAACAAACTGATACTTCCTCTGTTACAGTATGCCACCATAGGACATACTTTGCAGTTGAGAAATGTTGGGTCTTGCTGCGAAACCACAGCAAAATCTGACTGCAGATTTGTTGTGGAGCTCACTCCGCACTTGTGCAGTGCACAGCATGCATTGGTATACTGTGAATTTAAAATCTGTACTGCAAGTCAATTTACACCATATTTTTTCCGCAGTGTGTGGAGGAGATTTGCCAAAATCCCATCCATTTAGCAGGTGTTGTAATACGTTGCAGATTTACCACACGCATATCTACAGTGGCAAATCCGCAGCATATCCATCCAATGTAATTTTCATGTCCATGGCGCACATTGACTTACAATGGTTTTAGTGCCAGATCATTTTCAATGGTGTATTTATTTTCGATACAACCGGATTTTTTCGCAACGGATGCAGCCGGTTGTATTATTACAACGGAAGCGTTCTGCTCTGGTTTTGAGATCCCATGCCGATGTCTCCAAACTGGACAGCAAAATCGCTGATGTTAAAGTCGCCTAGGTGTCAGGCCCAAGGTGCAGATTTCATACATCTGGTTTGGGCATGCCCTCTAATCCAGGATTTTTGGAGCAATGTTCTTTCTCAGCTCCGCAGATGCTCTTCATGTGAGGCGGAGATAGATATAACGATTGCGGTCTTAGGCACCTCCGTATATGATGAACAGGGACGGGAAAATCTGCTCTGGATAAAGTCACTTATGTTGGCCAGGGTAATAATTGCTAGGAACTGGGGCTCAAAAAAAACCTTGTTGATATCTGAATGGTACCACCTGGTTGATAAAGTGAGGAAATATGAAAAAATTGCTATTTATAATAAGAGTCAGAAAGCTAGATGGGATAGAACTTGGCTGACATGGTCGTAAGGTCTAATGCTGCAGCAGCTGTGCCCCCAGACAACGATAATGAGGGAGGGGGAGGGGGAAATGGAATAAATTGTGTTTTTTCTGTAGCACTCATATATCTAAAATGTGCATATTTTGTATTGTAATTTTGTAATATCATGTTTGTTAAATTTTTTGAAGGAAAAATAAAAATAAATTTAATATATCAAAGTCGCCTAAAGAGTTGCGGGGACTTCATGTGCATTATTAAAAGTATTGTCATTAAAATGGTAACATAACTAATGCTTTAAAACTATACAATGTACACAAAAATATTTTCTGAAAATGTGTGTGTGTGTGTGTGTGTGTGTGTATATATATATATATATATATATATATATATATATATATATATATACACAGTCGTGGCCAAAAGTTTAGAGAATTACATAAATATTGGAAATTGGAAAAGTTGCTGCTTAAGTTTTTATAATAACAATTTGCATATACTCCAGAATGTTATGAAGAGTGATCAGATGAATTTCATAGTCCTTCTTTGCCATGAAAATTAACTTAATCCCAAAAAAACCTTTCCACTGCATTTCATTGCTGTCATCAAAGGACCTGCTGAGATCATTTCAGTAATTGTCTTAACTCAGGTGAGAATGTTGACGAGCACAAGGCTGGAGATCATTATGTCAGGCTGATTGGGTTAAAATGGCAGACTTGACCTGTTAAAAGGAGGGTGATGCTTAACATCATTGTTCTTCCATTGTTAACCATGGTGACCTGCAAAGAAACGCGTGCAGCCATCATTGCGTTGCATAAAAATGGCTTCACAGGCAAGGATATTGTGGCTACTAAGATTGCACCTCAATCAACAATTTCTAGGATCATCAAGAACTTCAAGGAAAGAGGTTCAATTCTCGTTAAGAAGGCTTCAGGGCGTCCAAGAAAGTCCAGCAAGCGCCAGGATCATCTCCTAAAGAGGATTCAGCTGCGGGGTCGGAGTGCCATCAGTGCAGAGCTTGCTCAGGAATGGCAGCAGGCAGGTGTGAGCCCATCTGCACGCACAGTGAGGCGAAGACTTTTGGAAGATGGCCTGGTGTCAAGAAGGGCAGCAAAGAAGCCACTTCTCTCCAAAAAAAAATCAGGGACAGATTGATCTTCTGCAGAAAATATGGTGAATGGACTGCTGAGGACTGGGGCAAAGTCAGATTCTCTGATGAAGCCTCTTTCCGATTGTTTGGGGCATCAGGAAAAAGGCTTGTCCGGAGAAGAAAAGGTGAGCGCTACCATCAGTCCTGTGTCATGCCAACAGTAAAGCATCCTGAGAACATTCATGTGTGGGGTTGCTTCTCATCCAAGGGAGTAGGCTCACTTACAATTTTGCCCAAAAACACAGTCATGAATAAAGAATGGTACCAAAATACCCTCCAACAGCAACTTCTTCCAACAACAGTTTGGTGAAGAACAATGCATTTTCCAGCAAAATGGAGCACCGTGCCATAGGGCAAAAGTGATAACTAAGTGGCTCGGGGACCAAAACGTTGACATTTTGGGTCCATGGCCTGGAAACTCCCCAGATCTTAATCCCATTGAGAACTTGTGGTCAATCCTCAAGAGGTGGGTGGACAAAGAAAAACCCACTAATTCTGACAAACTCCAAGAAGTGATTATGAAAGACTGGGTGGCTATCAGTCAGGAATTGGCCCAGAAGTTGATTGAGAGCATGCCCAGTCGAATTGCAGAGGTCCTGAAAAAGAAGGGCCAACACTGCAAATACGGACTCTTTGCATAAATGTCATGTAATTGTCGATAAAAGCCTTTGAAGCGTATAAAGTGCGTGTAATTATATTTCACTACATCACAGAAACAACTGAAACAAAGATCTAAAAGCAGTTTAGCAGCAAACTTTGTGAAAACTAATATTTGTGTCATTCTCAAAACTTTTGGCCACGACTGTACACTTATGTTTTTTGCGCTGTGGAGGTCACTGTTAAGGGGGCATGAAACGGTGGAGGCCACAGTTAGGGTCAATTCACACGTCCGCAAGTGTTTTGCTGTCCACAAATTGCGGATCCACAAAACACTGACACCGGCCATATGCGTTCCGCATTTTGTGGACTGCACATGGCACGCATTTTAAATAGAAATGCCTTTTCTTGTCCGTGTCTGCGGAAAAGAATAGGACATGTTCTATTTTTTTGCGGAACGGAAGTGCGGATGCGGATTGGAAGTGCAGATGCGGACAGCACACGGTTTTGCAGCCCCATTGAAAATGAATGGATCCGGATCCGTCCTGCAATGTTGCGGAACGGATTCGGACCCATTTTGCGGACATGTAAATGGACCCTTAAGGGGACTGTCCACTATGGAGGTCAGTGTTAAGGGGCAGCGTGCTTTAGAGGTCACTGTTAAGGGGGTGAGGTGTTGTGGAGGTCACATTTTAAGGGAACGGAGCTCTGTGGAGTACACTGTTAGAGGGGCGGCTTATTGTGGAAATCACCGTTAATGAGACGGGGGACTGTGGAGGTCACTAAAAAAGGTGTGGTTGCTGTGGAGGTCCCTGTTAAAGAGGAGGGCGCTGTGGATGTTACTGTTAAGGTGACAGGCTACTGTGGAGGTCACTGTTAAAGGAGCGGGCACCGTGGAGGTCACTGTTAAGGTAGAATGGCACTGTGACAGTCACTGTTAAAGGGGCAGTCGCTGTGGAGGTCTCTGTTAAGGGGGCCGGGAATGGTGGAGGTCAGTTAAGGGGACTGTAACCTATGGTCAGTGTTAAAGGATGGGTGCTGTAGAGGTCACTGTTAAGGGACGGGCCCCTGTTGAGGTCACTGTCAAGGGGGTGGGGTGCTATGGAACTTACTGTTGCAAGGGCAGTCTGCTGTGAAGGTTAAAGTTAAGGGCGTGGACTGCTGTGGAGGTCCCATAAGGGGTACTGTAGCTATCACTGTTTATAGTGGATACTGTCAATATATTTTAACGACACACACAAACATTAACTGAAATAGAAGAAACATACCCATGCGAAGCCAAGTCCTTCTGCTACAGTAGTTCTTTATATAAGTCAGTTTCTGTGCATGTCCTCCGTCCATCTGTTACACTGTGTACCCATGTCTAGCACAATAATATTTCCCAGATTCTTCAGGTTTCACTCCAGTGAGTTTAAGATAAACTTCTCCTTTATTTGTGTCTCTTGTTAGAGTTAGACGTCCCTGAAGAGACTGGGCATAAACCTTGCCATCATTATACCATATTACCCCCAACCAGTCCAGTCCTTTTCCTTCAGGTTGTCGGATCCAGTGTACACCATGCATGTTAGTGCTGTCAGTGAGGGAGGCCCCGGTCACTTTACAGGTCATGTCCAGAGTCTCTGAAGGCTTCACAGTCCCAGGACCAGACTCCACCATAGAGATTTGTGCAGTGACACCTATACATAAACAGAAATCTATAATAATTACAATTATTACTAGAAGTTGAGTGGAATTGACTTTGGCAGGAAATCAGACTCACATTTTAGGATTAATATAACACAGAATAACCAAAGGAGACTCTTCATGTTTGGTCAGAGGAGATAGAACAAGTCACTTCCAGGTCTGGTGTACAGTTCCTGATTAGTGGTTGCTTCAACCTCTCTATTTAAACAGGAACTTATTAAAATATATTTACATACACCCTGCTGGAGAGACCCGACCCTTATTACCGGGAGACCTACACTGACATATAACAGATGGTGCTGAGGTACTGTACACCAAGCTCTCATTTAAATGTTACAGTACATACAGGATTTTCAGTCTTTGTCCTGAACTGCCAAACCAGGATGACAGAATAAGGCCCCATTCGCATGAACGTATGGCCTCCGTGCCCATGTTGTCCTATCTTTTGCAGAACAGAGCCATGGATAGGAAACCCACGTAAACACTTGGAATCCCTTTCGTGGGCTTCCGCATCTATGCCTCCACACTGCAAAAGATAGGACACATCCTATCTTTTGCTTTATCTTGCGAATCTAGCGGCTATGCTTGGTATTGGAGCTCAGGCTCATTCATTTGAGCTGTACCCAGGACATGTGATTACTAAACATGATATCACTGGTCTAGTAAGATGTCGCAATGCTCAGAGTGCCACAGACTCATAGTTACATAGTTAATACGGTTGAAAAAAATACATAAGTTCATCAAGTTCAACCAAGCGATAGGTGGGGATGCGAATCCCAGAAGAAAATGAGACTCAAATTTGTACACGTTTTCATAAGCATTAATGTTGTTTACTTTTAACATTTCGTCTAAACCCTTTTTTTGAAACTGTCCACTGTTCCTTCTGTGACCACGTCCTAAGGAAGTCTATTCCACAGATTCACAGTTCTTACAGTAAATAAGTTTTTACGCTGCTGGAGACTGAACTTTTTCTTCTCCAGTTGGAGGCAGTGCCCCCTTGTCCTTTGTGTCTTTTGAGGGCATTTTACATGGAACAGTTTTTCTCCATATTTTTTGTGTGGCCTATTAATATATTTGTATAGGTTAATCATGTCCCCCCCTTAGACGTCTCTTCTCAAGACTAAATAAATTCAATTCTTTTAATTTTACTTCATAACTAAGACCCTAAATGCCCTTTATCACTTTAGTCGCTCTGCTCTGTACTTTTTCCAGCTACAGAGCATCCTTTCCATGGACTGGTGCCCAGAACTGAGCTGCATATTCCAGATGAGGCCATGCCAACGCTTTGTAAAGTGGTAGTATTACAGCCCTGCAAGTCCATGACTCCTTTAATGCATGACAATATCATGGTGGCCTTAGAAGCAGCTGATTGACATTGTATACTGTTCTTTAATCTACCATCTACAAGGACACCCACATTCTTCTCTACAAGTGACTCCCCCAGTGTTACATCCCCTAGGACATAAGAAGCACAACCATTATTACTACTAAGATTCATAACTTTACATTTATCCACATTGAACCTCATTTGGCAAGTTGATGCCCAATCACTCAGAGTGTTAAAGTCGCCTTGTAGTTTATGGGCATCTTTCATAGACCGTATAGTTCTACATAGCTTAGTGTCATCTGCAAAAATAGAAATATTAATCCCGTCCTCAATATCATTAATAAATAAATTAAATAATAGAGGACCCAGCACTGAACCTTGGAGTACACCACTTTATAACCCGGGACCATTCTGAATAGGAATCATTGACCACAACTCTCTGGACACGGTCCTTCAGCCAGTTTTCAATCGAATTACAGACTATACTTTCCAAGCATATAGACCTTACTTTACCTATTAAACGTCCATGAGGGACAGTATCAAAAGCCAATGCAAAATCCAGAAATACTACATCCACAGCCGCCCCTCTGTCCAGGCTACTACTCACCTCCTCATAAAAACAAATCAGGTCTGACAACTTCTGTCCAACAACCTAAACCTACGTTGGTTATCACTTATAATATTATATACAGTCACATACTCCTGTGTATAGTCCCTTAAGAGTCCTTCAAACTAACAGTTTTTTTAATATGGGCACCACATTTGCCAATCACTTGGCACTGTACCAGTACCTAGAGAATCTTTAAAAATTATAAACAGGGGGGGGGGGGGGGTGTCACGGACGGTGTACAGGAAACAAGGCAAAGCAACATGCATAAATGACTCGCTGGATCCAACAGCTAAGGAACCAAAGGGAGACCCCTGCAGAAGACCTGGCCCTTTCCCTGGCTGCTCAGCCTATGCAAAGATCCGAATGGTGGAGGTTTGCATATCCACGTACCTTGACTATATAACCCCTGAGCACCCTACAATAGTGAGGGGACACGACCACCGGCCCCCTACACAAGACACGGAGGGAGTCAGGGTCACCTGGGATCCAGCAAACAGAAAATAACAGATAAATGTTCAACACTTAACTTTGTAGCAGAAAGGAGAACAAGATCAGCATGCACACACACTCCAGGAAGTAGTATAAGCCGCCCAGAAAAGCATTCTGGGGAGGAATTTAAAGGGAAGCAATTAGTCCAACACAGGACAGCTGAGAGAGGCTAATGAGATGAGGAACTGAATACCACAACAAAGAAACTCAAGGAGGAGGTTCTGAAAGGCCTCTGTCAGAGCTTCTCAGCTGTCTGGTTGTGACAGTACCCCTCCCTCTACGAGTGGACTCCGGACACTCAGAACCCACCTTCTCAGGATGGGACCTATGGAAAGCCCTGATGAGACGAGAGGCCTTAATGTCCGTCACTGGGACCCACATCCTCTCCTCAGGACCATACCCCTCCCAATGAACAAGGTACTGAAGAGAACCGCGGACAAGACGAGAATCCACAATCCTAGAGACCTGAAATTCAAGATTCCCATCAACCATAATCGGAGGAGGAGGCAAAGGCGAGGGTACAATGGGTTGAACATAAGGTTTCAATAAGGACTTATGAAAAACAATATGGATCTTCCAAGTCTGAGGAAGATCAAGATGGTATGCAACAGGATTGATGACAGACAGGATTTTGTAAGGCCCAATAAACCTAGGACCCAACTTCCAGGAGGGAACCTTCAATTTGATATTCTTGGTAGACAACCATACCAGATCACCAACATTCAGGTCCGGACCAAGCACACGTCTCTTATCTGCCACACGCTTATATCTCTCACTCATGCTCTTTAGATTATCCTGAATCTTTTGCCAAATAGATGACAAAGACGAGGAGAATCTGTCCTCATCAGGTAAACCAGAAGACCCCTCTCCCGAGAAAGTCCCAAACTGCGGATGAAACCCATATGCACCAAAAAATGGTGACTTATCAGAGGACTCCTGACGACGGTTATTTAAAGCAAACTCAGCAAGGGACAAAAAAGAACACCAATCGTCTTGATTCTCCGCCACAAAACAGCGCAGATATGTCTCCAGATTCTGATTCACGCGCTCTGTCTGGCCATTCGACTGCGAGTGGAAAGCAGAAGAAAATGACAACCGAACCCCCAAGCGAGAACAGAAAGCCTTCCAGAATCTGGAAACAAACTGCGTGCCCCTATCAGAGACTATGTCTGAAGGAATACTGTGCAATTTGACAATGTGATCAATAAATGCCTGCGCCAGCGTCTTAGCATTGGGCAAACCAGGAAAAGGGATGAAATGCACCATTTTGCTAAAACGGTCCACCACCACCAGAATCACAGTCTTCCCCGAGGAACGAGGCAGGTCCGTTATGAAGTCCATGGACAGATGTGTCCAAGGACGGGAAGGAATGGGTAAGGGAAGGAGAGGACCTGATGTCACGGAATGTGTACAGGTAACAAGGCAAAACAACATGCATAAATGACTCGCTGGATCCAACAGCTAAGGAACAAAAGGGAGACCCCTGTAGAAGACCTGGCACTTTCCCTGGCTGCTCAGCCTATGCATAGATCCGAATGGTGGAGGTATGCATATCCACGTACCTTGACTATATAACCCCTGAGCACCCTACAATAGTGAGGGGACACGACCACCGGCTCCCTACACCAGACACGGAGGGAGTCAGGGTCACCTGGGATCCAGCAAACAGAAAATAACAGATAACAGTTTAACACTTAACTTTGTAGAGGAGAGGAGAACCAGATGGGCATGCACACATACTCCAGGAAGAAATATAAGCCGCCCAGAAAAGCCTTCTGGGGAAGAATTTAAAGGGAAGCAATTAGTCCAACACATGACAGCTGAGAGAGACTAACGAGAGGAGGAGCTGAATACCACAACACAGAAACTCAAGGGGGAGGTTCTGAAAGGCCTCTGTCAGAGCTTCTCAGCTGTCTGGTTGTGACAGTACCCCTCCCTCTACGAGTGGACTCTGGACACTCAGAACCCACCTTCTCAGGATGGGACCTATGGAAAGCCCTGATGAGACGAGAGGCTTTAATGTCCGTCACTGGGACCCACATCCTCTCCTCAGGACCATACCCCTCCCACTGAACAAGGTACTGAAGAGAACCGCGAACAAGACGAGAATCCACAATCCCAGAGACCTGAAATTCAAGATTCCCATCAACCATAATCGGAGGAGGAGGCAAAGGCGAGGGTACAATGGGTTGAACATAAGGTTTCAATAAGGACTTATGAAAAACATTATGGATCTTCCAAGTCTGAGGAAGATCAAGACGGTATGCAACAGGATTGATGACAGACAGGATTTTGTAAGGCCCAATAAACCTAGGACCCAACTTCCAGGAGGGAACCTTCAATTTGATATTCTTGGTAGACAACCACACCAGATCACCAACATTCAGGTCCGGACCAAGCACACGTCTCTTATCAGCCACACGCTTATATCTCTCACTCATGCTCTTTAGATTATCTTGAATCTTTTGCCAAATAGATGACAAAGACGAGGAGAATCTGTCCTCATCAGGTAAACCAGAAGACCCCTCTCCCGAGAAAGTCCCAAACTGTGGATGAAACCCATATGCACCAAAAAATGGTGACTTATCAGAGGACTCCTGACGACGGTTATTTAAAGCAAACTCAGCAAGGGACAAAAAAGAACACCAATCCTCTTGATTCTCCGCCACAAAACAACGCAGATATGTCTCCAGATTCTGATTGACGCGCTCTGTCTGGCCATTCGACTGCGGGTGGAAAGCAGAAGAGAATGACAACCGAACCCCCAAGCGAGAACAGAAAGCCTTCCAGAATCTGGAAACAAACTGCGTGCCCCTATCAGAGACTATGTCTGAAGGAATACCGTGCAATTTGACAATGTGATCAATAAATGCCTGCGCCAGCGTCTTAGCATTGGGCAAACCAGGAAAAGGGATGAAATGCACCATTTTGCTAAAACGGTCCACCACCACCAGAATCACAGTCTTCCCCGAGGAACGAGGCAGGTCCGTTATGAAGTCCATGGACAGATGTGTCCAAGGACGGGAAGGAATGGGTAAGGGAAGGAGAGGACCTGATGGCCGTGAATGAGGGACTTTGGCACGAGCGCAAGTCTCGCAGGCTGCCACAAAACCCTCAACCGACTTACGAAGCGCAGGCCACCAGAATCTCCGAGCGATGAGATCCAGTGTGGCTCTTACCCCCGGGTGCCCAGCAAGGACCGTATCGTGGTGTTCTTTAAAAATCTTGTGTCTTAAAGCGAGAGGCACAAACAACCTCCCAGGAGGACAAAGATCAGGAGCCTCTGACTGGGCTGCCTGCACCTCTGCCTCCAATTCAGGAAAAAGAGCAGAGACCACCACACCTTCAGCCAAAATGGGACCCGGGTCTTCAAAATTCCCGCCTCCCGGAAAACAACGTGACAGGGCATCTGCCTTCACATTCTTAACTCCAGGGCGGAACGTGACAACAAAATTAAACCTAGAAAAGAACAACGACCATCTGGCCTGTCTCGGGTTCAGACGCTTGGCTGACTCCAAGTAGGCCAGATTTTTATGGTCAGTAAATACGGTAATAGGGTGTCTGGCTCCCTCTAGCCAATGGCGCCATTCCTCAAAAGCCAACTTGATGGCCAACAATTCCCTATCTCCCACATCGTAATTTCTCTCTGCGGAGGAGAGTTTTCTTGAGAAAAAGGCACACGGTCGCCAATTGGCAGGAGAGGAACCCTGAGACAAGACCGCCCCCACACCCACCTCAGAAGCATCAACCTCAACTATGAAGGGTAACGAAACATCAGGTTGCACCAAGATGGGAGCGGAAGCAAAACTCTCCTTGATATCAGAAAAAGCCTTACGCGCCTCTACTGACCAAGAAGAAAAATCTACCCCCTTTCTGGTCATATCAGTGAGTGGTTTAACAATAGAAGAATAATTCAAAATGAACTTCCTGTAATAATTGGCAAAGCCCAAAAAACGCATCAGCGCCTTCTGATTCTCAGGAAGCTCCCACTCAAGCACAGCGCGGACCTTCTCGGGGTCCATGCGAAAACCAGAAGCGGAGAGAAGAAACCCCAGAAATTGAATTTCTGGAACCGCAAACACACATTTTTCCAGTTTCGCATATAATTTATTCTCCCGCAGAATGAGCAAGACCTGACGTAAATGTTCCTTATGAGTTTTGAAATCGGGAGAAAAAATCAAAATGTCATCCAAATACACCAATACAAATTTTCCCATCAAATGATAAAAAATGCTGTTCACGAAATGCTGAAAAACGGCTGGGGCATTCATCAAACCAAAAGGCATAACCAAGTTTTCAAAATGGCCCTCAGGGGTATTGAAGGCCGTCTTCCATTCGTCCCCTTCTCTGACCCTGACCAGGTTGTATGCCCCTCTTAAATCTAATTTGGAAAAGACTTTAGCCCCAACAACCTGGTTAAATAAGTCCGGGATCAGAGGAAGCGGATATGGGTCACGAATAGTGATACTGTTCAGCTCCCTGAAATCCAGACAAGGTCTTAAAGAACCATCTTTTTTCTTAACAAAGAAAAAACCAGCGGCAACAGGTGACTTCGAGGGTCGTATGTGTCCCTTTCTCAGACTCTCAGAGATATAAGCACGCATAGCGATCCTCTCAGGTTGGGAAAGATTGTATAAACGAGATTTAGGCAGCTTGGCGTCTGGGATGAGATTAATAGGGCAATCGTACTCCCTGTGCGGGGGCAAATCCTGAACTCCACTCTCAGAGAAGACATCCGAAAATTCAGAGAGAAAAGATGGTACAGTCTTAGTAGCAACCTCAGAAACAGATGTCATGAGGCAATTCTCTCTGCAAAAGTCACTCCAACCATTTATTTGCTTCGCTTGCCAATCAATGGTGGGGTTATGCTTAGTGAGCCAGGGCAGCCCCAACACCAGAGGGGTGGGCAAACCGCTAAGGACGAAACATGACACATCCTCAACATGAGCATCACTCACAATTAAACGGATATTGTGAACTATGCCCTTTAATGATTTCTGAGAAAGTGGAGCGGAATCGATAGCAAAAACAGGAATATCCTTTCTCAAAGCGCACACCTGGAAACCATGAGTTATCGCAAATTGATTATCAATGAGATTGACCGCTGCTCCACTATCCACAAAAATCTCACAAAAAATGTTCTTGCTCTCTAGCGCCACCCTAGCCGGCAGGACAAAACGGGAACTACAAGCAAACGGAAAACCTTCAATTTCCGCCTCAACCCTGCCAATAGTAACAGACGGAACATTTTTCAAAGATTTTTTCCTCTTTGTTTCTTTATTATACCCAGAGAACTGCCTGAATCTCCTAGAGGGACAAATATTTGCCAAATGATTAATACCTCCACAACAAAAACAAACCGTCCCATGCGGGCTGAATCTTCTATTGTCAGAAGCAATCAACCCCAGCTGCATGGGCTCCTGCTCAGAAGGGGCTGACAGCGACTGAGACCCCTGCGCACAGAATGGGACCGCTGCACAGTCCTGGGACCGAGTATGACAGGAAGGAGAGATCTCTCCTCTCTCTCTAAGACGCCTGTCAATACGAACGGCCTGAGACATAGCAGAGTCCAAAGAAATAGGCCTTTCATGAAAGGCAAATGCATCTTTCAATCCCTCTGAAAGACCATGGCAAAATTGACTTCGGAGTGCAGCATCATTCCAACCAGTATCAGCTGCCCATCTCCGAAATTCTGAGCAGTATATTTCTGCGGATTGTTTACCCTGGCATAAGAGACGTAGTCTAGACTCCGCCAGAGCAATACGATCCGGATCATCATATATCTGACCCAGGGCTAAAAAGAATTCATCCACTGAACGGAGAGGCCGTGCCCCCTCCGGCAGCGAAAAGGCCCAGGACTGAGCGTTACCTCTGAGCAGCGATATAATGATCCCCACCCTCCGTTCCTCATCTCCAGAGGGAAGGGGAAGAAGGCGAAAATGGAGTTTGCAAGCCTCTCTAAAACGCACAAAATTCTCACTACCCCCGGAGAACGTATCCGGGAGCGAGATCTTAGGCTCAGAACAAGCTCCATGAACGCAAGCTGAACCGGTCACTTGAAGCTGAGAAAAAGTCTTACGGAGGTCAGCTACCTCCAATGAAAGACCCTGGAAGCGTTCAGCCAAAAGTGAAACCGGATCCATGCTTAAGACGGTTTAGGCGGCTTATAATGTCACGGAATGTGTACAGGTAACAAGTCAAAACAACATGCATAAATGACTCGCTGGATCCAATAAATGTGATCAATAAATGCCTGCGCCAGCGTCTTAGCATTGGGCAAACCAGGAAAAGGGATGAAATGCACCATTTTGCTAAAACGGTCCACCACCACCAGAATCACAGTCTTCCCCGAGGAACGAGGCAGGTCCGTTATGAAGTCCAGGACGGGAAGGAATGGGTAAGGGAAGGAGAGGACCTGATGGCCGTGAATGAGGGACTTTGGCACGAGCGCAAGTCTCGCAGGCTGCCACAAAACCCTCAACCGACTTACGAAGCCCAGGCCACCAAAATCTCCGAGCGATGAGATCCAGTGTGGCTCTTACCCCCGGGTGCCCAGCAAGGACCGTATTGTGGTGTTCTTTAAAAATCTTGTGTCTTAAAGCGAGAGGCACAAACAACCTCCCAGGAGGACAAAGACCAGGAGCCTCTGACTGGGCTGCCTGCACCTCTGCCTCCAATTCAGGAAAAAGAGCAGAGACCACCACACCTTCAGCCAAAATGGGACCCGGGTCTTCAAAATTCCCGCCTCCCGGAAAACAACGTGACAGGGCATCTGCCTTCACATTCTTAACTCCAGGGCGGAACGTGACAACAAAATTAAACCTAGAAAAGAACAAAGACCCTCTGTCCAGGCTACTACTCACCTCCTCATAAAAACAGATCAGGTTAGTCTGACAACTTCTGTCCAACAACCTAAACCTACGTTGGTTATCACTTATAATATTATATACAGTCACATACTCCTGTGTATAGTCCCTTAAGAGTCCTTCAAACTAACAGTTTTTTTAATATGGGCACCACATTTGCCTTGCGCCAATCACTTGGCACTGTACCAGTACCTAGAGAATCTTTAAAAATTATAAACAGGGGGGGGGGGGGGGTGTCACGGACGGTGTACAGGAAACAAGGCAAAGCAACATGCATAAATGACTCGCTGGATCCAACAGCTAAGGAACCAAAGGGAGACCCCTGCAGAAGACCTGGCACTTTCCCTGGCTGCTCAGCCTATGCAAAGATCCGAATGGTGGAGGTTTGCATATCCACGTACCTTGACTATATAACCCCTGAGCACCCTACAATAGTGAGGGGACACGACCACCGGCCCCCTACACAAGACACGGAGGGAGTCAGGGTCACCTGGGATCCAGCAAACAGAAAATAACAGATAAATGTTCAACACTTAACTTTGTAGCAGAAAGGAGAACAAAGTCAGCATGCACACACACTCCAGGAAGTAGTATAAGCCGCCCAGAAAAGCATTCTGGGGAGGAATTTAAAGGGAAGCAATTAGTCCAACACATGACAGCTGAGAGAGGCTAACGAGAGGAGGAACTGAATACCACAACACAGAAACTCAAGGAGGAGGTTCTGAAAGGCCTCTGTCAGAGCTTCTCAGCTGTCTGGTTGTGACAGGGGGCGTGGCTAGCGGCGCATGGAGACGGACGGCTAAGGCCTCTTTCACACTTGCGTTGTCCGGATCCGGCGTGTACTCCACTTGCCGGAATTACACGCCGGATCCGGAAAAACGCAAGTGTACTGAAAGCATTTGAAGACGGATCCGTCTTCAAAATGCTTTCAGTGTTACTATGGCACCCAGGACGCTATTAAAGTCCTGGTTGCCATAGTAGGAGCGGGGAGCGGGGGAGCAGTATACTTACAGTCCGTGCGGCTCCCGGGGCGCTCCAGAATGACGTCAGAGCGCCCCATGCGCATGGATCATGTGATCCATGCGATCACGTCATCCATGCGCGTGGGGTGCCCTGACGTCACTCTGGAGCGCCCCGGGAGCCGCACGGATGGTAAGTATGCTGCTCCCCGCTCCCCACTACACTTTACCATGGCTGCCAGGACTTTAGCGTCCCAGCAGCCATGGTAACCATTGAGAAAAAGCTAAACGTCGCATCCGGCAATGCGCCGAAACGACGTTTAGCTTAAGGCCGGATCCGGATCAATGCCTTTCAATGGGCATTCATTCCGGATCCGGCCTTGCGGCAAGTGTTCCGGATTTTTGGCCGGAGCAAAAAGCGCAGCATGCTGCGCTATTTGCTGCGGCCAAAAAACGTTCCGCTCCGGAACGGAAGACATCCTGATGCATCCTGAAGGACGGACTGTCCATTCAGAATGCATTAGGATAATCCTGATCAGTATTCTTCCGGCATAGAGCCCCGACGACGGAACTCTATGCCGGAAGAAAAAAACGCAGATGTGAAAGAGCCCTAAGTCCTGAGCTCCTGAGCCATCGGCACAAATCCAGCATAAAACAGCCCTGCAAGTTTATACATCTGCCTGCTGTGATCACCGGAGGATTGCCCTAGCACCCTGCAACGAGTGGTGGAAGTTTCAGCAATGCCGAGGGGTAAGAGACGCCACAGTCCGGCAAAACTCACCAGCTTCTTCCCTGCTGTGAATGCGCTCCAAGATGGCGATTCTCGCGCTTCAGCAGCTGCAGTCAGATCGGCACCTTCTCCCTCCTCAGCGCAGCCTGTGTCTCCTCAGACCTCAGGGAGATCTCCGTCCTCCTCCTCTGCCTCAATATCCCCTGCACAGGTCACATACTCTCCCCAGCATGACCTTTCTGTGCAGCAGGACCCTCCAGCACGTCAGGCACACAGTGCCTCACATAAAACAGTTAAACAGCTCACCTCTGCTGCTTTGCTTGAAATTGCAGAAGGAGAAACAGATCCTGCTCCAATCACTGAAGCAGTGTTAAAGGGGATGAAAGTGCTCATGGCTGATTTACAAAAGTCCTTGAAACAGGACCTCAGGGACGCTATTACCCAAATTCAGCATGATATTTCAGCTTTGGGGGCTAGAACCGCACATGTGGAATCTAAAATGGCGGAATTGACTTCTGCGCACAATGAGATTGTGGACACTACTAATTCGCACGAAGAAGAAATAGCAGCGTTGAAACTTAAAATCGCGGACATGGAGGACCGCTCTCGCAGGAACAATCTACGTTTCCGCGGAGTTCCAGAGACTGTGAAAGGCGATGATCTTGCAGCTTTCCTGAAAGAATTCTTCGTATGCCTGTTACCTCAGGCTCCAGTCGCAGATTTGCTCATCGATAGAGCGCACAGGCTACCTAAGCCCAAATCCTTACCTTCCTCTGCACCGCGCAACACTATTGCGCGCATTCACTTCTTCCATGCTAAAGAACAGATCCTGTTCTGCCGGAGAAATTTCGGGACATCTCTATTTTCGCCGATTTATCAGCGGCCACCTTGGCGAGGCGCAGAGAATTTGCCTCCAGCACTGCTTTACTGCGCAAGCATGGAATCCCTTACAGATGGGGGTTCCCCGTTAAGCTGCTTATTACCTACAGCGGCTCAATGCAATTGGCCTCCACTCCTGCGTCTGCACTGACTCTGTGTCAAGAATGGGGCCTATCCGACCCTGAATCCCATGGCGACCGTCATCCACATTCGCCGAACTCACGCGTTGAGGAGGAATGGATTACCGTGGAACGCCGCAAGCGAAAAACTGTGTGAATATTGGTTGGGTGAGAAACCTCGCCCTCATCTATCATTCACTTTGTGCCTGTTTTTTCTCTCCCTTTACCTCCCACTAATTTTCCTTGCAGGGTGCTACTTCGGCTGACTAAGGCCGATCCTAGCTCGTGAATATGACCAGTATTCTTGTATACTGCCCCTATGTTGCAAATACCCTTCTTACATATATTATACCTATTTCTTTGTATCCGAGCGGTCACCACCGCCGTATACTCTCTTGGTTATGTTATTGTTTTGACTTATTTATCTGTTTATAGCGCCACATTTACATCTTCTCAGGTATACTCCGCCTCTCCTATGATGACTCTTGTGCATATACGATATGGGATTTTCTCGCATAAGATACTACGGCTAAACACATCCTCGACAGTTTCTCACCATGGTATTTAAGATTGTCTCACTTAATGCTAAAGGGTTAAACTCTCCCTTCAAACGGTCTTTACTATGGAAAGAAACTAAGCACCTTCAAGCTGGCATACTCTGTGTACAGGAAACACACTTATTACCTGTTGATGTTCCTAGATTAAGGCACAAAAAATTTCCCCATATATTCTCAGCTCCAGCAGTTGGGAGGAAAAAAAGGGGGGTATCCATTGCGTTCAAAGATTCGATTGCACTTCAAGTAGAAAAGGTTGAGACTGATAACAGTGGGAGATTTGTCATTGTGATAGGCCTTATTAACAATGTTCAATATACAATTGTCTCTTTATATGCGCCTAATCAACGCCCTTCTGCCTTTTGTACCTCTCTTCTGCGTAAAGTGTCCAAAATTCAGAAGGGACGTCTCATTGTGTTGGGGGACCTTAATACGGTGATGTGGCCTTCTATGGACTCTACCTCCTCAACTGGAGCTAGGGAACCATCGGCAATGGCTAAACTTACACAATCACATGATCTGTATGATGCCTGGCGGATCCAACACCCCACTGAGCGTGATTTCACCTTTTTTTCTGCTGCCCATAAAGTGTACACTAGGATCGACTACTTTTTGGTCAACAGGCAATTACTGCCCTGCGTAGTCTCCTCAAATGTCTATACCATTACTTGGTCAGATCATGCGCCCATTGCAATTGAAATAGCAGAACAGTACACTTCTGCACATCACTCCATATGGAGGCTTAATAATTTTATCCTGCAGAGTCCGCGTTACTCAAAACAAACCATTGAGTGTTTGCACAATTATTTTAGGGAAAACGATACTGGTGAAATCTCTGAAGGTATTCTGTGGTGTGCTATGAAAGCGACTCTCAGAGGTCATTTTATTAAGCAATCTTCCTATGATAAAAAATGCAGAACTCAGTTGTCACTCCAATTACAATCTAGGCTAGCTGAACTGCACCGCTTAAATAAGTCTTCCTACTTGCCTCATAGAGCAGTAGAAATTACGTTAATTCAATCCCGTCTGCATGAACTAAATTCTTATCAGTACGACTTGATGCTAAGGAAGCTTAAGCTTCAACATTACTGGCAGGGTAATAAAGGAGGGGCATTACTTGCTAAACAATTGAAGTCGTGCAGTGCCAAAAACAGAATCTCTTACTTATCCTGCTCTGATGGGTCTAGGGTGTTTGATCCGCAGGGCATTGCTGATGAGTTTGCTAAGTACTATGCATCATTGTACAACCTTTCAACTGACACGTCCACGCCTCAACCTTCTTTGCCCTCTATACAAACATTTCTAGACCATCTAAATTTACCCTCATTGACAGACAGTCAAAAGCTAGACACATCCTCTGTTTTTTCTCTGGAGGAAATCTCTGTAGCAATTAAAACCCTGAAAACTGGCAAGTCACCTGGGCCGGATGGTCTCACCAATGAATTTTATAAGGCTCATAGAGACCTACTAGTTCCTTACCTAACAAGGCTATTTAATGATGCTGCATCCTCAGGCTCTCTACCTGAAGAAATGCTAAACGCATTGATAGTCACCCTGACGAAGCCTGGGAAATCCCCAGATGTTCCCTCTAACTTTAGGCCAATATTACTTCTTAACGTGGACCTAAAAATCTACGCTAAGGTGATCGCGACCCGCTTGACAAATATTCTCCCAACATTAATTAACGCTGATCAAGTCGGGTTTGTCAAGGACCGACAGACAGTGGATGGCATCCGCAGGTTTTTGAATATTATGTCGGTGGTGGCTGAACGTCGGGCGCCTTCTCTGCTCCTATCATTGGATGCCGAGAAGGCGTTCGACCGGATCCACTGGGGCTACCTTGAAGCGGTACTGGGCAAATTTGGTTTTCCACCAAGGCTTCTATCCTCCATCTTAGTATTATATTCCAAACCCTCGGCCAGAGTATATTCCTCGGGAGCCCTCTCCTCGCCCTTTGGGATCACTAATGGCACAAGACAGGGGTGCCCCCTTTCTCCCCTCCTATTTGCACTAATGATGGAACCTCTAGCTCACCAAATCAGGTTATCCCCGAACATTAAAGGTATTACTATTGGTGAAATAGAACACAAAATAGGCCTTTTCGTGGACGATGTCATTATTTCAGTTAAAGACCCCTTAACCTCTTTAACCTCTTTCCGTCCGCCCATAGGATATAAACGTCCTATGGGTGGATCTCTATTTCTGAATGGACGTTTTAAAACGTCCGTTCAGAAACTGCAGCTGCACGCTGCTGATCGGGTTGCCCGCTGTCAGTGACAGCAGGGCAACCCAGAGAGAAGGCAGGGACAGTGCCTAGGTGTCCCTGCCTTCTGGATCGCTGCATACACAGCGCTCACCGAGCGCTGTGTATGCAGAGCAGGAAGCGCTATGCGCTTCCTGTTCCGGCCCGCCGGGACCGGAGAGTGCAGGAGCTGTGTGAGGTCTTTCACAGACCTCGATAAGCCCTGCATTGAGGCTGTACAGCGCTGTATTGCGCTGTACAGCCTCTCTGGGGGGTGTATTTCTTCTGTAACTGGGGCTACTATGTGAGCCCCAGTTACAGGAGAAATAAACAGTGAAAAAAAAAGAAAAAGTGAAGTAAATGTCCCCCAGAGGTCTTGTATGACCTTATGGGGGACGAAAAGTGTAAGATAAAAAAAATAAAATAAAGGGTTGAAAAAATAAAATAAAAAAAAGTTTCACATGTAAAAAAAAAAAAAGGCCCCAAGTAAGGAATAAAAAAAAATGTTAAAAATAGAAAAAATTAAATAAAATAGACATATTTGGTATTGCCGCATCCGTAAAAACCAGCTCTATAAAAATATCACATGACCTAACCCCTCGGGTGAACACCGTAAAAAAAGAAAAAAAAAACTGTGTCAAAACAAGCAATTTTTGTCACCTTACATCACAAAAGGTGCAACACCAAGTGATCAAAAACGCGTATGTCCCACAAAATGGTACCAATAAAACCGTCACCTCATCCCGCAAAAAAATGAGCCCCTACATAAGAAAATCTCTTAAAAAATAAAAAAACTATAGCTCTTAGAACATGGAGACACTAAAACATCATTTTTTTGGTTTCAAAAATGCTATTATTGTGTTAAAGTGAAACAAAAAAAAAAAAAGTATACATATTAGGTATTAATATTTACAAGTGATCCTCTGGACCCAGGAGGTCAAAAGTACGGTTTCAATAGTCAAGGACTATAATTCCTGTTTCTGGCCTTTTCTCTAGTTTTTTTATTATTAAAATCTAACTTTTATTTTTCTTTTAATAAACAATATAGCCACAAAAACATATAAGTTTAAAACTCGATATGAAGGGCAACTGCTAGGGGGCTATAGGCTTAAAACCCACTGCTTGTCTATGGGTGAACTAAGAGTCTTAGTTATCTCTTGCAAGGGATTGCGAGGTGCGTGTCTGTAATGTCAGCCGACATCAGACACCTTGCAGCTATCGCTTTTGGGATTAATACCCTACCTAAAGTGCTTTATTAAACCGAGTGCGATATTTTTATCTAGCACTCACAGCGGCTCCTACCGCCCACACTTATACCTATTAGCTGACCCTATAGTATACGTATCTATGCGGCGTCTGCAGATCGCCGTTCAGTAATTATTCTTTTGCCCTGTCATAATCATTTAAAAGCTATTGGTGCAGCCCCCCCGACATGTTTCACCGCGAGATGCGGCTTCTTCAGGGGGGTAAGGAGCTACTGACAACACGAGTGTTTAGTTTGTAAGGATTTATATATCCATGGGGCGGGTTTCCGCTCAGTAGTATCCAATAAGATTATCTCTCATGTTGAAGAGCATGCAATTAGACCATTCAAATGCGGTTTCGTCAGTCAAGATGGTATAGTTGTCAGCTAATTACAATGTTATTTATGCGCTTGCGTTCGGTACTTAGTTGCTTTTTTATTGTAACTGTTAAGTGCGCTTGCGTCGGGGCTTAGTGTGTTTTTGTGTAACTGTTATGTGCACTTGCGTCGGGACTTAGTGTCTTTTTATTATAACTATTATATGCGCTTGCGTCAGGACTTAGTATCTTTCATATATGACTGTTATGTGCGCTTTTGTCGGAACTTAGTATCATTTTTATAGCTATAATATGTGCTTGCGTGGGGACTTGTGTATTTTTTTATATATATGCTATAATGTGCGCTTACGTCGGGACTTGTGTCTTTTTTCTAATGACTATTATGTGCGCTTGCGTCTGAGCTTTGATTTGATACTTAATTTTAGTGTCATCAATGCGCATATATAGTTACTTTGGATTTTTTGCGCATATATAAGAACTTATAATTTTTCTTTTTTTTCCCTTTTTTTTCTCCTTTAGAGATCTATTTACATCTAAATGAATGCACATGGAATTCTTTCCCGATCCACAAAGCATAAGTAACGTATGTTGGGGTTTAGATTTTTCTTAATAGTATCGTTCCTTATATTTCCTACTCAGTGCTTAATCTAAATAGGAGGTTTATTCTGTCGATTCCACTATTAGGGGTCATCTTGACATCTAATCTACTAGAGCGTATTTATGTTATATTTGTACTAGAGGAATCTCCTTGATGTTATCAGGAAGATATTATCATTGCAGTCTAAACCGTACAGTTATAATTGATTTGGTTATCGTGCCAAAGTTTCAAAATATATCATATACTTCTGACCTTCTTCATTACCTCAATATAATTTAGGCACATATAATGCTGACTCTGATTAAACCTGCCAACTTGATTATGATTACTTACGATTATGACCGCATATTTTATATAGTCTAGATAGGTATGCTCTATTATATTTTTGCTACTACATATTGGTTCATTAGTAGTTATTTTCTATATTATCTTATATAGAATTACTTTTATTAACACGAGTGATAATTTATCTTATACTAATTATTTATTTTCTTATAATAATTCAGTTTATTCATATATACGCTGTAAAGGTGAATCCTTCATTCAATCCATTGGGGCTCATGGTGTTTAGTCTCTGGATCCATCTTGCCACACTCTGTAGGAGTTTTCTATCCAGGTTGCCTCCTCTGGGACCCATATTTAGTTTTTCTATGCCCCAGAAACATAGGATTTTATTATTGTTGCCATGCATATATTTAACATGCCTGGCAATTGGTGTATCTTTCCCTGTTTCTATCGAGCTCATATGACCAGAGATGCGGCGCCTCAATTCCTGAATAGTTTTGCCCACGTACAGTTTAGGACATGGGCACGATGCTATATATATCACTCTTTTGGTCTTACAGGTGATCAGTTGTCTAATTGTATATTCCTTTCCATCTGACGGGTTTGTAAATTTTCTGATACGTTGGATACATCTGCAGAAGGATTGCCGCGTCCGTAAAAACCAGCTCTATAAAAATATCACATGAGCTAACCCCTCAGGTGAACACCGTAAAAAAAAAAAAAAAAACTGTGTCAAAACAAGCAATTTTTGTCACCTTACATCACAAAAGGTGCAACACCAAGTGATCAAAAACGCGTATGTCCCACAAAATGGTACCAATAAAACAGTCACCTCATCCCGCAAAAAATGAGCCCCTACATAAGAAAATCTCAAAAAAAAATAAAAAAATAATATAGCTCTCAGAACATGGACACATTAAAACATAATTTTTTTTGTTTCAAAAATGCTATTATTGTGTAAAACTTTAATAAATTAGAAAAAGTATACATATTAGGTATCACCACGTCTGTAACAATCTGCTCTATAACAATGTCACTTGACTGAACCCCTCAGGTGAACGCTGTAAAAATAAATAAATAGAAACTGTGCTAAAACAACCAATTTTTTGGTCACCTTGCCCCATAAAGTGTTATAATGAATGATCAAAAAATCATATGTACCCAAAAATAGTACTAATAAAACTGGCACCTTATCCCCTAGTTTCCAAAATGGGGTCACTTCTTGGGAGTTTCTACTGTAAGGGTGCATCAGGGGGGCTTCAAATGGGACATGGCATCTAAAAACCATGTGGAGTTCCTTTTCTTCTGCGCCCTGCCGTGTGCCCATACAGCAGTTTATGACCACATGTGGGGTGTTTCTGTAAACCGCAGAATCTGGGTAATAAATATTGAGTTTTGTTTGGCTGTTAACCATCGATTTGTTAAAGAAAAAATTTGATTAAAATGGAAAATCTGCCCAAAAAGTGAAATTTTAAAATTTGATCTCCATTTTCCTTTAATTCTTGTGGAACGCCTAAAGGGTTAACAAAGTTTGTAAAATCGGTTTTGAATACCTTGAGGGGTGTAGTTTCTACAATGGGGTCATTTATGGGGGTATCCACTATGTAGGCCCCACAAAGTTACTTCAGACCTGAACTGGTCCTTAAAAAGTGGGTTTTGGCAATTTTCTTAAAAATTTTAAGAATTGCTTCTAAACTTCTAAGCCTTCTAACGTCCTAAAAAAATAAAATGACATTTCCAAAATGATGCCAACTTAAAGTAGACATATGGGGAATGTTAAGTAATAAATATTTTATGAGGTATTACTTTCTGTTTTAAAAGCAGAGAAATTGATATTTAGAAAATTGCGAATTTTTCAAATTTTGTGGTAAATTTGGGATTTTTTCATAAATAAAGGTGAAATATTTTGACTCAAATTTATGACTATCATGAAGTACAATGTGTCATGAGAAAACAATCTCTGAATGACTTGGATAAATAAAGGCGTTCCAAAGTTATTACCACATAAAGTGAGATATGTCAGTTTTGCAAAATTAGGCCTGGTCAGGAAGGGGGCAAATGGCCCAGATGGGAAGTGGTTAACAGCTGTCTCAGATATCATTGATCAGTTTAGTCGGGTGAGTTACTATAAAATAAATTCTCATAAATCGCTTATACTAGGAATGTGGCTCTCGCTAGATACCAAAAGTGCCATCTCAGCCAAATTCCCCTTCAAATGGGCCGAAGGAAGTATTCCTTACTTAGGTATATCCCTCACATTCCCCCTAAGTAACCTCCAGTCTGTTAACTACAACGCTATCATTGCAGAAATTAAAAATGACATAGTGGCCTATTCGCAATACCCTCTCTCCTGGTTGGGCCGAATTGCTGCGTCCAAAATGTTTCTTTTGCCAAAGATTTTGTACTTATTTAGGAACTTGCCTGTCATTGTGCCCCGCAGATATATTGCCTCGCTCCAAGCCCTTATATCACAATTTATATGGAAAAAACAGAGGGCGAGAGTAGCGGCTGATATTCTATACAAGCCTGTTAAACTGGGGGGACTGGGATGTCCATGCCTTCTTACCTATTACCAAGCTACTGTGCTCGACCAACTCAAAAGCTGGTTGATTAATGACACCGCAAAAAAATGGGTAGAAATGGAAACTAGCTTAACTCGTGCACCCTCATTGCAGCACTTACTTTGGCAGGGATTATTTTCCAAAACGCTCCCTCGATCTCCATCTATCACTAGTCAAGCTGGAATGTCGTTGTGGACCAAGTGTCCCCTTATCCCGAAAATCCTTCCACTCAGGATTATGGATGCTTCGTTGTCAGCTTTCAGTGCCTGCTTGCCGGATTTCTCACAATGGGAATCTAAAGGAATCCTTTCAGTGTCCCGAATTTTAACCAATGGGGCCCTTATATCATTCACAGACTTAAGAGAGCGGTATCAAATCCAGTGGTCTGATTTTTATAAGTACCTTTAATTACGCCACCTCCTAGCATCCAAGAACATTACACACTCTACACATTCCTCTATGTATGCTGCATATTTCCAGAACCCCAGAATACGGAAGTGAGGTATTTCTGAGGCCTATAGGGGGTTGCAGCTCTCAGTTACTATATCAAAATTCCCGTTCCAGACTAAATGGGAGAAAGATTTAAATAAAACTTTTGCGCCAGCACACTGGGCCTTTGTTTTTTCCCTGAGCTCTAGAACCTCGAAGTGTGTCGACCACCTGGAGGCCTCAAGAAAACTCCTTTATAGGTGGTATTATACCCCTTATCGCCTATCCATTATATACCCAACCACCTCAAATGTTTGCTGGCGATGCCTATCAGCAGTTGGCAGCTTAATGCATATCTGGTGGACCTGCCCTGCTGTCAACCGTTTCTGGTCCAACATATCACTTATAGGTGCTGTAATAGGGAAGGCACTCCCTATGTCCCCGGAAATAGCATTGCTCTCCTTTGAGCTGGAATGTTTAGATTTAGCAGACCTCACTATTGCTTTTCATATACTAACAGTAACGAGAGTTGCAATAGCTAAAAGGTGGAAGAGTAGGGACATCCCAACCATACCAGAAATCATTGCTAAAGTCCACTATAATTATGGCATGGAACTACTGATTGCAAAACAGCTGTGCCGGATATCAAGTGTCAGCGCCAGGTGGCGAAAATGGGCGTCTTATATATCCAAACACTATCCATCTTTGCCAGATCTACAAGTGTAGAAGATTCATACCTCAATTCTACTGCTTGATTTTAAATGTGGCGCAGTGTTTATCATTGTTTGTTTGTTGGTCGTCCTTTCACGGCCTTGTTTCTTTCTTTGATATAAATGAAAACTTTTCATCCGATGTCTTCTATCCTGAATACTTGTAATGTGATGAGCAAATTATACTGTACTGTACTGTAATATGACACTGTGGAAGATGTTGTATGCTATAATTTTCTAATAAAAAATTTGTGAAATAAAAATTATAAACAGGGGCACAGCAATGACTGAACTGAAGTCTTCAAGCACTCTTGGGTGTAATCCATCTGGACCCAGAGCCTTGTTCACATTTACCTTATTTAACTTATCTTAAACTATATCTACAGTTAGCCAATTGAGTATATTACTGGATCTACTAACAGCCCCAGCACCACAGATATCAGCTCCTTACTATTCTTTTGTATACACAGAGCTAAAAAAAACATTTAGTAACTCTACTTTTTCCTTATCTTCAGTGACTAACCCCTATTTACCATTATTTCGGGGACCTACCTGCTCAGACCTTGGTTTTTTAGCATTTATATATTTAAAGATTTATTTTTTTTATTTTTTATTTTGCTCTCTTTTGTCACCTGCTGTTCATTTTGTATTTTTGCTAACTTCATCTCCTTTAGCTGCTCCCAGTCTATGCCCTGAAATGCTGCCCTCAACCCAGGGAAATTAGCCTTTTTAAAATTCAGTTTCTTTGCTCTGCCTGGCAGAGTTTGCTTCTTATAGTTTAGGGGGAATATAATTCTATTATGGTCACTATTACCTAGTGTTTCTGGAACAGTAATATTTCCAAGAAGCTCTGCATCATTAGAAATTACCAGATCCAACAGAGCATTGCCCCTAGTGGGAGCTTTTACAAACTGGCCCATGAAGTGGTCCTACAGCAAGTTGAGGAATTTTCTTTCTCCCCTTTGCAGTTGAGGAAGAATCATGACCCCAGTCAATGTCTGGGAAGTTTAAAATAGTAGTAAATATAGGCTTCTCTATAGGGTCACCAGTATTTGATCCCTAGTAGTGTCCCTAGTAGTTTATATTTGGCTATCTATTGTGCTTAAACAGTTTATATAGTCTCTTCTATAGTGCCCCAGTAGTTAATATAGGCCCCTCTATAGTGCCCCAGTAGTTTATTATACAACCCTCTATAGTGCCACAATAGTTAATATAGGCCACTCTATAGGCCCCCTATTAGTTATTAAAATAACCTCTATATTGCCCCAGTATTTGATATAAGCTCCCCTATAGCGCCCCCAGTAGTTATAAGGTGACAGGAAAGAAAAAAAAATGCTCAACTACTTCTTGTTTAAATCTGTGAAGCAGACCACAGGCCTCTTCTGGCCTGCAGCCTGAGTTCCAACTTCCCAGCATCTCGGAGCAGGCGACATCATGAAAACGTCATGCTGCCTGTGTCCTGACGTGATTACATCATCACATTGCAACTACCTGTGCATCATCGGACGGCGGGGCCAGGAACAATTGTGGAGACCATTAGTTTCTGGGCAGATAACCCAGGCACCGGCTCATCTGGCATTTTCCAGAATTGCCTGATGGGCATTCCGTGTCCTTGTTAGCATCATCTTCTCTTTTCTCCTGCTCAGATTCCATCATGAGACATACAAAACGGAGTGTGACTGTGAGAAAACTATTTGCAACCATCAATTAGCTTGTGTGCAAGCTAAGTTTACCTGGCTAAGTTTATAGGGCTTAGTTGTAGTAATTGCCATGAACGCCTTCATACAAATTTCATTCTGTACTATAGTATTATTATTATTATTATTATTATTTATTATTTAAGCGCCATTCATTCCATAGCGCTGTACATATGATAAGGGGTGCACATACATAATACAGACAATTGCACTAATCATAAACAAAATGAGTTACAAACTGGTACAGAAGGAGAGAGGGCCCTGCCCGTGAGGGCTTACAATCTACATGGTATGGGAGAAGGACACAGTAGGTGCGGGTTAAGTTGGTCATGGCGGTATAGAGGCAGCAGGGTCACTGGTTGTAGGCTTGTCTGAAGAGGTGGGTTTTCAGGTTTCTTTTGAAGGATTCCACTGTAGGTGAGAGTCTGATATGTTGGGGTAGCGAGTATTACTATTTCTAGCCAGCTGTAAAAATTGTTTTTATAAAATGTCGCACAATTCTTCTGCACCTTCAACCAACTTTAATTTTGTTCTGTAAAATTACTACTTCTGGCCAGCCACCAGTAAATCTTGTCTTGTCGTTCTACAAATGTGGTGCTGTTCTGTGCCTTTACCAATTTTTTTTTCATTGTGCATTATTATAATTGTCCCTTAAGTTACAATATTAATTGGTTCAAGGAGGACCATTGTATGTTGAAACCATTGTAACTTAAGTAATAGGTTCCAAGGTATATGGAGTGGAAATGGTGATTTATAATTAAAATTTAACTTTTATTGGTTATATATAGAATAGGGTCCCTATGTGTTTAATTTAGATATAGAGAAAGTGATGATAACACTCAGGATACACGAATAAAAGAAGAGGTGCACAGCCGCACCTTACCTATGGAGTGGTTGGTGTTCGGCAGCACCTAAAGTAACCGGTGGTCCCACCGTTTATAGGTTAGGGTCCTCTGGTTACTGTTGATGTTCGAATAGCACTTGATAAGCTACAAAATAACGCAATTAGGGCTGGGCGGGGATATTGGTGCATAAGAGGTACCTAGACAGCCCTAAATTATGGGTACTATCACGGCCCTTACATCCTAACCACGGAGCACCCGTTCTAATAAGAACGACCCCATCCGGAACCTTGCCCTTATTGCTACTTGGCCCTATTGTGCCCTAGTGTAGCTAATCCCTACATGCATGTTTCGTAAAAAACTCATCAGGGGCATATAGGCACACATAAAGGGGCAATACAGTATACAAGCATATAGTGTCGGTCTTGATATAATAATCAACACAGTTGTACTTGGCAATGATTGACACAATTGATACCTTAGAGTGGTAGCCTCTTATCCAGGCTCCACTTATGTATCTGGGCGCCGTGCTCGCCTCATGATATCGAGGCAATGTTGAAAGGATGGCCTATTGATGGTCACGTCCTTCTCCTGAACCGCCGCGGTGTGTCCTGAGGCCGTGATGTAGCCTACTTGCCGGACGCCGGGCGCTTCTATTTGAACATCGTTTCGCCTCAGAAGGAGGCTTGGAGCGCAGCGTGATGATGTCGTGATGCATTCGACGTGCTCACGCATGCGCTGACAATGTACGTTATACATCTAATGTCCTCTCAGATAGAGGCTTGGAGCGCAGCGCGGTGACGTCAGCGGGCCTGCCGACGCCGCCGCGCATGCGCTGTCTATGCTGAAAGTGAAGAGCACACATACCAGCATGTTCAGGAAGAGGTACGTCATTCCTCCTGGCCTGGAATTGCGTCATTGGCCCGAGACAGATACATTCCTACGGCCAGTGTTTTGTGGGTTGCCTGGTAACCGGGACATTATGAGGCAACCATTGTAATAACACCGTCTATAGCAAATGCGGTGTATTTAAAGGTGGCATTTGATGCAGTATAGTAAAAATAAAGATATTCTGGTCGGTTTAGTTCAGACATGTATGCAGGAGCCGCAGTACCTATTTTAACATTTCCTGCATATAGGAAGAAGATCCTTTCCAGGATCCGCAACAGTCATTAATATCCTTTTTGGTTTTTAAGGAGATGGTTTTTGATCTCAAAAAAGAGTATATACATAAAAGGACTGCATACAATAAAATATTTTTTGGCACAATAAATGTACCAGATGACCTGATTTTCTGTCACCTAGTAGATATGTACATATTGCCGGGGTTACATCAGCATGTCCTACGGATGATCTTTTACTTTTTGGTAGCATGTATTTGGGGGTTAAATTAGCATAATTATTAGTATGGTTTGTCCTACATCTAATATGTTTATTTTTAGTAGCGTGTATTTGGGATTTAAATGAGCTTCTCAGGTTACTATGTGGGGGTGCATTCCCCTTCTTGTGTTATAAACTTATCCAATGGCTGTCATATAAAACATCCAAAGCAAAGTTGCTCATTTAGCCCTTTAGGGGCTGCGGTGCGTAGAGTATGGATCCATCGTGCTTCGTGTTGTAGAAGCACGCGATCCCAGTCTCCTCCCCTCAATAGGGGGGCGACTACCTCGATGCCCATAGCTTTAATACTCCGGGGGTCTCCATGATGGTGTTCATGTACATGGCGTGATACGGCTGTATCTCTTTTGTTGTTAATGTCCCCCAGATGTTCGCCAATACGTCGGCGTAATTCGCGCTTTGTTTTGCCGATGTATTCCAAGGGGCATTCGCAGGTAATTCTGTAGATGACTCCCTTAGTGCGGCAATTTATGAAGTCATTGATCTTAAAAGACCTTTGTAGATTGATGCTGACAAACTCTTTGCCTGTTTGTACCGTATTGCAAGCTATGCAGCCACTACACCTGAAACACCCTAGTGGTCTGCGATCCAGCCAAGTACCTTTAACAGTTGGATTGTGATGGCTGTGTACCAAAATGTCTTTGAGCCTGTTACCCCTCTTAAAAGTGATCTGGGGATAGTCAAAAATCCTCTCCTTGATATCTGGGTCCATCATTAGGATGGGCCAGTGTCTCTGAAAGATGTTTCTGACATCACTGGCTGCCTCATCAAAAGTACCAATTACTCTGATCTTCTGTCTAGTATCAGGAGGTTTGGTTTTGGGAACCAGTAATTCAGTACGGGATGCCGCTAGTGCCTGTTGGTATGCCGACCTCAATACTGAGTCGGGATAACCCCTGGAGAGGAATCTATCCCTCAAGATCTTCGCCTGTTTGACAAATTCCGTTTTTTCGGAGCAGTTCCGTCTTAGGCGTAGATATTGCCCTCGTGGTATGCCCCTCTTGAGGGGTAGAGGGTGACTGCTGCTCCAATGTAAGACTGAATTTGTTGCCGTGGGTTTCCTAAATATAGTCGTTGCATATCCCTGTGGATATGCTTGAAGATGTCCGACTATTAGATAGTCTATCCCAGGGATCAGCAACCTGCGGCTCTCCAGCTGTTGTGAAACTACAATTCCCAGCATGCTCCATTCATTTCTATGAGAGTTCTTAGAAGAGCAGAGCAAGTATGCATACTGGGAGTTGTAGTTTCACAACAGCTGGAGAGCCGGAGGTTGCCTACCCCTGGTCTATCCGATACTAACATCCAGGATGAGGGTAAAGGACCGTTCACCTCCCTAAGGGCAAAAAGCAAAAAAATGCCCCCGGTAGGAGACATCTCATGTCTGGATGTGTTCCTGCAACTAGTCACCACAGACTTGGGTGAACTAGCAGCATCCGGACCATCCAGCAATCTCTCAAGTAGAGAACAGAAAATCATGTCAAATCTAAAAAAAGATGAGACAGTTACGATTAAACCTTCAGATAAAGGGGGTAACATCGTCATTATGGATACGGGGGACTACTGTAAGATGTGTCTACAGTTGTTGAAAGACAAAAAAAACTATGTGTCATGGTCTTACCTTCACTGTTCTCCTTCGTTTGACATGTGCTGGCGGCCATCTTGGTTTCTGGGTTTCTTGTAGCCTCCCACCCTGCGGCTTCTCCTTCCCACTGGGAGGAGCTGGATGCCTAGCTCATATATATAGGAGGTCTGTGGCTTCAGTTCCTTGCTTGGTCCTCCTGTGTTCACATGCTTCTAAGACTGCTGCTGCTTCTGGTTCCTGATCCTGGCCTCGTCTGACTACCCCGTTGGTTCCTGATCCTGGCTTCGTCTGACTACCCCGTTGGTTCCTGATCCTGGCTTCGTCTGACTACCCTGCTGGTTCCTGATCCAGGCTTCGTCTGACTACCCTTCTGGTTCCTGACCTCTGTCTACGCAAGACCCTGCTTCGGTTTAGCCATCCGTTTGGACTTTTGCTGACGGCTTGATTTTCAATAAAGCCTTCTTATTTTCCACTTATCTCTTGTTGTACGTCTGGTTCATGGTTCCATGACATTAGGACCAAGCCATGAATTCTGACGGTACAGGGCCATCCTCGCTACCTACGCTGGTTGCCAGACTTGATCAGCAGGATCACCTGTTGGGTCGGTTCGCTGTGGCGTTGCAAACCCTGCTTGAACGCACGGCTCATTTCGCTTCCGTTGCCGATGGGTCGGTTGTCGCTCCTGGGCCCGCTCCTACTGCCGCTCCGGTTGTTGCGCCAGAGTCTACCCCGACACCTGTTGCTGCGCCTGCGGTGTCTCGGGGTATGACCGGTTCTGCCCCCCTTCCACAGCGCTTTGGGGGAGAGCCAACTCAGTGCCGAGGTTTCCTTAACCAGGTGGGCATTTATTTCGAGTTGCTGCCACATGCCTTTCCTACTGAGAGATCAAAGGTGGGCTTCTTGATCTCGCTGCTCTCGGACAAGGCCTTGGCCTGGGCCAGCCCTTTATGGGAGAACAACAATCCGGTGGTTGCCGAGTTTCCGGTTTGTTGCTTCTCTTCGGAAGGTATTCGATGTGCCGGCTCGTGCTGCCTCTGCTGCGAAGCTCCTTATGTCCATCAGACAGGGTTCACGATCCGTAGCTGAATACGCCATTGAGTTTCGTACCCTGGCAGCAGAGGTGGGCTGGAATAATGAGGCTCTGGTCGCTGCTTTCTCTCATGGTCTCTCGGATGCCTTGAAGGATGAGGTTGCAGCTAAGGACCTACCAGTGGAGCTCGAGTCTCTTATTTCTTTCCTGATTTTGATTGACACCAGACTCAGGGAGAGACCTTCCTTTAAGGAGAGCCTGCGGAGGTCTTCTAACAGATTGGCGCCTACGTTTGCTGTCCCACCCGTGCCTCCCTCTCCTCCCACGCCTCCTGGGGATGACTTGTCTGGGGGTGAACCCATGCAGCTGGGGTTTGCTCGCCTGTCCGAGGGGGAGAGGGTACTCCGGAGACGCGAGGGCCGATGCATGTACTGTGGTACTCGGTGGGCATTTTCGGTTGGCATGTCCGAACCGTCCGGGAAACGCTCGCACCTGAGATCCTGTCGGGGGCAGATCTTGGGTGGAGTCTCCTCGTCCCCGGTTTCCCGTGTTGACAAACCACTGATCACTGTTGTCCTCTCCTGGGTCGGGGGCTCGGTGACGACCCAGGCGTTGGTGGACTCTGGTGCTGGTGGTTTGTTCATTGATAGTGTGTTCGCTGCCGCCAATTCCATTCCTCTGCAGCCTCGAGGTTCCCCACTGGCTCTTGAGGCGATAGACGGCAGACCCCTTCTGCCGCCACACGTGACTCATGAGACCCTTCCAGTGGGGATAGCCATTGGTGCCGTTCACAGAGAGTCGGTCTGTTTCCAGGTGATTTCGTCTCCACACTACTCGGTGGTCTTGGGGTACCCCTGGCTCCAGAAGCATAATCCGACTTTCGATTGGAGATCGGCCGAGATCCTCTCGTGGTCACCGCAGTGTGGGGCTAGTTGCATCCATGGGCCTGTCAAGTTGCTGTGTACTTCCTCGGACTCTCTGTTGCCTCCTGAATACGAAGAGTACCGGGATGTATTCGATAAGGTGCGCGCGGTTGCCCTACCTCCGCATCGCCCATACGATTGTGCCATAGAGTTACAATCTGGTGCCGCTTCTCCTCGTGGCAAAGTCTATCCACTGTCGGTAGCGGAGAATGAGGCCATGGAGGAGTACGTGAGGGAGGCGCTTTCACGCGGACACATTCGCAAATCCTCGTCCCCGGCAGGGGCTGGATTTTTCTTTGTGAAAAAGAAGGGCGGTGAGTTGAGGCCTTGCATCGATTACAGGGGTCTCAATCGCATCACGATCAAGAACGCTTACCCGATACCCTTGATTTCCGAGCTGTTCGATCGCCTCAAAGGGGCCACGGTCTTTACCAAACTCGACCTGAGGGCGGCATATAACCTGGTAAGGATCAAGGCGGGCGATGAGTGGAAGACCGCGTTTAACACCAGGACCGGTCATTATGAATCCTTGGTTATGCCCTTTGGGTTGTGCAATGCGCCCGCAGTCTTCCAGGAATTCATCAACGATGTTTTCCGTGACCTGTTGCAGCAGTGTGTGGTGGTCTATTTGGATGACATCTTGGTATATTCTGAATCCATGGAGGCCCACATTATGGATGTCAGACGAGTGTTGCAACGGTTACGAGAGAACAGGCTGTTCGGTAAGCTTGAGAAATGCGAATTTCACCGATCCCAGGTAACCTTCTTAGGTTACATCATTTCCGCTGAGGGGTTCTCCATGGATCCTGAGAAGGTTTCGGCTGTCTTACAGTGGCCCCAGCCCAGTGGTCTCCGTGCCCTGCAGCGCTTTTTGGGCTTCGCCAATTATTATCGGAAGTTCATCAGGGACTTTTCTATGCTAGCCAAGCCTCTCACGGATCTGACCAGGAAGGGCAGTAATTTCCAGGTCTGGCCGCTCGAGGCCATCCGAGCGTTTGAGGCTCTAAAGTCCGCCTTTGTGTCGGCTCCGATTCTGTCGCATCCCAACCCTGGGTTGCCCTTTGTCCTCGAGGTGGACGCGTCTGAGACGGGAGTAGGCGCCCTCCTGTCTCAGCGTAGAACACCAGAGGGTCCTCTGCTTCCTTGTGGGTTTTACTCCCGGAAACTGTCTTCCGCGGAGTGCAACTATCAGATTGGTGACAGGGAGTTATTGGCCATCGTGCAGGCCCTTAAAGAATGGAGGCACTTGCTCGAGGGTTCGGTGGTTCCGGTTCTCATCCTGACGGACCACAAGAATCTGACCTACCTTTCTGAGGCCAAGAGATTGACACCACGTCAGGCCAGATGGGCTCTGTTCTTGTCACGTTTTAATTACGTGGTCTCCTACCTACCCGGTTCCAAGAACATCAGAGCGGATGCCTTATCACGGCAGTACTCCGAGCTGTCCGGGGAGGAGTCGATTCCGACTTCGGTCATACCTCCGAATCAGATCCTGGCCGCCATTCGCACCAGCCTGACCTCTCCCCTGGGTGAGCAGATTTTGGCGGCTCAATCTGGTGCTCCCTCTGGGAGACCCAACGGCAGGTGTTTTGTGCCTGAGGAGTTGCGCACTCGGTTGTTGCGAACCTACCATAACTCCAAGGCCGCGGGGCATCCTGGAAAGAATCAGCTGTCCTGGGCTGTTTCACGTCTGTTCTGGTGGCCTTCTCTACGTTCCGACATCGCCGCATATGTAGCGGCATGCTCCGTTTGTGCCCAGAGTAAGTCCCCTCGGCACCTTCCGTTGGGCCTTTTGCAACCCATAGCCACCGGGGAGCGCCCATGGTCACACCTGGGGATGGATTTCATTGTGGACCTCCCTGCATCCCGAGGCCATACGGTCATTCTCATGATTGTGGATCGGTTTTCCAAAATGTGCCACTGTGTTCCTCTCAAGAAGTTACCCTCTGCACAAGAGTTGGCCACGATTTTCGCCAGGGAGGTCTTCCGGTTGCACGGTTTGCCCAAGGAGATTGTGTCGGATCGGGGGAGTCAGTTTGTGTCCAGGTTCTGGCGCGCCTTTTGCTCCCAGTTGGGGATTCATCTCTCTTTCTCCTCGGCCTACCACCCTCAGTCCAATGGGGCCGCAGAACGATCCAATCAGGCCTTGGAGCAATTCCTTCGTTGCTATGTCTCCGATCACCAAGACAATTGGGTTGACCTCCTGCCTTGGGCTGAGTTTGCCAGGAACACGGCAGTGAACTCTTCCTCTGGGACGTCTCCCTTCATGGCCAATTATGGGTTCCAACCTGCCGTGTTACCGGAGGTATTCTCTCCCCAGGATATTCCGGCTGTGGAGGATCACCTTTCCGTCCTACGTGCTTCTTGGGTACAGATCCAGAGGTCCCTTGAGGTCTCTGCGCAGCGCCAGAGACTCCAGGCTGATCGCAGACGAGCGCCCGCTCCTTCCTACCAGGTCGGAGACCGTGTATGGTTGTCCACCCGCAACCTCAACCTTCGAGTGCCCACTCCCAAGCTGGCGCCTCGCTTTGTTGGTCCCTTCCGAGTGCTTCGCAGGGTAAACCCGGTAGCCTATGCCCTTGCGCTTCCTCCTGGCATGCGGATCTCCAACGTGTTTCATGTCTCCCTGTTGAAGCCATTGGTGTGTAATCGTTTCACTTCCTCGGTTCCTCGGCCCCGTCCGGTCCAAGTGGGCAATCGTGAGGAATATGAGGTGAGCAATATCCTGGACTCACGCCTGGTCCGCGGTCGGTTGCAGTTTTTGGTCCATTGGCGTGGTTATGGTCCAGAGGAGCGTTCCTGGGTTCCCTCCGCAGATGTCCATGCTCCTGCTTTGCTCCGAGCCTTCCACGCACGCTTCCCTCAGAAACCGTTCCTTACTCCGCGGAGGAGGGGCCCTTGAGGGGGAGGTACTGTCATGGTCTTACCTTCACTGTTCTCCTTCGTTTGACATGTGCTGGCGGCCATCTTGGTTTCTGGGTTTCTTGTAGCCTCCCACTCTGCGGCTTCTCCTTCCCACTGGGAGGAGCTGGATGCCTAGCTCATATATATAGGAGGTCTGTGGCTTCAGTTCCTTGCTTGGTCCTCCTGTGTTCACATGCTTCTAAGACTGCTGCTGCTTCTGGTTCCTGATCCTGGCCTCGTCTGACTACCCCGTTGGTTCCTGATCCTGGCTTCGTCTGACTACCCCGTTGGTTCCTGATCCTGGCTTCGTCTGACTACCCTGCTGGTTCCTGATCCAGGCTTCGTCTGACTACCCTTCTGGTTCCTGACCTCTGTCTACGCAAGACCCTGCTTCGGTTTAGCCATCCGTTTGGACTTTTGCTGACGGCTTGATTTTCAATAAAGCCTTCTTATTTTCCACTTATCTCTTGTTGTACGTCTGGTTCATGGTTCCATGACACTATGGCATCCTTACCTGCAACCCAACAAATACCTTCTTGACAGAGCTACGTACCATTCTAATAGAGGCCAAACTGAATAAAATCATCTCAGAGGCCGAATTTGATTTCCTGTTCCCCAATTTCCCAGTGACAGCAACGTTTTATAGTCTCCCCAAAATACACAAAGGGACAAACCCCCTGAAAGGACGACCTATAGTCTCAGGGATAGGGAGTATATGCCAAAACCTAGGCAAATATATCGATCAGATACTCCTACCCTTTGTTACAGCACTGCCCTCCTACACACGGGACAGTATGGACCTCCTCAAAAGAATAGAGGGGGTTACACTTGAACAACAATCGATCTTAGCCAGTATAGATGTGGAGGCTCTGTACTCATCGATACCCCATGAGGCAGGACTTAGAGCAGTGGAATACTATCTCAGCATGAGGGGCCAACAGTTTGGGGAGCACAATCGTTTTGTCCTGAGACTCCTTGAATTCATCCTGACACATAATGTTTTTCTGTTTGACGGTCGGTGGTACCACCAGCTCAGGGGCACCGCGATGGGATGCTCTTGTGCACCATCGTACGCAAATCTGCTCCTGGGCTGGTGGGAGACCAATAATGTCTTCAGTGAAGGGATGTCGTCATGGACCGGGCCCATTGCATTATGGGCCAGGTACATTGACGACATATTCATTATCTGGAATGCATCCGTACCAACCTTCACAACGTTTGTGGGCAAACTTAATGAAAATACGCTGGGTCTACACTTCACCTACGAGACAAATAAAAATACATTACCATTTCTGGATATACTAATCCAGAGAAGTGCCTCTGATGAAGTGGCAACGACTATATTTAGGAAACCCACGGCAACAAATTCAGTCTTACATTGGAGCAGCAGTCACCCTCTACCCCTCAAGAGGGGCATACCACGAGGGCAATATCTACGCCTAAGACGGAACTGCTCCGAAAAAACGGAATATGTCAAACAGGCGAAGATCTTGAGGGATAGATTCCTCTCCAGGGGTTATCCCGACTCAGTATTGAGGTCGGCATACCAACAGGCACTAGCGGCATCCCGTACTGAATTACTGGTTCCCAAAACCAAACCTCCTGATACTAGACAGAAGATCAGAGTAATTGGTACTTTTGATGAGGCAGCCAGTGATGTCAGAAACATCTTTCAGAAACACTGGCCCATCCTAATGATGGACCCAGATATCAAGGAGAGGATTTTTGACTATCCCCAGATCACTTTTAGGAGAAGTAACAGCCTCAAAGACATTTTGGTACACAGCCATCACAATCCAACTGTTAAAGGTACTTGGCTGGATCGCAGACCACTAGGGTGTTTCAGGTGTAGTGGCTGCATAGCTTGCAATACGGTACAAACAGGCAAAGAGTTTGTCAGCATCAATCTACAAAGGTCTTTTAAGATCAATGACTTCATAAATTGCCGCACTAAGGGAGTCATCTACAGAATTACCTGCGAATGCCCCTTGGAATACATCGGCAAAACAAAGCGCGAATTACGCCGACGTATTGGCGAACATCTGGGGGACATTAACAACAAAAGAGATACAGCCGTATCACGCCATGTACATGAACACCATCATGGAGACCCCCGGAGTATTAAAGCTATGGGCATCGAGGTAGTCGCCCCCCCATTGAGGGGAGGAGACTGGGATCGCGTGCTTCTACAACACGAAGCACGATGAATCCATACTCTACGCGCCGCAGCCCCTAAGGGGCTAAATGAGCAACTTTGCTTTGGATGTTTTATATGACAGCCATTGGATAAGTTTATAACACAAGAAGGGGAATGCACCCCCACATAGTAACCTGAGAAGCTCATTTAAATCCCAAATACACGCTACTAAAAATAAACATATTATATGTAGGACAAACCATACTAATAATTATGCTAATTTAACCCCCAAATACATGCTACCAAAAAGTAAAAGCTCATCCGTAGGACATGCTGATGTAACCCCGGCAATATGTACATATCTACTAGGTGACAGAAGATCAGGTCATCTGGTACATTTATTGTGCCAAAAAATATTTTATTGTATGCAGTCCTTTTATGTATATACTCCTTTTTGAGATCAAAAACCATCTCCTTAAAAACCAAAAAGGATATTAATGACTGTTGCGGATCCTGGAAAGGATCTTCTTCCTATATGCAGGAAATGTTAAAATAGGTACTGCGGCTCCTGCATACGTGTCTGAACTAAACCGACCAGAATATCTTTATTTTTACTATACTGCATCAAATGCCACCTTTAAATACACCGCATTTGCTATAGACGGTGTTATTACAATGGTTAAAAACAGGCACTCACCAATTGGTATGTCTATAGTAACTATTTTATATTCATTAAAACACATAAAATATATGACTAAAAATACAATGTAATATACTGAGGTTCGGGATCCGCTTACATAGATATATTCATAAATGGATAAACAATATATACAAATCAGATTGTGCCAAAAGTTAGTAATATACTCTAGTATAATAGTGTCCTGTGACTGTAGAATAAAATTTAATATAAGTGTTCTGTGAAAGATAAGTGCAGTTCTCCTGTAAAGAAAGTCCTTCTCCAAAGAAAAAGATTTTTGGTGATAAAGATTTGTATAGAAACCTTGCAATGAATTAGTATCTTCTTATAACTTTTTTGCATATAACGTGTATCCAATGCTGTTGTTATAAAAAGAGAGAGTCTTTTAATTTGTAGCAGCATATGAAATCCACACTTGCAGTAGTACAAGGTAACTCAAGATCGGGTTTGGTTTTTGGGGCGTCCCCCTCTTCCTTAACCCTCTTACCTTGTCTTCAAAGTGTAGCTGCCCTGAAAGTTTTGCCGTTCCTGCGCTCGCTAAGTCCGGTAATCACTGCTTGCTGTTTCGTGTTCTCTGGTCTTCAGCGTTCCACGTGGTGTAATTACGTCTCGCCTTCCAGAAAAACACTCAGCTGGAGTCGCGAATTCTCGCGATAACTTCGACTGGTTTCTGTTTCAGCCGTATCCAGACCAGCGCATAAGTTTTCTAATGACTAAATAGTCCCTTAGATTCGGCTCGGGTTTTTAGGTGGGTAGTTCGTCGTTCTCAAGGACCAGCCAGACGCGTTTCGAGGGGTCTCCCTCTTCCTCAGTGGCTATGATACGAATGTTACTACCCCCTTCTTTAAGTACTCTATTTCCACAGATCCCACCAAAAACCCGGCATGGACTTGTCCTCTTTCAATTTTTACCTATTATAACCTCAGTTTAGTTCTATAGACTATACAACTTATACATACAAAATGTATTTAATATAATTTAAAACATAAGTTTTATAGATATATACTGATAAAAATATATAAAATTTATAAAATTAATAAAATTAATAAAATATCATATCATCAGACTGGAAAACTCTTCATTTTACTTGTGTGTGAATATTTTCAAATTGCTCTCTGTGTCTCTATATTAAAGACGCAATAAAAAACGCATCCCACTCAAAAAACGCATATGCGTTTTTCATGCGTTTTGGGTGCGTTTTTTGTAAATTTTACTTCCCCTTGTCTTCTTTAGTTGTACCATATACATTATTTCTTAGGAAAAGAGATTCATTCCATTCTCCACATTTCTTTGACCTAACTAGGGGCTCTTAGAATTCTCTGGGATCCTAGAGTCGTATAACAAACAATTAATCTGCAGCACATACCAAAAGGAAGTTTCTCGGAACAGCTATATCCTGTTTTCAAGCTGCCATCTACCAAGATGGTTGCTTGAAGTCCCTAAGGGACAATTTAAACGGATAAAAAGAAATTGTACAGATGATGCTGATTTTGAAAAGGAGGCTGAAGATATGAAAGAATGTTTTCTAGAGAAAAATTACCATGCTGGTATGTGTACATGCTGGTATGTGTGCTCTTCACAGGCCCGCTGACGTCACCGCGCTGCGCTCCAAGCCTCTATCTGAGAGGACATTAGATGTATAACGTACATTGTCAGCGCATGCGTGAGCACGTCGAATGCATCACGACGTCATCACGCTGCGCTCCAAGCCTCCTTCTGAGGCGAAACGATGTTCAAATAGAAGCGCCCGGCGTCCGGCAAGTAGGCTACATCACGGCCTCAGGACACACCGCGGCGGTTCAGGAGAAGGACGTGACCATCAATAGGCCATCCTTTCAACATTGCCTCGATATCATGAGGCGAGCACGGCGCCCAGATACATAAGTGGAGCCTGGATAAGAGGCTACCACTCTAAGGTATCAATTGTGTCAATCATTGCCAAGTACAACTGTGTTGATTATTATATCAAGACCGACACTATATGCTTGTATACTGTATTGCCCCTTTATGTGTGCCTATATGCCCCTGATGAGTTTTTTACGAAACATGCATGTAGGGATTAGCTACACTAGGGCACAATAGGGCCAAGTAGCAATAAGGGCAAGGTTCCGGACGGGGTCGTTCTTATTAGAACGGGTGCTCCGTGGTTAGGATGTAAGGGCCGTGATAGTACCCATAATTTAGGGCTGTCTAGGTACCTCTTATGCACCAATATCCCCGCCCAGCCCTAATTGCGTTATTTTGTAGCTTATCAAGTGCTATTCGAACATCAACAGTAACCAGAGGACCCTAACCTATAAACGGTGGGACCACCGGTTACTTTAGGTGCTGCCGAACACCAACCACTCCATAGGTAAGGTGCGGCTGTGCACCTCTTCTTTTATTCGTGTATCCTGAGTGTTATCATCACTTTCTCTATATCTAAATTAAACACATAGGGACCCTATTCTATATATAACCAATAAAAGTTAAATTTTAATTATAAATCACCATTTCCACTCCATATACCTAAATTAAAAAGTCTGGTGATATAAATCATCAATTAAACATATAGCTCCTTGTAGCTCTAATCGGTTCCAAGGCCCTAACATTTCATCCAGGATAAAAGAGAATCAAGATTTAAGACAGATAAAAGATAACTAAGACAGATAAAACAAGTTCTTACATATAACAGTCAGGAATAGCTACTACCTATCAACTAATACAGCTATGTTACCAGAGAAGTGGCTTTGATTGGTTGGATCTCAGTCTGGGGCATTGTATTTTGAGTCTGGTTTCAACTTATGATGGGTCAGAAAAGACCACTGAAATGGCGTCCCTCCCTCCCCAATGTCAATTTCTTCACCTAACCCCTTCCCTTGAGCCCGTGGCCCTTCGGCTGCCCCTCTCTTGACCCTACCTAATGCTGAGGCGATCGCTTCACCTGGCCTCATTGGTGGTGCACACCTGATACTAAGGCCATTGTATCTTGAGGGACTGCTGTACTTTTGGCTTGCTGTCTGTAAAACTTGTCTCATCTCTCTCCAAATGTGGCGCAGTTCCGTGTCTTCACCCAAATTTTATTCTGTTCTATTGCAGTAATATTTATGGCTAGCTGTCTGTAAAACTTGTCTCTTTTCCAAACATTGCACAGTTCTTCACCAAAATTTACTTCCATATGCAGACATTATTACTTCTGTCCATATATCAATTTTTTGTTTAAAATTGTCTCTTTTTCTAAATAACTGTGTCTTTATTATGGATTTTCTGGGGAGGCAGATTGTATTGGAACAGTGGTTGTTACTGGCCCACTTTGCTATGGCTGAACTGTTTTGTCCAGCCTCCAGCATACTGTTAGAGAGGGTATTTAGCAAGGTAGGTGGTGTTATCACACCCAAGATGACAAAATTGTCTTATGCAAGTATCCAAAACATTACTTTTGCCAAAGTGGATCAGGCACAGGGATCCGGACACAGTTTACACACACCTCTACCTGATGATCTGCCCTTGCTGAAAGTGACTATTTATCACTGGGCCAATAATGCAACTGCCTGTTCATCATGTTTCATGCTGTTGCCACAGCTGTTACTCCCCTTGGTTCCACTACTACTACCCCTAAATGGCTTCCCATCACCTGTCTTGTCCTCCATGTTCTGCATTGCACTACTGCTGCTGCTCCCCAAAAAATAATTTTTGGGCGCTTGTTCAGAACAAGCCATTGGTTTTTCTGATACTATAATGTGTGTATAAACACCAGCAGGCATCTGCCCCAATATGGTTTTTAATCCCTTCCCGACACATGACGTACTATTACATCATGGCGGGCAATGTGTTCCCGCAACTTGATATAATAGTACGTCATGGTTAATTCCATTCGCAAAGCTGTATTGCAGGGTGACCTGAATGGCTACTCTGATCGGAAGACAGCCATCTTAACTGAGGGCTAACAGGCGTTTTTACGCCCGGCCTTCCTCCCCGGAGCCCCAATCGCTGCAATTGGCAGGTTAGTGGACATCGGCCCATCGCTGAGCCAGCAATGGTATTGTGCTGCAGAGAGCTTAGCTAGAGATGGCAGGAGAGGATTATATTAGCCCATGTCATCTCCAAGGTCAGGGAGGGTACACCAGACCCTGGTTTCCCCTCCCAGTGCTGCGATTAGCTGGAACAACACTCAAACCAATGGCAACGCTATACAGCTGAAAGAACAGTTGGTGCCTCTCTGCAGGCAGCTATTCTAGCTTGGTGACTGCTTGCAAAGCGATCCTTTGCCCCTGTGCTGCTCGTTGTCGGCTGGGATTTGTGGTACTACCACAGTAAATTACTGATCTTTACTCAGAAGAAAAGAAGAACATCTGAAACAGCTGCAGTGATCTTTTTTTGGCTCATCTGCAGCAGTTTCAAATCCCCATTCCCTGTGTGTCCCCCCCACCCCACCTCCTCCCTCCCTGGCAGACTCCAGTCTCCATTTTTTTTTGCCTTTTCCAGCTCTGCCACACTTTTTTTGTGTGCGAGCTGTGACTGGCAAATGCTGATCAGTGCGTACATGCTTGATCAGCACCTGTGCATGTGCTGCTGGACTGATTGATAGCCAGGTGAGGTCGAGCACTGGACCGGATCTCTCGTGCCGGTCCGGGCTTTGCGGACGCCTAACTGTCTTAAAAGCCAGCTGGAGTGTAGTAGGTCGGGCTGTTTTACGATGCAGCCAAGATTATAAAGTTTTGGGGGCTTGTGCCACATATGTGCCTTGCCAAAAAAAACTAAAAGATACAATATTGGAGTTAATATGTCTTGTAACGCCTCCAAAGTACAAAATGGCCATGTCCCGCTCAAGATTTGAATCCATTTTGAAATTCCTACATTATAATTAAAGATGAGCGAATCAACCTCGGATGGTACATCCAAAGTCACTTCGCTAATTAAGTCGTTCTAATACTGTATGGAGATCCTTCTCTGTATAGAGTATTAGAATGTATGGGCTCCGATGAGCCGAAGTTATTTCTTCGTGAAGTTGCGCGAGACTTCATAAGATAACTTTGGAAATGAATTATTACAGTAAAAATCTTTGGAACGGTACCACTCGGAACTGAACCTGAGTTCAGTTACAAGGTTTTTTACTGTAATAATTAATTTCGGACGTCGTGCGCGACTTTGCAAAAAAAATAACTTTGGCTCATCGGAGCCCATACATTCTAATACTGTATGGAGTAGGATTACCGTACAGTATTAGAATAAATGTTTTAGTGAATCGACTTACGATGTACCATCCAAAGTCGATTCGCTCATCTCTAATTACTGCCTTTCACCCCCCCCCCCAAAATGACCCACAATTTGACCGTCTATTCAAAATTAAACCTGTCCTGGAGCACCTTAACTCCAGATTTGCAGAGGTGTTCACCCCCAGAAAAAGAAATTAGCATAGATAAATCCCTTGTACATTTTAAAGGAAGGGTTAAATTCTGCCAGTACCTGCCCAGCAAGCGGGCACGTTACAAAATGTACAAGCTTTGCGAGAATACATCTGGGTACAACTATAGATTCTGGGTTTATGAAGGGAAAGACTCCCGGATTGAACCCCCTGAATGCCCCCCTGGCTTGAGTGTTATTGGGAAGATAGTGTGGGACTTACTGCGCCCACTGCTGGATAAGGCTTACAACCTCTATGTGAATAACTATTACACCAGCATCCCCCTATTCATGTCCCTCAAAAACAAAGGTACTGTGGCTTGCGGCACAGTACGCAAAAATCATAGAGGCCTCCCTAGATCCCTGGTAGAGCAGGTACTCCGAAAAGGCAACAGTAAGATTCTCCACCATGAGAACATCTTGGTGGTTAAGAATAAGGACAAGAGGGATGTCCTTGTACTGACCAACATTCACACTAACACTAGTTCTCCTGCCCAAGTGCAAGGTACCACAACCACTGTCAACAAGCCAGACTGCATCCTTGATTCCAACAGGCACATGGGATGGGTTGATCTGTCTGATCAAGTTCTGAAGCCCTACAATGGCATGCATAAAACTAAGGTGTGGTACAAAAAGCTGGTCGTATACATTGTACAGATGCAGGGGCGTAGCTAGAAATGCATGAGCCCCATAGCAAAAAAATGTCACGGCTCCCCCCCAATCTCCCACCACCACATATCTATGGGGCCTCCCACCACCCCTTCCAGAGCTCCCACCCAAACACCCATCCTAGATCTCCCACCGCCATGAGCATAGAAAAGTCAGAGGAAAAAACAAATAAGCCGCCGCTCCATCCCCATTGACTATAATGGGGACAGGGACGGAGCTCCGATGCAGCGCGGCAGTGTGCGGTGAAAGGCTGGCGGACGAAAAGTACTGCAAGTCCGACTTTTTCGTCCGGTGGCCTCTCACTGCGCAGTGCCGTGCTGCGCCGGAGCTCTGCCCCCCATCCCCATTATAGTCAATGGGGACAGAGCAGCGGTGCAGCAAAATAGCTGCAGGACGGATCCGTCCTGCCGCAAGTGTAAAAGTACCCTTAGTCTATCATATAAGAAGGGGGGGAAGAAACCCCAGAACTAGAGTGTTCCCCCCAAAAGAAGGAAGGGGCACCCTCCTTATCACTGCTGGCATCTCTTTTAAACTTCAGATCATCAGACTCTCATTTACTAATTACAGCACACACCCCTGTAGTGTCCACCATCAGACAGGGGAGGGAAGAAACCCCAGTTGGGGGGCACACTCTAATTCTGGGGTTTCTTCCCTCCCCTGTCTGATGGTGGACACTATAGAGGTGTGTTCTGTAATTAGTAAGTGAGAGTCTGATGATCTGAAGTTAAAAAGAGATGCCAGCAGTGATAAGGAGGGCGCCCCTTCCTTCTTTTGGGGGGCACACTCTAGTTCTGGGGTTTCTTCCCTCCCCTGTCTGATGGTGGACACTACAGGGGTGTGTGTGCTGTAAATTTGTAATTAGTGAGAGTCGGATGATCTGAATTCTGAAGTTAAAAAGAGCTGCCTGCATACCTGCAATGATAAGGAGGGCGCGGGGCCCCTGCCCCCTTGCTTCTCTTGGGGGCCCCAATAGATGTAGTGAAAAAAAATCCAAATGGGGTGGAATTGGGAAAAAACATAATTCTGACAGAGGGATATTTTTTTTTACACCGTTCACTATGCGGTAAAATTTAACTGTTATCTTCATTCTCCAGGTCAGTACGGTTACAAGAATACCACACTTGTACAATGTTTCTTGTGTTTTAATACTTGAGAAAATCCATTTTTATCACCATATTCTGACCTCTATAACTTTTTTGTAGTTATGCGTACAGAGCTGTGTGAGGGCTCATTTTTTGTGGGATCATCTGTACTTTTCAGTGATACCATTTTGAAGTGTGTGACTTGACTTTGATAAATTTTTATAAAAAAATTCTTGGGGAGTTAAAGTGACAAAAAATTGTCTGTTTTCATTTTCTTTCCCATTATACCATTTGCCGTATGGCATAAATATTGTTAAATTTTAATTGTATGGACATTTTCGCAAATGGCAATGCCCATTATGTTTATTTTTTTATTGGTTAAGTTTTTTTTTTTAACCACCTCAGCCCCCCTAGCTTAAACCCCCTTAATGACCAGACCACTTTTTACAATTCTGCACTACACTACTTTCACGGTTTATTGCTCGGTCATACAACTTACCACCCAAATGAATTTTACCTCCTTTTTTCACACTACTAGAGCTTTCATTTGGTGGTATTTTATTGCTGCTGACATTTTTACTTTTTTTGTTATTAATCGAAATTGACCGAAATTTTTGCAAAAAAAATTCATTTTTCACTTTTAGTTGTAAAATTTTTCTAAGAAAACTACATTTCTATATAAATTTTTCTCTAAATTTATTGTTCCACATGTCTTTGATAAAAAAAATGCAATAAGTATATATTTATTGGTTTGCGCAAAAGTTATAGCGTTTACAAACTATGGTACAAAAATTTGAATTTCCGCATTTTGAAGCAGCTCTGACTTTCTGAGCACCTGTCATGTTTCCTGAGGTTCTACAATGCCCAGACAGTAGAAACACCCAACAAATGACCCCATTTCGGAAAGTAGACACCCTAAGGTATTCGCTGATGGGCATAGTGAGTTCATGGAAGTTTTTATTTTTTGTCACAAGTTAGCGGAAAATGATTTATTTTTTCTTACAAAGTCTCATATTCCACTAACTTGTGACAAAAAATAAAATTTTACATGAACTCACTATGCCCATCACGAAATACATTGGTATGTCTTCTTTCCAAAATGGGGTCACTTGTGGGGTATTTATACTGCCCTGGAATTTTAGGGGACCTAAAGCTTGAGAAGTAGTTTGGAATCCAAATGCGTAAAAAATGCCCTGTGAAATCCTAAAGGTGCTCTTTAGAATTTGTGCCCCTTTGGGCACCTAGGCTGCAAAAAAGTGTCACACATGTGGTATCGCCGTACTCAAAAGAAGTAGGGCAATGTGTTTTGGGGTGTATTTTTACATATACCTATGCTGGGTAAGAGAAATATTTCTCTAAAAGTAAACTTTTCCCATTTTTTTATACAAAGTTGTCATTTTAGAGAGAGATTTCTCTCACCCAGCATGGGTATATGTAAAAAGACACCCCAAAACACATTTCCCAACTTCTCCTGAGTACGGCGATACCACATGTGTGACACTTTTTTGCAGCCTAGGTGCGCAAAGGGGCCCAAATTCCTTTTAGGAGGGCATTTTTAGACATTTGGATTCCAGACTTCTTCTCACGCTTTAGGGCCCCTAAAATGCCAGGGCAGTATAAATACCCCACATGTGACCCCATTTTGGAAAGAAGACACCCCAAGGTACCAAGGTATTCCGTGAGGGGCATGGCGAGTTCATAGATTTTTTATTTTTTTTGGGCACAAGTTAGCGGAAATTGATTTTTTTTAGTTTTTTCTCACAAAGTCTCTCTTTCCGCTAACTTGTGACAAAAAGTTCAATCTTTCATGGACTCAATATGCCCCTCAGCGAATACCTTGGGGTGTCTTCTTTCCGAAAAGGGGTCATTTGTGGGGTGTTTATACTGCCCTGGCATTTTAGGGGCCCTAAAGCGTGAGAAGAAGTCTGGAATATAAATGTCTAAAAAATTTTACGCATTTGGATTCCGTGAGGGGTATGGCGAGTTCATGTGAGATTTTATTTTTTGTCACAAGTTAGTGGAATATGAGACTTTGTAAGAAAAAAAAAAAGAAAAAAAGAAATTAATTTCCGCCAACTTGTGCCAAAAAAAAAAAAGATCTTTTTATAGTGCCACAGCGATTTTACTGTATTTTTGCAGTGATCAGAAAAAAAGAAATTCTGTCACTGAGGTGGGGCGGACTGAACGCAAGTGTGCGCACAAGATCAGGCCTGCGTTTTTTGTAGAGCCTATAGAACATGTCCTATTCTTGTCTGCAATTGCGGACAAGAAAAGGCATTTTCTATATAGTTCTGGCAATGTGTGGATCCGCAAAATGCGGAAAGCACATTGCCAGTATCCATGTTTTGCAGATTTGCGGTGTTCGTGTTTTGCGTATCCGTGGATCCGCAAAACACATACGGACGTCTGAATGGAGCCTTACAGGGGGGTGATCAATGACAGGGGGGTGATCAGGGAGTCTATATGGGGTGATCACCCCCCTGTAAGGCTCCATTCAGACATCCGTATGTGTTTTGCGGATCTGTAAAACACATACGGACGTCTGAATGGAGCCTTACAGGGGGGTGATCAATGACAGGGGGTTGATCAGGGAGTCTATATGGGGTGATCACCCCCCTGTCATTGATCACCCCCCTGTAAGGCTCCATTCAGACGTCCGTATGTGTTTTGCGGATCCGTAGATCCGCGGATCCGCAAAACACATACGGACGTCTGAATGGAGCCTGACAGGGGGGTGATCAGGGAGTCTATATGGGGTGATCAGGGGTTAATAAGTGACAGGGGGGGTGTAGTGTAGTGGTGTTTGGTGCTACTTACAGAGCTGCCTGTGTCCTCTGGTGGTCGATCCAAGCAAAAGGGACCACCAGAGGACCAGGTAGCAGGTATATTAGATGCTGTTATCAAAACAGCATCTAATATACCTTTTTGGGGTTAAAAAAATCGCATCTACAGCCTGCCAGCGAATGATTGCCGCTGGCAGGCTGTAGATCCGCTCGTTTACCTCTGGTTCCTGTAAACGCGCGCTCCTGCGTGCGCGTGTTCACAGGAAATCTCGCGTCTCGCAAGATGACACGCCGGCGCGTCAAGGAGGAACAGATCGACCGCCGCCAGGACGCAATCCTGCATTAGGCGGTCCGGAGGCGGTTAAAGAAAAGGGGGGTGATTTGATATTTTTATATTTTTCTATTTTTTTCATATTTTTAAAAACAATTTTTAACCATTTTTCTTTCAACTAGCAATAAATAGATTGTCCATTGTGTTCATTGATGGCTATATAGCCATCATTGAACGCTTCATTTTCAGTATAACAATACAGTGCTTAGCTCCCGCTTTTAGACTGCTCTGATGCCATGGTCACATTTGGCCACGGCATCTGAGGAGGGAAATGTATGTGATCAGTCTTGTGGCTGATCGCATACATGTGCCACGGGTGTCTGCTATTTTAAAAAGCAGAAACCCGGCGGCTATGGCGCTATGTTTAAAGACAAGACAGCAGAGTTCGGCTACTTTCACACTAGCGCTTGATCACATCCGTTCTGAACGGATCCGATCATATTAATGCAGATGGAGGCTCCGTTCAGTACGGATCCGTCTGCATTAATAACTTAGAAAATTTTCTAAGTGCGCAAGATGCCTGAGCGGATCCGTTCAGACTTTCAATGTAAAGTCAATGGGGGACGGATCCGCTTGAATATTGAGCCATATGGTGACCTCTTCAAGCGGATCCGTTCCCATTGACTTACATTGTAAGTCTGAACGGATCCGCTCGCCTCCGCACGGCCAGGCGGACAGCTGAACGCTGCAAGCAGCGTTCAGCTGTCCGCCTGTCCGTGCGGAGGCGAGCGGAGCGGAGGCTGAACGCCGCCAGACTGATGCAGTCTGAGCGGATCCGCTCCATTCAGACTGCATCAGGGCTGGACAGAGGCGTTCGGGTCCGCTCGTGAGCTCCTTCAAACGGAGCTCACGAGCGGACCGACGAACGCTAGTGTGAAACTAGCCTTCCTGAAGGGGTTAAACATTTTAAAAAAATAATTAAATCTCTGTTTCAAGCCACGTGTGGATCTAGTCTAGGGATGCATTTTTAGCTGCAACATTCTGTACATTTAATTTTGTATTAACTGTTACGGTATAGTCAATTACTTTATTCATAACGTGGCAAAGCCATACACTGTTTAATTATTAAGGGGTTATCCAATACCTAAAAACAGTTTTTCTACTTGGGAACACATGACAGTTGCTGAAGTGGAGTGATCTAGGAAGTTTTGTAATGACCTTAGTTTATGAATGGTTGAAATAGTCTTTAACATAGAATGTATAAACAGAATCACTACATAGCCTATTGCCTCTATCAATCCTTAACCTATGCCAATACTACAATGTTCATTTTAGGACATGATCAGATATCACAGTGAAATATCATAATAATGAAAGTTTGAGGCAAAATATTCTCCCGACCCCTGACTCTGACATCTGAATGCTTTTTGACATACACTAGATAGATGAAAAATTCAAACAATGTTTGACATCTGACTTTCCTCACAGGTATATATATATATATATATATATATATATATATATATATCAGGATATAGAAAGGGTGAGAAGAACAGTCCAGAAGAAGTTAAGTGCGGCAGCAGTGAGAGCAGTGCAGCATGGGCATCACAAGTCTAGCTCCCAGCCAAGGAAGGCTGCCTCCAGCATCAGACCCACAGAAGTCAGACACCACAGCCAGACTGAAAGGGAAAGATAAAGGAAGTGGATGACCAAAGCTAGGGCTGGACCTGCTGAATCCTGAAGTGAGCTGAAATTTAGCTCGCCCTCTGAATTGTGTGCACTCCATGGGTAGGCCTTAAGAGAAGGACAAGCAAGTATCCCAGTGTGATGAGAGAGTATAAGGAGAGACTAGTGGAGGTGAGAGTTTTACCTCAGCCTGAAGACTCCATTAGCAATCATTGTGAGACAGAAGTTAGCCAAAGGTGCCTGTATACAGTCTTCAGTAAAGTGCAAGCTGTGTCCAGAACTGCAAGGACAGGGTGAACAATACTTATGGAAATTGTAAGTAAGCCAGGAAGGCAAAACATATGTATAATGGCCATGTGAAGCAGATTGTTGATGTATACTCCACATCTGGAAGATAGTCAGCCAGAAGTTACAATAGCCTGATTGTGACTAGAATCTATACCTCACCAAGAGCCTGTGAGGTATAGTATTGCAGTCACAGCTACCTGTGATATGCTTTGTATGGATTACAATACAACTACCTCTTCAATTAACCTGTACATCTACCTCAAGGTAACTGATTACCAATAAATGTTCCAGTTATTTACACAAACTGACTCTTTATTTCCACACCTCCTTTGCATCCAAGGGTGCTTGCGTCACGAACCTCAGGGACCCTGCCTTCCCTGTATCTAAAACCCATACCACCAAGGGCACCTCAACCAACATCTGGCAGGAGATCCCTCAACAAAGTGTGCCCCAAAGGAATCCAGTGCCTTCCCTCCCATCACTGCATGCCAGCCCAGGGAGCTGCAGAACCGCGAGTACCAACTACTACACCTACTCACACAATGCCCCTGTGGTCCTGGTCGCTGCAAATACACTGTGTTGCTAGCTAAATCATATATCCAAAGACAATCCCCTCTAATAACAGGTGAGCCTGTGGCTCAGTGGTAAGACCTATGTTTCACAGATAGCAGGTTCAAGACCAGGTAGCAGACAAAACAAGGAAGAAGAACATTTATATGACAATACCATAGATATATGACAATCCTCATGGTTCAGGATCAAAGTCTGAATGCGTTTTAGGTATACTGTATATTTGCTAGTTAAATCACATAGCTAAAGAAAAGCCCTGAGGTAAGTAAACCCTACAAAAATGTACTCATTTTGCACCCTAAAGTACAGTACAGACCAAAAGTTTGGACACACCTTCTCATTTGAAGAGTTTTCTTTATTTTCATGACTATGAAAATTGTAGATTCACACTGAAGGCGTCAAAACTATGAATTAACACATGTGGAATTATATACATAACAAAAAAGTGTTAAACAACTGAAAATATGTCATATTCTAGGTTCTTCAAAGTAGCCACCTTTTGCTTTGATTACTGCTTTGCACACTCTTGGCATTCTCTTGATGAGCTTCAAGAGGTAGTCACCTGAAATGGTCTTCCAACAGTCTTGAAGGAGTTCCCAGAGATGCTTAGCACTTGTTGGCCCTTTTGCCTTCACTCTGCGGTCCAGCTCACCCCAAACCATCTCGATTGGGTTCAGGTCTGGTGACTGTGGAGGACAGGTCATCTGGCGCAGCACCCCATCACTCTCCTTTGTGGTCAAATAGCTCTTACACAGCCTGGAGGTGTGTTTGGGGTCATTGTCCTGTTGAAAAATAAATGATGGTCCAACTAAACGCAAACCGGATGGAATAGCATGCCGCTGCAAGATGCTGTGGTAGTCATGCTGGTTCAGTATGCCTTAAATTTTGAATAAATCCCCAACAGTGTCACCAGCAAAGCACCATCACACCTCCTCCTCCTCCATGCTTCACGGTTGGAACCAGGCATGTAGAGTCCATCCGTTCACCTTTTCTGCGTCGCACAAAGACACTGTGGTTGGAACCAAATATCTCAAATTTGGACTCATCAGACCAAAGCACAGATTTCCACTGGTCTAATGTCCATTCCTTGTGTTCTTTAGCCCAAACAAGTCTCTTCTGCTTGTTGCCTGTCCTTAGCAGTGGTTTCCTAGCAGATTTTCTACCATGAAGGCCTGATTCACACAGTCTCCTCTTAACAGTTGTTCTAGAGATGTGTCTGCTGCTAGAACTCTGTGTGGCATTGACCTGGTCTCTAATCTGAGCTGCTGTTAACCTGCGATTTCTGAGGCTGGTGACTCGGATGAACTTATCCTCCGCAGCAGAGGTGACTTTTGGTCCTCCTTTCCTGGGGCAGTCCGCATGTGAGCCAGTTTCTTTGTAGCGCTTGATGGTTTTTGTGACTGCACTTGGGGACACTTTCAAAGTTTTCCCAATTTTTTCGGACTGACTGACCTTCATTTCTTAAAGTAATGATGGCCACTCGTTTTTCTTTACTTAGCTGCTTTTTTCTTGCCATAATACAAATTCTAACAGTCTGTTCAGTAGGACTATCAACTGTGTATCCACCTGACTTCTCCACAACGCAACTGATGGTCCCAACCCCATTTATAAGGCAAGAAATCACACTTATTAAACCTGACAGGGCACACCTGTGAAGTAAAAACCATTTCAGGTGACTACCTCTTGAAGCTCATCAAGAGAATGCCAAGAGTGTGCAAAGCAGTAATCAAAGCAAAAGGTGGCTACTTTGAAGAACCTAGAATATGACATATTTTCAGTTGTTTCACACTTTTTTGTTAGGTATATAATTCCACATGTGTTAATTCATAGTTTTGATGCCTTCAGTGTGAATCTACAATTTTCATAGTCATGAAAATAAAGAAAACTCTTTGAATGAGAAGGTGTGTCCAAACTTTTGGTCTGTACTGTATGTCAACCGACAATATGCCTTAAAGTTAGTAAATCCACTTTGCACCAAGTAAGTGAGCTTTAGGTAAGTTTACTTTAGGCTACAATAGGGGTTCACTTACTTTATGGTATAAAAATGGTTTCACATATTTTAAGGTGTAAAATGGGTTCAATTACCTTAATGTGCAATAAGGGGTTCACATATTTTAGGTGCAAAGGAGGTCAACTTACTTTAGGTTGCAATAGGAGGTTTACTTCCTCTAGGGCGCAAAAAGGGGTATGTCACGAAGGTTTCCGTGACAGGTGCCAGGAGATCAGAAAGACTGGCAACACGTTGATCTTACATGTTCCTTGTGGATCAATTTGGATTGGTGTTGTTTTGGTAATGGCCACACCCCTTGCTTCAGGTATTGTGTGTGTGTGTGTGGTCATTTGACATTGCCTATTTATTTCCGTCTCTTCCTCTTTGGGGTGCGGTTTATAGATTCTTTCTCTGGATTTCAAGCTAGCTGTTGTTAGATCTCTGCTGAGATCCCTGGTGCAGCCGTTGTTCTACTTGAAGTTAAGTCTCGTCTTCCATATTTGTATTTTGTTTGTTATATCTCCCTGTCTTTTGGTAATAGGCCTGAGGTAGACTCCTGTTCCTTCAGTTTGGAAGGAATAGGTCGTCTGTAGCCCTGTCACTATCTTCAGGGTCATTCAGGATGAGCCTAGCTCCTAGGTTCCGGCGGATGAACCTTTGAGGTCTCTGTTCATTCTGATAGCAGTCAGGGCTGGGATTAGGGTTTCATTAGGTGTGGCCTTTCCCCTTTTCCTAGTTTTCAGGCCTGATACCCTCTCCCTTCCTCTTGTGTCTGCTGTGGAATTTCCCTTCCACACCACGCCGTGACATTATAAACCACCAATGACCGTCATTGATTTTTTGTTTGTGTCAGTGAGGCTATGGATCCTATCGCTGCACTGGCTGAACAATTGCAAGGTCTGTCTTCGGAGGTAACTGACCTCCTCTGCTGGTGTCAATAGTACTTACCAGGCCTGTCTTGAACCTAAGGTTGCACTTCCGGACAGGTTTTCAGGCAGAAGTAACAACTTCATTCGGTTCAGAGAGTCGTGTAAGTTACGCCCGCTCTCATCTGGGGATGAGAGTCAAACAATTGGTGTTATTATTTCGTTGCTTAAAAGGGACGCTCAGTCTTGGTCTTTTTCTCTGTCAACCGGAGCACAGTCCCTCTGGCCGATAGATAAATTTTTCAGAGCTCTAGCTAGGTCTTATCTACGATGACCTGGATCGGATCTCCCTAGCCGAGACCAAGTTACGGGGTTTACGGCAGGGAGAGCATTCTGCCTAGATATGCTCTGAATTTAGGAGATGGGTTACGGATACAGAGTCTAATGATCCAGCTCTCCATAGTCAGTTCTGTCAGGGATTATCTGAGAGGCTGAAGGACGCTTTGGCCTTTTTCTGAGTCTTTGGAAGCCGCTATGTCTCTGGCTGTATGTATTGATAGATGCCTGAGAGCAGGGGTCGAGTCGAGGGGGAACAGGTGGGAACGGCGTTCCTGCACTTTTTTCACAGCAGGAACGCCGTTCCCGTTCTGGGCCGGCGCTTCCATAAGGCAAACCAAGCGGCTGCCTTAGGACGCACTCTGCACAGAGAAAGGGGTGGGTGGAAAAACTAACCTTTTTTTTTTAATCACTTACTTGCCAGCAGCGCTGCCGGGCGCCCTCCCCTCCCCTCCCCAGCCAGTGTTCACTCTGTCTAAGCCGCAGATAGGAGCAGGAGGCTGCTTATTGGCCAGTATCAGCTAGCTGCCCTGCCATTGGTCCATCCTTTCACACCCCCTTCTCTCTGGAGCTGAACACAGCAGGAGGCAGGCGTTCTCACAGTGGATCATGTGACCATGAAGGAGCATGTGACCAGTGACGTCACAGACCTCCTTCTAACAAATCCATTCTAGCATCTACCCAGCATGTATGGCAGGACTCTGCTGAGCAAAGACCATGTGCCCAGTTGAGGTGACCACAGAAGTGCCCTGGCATCTGTCTGCTGCTGGAAGCTCAATGTGGAGCTTTATGAATGTAAAAACTAATAGCCAAGAGGCTAAAGAAACCCTGCTTGTCTGCTTCTGACCCTAATCTTAACACATAACGTTAATTTGATTGCAATCTACTCTAACACCTAAAGGGATTTTTTAAAGCCTGCTGTTTCTCTAGATGACCTTATGCTGATAGTAGTGTTAATAGAGTCTCAAAGGTCTGTAAAAATAGGGTAACTGCTTTTATAGACCCTTGAGACTCTATTAACACTACTATAAACATAAGGTCACCTAGAGAAAGAGCAAGTTAAAAAAAAAAATTCCCTTTAGGTGTTAAAACATAACTTATTTGATTGCTTGAACACCTAAAGGAAAACAAATTAACCACTTTCCGTCCGCCCATAGGATATAAACGTCCTATGGGTGGATCTCTATTTCTGAATGGACGTTTTAAAACGTCCGTTCAGAAACTGCAGCTGCACGCTAATCGTGCAGCTGCTGATCGGGTTGCCCGCTGTCAGTGACAGCAGGGCAACCCAGAGAGAAGGCAGGGACAGTGCCCAGGTGTCCCTGCCTTCTGGATCGCTGCATACACAGCGCTCACCGAGCGCTGTGTATGCAGAGCAGGAAGCGCTATGCGCTTCCTGTTCCGGCCCGGCGGTCATGTGACCGCCGGGACCGGAGAGTGCAGGAGCTGTGTGAGGTCTTTCACAGACCTCGATCAGCCCTGCATTGAGGCTGTACAGCGCTGTATTGCGCTGTACAGCCTCTCTGGGGGGTGCATTTCTCCTGTAACTGGGGCTACTATGTCAGCCCCAGTTACAGGAGAAATCAACAGTGAAAAAAAAAAGAAAAAGTGAAGTAAGTGTCCTCCAGAGGTCTTGTATGACCTTATGGGGGACGAAAAGTGTAAAATAAAAAATAAAAAATAAAGGGTTGAAAAAAAAAAAAAAAAAAAAAGTTTCACGTGTAAAAAAAAAAAAAGTCCCCAAGTAAGGAATAAAAAAAAATGTTAAAAATAGAAAAAATTAAATAAAATAGACATATTTGGTATTGCCGCGTCCGTAAAAAACAGCTCTATAAAAATATCACATGACCTAACCCCTCGGGTGAACATCGTAAAAAAAAAAAAAAACTGTGTCAAAACAAGCAATTTTTGTCACCTTACATCACAAAAGGTGCAACACCAAGTGATCAAAAACGCGCATGTCCCACAAAATGGTACCAATAAAACCGTCACCTCATCCCACAAAAAATGAGCCCCTACATAAGAAAATCTCTCAAAAAATAAAAAAAACTATAGCTCTTAGAACATGGAGACACTAAAACATGCCGCGTCCGTAAAAACCAGCTCTATAAAAATATCACATGAGCTAACCCCTCAGGTGAACACCGTAAAAAAAATAAAAAACTGTGTCAAAACAACCAATTTTTTGGTCACCTTACATCACAAAAGGTGCAACACCAAGTGATCAAAAACGCACATGTCCCACAAAATGGTACCAAAAAAACAGTCACCTCATCCCGCAAAAAATGAGCCCCTACATAAGAAAATCTCTCAAAAAATATAAAAACTATAGCTCTCAGAACATGGACACATTAAAACATAATTTTTTTGTTTCAAAAATGCTATTATTGTGTAAAACTTTAATAAATGAGAAAAAGTATACATATTAGGTATCGCCACGTCCGTAACAATCTGCTCTATCAAAATGTCACTTGACTGAACCCCTCAGGTGAACGCTGTAAAAATACATAAATAGAAACTGTGCTAAAACAACCAATTTTTTGGTCACCTTGCCCCATAAAGTGTTATAATGAATGATCAAAAAATCATATGTACCCAAAAATAGTACTAATAAAACTGGCACCTTATCCCCTAGTTTCCAAAATGGGGTCACTTCTTGGGAGTTTCTACTGTAAGGGTGCATCAAGGGGCTTCAAATGGGACATGGCATCTAAAAACCATGTGGAGTTCCTTTTCTTCTGCGCCCTGCCGTGTGCCCATACAGCAGTTTATGACCACATGTGGGGGGTGTTTCTGTAAACCGCAGAATCTGGGTAATAAATATTGAGTTTTGTTTGGCTGTTAACCATCGATGTGTTAAAGAATTTTTTTTATTAAAATGGAAAATCTGCCAAAAAAGTGAAATTTAAAAATGTTATCTCCATTTTCCTTTCATTCTTGTGGAACGCCTAAAGGGTTAACAAAGTTTGTAAAATCGGTTTTGAATACCTTGAGGGGTGTAGTTTCTACAATGGGGTCATTTATGGGGGTATCCACTATGTAGGCCCCACAAAGTGACTTCAGACCTGAACTGGTCCTTAAAAAGTGTGTTTTGGCAATTTTCTTAAAAATTTGAAGAATTGCTTCTAAACTTCTAAGCCTTCTAATGTCCTAAAAAAATAAAATGACATTTCCAAAATGATGCCAACATAAAGTAGACATATGGGGAATGTTAAGTAATAAATATTTTATGAGTTATCACTTTCTGTTTTAAAACCAGAGAAATTGATATTTTGAAAATTGCAAATTTTTCAAATTTTTGTGTAAATTTGGGATTTTTTCATAAATAAAGGTGAAATATTTTGACTCAAATTTATGACTATCATGAAGTACAATCTCTGAATGACTTGGATAAATAAAGGCGTTCCAAAGTTATTACCACATGAAGTGAGATATGTCAGTTTTGCAAAATTAGGCCTGGTCAGGAAGGGGGCAAATGGCCCAGATGGGAAGTGGTTAAAAACCTGCTGTTTCTCAAGATGACCTTATGTCGATAGCAGTGGTAATAGAGTCTGAAAGGTCTATAGAAGCAGTTACCCTATTTTTACAGACCTTTGAGGCTCTATTAACACTACTGTCAACATAAGGTCATCTAGAGACACAGCAGGTTTTTTAAAATGATTTTTCCTTTAGGTGTTACAGCAATCAAATGAAAGTTATGTTATAACACCTAAAGGAAAAACATAATTTAAAAAAGATGCTGTTTCTCTAAATGACCTGATGTTGATAGTAGTGTTAATAGAGTCTTAAAGGTTTGTAAAAATAGTGTACCTGCTTCTATAGACCTTTGAGACTCTATTACCACTACTTTTAGCATAAGATCATCTGGAGAAACATCAGGTTTTTTAAATTATTATTTTTTCTGTAGGTGTTAGAGCAATCAAATGGAGGGGGAGAAATGTGACATGGGTGCATCTTATAGGGCGAAAAATACGGTACTTGCTTGTTCCTCCTCCCAACCTCCCCTGCCCTTTGCGTACGCCGAGCGCCGTGACGTCACGCGGAGGAATTTGGGTGAGTTCCCCCACTTTTTTTCCCAGGACTTGACCCCTGCCTGAGAGAGAGATCTAGAGCCCACTCTCTCAGGACGTTCTATTACATAATGTACCGTCTTCCGCTGACACTTTGGGTGAAGAGACTTCTGAGTTTATACCTGGGGATGAACCCATGCAATTAGGGGGAGCGACTCTTGGATCTGCTTGCAAAAGAAGTAGTCGTAAGCAGGGAGTATGTTTTTTCTGCAGTCTTTTATATCTGTCAATCTAATTTCCGGGGCTAAATTGCCTAAATCTAAGTTGTATAACCTTTCTGAACCTGAAAGATAGGCCATGAGAAAATATAAATTGCCGAGAGTTTGAAGAAAGGGCACATAAGACCTTCCAAGTCTCCAGTGGCAGCAGGGTTCTTTATTGTAATAAAAAAAGACACGACTATGTGTGGATTTCCGTGAACTTAATCAGATTACTATTCGTGATCCTTACCCTCTTCCTTTCATTCCCGATTTTTTTAACCAGACTATTGGTGCCAAGGTGTTCTCCAAGTTGGATTTAAGGGGGGCATATAATCTGGTTAGGATCAAGGAAGGAGATGAATGGAAGACAGTGTTTAATACTCCTGAGGGGCACTTTGAGAACCTGGTCATGCCTTTCAGGTTGACCAATGTTCCGGCGGTCTTCCAGCATTTTGTGAATCACATTTTTAACCACCTGGTGGGGAGGTTTGTGGTCATATATTTGGATGATATTCTAATTTATTCTCCAGACATGGAAACACATCAGGGTCATGTGAGACAGGTGTTACAGATCCTAAGGGACAATAAATTGATGGCAAAATTAGAGAAGTGTGTTTTTGCGGTACACGAGGTGCAGTTGGTCTACCTGCTGTCATCTTCAGGTTTTTGAATGGATCCAGAGAAAGTCAGTGCTGTATTGGACTGGGATCGACTTAAAAATCTGAAGGCTCTTAAGCGGTTTTTGGGGTTCACCAACTATTACCGAAAATGTATTCAGAATTATTCAACAATAGTAAAACCATTAACGGACATGTCTCTGTATGGTCTGATTCAGCCTGCATCCTCGTCTCCATGGCAGCAGGCGAGCAGCAGGGGATCTGAGCGCTGATAATGATGATCGATGTTCGGCTGAGTTTGGCTGCTGTGAGTCACGTGACGCTGGCCACGTCATGTGACTCACCAGCCAGGCCTTTTTAAACAGGCAGCTTGCTGGCCACAGGTTGCCTGTGATTAAGGTCTTTATACGCTCCTGTATTCCTGGCATTGTGTTTCTGAATCCTGAGCTCGGCTCTGCTCTTTTGACCTTGCGTCTGCTTATCCCCTGTTGCTTGTCATGATCTCCTGGTACTGACTTCCGGCTTGTGTTTGGACTTGCTCTTGTTGCTCCCTTGTACTGATTTGACTTCCTGGTATTTGACTTCGGCTAGTTTGACTTACTTTGTGTTCTGTTTGTCCTGTCTTTTGTTTTCCCCTGCACTTACTTAAGTTAGGGACTGCCGTCCAGTTGCGCCCCGTTACCTAGGACAGATCGTGCAAGTAGGTAGGGGCAGAGGCGTGGGTGGCAGTTAGGGGTGCACGCTTCCCTAACTCCGTCCTTGACAGAATCACAGGCCCACCTACATTATGAACCCGATGCGAGTGCTCACTGCTCAGGTCCATAACCTTGCGCAAATTGTACAGGAGTTGGAACGATTACAGCAACAGGAATCTGCTCAGACCATACCTGTACCAGGTCCCTCCGTACAGCACATGTTAAGTTGTCTGATCGTTTTTGGGGGGACCACAGATGTTTCCTTGCATTTAGGGAGAGCTGTAAGTTGTGCTTCCTTTTATGCCCCTATTCTTCTAGATCTGAACAGCAAAAAGTGGGGATTGTTATCTCTTTGTTACAAGGTGACCCACAGGAATGGGCATACTCCCTGAACACTGACTCCCTGTGTCTTATGTCGAAGCATTTTTTCAGGCTCTGGGTATCCTCTATGATGAACCGGATAGGGCGACTGTGGCTGAGTCCCAGTTGAAATACCTCACCCAGGGAAACCGACAAGTAGAGGAATATTTCACTCAATTTCAGAAGTGGTGTGTTCCCTCGGGCTGGAATGAGCCCGCTCTGAAATGTCAGTTCAGGACAGGACTCTCCAAAAGTCTTAAAGACATGCTAGTTAGCTACCTCTGTCCTGACACTTTAAAACAAATTATGACTCTTGCTGTGAGACTGGACAGACGCATTAGGGAACGTCAGCGGGAGCATCTGTTCTTTCCACAGGCTAAGACCAAACCTGACTCCTTTCCTGTGGGGGTCAAGGCGGAAACTCTTTCGGATGAGCCCATGCAACTTGGAATGACAAGGAGAGACCAATGTCGCCAGCGCGGTACATGTTTCTATTGTGGCGACTTCGGCCATTGGGTACGACATTGCCCCAAGGTCCCTCCTTCCGGAAGGTCACCCAAACCGGATGTTTCCAAGGATAAGGTACTTCCAGAGGTGGTAAAGAAAAGACTATTAGTACCAGTGATGATTTCTTTTGGTTCCAATAAGGGTACTGGGGAGTCCTTTATTGACTCGAGTTCTGCCTTTAGTTTTGTTGATTATAAATGTAATCTCTCTATGGGAATACCCATGTTGGCTCTTCCTAACCCCATCCACATAGTTGCCATCGACTCTACTCCTTTGGTGGGTGGAACAGTCAAATTTTGTACTCCTATGGTTACTGAGACTGTGGGGGTTTTTCACACCGAAATTTGTTCTTTTCTTGTATTAGAGAACTTACCGGTAGAAGTAGTTTTGGGCATGCCATGGCTTCAGCTTCATAACCCTGTCATTAATTGGGCTAATGGCGAAGTTGAGAAGTGGGGTCCTAAATGTTTTTCCTATTGTTTACCGGTTGTCCAGGCTGGAATCACGATTGAATCTAAAAACCTCCCTCCGCACATTAGTGACTTTATTAATGTTTTTTCCTCATCTGATGTTGAGAAGCTGCCACCCCACAGACCATATTATTGTGCCATTAATCTAGTTGCAGGATCTAAGTTTCCAAAAGGCAGTATTTATAATTTGTCCGTTCCTGAGTGAATCTCTATGAAGGAGTATCTCAAAGAAAGTTTATTAAAAGGTTATATCAGACCCTCTGTTTCACCTATGGGGGCAGGGTTCTTTTTTGTGGAGAAAAAGGATGGAGGTTTGAGACCCTGTATCGATTATAGGGATTAAACAAAATCACTATTAAAAATCAGTATTCCCTACCATTGATTCCAGACCTGTTCAATCAGGTGCTTGGGGCCTGTTGGTTTTCTAAGCTTGATTTAAGGAGCCTACAATTTGATTTGTATTAGGGAGGGAGACGAGTGGAAGACAGCTTTTAACACTCCTGTGGGTCACTTAGAATATTTGTTCATGCCGTTTGGTCTCTGTAATGCGCTGGCGGTATTTCAAAACTTTGTTAATTACATTTTCAGGAACTTTATTGGCAAATTTATGATAGTTTACTTGGATGACATCCTGATCTTTTCACCTAGTTGGGAATCCCACGTCACCCATACCAGACAAGTCCTGGAAGTTATTTGCCAAGAAAGAAAAGTGTATTTTTGGGGTACAAGAGATTTTATTTTTAGGTTATATACTTACCCCTCAATCTTTAAGATGGATCCAGGGAAAGTACAAGCCATTAAAGAGTGGGTGAGACCTTCTTCCCTTAAGGCGTTGCAACGCTTTCTGGGGTTTGCTAATTATTATTGAAAATGTATTAAAAACTTTTCGGTAATCACTAAACCTCTGACTGACCTAACTAGGAAGGAGGCAGATCTTGTTAATTGGTCATCTGAGGCCATAGAAGCCTTAGAGACCCTCAAGAGGTGTTTCGGTAATGCCCTGATTCAGACTCATCAAGAAAAGCAGTTTATTGTCGAGGTCGATGCATCTGAGGATGGAGTAGGAGCAGTTCTCTCTCAGGGATCATCTAATCTTACTAATTTAAGTTTTTCTCCCGGAAGTTCTCCCCTACCGAGAGCAATTGCAAAATTGGGAACCGAGAACTACTCACTCACGGTTTTTGAGGAATGGCAACATTTTTTAGAGGGGGCTCAGCTTTGCATCACTGTTCTTACGGATCATAAAAATCTATTGTTTCTGGAATCTGCAAAACGTTTGAATGCTAGACAAGCAAGGTGTTTGTTATTCTTTACGCATTTTAACTTTTCTATTACTTTCAGGCCAGGAAGTAAAAATGTAAAAGCCGATGCCTTGTCCAGAAGTTTTCATGCCTTTCAACCGCCAGACACTCCTCCTGAACCTATTTTGCCCACTGGTATCATTCTGGCCTCAATGTCCTCCGATCTTACCACCAAAATTGAGGCGGCACAACATCTAGCTCCGGTACAATCTTCCCATGATAAATTATTTGTTCCAGTGCACTTACGTCTCCGGCGTTTGGGTGAGTGTCATAATTCAGTGTTTTGTGGACACCCTGGTGTTTATGCCACCAAGGATCTCATCTCCAGGTCCTACTGGTTGCTCACGTTATCTAGAGATGTGAACTTGTATGTGTCTTCATGTGAGGTATGTGCCAGAGACAAAACTCCCAGAAATCGCCCGGCTGGTGAGTTACGACCACTGCCCATTGCCAGTAGACCATGGTCACATATTTCCATGGATTTTATCACTTACTTGCCAGTCTCCAAGGGTAAGTCGGTGGTATGGGTAGTGGTCAATAGATTTATTAAAATGGTGCATTTTGTTCCACTGGCAAAAGCTCCTTAATGCTAAAACTGGCTTCTCTGTTTGTGGATCATTTGGTATGTCTTCATGGGATTCCAGAAAATGTTGTCTCTGATAGAGGCGTTCAATTTGTTTCTAGGTTCTAGAGAACCTTCTGTCATAAATGTGATATTTCTTTGTCCTTTTTTTCCACCTTTCACCCTGAAACTAATGCTCAAACCGAACGGTTGAACCAGTCGTTGGAACAGTCCTTGAGATGTTATGTTTCTGATAATCAACTGTTGTAGGTGCGACATCTACCCTTGGCTGAGTTTGCTATCAATAACCGAGTAAACTCATCCACGGGAGTGTCGCCATTCTTCTGTAATCTTGGGTTCCATTCACGATTTAATAAATTGTCTCCGTCTTCTTCACAAGTTCCGGAACCAGATAAATTGGTTAGAGAACTGTGAACAGTCTGGGCCCAGGTTCAGTCGAACCTGGAGAAAGCCCAGGAGGTTCAGAAAATCAAGGCTGATAATAGACACTCTCATGGGGTGGATTTTGTAGTGGGTGAGAAGGTATGGCTATCTACCAAAAATCTGTCTCTTAAAGTTCCATCTAATAAGTTTGCTCCACGATTTATTGGTCCTTACGAGATTATTAAGGTTATTAACCCTGTATCATTTAAACTAAAACTACCTGATTTCTTTTGCATCCACAATGTGTTTCAAAAATCTTTACTAAAAAGGTATGTGTCACCTGTCGTTCCTTCAGAGGAACCTCCGCTTCCAGTAGAGGTTGCCGGACAAATGGAATTCGAGGTCTTAAGGATTATTGATGTTAGAAAGGTCTGGAAATCTTTTCAGTATCTGGTGCATTGGAAGGGTTTCGGGCCAGAAGAGAGGTCTTGGGTGCTGATGAGTAAGTTACATACTGCCAGACTGGTGAAGAGGTTCCATCTGGCTCATCTGGAGAAACCCAATCCTATGACTTTGGGTCCGGTGGCCCCTCGTAGAAGGGGGGTACTGTAACGAGGGGCAGGTGGCGCGTGCTTCCTTCGCAGCACCGCCAGAAACCTGCACAAGGGGAGGGGCAAGGACATAGCCTGCATCCTCGTCTCCATGGCAGCAGGCGAGCAGAAGGGGAGCTGAGCGCCAATAATGATGATCGGTGCTCAGCTGAGTTTGGCTGCTGTGAGTCACGTGACGCTGGCCACATCATGTGACTCACCAGCCAGGCCTTTTTAAACAGACAGCCTGCTGGCCACAGGTTGCCTGTGATTAAGTTCTTTATATGCTCCTGTATTCCTGGCATTGTGTTCCTGAATCCTGACCTCGCTCTGCTCGTTTGGCCTTGCTTCTTCTTCCGGCTTGTGTTTGGACTCGCTCTTGTTGCTCCCTTGTACTGATTTGACTTCCTGGTATTTGACTTTGGCTAGTTTGACTTGCTTTGTGTTCTGTTTGTCCTGTCTTTTGTTTTCCCCTGCACTTACTTAAGTTAGAGACTGCCATCCAGTTGCGCCCCATTACCCAGGATGGATCATGCAAGTAGGTAAGGGTAGAGGCGTGGGTGGCAGTCAGGGCTGCACGCTTCCATACCCCTGTCCATGACAGAATGCTTCTCTTCTGCCACTATATTGGTACAGCCAGATGTGTCACAACCGTTCATTGTGGAAGTTGATCCGTCCGAGGTAGGGGTAGGAGCAGTTTTATCACAGGGCCCATCACCTGGTAAATGGCGACCATGTGCATTTTTTTCTAAAAAACTCTCCCCCGATGAGAAAAATTATGATGTGGGTAACCGAGAGTTACTGTCTAGAGTTGAGCAGACACCTGGATGTTCGGGTTCGACGGGTTCGGCCGAACTTCACAAAAAAGTTCGAGTTCAGGGAACCAAACTTGACCCGAACCCCATTGAAGTCAATGGGGACCCAAACTTTTGAGCACTAAAATGGCTGTAAAAATGTCATGGAAAGGGCTAGAGGGCTGCAAATGGCATCAAAATGTGGTTAAGAGCATGGCAAGTGCTCTGCAAACAAATGTGGATAGGGAAATGACTTTATATAACATAAAATACGTAAAAATAAAAAATAATAATCTTGATCTAGGAGGACGAGGTCCATATGGAGTAGGAGGTTGAGGAGGAGGTGGATGTGTTGGAGTAGGTGGAAGCGGCGGTGGAGGAGGAGGAGGTAGCCTACACTGCTTTTTGGTTTTAAATTTATTTTTATTTTTTTAAATTAGTGTACACCCCAAAACATTGGGAAATATAACCTGTGATAACCCCCTCCAGTCGTGCTAAACACACGTTCAGACAATACACTGGCTGCAGGACAGGCCAGCACCTCCAAGGGGTAAAGTGCAAGCTCAGGCCATGTGCCCAATTTGGAGACCCAGAAGTTGCAGGGGCTGACCCCTGTCAGTCAGTTAGTGTAGGCGTGTGCATACTTACTGCCCCACCCCATGTCACACATCCCCGTGATGTTCACTATCCAATTTGATATCTGCTCTATCAACTTTCAATGTTCTTTTATGCGCCTACCATGGTGATCATGGGTGGCGGGAAATCAGGGTTCCAGGCCGGAGAGAGAGCGTACGAAAGAGAGGCCACATCCAAGGGAGAATTAGATTTTTTTATAATTTTAAATTATGGAGCGGAAATATGGGATAAAGTATTAAAGCGTAAAAGTGGGACAACTTTTTAAAGTTTAAGCATTGAATGAAAGGATGTGTCGCGCATCAATTAATGAAGAATTTCTTGTCAACTATGCAGAGCAGGGGTTTCTATCCGGCAAAATTTGAAAAATGTTACCTGACAATGTAATTGACAATTTTTTAAAATTTATGTAGAGGTGCCCCAGTGACATCTGCCATCCATTTGGATATCTTCTCTATCAAGTTTCGATGTTCTTTTCTGAGCCTACCACGTTGATCACGGTTATCGGCGAATCCACGCCGGAGAGGGAGTGTGAGAAAAAGAGACCAAATTTAAGTGAGATAAATGTATAAAAATTTTTGGGGATTGAGCGGAAATATGGGAAAAGTTATTGAGGCGCAAATGTGGGACAAATTACAGAAGCGCAAATGTGGGACAAAAGAGTAAAGCGGAAATGTGGGACACATTATTGAAGCGCAAATGTGGTACAAGGAGGTGGCGCGCATCAATTAAAGAAGAATTTCTGAAATTTTATTCCCTGTTAGGCTACTTTCACACTTGCGGCAGTGTGATCCGGCGGGCAGTTCCGTCGTCGGAACTGGCCGCCGGATCCGCCGATCTGCCGCTGACTGAAAGCATTTGTGAGACGGATCCGGATGCGAATGCGTCTCACAAATGCATTGCAAGGACGGATCCGTCTCTCCGCTTGTCATGCGGACCGACGGATCCGTCTTGTACATTTTTTCTCATTTTTACCGATCTGCGCATGCGCATGCCGGAACGACAGATCCGGCATTCCGGTATTCTGAATGCCGGATCCGGCGCTAATACATTCCTATGGGAAAAAATGCCGGATCCGGCGTTCAGGCAAGTCTTCAGTTTTTTTCGCCGGAGAGAAAACCGTAGCATGCTGCGGTTTTCTCTTTTGCCTGATCAGTCAAAACGACTGAACTGAAGACATCCTGATGCAAACTGAACGGATTACTCTCCATTCAGAATGCATGAGGATAAAACTGATCAGTTCTTTTCCGGTATAGAGCCCCTGTGACGGAACTCTATGCCGGAAAAGAAAAACGCAAGTGTGAAAGTACCCTTACCTATGCAGAGCAGGGGTTTATTCACGTCTAAAATTGTAAAATGTCAACCCAAGAATGTGACAGAAAAATCACTGAAATTTATTAACCTGTCTACTCGATAGAGCAGGGGTCTATGACAGAAAAAAATTGTTTATTGTCACACGAAAATGTAAAAGAAAAATTATTGAAATTTATTAACCTGTCGACTTGTAGAGGAGTGGTATATTACACCCAAATATTTGTGAATTTCACCCAAAAATGTAACATACAAATATATATATATTTTTTTACCTGTCTACTCGGTATAGCAGTGGTACATCACACCCAAAAATTTGTGAATTTAACCCGATAATGTAACTGACAAATGTTTTTTTTTTTTTTGTTTTTTTTTTTTTTGTTTTTTTTTTACCAGTCTACAAGGTATAGCAGTGGTACATCACACCCAAAAATAGTTAAATTTCAACTGAAAATGTAACTGACAAATTATTTTTTTTTTTACCGGTCTAATAGGTATAGCAGTGGTACATCACACCCAAAAATTTGTGAATTTCACCAGAAAATGCAAATGAATAATTATTTATATATTTTTTTTACGTGTCTACTAGGTATAGCAGTGGTACTTCACACCCAAAAATGTAACTGACAAATTTTATTTTTGTTTTTTACCGGTCTACTAGGTCTACTGCGTGGTACATCACACCCAAAAATTATTAACTGACAATTTTTTTTATTTTTTTTAACCTGTCTACTAGGTATAGCAGTGGTACATTAAACCCAAAAATTGTTGAATTTCAACCCAAAATTTAACTGACAAAGTAGTGAAATGACAAAATAAAATACATACTAATAAAAAAATATATTTGATTTAGAAGGTGGAGTTCTATATGGAGTAGGAGTTTGAGGAGGTGGTGGACGTAGCATTGTAGGTGGAAGCGGCGGTGGAGGAGGACAAAGTAGCCAACACTGTTTTTTTTTTTTTATTAGAGTACACTCCAAAAGAGTGTGAAATATCAAAAATACAAGAATGAGCAATTGCGCTGCAGTACAAACCGGATTCCAAAAAAGTTGGGACACTAAACAAATTGTGAATAAAAACTGAATGCAATGATGTGGAGATGGCAAATGTCAATATTTTATTTGTAATAGAACGTAGATGACAGATCAAACGTTTAATCCGAGTAAATGTATCATTTTAAAGGAAAAATTTTCACGGTGTCAACAAATCCCCCAAAAGTTGGGACAAGTAGCAATAAGAGGCTGGAAAAAGTAAATTTGAGCATAACGAAGAGCTGGAAGACCAATTAACACTAATTAGGTCAATTGGCAACATGATTGGGTATAAAAAGAGCTTCTCAGAGTGGCAGTGTCTCTCAGAAGCCAAGATGGGTAGAGGATCACCAATTCCCACAATGTTGCGCAGAAAGATAGTGGAGCAATATCAGAAAGGTGTTACCCAGCGAAAAATTGCAAAGACTTTGCATCTATCATCATCAACTGTGCATAACATCATCCGAAGATTCAGAGAATCTGGAACAATCTCTGTGCGTAAGGGTCAAGGCCGTAAAACCATACTGGATGCCTGTGATCTCCGGGCCCTTAAACGACACTGCACCACAAACAGGAATGCTACTGTAAAGGAAATCACAGAATGGGCTCAGGAATACTTCCAGAAACCGTTGTCAGTGAACACAATCCACCGTGCCATCCGCCGTTGCCAGCTGAAACTCTACAGTGCAAAGAAGAAGCCATTTCTAAGCAAGATCCACAAGCTCAGGCGTTTTCACTGGGCCAGGGATCATTTAAAATGGAGTGTGGCAAAATGGAAGACTGTTCTGTGGTCAGACAAGTCACGATTCGAAGTTCTTTTTGGAAATCTGGGACGCCATGTCATCCGGACCAAAGAGGACAAGGACAACCCAAGTTGTTATCAACGCTCAGTTAAGAAGCCTGCATCTCTGATGGTATGGGATTGCATGAGTGCGTGTGGCATGGGCATCTTGCATGTCTGGAAAGGCACCATCAATGCAGAAAAATATATTCAGGTTCTAGAACAACATATGCTCCCATCCAGACGTCATCTCTTTCAGGGAAGACCCTGCATTTTTCAACAAGATAATGCCAGACCACATTCTGCATCAATCACAACATCATGGCTGCGTAGGAGAAGGATCCGGGTACTGAAATGGCTAGTCTGCAGTCCAGATCTTTCACCTATAGAGAATATTTGGCGCATCATAAAGAGGAAGGTGCAACAAAGAAGGCCCAAGACGATTGAACAGTTAGAGGCCTGTATTAGTCAAGAATGGGAGAGCATTCCTATTTCTAAACTTGAGAAACTGGTCTCCTCGGTCCCCAGACGTCCGTTGAGTGTTGTAAGAAGAAGGGGAGATGCCACACAGTGGTAAAAATGGCCTTGTCCCAACTTTTTGGGGATTTGTTGACACCATGAAATTCTGATTCAACATATTTTTCCCTTAAAATGGTACATTTTCTCAGTTTAAACTTTGGTTAAGGCAGGTATACATGTCTATTCTGCACAAGGTACGGACAAGTCCTGTGGGATCCATGCCTGGTTCATTTTAATGAACTTGAGCTTATCCACATTGGCTATGGACAGGCAGCTGCGCTTGTCTGTGATGACGCCCCCTGCCGTGCTAAACACACGTTCAGATAATACACTGGCTGCAGGGCAGGCCGGCAACTCCAAGGCGTAAAGGGCAAGCTCAGGCCATGTGCCCAATTTGGAGACCCAGAAGTTGAAGGGGGCAGACCCGTCATTCAGTACGTGTAGGCTTGTGCACACATACTGCTCTACCATGTTGGTGAAATGCTGCCTCCTGCTAAGACGTTCCATATCAGCTGGTGCAGGGCTGGCCTTAGTTGTTCAGGCGCCCTGTGCGAGCTAATCTTGTGGCACCCCCCCCCCCCCCCGATTCACCTTAACATACACAAAGAGGAAAACAATCTTTTTAACAAACCGTTTTTTTTATTACAGATAACTTAAGTGCAAACAAGTACAATCATACCCAGTGTCACCCAGAGCCAGTCCCCTGCCCCCCTTAATCATACCCTGTCACCTTTACCCAGTCCCCTGCCCTTCTTAACCACTTCAGCCCCGCTAGCTGAAACCCCCTTCATGACCAGAGCACTTTTTACACTTCGGCACTACACTCCTTTCACCGTTTATCGCTCGGTCATGCAACTTACCACCCAAATGAATTTTACCTCCTTTTCTTCTCACTAATAGAGCTTTCATTTGGTGGTATTTTATTGCTGCTGACATTTTTACTTTTTTTGTTATTAATCGAAATGTAACGATTTTTTTGCAAAAAAATGAAATTTTTCACTTTCAGCTGTAAAATTTTGCAAACAAAACGACATCCATATATAAATTTTTCGCTAAATTTATAGTTCTACATGTCTTTGATAAAAAAAAAATGTTTGGGCAAAAAAAAATGGTTTGGGTAAAAGTTATAGCGTTTACAAACTATGGTACAAAAATGTGAATTTCCGCTTTTTGAAGCAGCTCTGACTTTCTGAGCACCTGTCATGTTTCCTGAGGTTCTACAATGCCCAAACTGTAGAAAAACCCCACAAATGACCCAATTTCGGAAAGTAGACACCCTAAGGTATTCGCTGATGGGCATAGTGAGTTCATAGAACTTTTTATTTTTTGTCACAAGTTAGCGGAAAATGATGATGATTTTTTATTTTTATTTTTTTCTTACAAAGTCTCATATTCCACTAACTTGCGACAAAAAATAAAAAATTCTAGGAACTCGCCATGCCCCTCACGGAATACCTTGGGGTGTCTTCTTTCCAAAATGGGGTCACTTGTGGCGTAGTTATACTGCCCTGGCAATTTAGGGGCCCAAATGTGTGAGAAGTACCTTGCAATCAAAATCTGTAAAAAATGGCCTGTGAAATCCGAAAGGTGCTCTTTGGAATATGTGCCCCTTTGCCCACCCTGGCTGCAAAAAAGTGTCACACATCTGGTATCGCCGTACTCAGGAGAAGTTGGGGAATGTGTTTTGGGGTGTCATTTTACATATACCCATGCTGGGTGAGAAAAATATCTTGGTCAAATGCCAACTTTGTATAAAAAAACTGGAAAAGTTGTCTTTTGCCAAGATATTTCTCTCACCCAGCATGGGTATATGTAAAATGACACCCCAAAACACATTCCCCAACTTCTCCTGAGTACGGCGATACCAGATGTGTGACACTTTTTTGCAGCCAGGGTGGGCAAAGGGGCACATATTCCAAAGAGCACCTTTCGGATTTCACAGGCCATTTTTTACAGATTTTGATTGCAAGGTACTTCTCACACATTTGGGCCCCTAAATTGCCAGGGCAGTATAACTACGCCACAAGTGACCCCATTTTGGAAAGAAGACACCCCAAGGTATTCCGTGAGGGGCACGGCGAGTTCCTAGAATTTTTTGTCGCAAGTTAGTGGAATATGAGACTTTGTAAGGAAAAAAGAAAAAAAAAGAAAAATCATTTTCCGCTAACTTGTGACAAAAAATAAAAAATTCTAGGAACTCGCCGTGCCCCTCACGGAATACCTTGGGGTGTCTTCTTTCCAAAATGGTGTCACTTGTGGCGTAGTTATACTGCCCTGGCAATTTAGGGGCCCAAATGTGTGAGAAGTACCTTGCAATCAAAATCTGTAAAAAATGGCCTGTGAAATCCGAAAGGTGCTCTTTGGAATATGTGCCCCTTTGCCCACCCTGGCTGCAAAAAAGTGTCACACATCTGGTATCGCCGTACTCAGGAGAAGTTGGGGAATGTGTTTTGGGGTGTCATTTTACATATACCCATGCTGGGTGAGAGAAATATCTTGGCAAAAGACAACTTTTCCAATTTTTTTATACAAAGTTGGCATTTGACCAAGATATTTTTCTCACCCAGCATGGGTATATGTAAAATGACACCCCAAAACACATTCCCCAACTTCTCCTGAGTACGGCGATACCAGATGTGTGACACTTTTTTGCAGCCTAGATGCGCAAAGGTGCCCAAATTCCTTTTAGGAGGGCATTTTTAGACATTTGGATCCCAGACTTCTTCTCACACTTTCAGGCCCCTAAAAAGCCAGGGCAGTATAAATACCCCACATGTGACCCCACTTTGGAAAGAAGACACCCCAAGGTATTCAATGAGGGGCCTGGCGAGTTCATAGAAATTTTTTTTTTTTGCATAAGTTAGCGGATATTGATTTTTTTTGTTTTTTTCTCACAAAGTCTCACTTTCTGCTAACTTAGGACAAAAATTTCAATCTTTCATGGACTCAATATGCCCCTCACGGAATACCTTGGGGTGTCTTCTTTCCGAAATGGGGTCACATGTGGGGTATTTATACTGCCCTGGCTTTTTAGGGGCCCTAAAGCGTGAGAAGAAGTCTGGAATATAAATGTCTAAAAATGTTTACGCATTTGGATTCCGTGAGGGGTATGGTGAGTTCATGTGAGATTTTATTTTTTGACACAAGTTAGTGGAATATGAGACTTTGTAAGAAAAAACAAAAACAAAAACAAACAAAAAATTTCCGCTAACTTGGGCCAAAAAAATGTCTGAATGGAGCCTTACAGGGGGGGGGGGTGATCAATGACAGGGGGGTGATCAATGACAGGGGGGTAATCACCCATATAGACTCCCGGATCACCCCCCTGTCACTGATCACCCCCCCTGTAAGGCTCCATTCAGACGTCCGTATGATTTTTACGGATCCATGGATCGGATCCGCAAAACACATGCGGACGTCTGAATGGAGCCTTACAGGGGGGTTATCAATGACAGGCGGGTGATCACCCATATAGACTCCCTGATCACCCCCCTGTCACTGATCACCCCCCCTGTAAGGCTCCATTCAGACGTCCGTATGATTTTTACGGATCCATGGATACATGGATCGGATCCGCAAAACACATGCGGACGTCTGAATGGAGCCTTACAGGAGGGTTATCAATGACAGGGGGTGATCAGGGTGATCACCCCCCTGTCACTGATCACCCCCCCTGTAAGGCTCCATTCAGACGTCCGCATGATTTTTACGGATCCATGGATACATGGATCGGATCCGCAAAACACATGCGGACGTCTGAATGGAGCCTTACAGGGGGGTGATCAATGACAGGCGGGTGATCAATGACAGGGGGTGATCAGGGAGTGTATATGGGTGATCACCCGCCTGTCATTGATCACCCCCCTGTAAGGCTCCATTCAGACGTCCGCATGTGTTTTGCGGATCCGATCCATGTATCCATGGATCCGTAAAAATCATGCGGACGTCTGAATGGAGCCTTACAGGGGGGTGATCAATGACAGGGGGTGATCAGGGAGTGTATATGGGTGATCACCCGCCTGTCATTGATCACCCCCCTGTAAGGCTCCATTCAGACGTCCGCATGATTTTTACGGATCCATGGATACCAAAACACATGCGGACGTCTGAATGGAGCCTTACAGGGGGGTGATCAATGACAGGCGGGTGATCAATGACAGGGGGTGATCAGGGAGTGTATATGGGTGATCACCCGGCTGTCATTGATCACCCCCCTGTAAGGCTCCATTCAGACGTCCGCATGTGTTTTGCGGATCCGATCCATGTATCCATGGATCCGTAAAAATCATGCGGACGTCTGAATGGAGCCTTACAGGGGGGTGATCAATGACAGGGGGTGATCAGGGAGTGTATATGGGTGATCACCCGCCTGTCATTGATCACCCCCCTGTAAGGCTCCATTCAGACGTCCGCATGATTTTTACGGATCCATGGATACCAAAACACATGCGGACGTCTGAATGGAGCCTTACAGGGGGGTGATTAATGACAGGCGGGTGATCAATGACAGGGGGTGATCAGGGAGTGTATATGGGTGATCACCCGCCTGTCATTGATCACCCCCCTGTAAGGCTCCATTCAGACGTCCGCATGTGTTTTGCGGATCCGATCCATGTATCCGTGGATCCGTAAAAATCATACGGACGTCTGAACGGAGCCTGACAGGGGGGTGATCAATGACAGGGGGGTGATCAGGGAGTTTATATGGGGTGATCATGGGTGATCAGGGGTTTATAAGGGGTTAATAAGTGACGGGGGGGGGGTGTAGTGTAGTGTGGTGTTTGGTGCGACTGTACTGAGCTACCTGAGTCCTCTGGTAGTCGATCCTAACAAAAGGGACCACCAGAGGACCAGGTAGCAGGTATATTAGACGCTGTTATCAAAACAGCATCTAATATACCTGTTAGGGGTTAAAAAATTCGGATCTCCAGCCTGCCAGCGAGCGATCGCCGCTGGCAGGCTGGAGATCCACTCGCTTACCTTCCGTTCCTGTGAGCGCGCGCGTCTGTGTGCGCGCGTTCACAGGAAATCCCGGCCCTCGCGAGATGACGCGTATATGCGTCGTTGAGCGCAGGGCTGCCGCCTCCGGACCGCACATCTGCGTTAGGCGGTCCAGAGGCGGTTAATCATACCCAGTGTCACCATCTTACCCAGTCCCCTGCCCCCTCAATTAGACCCTGCCCCCCTCAAATTAAGGGTGACAGACACTGGCTATGATTAAGGGGGCAGGGGACTGGATAAGGGGGACACTGGGTATGATTAAAGGACAGGGGACTGGCTTTGGTTGACACAGGGTATGATTAAGAAGGTCAAGGGACTGGGTAAAGGTGACAGGGTATGATTAAGGGGGGCAGGGGACTGGCTCTGGGTGACACTGGGTATGATTAAGGGGGCAGGGTCTAGATGAGGGGGCAGGGGACTGGGTAAAGGTGACAGGTTATGATTAAGGGGGGCAGGGGACTTGCTCTGGATGACACTGGGTATGATTAAGGGGGGCAGGTGACTGGGCAAAGGTGACAGGGTATGACTAAGGGGGGGGGGGGCAGGAGACTGGCTATGGGTGACACTGGGTATGATTAAGGGCCTTATAATGTGCCAGTAAAAAGGGACCCCCATAATGCCCCCCAATAATGTGCCAGTAAGTGTCCCCATAGATGCCCCCCCATCATGTGCCAATATCAAGTGCCTCTCTCCACCCCCCCACATGTCCCAGTATCATAGTGTCATCTCGCCCCTCTCCCCCAAAGTGCCAGTATCACAGTGGTATCTCTCCCCCCAATGTGCCAGCATCATAGTGGCTCTCTCCTTCCCACCCCCATTTGCCAGTATCAGAGTCCCAAACCCCCCATGTGCCAGTATCAAGTGCCTTTCTCCTCCCCCCATGTCCCAGTATCATAGTGCCATCTCGCCCCCCCAAAAGTGCCAGTATCAAGTGCCTCTCTCCTTCTCACCCCACATGTGCCAGTGTCATAGTGCCTCCCCCCCATGTGCCAGTATCAAGTGCCTCCCCCCCCCCATGTCCCAGTATCATAGTGCCATCTCCTCCCCAAAAGTGCCAGTATAAAGTGCCTCTCTCCCCCCCTTGTCCCAGTATCATAGTGCCATCTCCCGCCCCAAAAGAGCCAGTATCAAGTGCCTCTCTCCTTCCCACCCCCATGTGCCAGTATCATAGTGCCAACCCCCCCATGTGCCAGTATCAAGTGCCTCTCTCCTCCCCCCTTGTTCCAGTATCATAGTGCCAACTCCCCCACAACAGCGCCAGTATCAAGTGCCTCTCTCCTTCCCCCCATGTGCCAGTATCATAGTGCCATCCCCCCCAAAGTGCCAGTATTAAGTGCCTCTCTCCTTCCTACCCACCCCCCATGTGCCAGTATCATAGTGCCACCCCCCCAATGTGCCAGTATCAAGTGTCTCTCTCCTTCCCACCCACCCCCCATGTGCCAGTATCATAGTGCCAACCCCCCCATGTGCCAGTATCAAGTGCCTCTCTCCTTCCCCCCATGTGCCTGTATCGTAGTGCCAAACCCCCCCATGTGCCAGTATCAAGTGCCTCCCGCTCCCCCCATGTGGCAGTAACAGTCCGGTATTTAAAAAAAAAACACTTATATTTACCTCTATGTCAGCGATGCGATGCAGGCCTCTTCCGACTTGTGTCCCGCGCTGTATGTCCACATATGGAGTCAGTGCTTGTGTATTCTAATTTAGCCTGTATTTCAGAAAAGTTTCTGCTGTGACTCGAACCCACAACCTTCTGTATCAGAGGCAAGGCACTTAAAGGGGTTCTGCTCTTTGTTTTAACTGATGATCTATCCTCTGGATAGATCATCAGCACCTGATCGGCGGGGATCCGACACCCGGGACCCCCGCCGATCAGCTGTTTGAGAAGGCAGCGGCACTCCAGTAGCGCCGCGGCCTTCTCACTGTTTACTGCCGGCCCACTGATGTCACGACTAGTATCAACCAGCGTGGGTTGGCTAAGCTCCATTTAAGTGAACAGAGCTTAGCCCCACCCACGCTAGTTGATACCAGTCGTGACGTCACTGGGTCAGCGGTAAAGTTGGAGCGCCGCTGCCTTCTCAAACAGCTGATCGGCGGGGGTCCTGGTTGTCGGACCCCCACCGATCAGAAGCTGATGATCTATCCAGAATGTAGATCATCAGTTAAAACAAAGTGCAGAACCCTTTTAACCACACAGCTATAAGAGCTGCATAGCCACTGACTGAAAAAATGAGACTTCTACTGTAGACTCCTTTATAGCTTTGATAGCTAGTATACATCCATACACATGACAGCTGCCCCAGCGCACTCAGCCTGCTATATCTCTATATATGATAGCTGCCCCTGCACACCCAGCTCTTGTACATCAATACACATGACAGCTGCCCCAGCACACTTAGCTCTGCTATATCTATATATACAGTACTAGACCAAAAGTTTGGACACACCTTCTTATTCAAAGAGTTTTCTTTATTTTCATGACTATGAAAATTGTAGATTCACACTGAAGGCATCAAAACTATGAATTAACACATGTGGAATTATATATATAACAAAAAGTGTGAAACAACTGAAAATATGTCATATTCTAGGTTCTTCAAAGTAGCCACCTTTAGCTTTGATTACTGCTTTGCACACTCTTGGCATTCTCTTGATGAGCTTCAAGAGGTAGTCACCTGAAATGGTCTTCCAACAGTCTTGAAGGAGTTCCCAGAGATGCTTAGCACTTGTTGGCCATTTTGCCTTCACTCTGCGGTCCAGCTCACCCCAATAAACCATCTCGATTGGGTTCAGGTCAGGTGATTCTGGAGGCCAGGTCATCTGGCGCAGCACCCCATCACTCTCCTTCATGGTCAAATAGCCCCTACACAGCCTGGAGGTGTGTTTGGGGTCATTGTCCTGTTGAAAAATAAATGATGGTCCAACTAAACGCAAACCGGATGGAATAGCATGCCGCTGCAAGATGCTGTGGTAGCCATGCTGGTTCAGTATGCCTTAAATTTTGAATAAATCCCCAACAGTGTCACCAGCAGAGCACCATCACACCTCCTCCTCCATGCTTCACGGTGGGAACCAGGCATATAGAGTCCATCCGTTCACCTTTTCTGCGTCGCACAAAGACACGGTGGTTGGAACCAAAGATCTCAAATTTGAACTCATCAGACCAAAGCACAGATTTCCACTGGTCTAATGTCCATTCCTTGTGTTCTTTAGCCCAAACAAGTCTCTTCTGCTTGTTGCCTGTCCTTAGCAGTGGTTTCCTAGCAGATATTCTACCATGAAGGCCTGATTCACACAGTCTCCTCTTAACAGTTGTTCTAGAGATGTGTCTGCTGCTAGAACTCTGTCTCTAATCTGAGCTGCTGTTAACCTGCGATTTCTGAGGCTGGTGACTCGGATGAACTTATCCTCCGCAGCAGAGGTGACTCTTGGTCTTCCTTTCCTGGGGCGGTCCGCATGTGAGCCAGTTTCTTTGTAGCGCTTGATGGTTTTTGTGACTGCACTTGGGGACACTTTCAAAGTTTTCCCAATTTTTCGGACTGACTGACCTTCATTTCTTAAAGTAATGATGGCCACTCGTTTTTCTTTCCTTAGCTGCTTTTTTCTTGCCATAATACAAATTCTAACTGTCTAATCAGTAGGACTATCAGCTGTGTATCCACCTGACTTCTCCACAACGCAACTGATGGTCCCAACCCCATTTATAAGGCAAGAAATCCCACTTATTAAACCTGACAGGGCACACCTGTGAAGTGAAAACCATTTCAGGTGACTACCTCTTGAAGCTCATCAAGAGAATGCCAAGAGTGTGCAAAGCAGCAATCAAAGCAAAAGGTGGCTACTTTGAAGAACCTAGAATATGACATATTTTCAGTTGTTTCATACTTTTTAGATAAGTATATCATTCCACATGTGTTAATTCATAGTTTTTATGCCTTCAGTGTGAATCTACAATTTTCATAGTCATAAAAATAAAGAAAACTCTTTGAATGAGAAGATGTGTCCAAACTTTTGGTCTGTACTGTATATTTGAAGAGAACTCTAATGTGTAGCAAAAATATATTAGTATCTACACCAACCCTCTGTAGATCTTATACTGAATAAGGATTTTTGAATACAACTTTTTAAATCTTTCTTTTATTAATGGTCTTTTATTATATAACAAATTTTTATGTCTGTGTTTATATATTAATAAATGGTACACATTTTTTTATAATCTCATCTATATGCCAGCAGCAGGGTGCGGGAGAAGGGTTAGCCATGTAGTTCCATGCGCCATCTGGTGTTCACAAACCTAAACTGCACCCTGAATTTTCTCACTCTATTTACGCGCTTCGGGTTTGTTAATGAAATTGGATATCGCTATGCGCTCACGCGAGTCTGAAGGGAGTGTTAGCGATGCTATATCTGTATTTTGGATTTGGAAACGTTAGCCAGGAAAGGCTCTACTGTGGCCTTGTTGACTCTAGATAACCTCTGCTTGATCGCACGTCCCTGTGACGTCCACCATCCATTTGGATATCTTCTCTATCAACTTTCAATGTTCATTTCTGACCCTACCATGTTGATCACGGTTATCGGCGAATCAGGGTTCCACGCCGGAGAGGGAGCGTGAGAAAGAGAGACCACATCCAAGGGAGGTTAATTGTTTGAAATTAAATATGATAGCGTGGAAATATGGGACAAAGTATTAAAGCGCAAATGTGGGACAACTTGTTAAAGTTTAAGCATTGAATGAAAGGATGTGGCGTGCATCAATTAATGATGAATTTATAAAATTTTATTCCCTGTCAACTATGCAGAGCAGGGGTTTCTATCCATCAAAATTTCAAAACTGTTACCTGACAATGTAACAGACGATTTATTTTAAATCAATGTTCCTGTCACCTATGCAGAGGTCCCCCAGTGACATACACCATCCATTTGAATATCTTCTCTATCAACTTTTCTGAGCCTACTATGTTGATTACGGTTATCGGCGAATCAGGGTTCCACGCCGGAGAGGGAGCGTGAGAAAGGGAGACCACATCCAAGGGAGATACAAGTATTACATTTTTTTAGGATTGAGCGGAAATGTGGGACAAATTACTAAAACGCAAATGTCGGACAAATTACTGAAGCGCAATTGTGGGAAACATTATTGAAGCGCAAATGTGGTACAACTTGTTAAAGTTTAAGCATTGAATGAAAGGAGGTGGCGTGCATCAATTAAAGAAGAATTTCAGAAATTTTATTCCCTGTCATCTATGCAGAGCAGGGGTTTATTCACATCCAAAATTGTAAAATGTCAACCCAATAATGTAACAGAAAAATTACAGAAATGTATTAACCTGTCTACTTGGTAGAGCAGGGGTCTATGACAGAAAAAAATTGTTTATTTTCACCCGAAAATGTAAAATAAAAATTATTGAAATTTATTAAGCTGTCAACTAGGTAAAGGAGGGGTACATCACACCCAAAAATTGGTGAATCTTACCCGAAAATGTAACAAAGTATTGAAATCTCATAAAATAAAAAATACGTACAAATAAAAAAAAAAATAGATTTATAAGGTAGAGTTCCATATGGAGTAGGAGTTTGAGGAGGCAGTGTATGTAGCTGTGTAGGTGGAAGCGGCGGTGGAGGAGGACGAGGTAGCCAACACTGGTTTTTGGTTTTAATTTTTTTATTTTTTTTTTATTAGGGTACACACCAAAAATACAACAATGAGCAATTGCGCTGCAGTATAACAATGGCTAGTTAAGGCCAGTATACATGTCTATTCTGCACAAGGTACGGACAAGTCCTGTGGGATCCATACCTGGTTCATTTTAATGAACATGAGCTTGTCCACATTAGCTGTGGACAGGCGGCTGCGCTTGTCTGTGATGACGCCCCCTGCCGTGCTAAACACACGTTCAGATAATACACTGGCTGCAGAGCAGGCCAGCACTTCCAAGGCGTAAAGGGCAAGCTCAGGCCATGTGCCCAATTTGGAGACCCAGAAGTTGAAGGGGTCAGACCCGTCATTCAGTACGTGTAGGAGTGTGCACACATACTGCTCCACCATGTTGGTGAAATGCTGCCTCCTGCTAAGATGTTCCATATCAGCTGGTGGTGGTGTAACGGTCAGCAGAGGAAGAGACCGTAGAGCAGGACTTAAGTACAGTGCAGCAGACAAGGAGGCTGAAGTAGAAACCGGCTTTATTAAAAGAGAACTCTAACTGCCGGAGAAGCAGATTTACAATATGAACAGCTTGAGAATTCACAATAAAGATAATGGAAATTTGCATAAAGAACACAAATGAATCACAAACACAAGTACAGACAATAGCAGGCTACTCTCTTCTAGGTAGTCCTATCTGTCCCCGCTACCCGGGGTGCACCTCTACGGTGCACTAAACTAAATCCTATTCCACTATGTCCTAGCTCAGGTTAGCATCAGTGCACTCACAGTTCGGTGTCCGGCACATGCAGGCAGATACAGTCTGGGTCCCGATCTGGTTGCTTTCTTGCTTGCTTGCTTCAGCGTGGCTCAGCTCTGGCCTCTCTTTGTAGTCTCTGTAACTCTGGTTAGAGATAATCAGCAGCTCTGGACGTGTAATCAGGCAGGGCCTGGAATTCACTCACAGTTCCTCTGGTAAGTGCCTCACACTACAGCAGACAGCACACAGATACTGTGTCACAGCAGGCAGGGAGAAATCGCTCTAATCTTCCCTGTGGATCTCCCTCTCAGTGCACAGCGTCCTTCTTCCTGTGTACTCAGACACCTTCCGCCCAGGCTCTCTGCTCAGCCCGGGAAAAACACTTAACTCCTTGTCCTCTGGAAACAACTCCTCTCACTGTCCTACTCAGCCACAGTGGCCTCTGGTGGCTGGAGGGAAACATGACAGTCTGCTATATATATATGTGTTGGAAATGTTGCTGGATGATCAGGGCTGCCTCTTACATGCCTCCCCACTTAAAGGTGGCCGTCCTCGGCCTTGCTATATAGTCCATAGAAATAATGGTTAATGTAACTTTTTATACAGCAGTACAACATTGTCCACAATACATACAGGTGGACCAAATGAACTCATCAGCAGCGTACCTGTTTGGTGGAACCCCTGCAGTAAGCCTACTGGATCTCCGGAGGTCCTGGCTATCTGTTACGACCTGACTCTCTCCACTAGGAACTGCCAGTCTGGATTCATCCACCACAATAGGAGGTTCGGGTGTGTCCGAGGGCCCCTCTCCATTACGGGCTGGCAATGGTTCTGTGACAGTGCCTTCATCACCTGTAACCTGGGAGGCTTCTTCAGTGTTGGGAGCAGTCCACCAGTCTTCACCATAATCTCCATCAGAGATAACAAGTTCTGAGTATGGGGCAGGAGGAGGTGTCCTCTGAACAGGTGCGGGATCTTTGGACCGGCATGGCCGTAACATATTCCTATGTAGAGTCCGTGAAGCAAATTCCTCATTCTCAACCTGCACTTCGTAGACCGGACCATTAGGGTACACTCTCTTGATCACTTTATACGGCTGTACTTCCCAACGCTCACTCAACTTGCCTCTGGGACGTTTCTCTCGTACCAGTACCCGATCCCCAGGCTGCAATGGAACCTCCTGAACTGGAGGACGGTCTGTATGAGCTCTCTCCTGTAACCGCTGACCTGCCAACCGGCGAATGGTCTGGAGACGCCGACGGTGTTCTTTCACCCATGAGGTGGTTGATCGCTCTATTAGGTCTTCTGGCTGTTCTAGGTTTAATTCCACGATCTCTCGACCAGCCCTACCGAACAGTAACATGTATGGGGTGTAACCGGTGGTGGTGTGGACACGATTATTGTAAGCCCAGACTAATTCTGGCAGGTAGTCAGGCCAGTGTGCCCTCTTGTCTTCCTCTAGCGTCCTCAGCATTTGCAGCAATGTGCGGTTAAAGCGCTCACAGGCTCCGTTTCCTTGGGGATGATAAGGAGTTGTCCTGGATTTTTCAATGCCGTACAGTCGATGTAGCTCTTCCATCACTTTTCCTTGAAAGCACGCCCCTTGATATGAATGGATCCGCTTTGGACACCCATAGACCCGAATGAAGTCTTGACAAATGGCTCGTGCAGCGGACTCGGCCGTCTGGTCCCGAGTTGGGGTGACTACTGCAAACTTGGAGAAGTGGTCGATCATGACCAGGCAATACTGTGGACCTCTTGACGATTGTCCCACAAGAAGATAGTCTATCATCAACACTTCCAGCGGTTCTGTGGTCTGGATGGACTGTAGGGGTGCTCTCTGTTCTGTACTCTTCGTGAGTTCACACACTCGACACTGTCGGCAAACTTCTTCAACTGTGGCCTCCAGTCGCGGACAATACACATAACGCTGCAGCCACTGGTATGTCTTGACTGGCCCGAAGTGAGCTCCAAACTCATGAGCCTCTTTGGCTATCTCCCGTGCCATTCTTCTGGGTATCACTACCTGCCACCTCGCCTCTAGGTCGGCAGGCTGTTGCCACTTGCGGAACAAAACAGCTCCATGCACTTCCAGTCTGTCCCATTGATGTAGAACGGACTTCATCTCGGCATCCAGATCAGTCCTTTCTTCTTTGTTGGGTTTCCTGCACTGGGTTACCCAGCTTTTCATTTGCTGCAGTCCAATGTCTTCATCTTGCAATCTGCCCCATTCTTCATTAGTTCTCCCCAATGCTTTGGGTAGCTTACGGGCCTCCCCACTTGTCTGGGCCGCGACTGTTGGGGGAGCGAACTTGCGGAAGTCAGGAGTTTCATCTTCTTCCTTTTGTTCATCCATATCCCCTACTGGAGTTTCAAAAGTAACCCTCGAGAGACCATCAGCATTAGTGTTCTCTGTAGCGGAGCGGTAGCGAATTGAGAAGTCATACTTTGCGAGGCGAGCCGCCCAGCGTTGCTCCAGGGCTCCCAACTTGGCCGTACCCAGATGGGCCAGGGGATTGTTATCCGTCCGTACGAAGATCTTAGCTCCTGTCAGATATCCTGCAAATTTCTCCGTCATAGCCCACACCAGGGCAAGGAGTTCCAGCCGGAAGGAACTGTAGTTATGGGGGTTTCGCTCCGTATCTCGCAAGGATCTACTGGCATAAGCGATCACTCTCTCATGTCCATCCTGTACCTGCGACAGGACTGCCCCAAGTCCGTAGAGGCTGCCATCAGTAGCTAAGATGAATGGTTTATCAAAATCGGCATAAGCCAAGATGGGGGCCGATGTCAGGGCTTCTTTCAGGGCCTGGAAGGACTCTTCCTGTTTCTGTCCCCAGGGGATACTTTGGCCCTTGGGTTGCCCAGCCGTTCCTCTCAACAACTCATTCAGAGGGCCCGCTATTTTTGCGTAGTCTTTGATGAACCGCCGGTAGTACCCAGTCAGTCCCAGGAAGGCCTTCAACTCACGCAGTGTTCTCGGCACTAGCCATTGTCGTATTGCAGCCACTTTGTCTTGGGACGGTAGCACTCCGTCTTGGGACACCCTATGGCCCAGGTACTCGATCTCCCTCTTGAAGAGATGACACTTCTTTGGCTTTACCTTCAGGCCATGGGATCGCAGTCGCTCGAGTACCTGCCCTAGCCGATTCAAGTGTTCTTGAAAAGTAGCAGAGTATACGATGATATCGTCTAGGTATATCAGAGTGGCTTCAAAATTCAGGTCTCCCAGGCATCTCTCCATCAGCCGCTGGAAGGTTCCAGGGGCATTAGTCAGTCCGAATGGCATCCTGTTGAATTCAAATAACCCCATGGGGAGTATGAATGCTGTCTTTGCCTTGTCCTGCTCAGCCACTGGTACTTGCCAGTACCCACTTGCTAGATCCAGGGTGGAGAAGTATTTGGCTCGTCCTAGAGCCGTCAGAGACTCCTCGATGCTTGGCAGAGGATATGAGTCTCGCGCAGTGCAAGCATTCAACCGCCGGTAATCCACACAAAATCGAATAGTGCCGTCCTTCTTCTTGACAAGCACCACTGGGGCTGCCCAAGGGCTCTGGCTTCCCCGCACCACTCCGGAATCTATCATCTGTTTCAATAGCGTCTTCACTTCCTGGTACAACTTGGGCGGAATCTGTCGATATCTCTCCCGAATTGGTGGAGTGTCCCCCGTCGGTATCTCATGTGTGATAGCATTCGTGCAGCCAAAGTCATCGGCGTGGCGGGCAAACGCAGCCTGATTCTCCCACAGCATGGTTTCAACTGCTCGCTGTTGGTCTAAACTGAGAGCCTTAACATCTATCTCCATTTGATCCAAGATGGTTCCCCCATTCCATTCTGGGGTCGGCGCCTCTTCTGCACTGGCAGTAACTGCCAGGGTCCAACCAGCATCCCCTACCGGAGCTAGAGTCACTTCTCTCTGACTCAGGATTTCTCCCTGATGTAGGTACACACGAGCCAGTTCCACCCCTGGCGTCAAGGGAACTTCTAGATATCCCACATTCACAGCTCTTATGGGTACTCGTCCATTCTGGACCACTCCCAGTGTCCGGGCCACCAGGACGTCCTGACCCAGCTCTCCTAGGCCTGTTGGTTCAACGAACACCTCCATGCCTTCAAGATTACGGAAAGTTCCCACGGGTAACGTCAGCACGGTCTCCCGACCAGGGGGAAGGGTGAAGGTAGCCTTTCCTGGCGCTCGGATCGTTCCCACCGCCTGGTGTGCTGGTACACTTTTCTGTGTTCCACAAAAACGGATTAGCCGTTGAAATGCTTTCTGGGTAGGTTTGTGCGGGGTGGCTTGTTTCCAGTAACCCGGCCCCCGTTTGGTGAACATGATCTGATCCAATTCTCGCAGGATATTCATGCCCATTATCACCGGCACATCTTCTTTGAACGTTTCGGGGACCAACAAGATACCTTTCCGCCCCACTTCCTGTCCACACAGCCGTACATTCATCCACACGACCCCTGTGACAGGAATCTGTTGTTGGTTAGCCGCTGTAACCCGGACCAGTGTCTCTCGTTCTGGCTTGGCCAGCGCTTGAAAGTAACGGTAGAAGAATGACTCGGGCATAGTTGTCACCTGAGACCCAGTATCCACTAAGCAGTCGACAGGAACACCTTCGAACTCAGCTCGTATAGTGGGGCACCCTGCTCGCAGCGCCACTTGTAACGGTCAGCAGAGGAAGAGACCGTAGAGCAGGACTCAAGTACAGTGCAGCAGACAAGGAGGCTGAAGTAGAAACCGGCTTTATTAAAAGAGAACTCTAACTGCCGGAGAAGCAGATTTACAATATGAACAGCTTGAGAATTCACAATAAAGATAATGGAAATTTGCATAAAGAACACAAATGAATCACAAACACAAGTACAGACAATAGCAGGCTACTCTCTTCTAGGTAGTCCTATCTGTCCCCGCTACCCGGGGTGCACCTCTACGGTGCACTAAACTAAATCCTATTCCACTATGTCCTAGCTCAGGTTAGCATCAGTGCACTCACAGTTCGGTGTCCGGCACATGCAGGCAGATACAGTCTGGGTCCCGATCTGGTTGCTTTCTTGCTTGCTTGCTTGCTTGCTTCAGCGTGGCTCAGCTCTGGCCTCTCTTTGTAGTCTCTGTAACTCTGGTTAGAGATAATCAGCAGCTCTGGACGTGTAATCAGGCAGGGCCTGGAATTCACTCACAGTTCCTCTGGTAAGTGCCTCACACTACAGCAGACAGCACACAGATACTGTGTCACAGCAGGCAGGGAGAAATCGCTCTAATCTTCCCTGTGGATCTCCCTCTCAGTGCACAGCGTCCTTCTTCCTGTGTACTCAGACACCTTCCGCCCAGGCTCTCTGCTCAGCCCGGGAAAAACACTTAACTCCTTGTCCTCTGGAAACAACTCCTCTCACTGTCCTACTCAGCCACAGTGGCCTCTGGTGGCTGGAGGGAAACATGACAGTCTGCTATATATATATGTGTTGGAAATGTTGCTGGATGATCAGGGCTGCCTCTTACAGTGGCGTGCTGACAAAGCTTTTCCACATTTCGGCCATGCTAACCCTGCCTTTTTAGTTGCTGGTGGTGCCCCAGCTGCGTTGGCGACCTCTTCCTCGTCCTCTGCCTTCGCCTTGTGCTTCCACTGTACCCCCGCTGTCAGGTGGGAATTCCACCAGCAGCGCGTCTACCAGCGTGCGCTTGTCCTTGTGCATCTTACGATCATGCTCCAGTGAGGGAATTAAGGACGGTACGTTGTCCTTGTAACGGGGATCCAGCAGTGTGGCCACCCAGTAATCAGCACAAGTTAGAATGTGGGCAACTCGGCAGTCGTTGCGGAGACACTGCAGCATGTAATCGCTCATGTGTGCCAGGCTGCCCAGAGGCAACGAAAAGCTGTCCTCTGTGGGAGGTTTATCGTCTGTGTCCTCTGTATCCCCCCAGCCACGCACCAGTGATGGCCATGAACTGGTCTGGGTGCCACCCTGCTGTGAACATGGTTCCTCCTCCTCCATCTCCTCCTCATCATCCTCATCATCCTCCAGAACTGTGCCCTGGCTGGACAATTGTGTACCTGGCGTTTGTGGGTGCAGAAACCCACCCTCGGAGCCACTTGTGAATGACTGTCAGGAAACCCTACGAAATGATCCCTCTTCCTCCTCCTCCTCCTGTGCCACATCCTCTTCCATCATCGCCAGCCTCGTTTTTTTCAAGGAGGCATAGAAGTAGGATAGTTACGCTGAGAACAGCATTATCGGCACTGGCCATGTTGGTGGAGTACTCGAAACAGCGCAACAAGGAACACAGGTCTCGCATGGAGGCCCAGTCATTGGTGGTGAAGTGGTGCTGTTCCGCAGAGCGATATATGAGTTTCATAGGTCACTAGGGCCAGAGCGTGGCTTGTTTCACCTCTCTGACTGTCTTTTCTCTTTTATTGAATAAAACATATACTTTTATTTATTGCACTTAAAAACTGTATCTCTAAATCTAAAGGATTAAAATTCCTCAGACTTTAGAGAGGTGGGACTTATAGTATTTTCGTCCTCTGTATCGCTTTTACAGATACACTTTGAGTTTTAGAGGGCGCCTGATAATGTCTCAGGACATCCCCTCTTGCCTATTTTTGGCTCCTCACTATCTCTACTACAGCTGTATATTTAGCTGTGTATCTTTCCCCACAGTGGGGGCCCTACCTCTCTAGATCTGAACTAAAAAAGCGCCTGCATCCCTACATGTTTCGCCATCAAGTGGCGTCTTCAGGGGATAGCGTGCAGGTAATTGGCTGGAGGGGGCGGTCCCTTGGTTATATATCCTCGGTTTCTGTGGGCGGGCTTTAGGTATCCAATCATCGCTGTGATCTCTGTATGTGGCACTTCTTTCAGCCAGTCCCTATTCAGTTCCGGCACTTACCATCCGCGTCACGCGTCCTTTACTGGTGACTAGAGTTGAGCGAACACCTGGATGTTCGGGTTCGAGAAGTTCGGCCGAACTTCCCGAAAATGTTCGGGTTCGGGATCCGAACCCGATCCGAACTTCGTCCCGAACCCGAACCCCATTGAAGTCAATGGGGACCCGAACTTTTCGGCACTAAAACGGCTGTAAAACAGCCCAGGAAAGGGCTAGAGGGCTGCAAAAGGCAGCAACATGTAGGTAAATCCCCTGCAAACAAATGTGGATAGGGAAATGAATTAAAATAAAAATTCAATAAATAAAAATTAACCAAAATCAATTGGAGAGAGGTCCCATAGCAGAGAATCTGGCTTCCCGTCACCCACCACTGGAACAGTCCATTCTCAGATATTTAGGCCCCGGCACCCAGGCAGAGGAGAGAGGTCCCGTAACAGACAATCTGGCTTCATGTCAGCAGAGAATCAGTCTTCATGTCATAGCAGAGAATCAGGCTTCACGTCAGCCACCAATGCAACAGTCCATTGTCAGATATTTAGGCCCAGCACCCAGGCAGAGGAGAGAGGTCCCGTAACAGAGGATCTGGCTTCATGTCAGCAGAGAATCAGTCTTCATATCATAGCAGAGAATCAGGCTTCACGTCACCCACCACTGCAACAGTCCATTTTCATAAATTTAGGCCCAGCACCCAGGCAGAGGAGAGAGGTCCCGTAACAGACAATCTGGCTTCATGTCAGCAGAGAATCAGTCTTCATGTCATAGCAGAGAATCAGGCTTCACATCACCCACCACTGTAAGAGTCCATTTTCATAAATTTAGGCCCAGCACCCAGGCAGAGGAGAGAGGTCCCGTAACAGACAATCTGGCTTCATGTCAGCAGAGAATCAGTCTTCATGTCATAGCAGAGAATCAGGCTTCACGTCACCCACCACTGTAACAGTCCATTTTCATAAATTTAGGCCCAGCACCCAGGCAGAGGAGAGAGGTCCCGTAACAGACAATCTGGCTTCATGTCAGCAGAGAATCAGTCTTCATGTCATAGCAGAGAATCAGGCTTCACGTCACCCACCACTGCAACAGTCCATTTTCATAAATTTAGGCCCAGCACCCAGGCAGAGGAGAGAGGTCCCGTAACAGACAAACTGGCTTCATGTCAGCAGAGAATTAGTCTGCATGTCATAGCAGAGAATCAGGCTTCACGTCACCCACCACTGTAAGAGTCCATTTTCATAAATTTAGGCCCAGCACCCAGGCAGAGGAGAGAGGTCCCGTAACAGACAATCTGGCTTCATGTCAGCAGAGAATCAGTCTTCATGTCATAGCAGAGAATCAGGCTTCACGTCACCCACCACTGCAACAGTCCATTTTCAGAAATTTAGGCCCAGCACCCAGGCAGAGGAGAGAGGTCCCGTAACAGACAATCTGGCTTCATGTCAGCAGAGAATTAGTCTGCATGTCATAGCAGAGAATCAGGCTTCACGTCAGCCACCAATGCAACAGTCCATTGTCAGATATTTAGGCCCAGCACCCAGGCAGAGGAGAGAGGTCCCGTAACAGAGGATCTGGCTTCATGTCAGCAGAGAATCAGTCTTCATATCATAGCAGAGAATCAGGCTTCACGTCACCCACCACTGCAACAGTCCATTTTCATAAATTTAGGCCCAGCACCCAGGCAGAGGAGAGAGGTCCCGTAACAGACAATCTGGCTTCATGTCAGCAGAGAATCAGTCTTCATGTCATAGCAGAGAATCAGGCTTCACGTCACCCACCACTGTAAGAGTCCATTTTCATAAATTTAGGCCCAGCACCCAGGCAGAGGAGAGAGGTCCCGTAACAGACAATCTGGCTTCATGTCAGCAGAGAATCAGTCTTCATGTCATAGCAGAGAATCAGGCTTCACGTCACCCACCACTGCAACAGTCCATTTTCATAAATTTAGACCCAGCACCCAGGCAGAGGAGAGAGGTCCCGTAACAGACAATCTGGCTTCATGTCAGCAGAGAATTAGTCTGCATGTCATAGCAGAGAATCAGGCTTCACGTCAGCCACCAATGCAACAGTCCATTGTCAGATATTTAGGCCCAGCACCCAGGCAGAGGAGAGAGGTCCCGTAACAGAGGATCTGGCTTCATGTCAGCAGAGAATCAGTCTTCATATCATAGCAGAGAATCAGGCTTCACGTCACCCACCACTGCAACAGTCCATTTTCATAAATTTAGGCCCAGCACCCAGGCAGAGGAGAGAGGTCCCGTAACAGAGGATCTGGCTTCATGTCAGCAGAGAATCAGTCTTCATGTCATAGCAGAGAATCAGGCTTCACGTCACCCACCACTGTAAGAGTCCATTTTCATAAATTTAGGCCCAGCACCCAGGCAGAGGAGAGAGGTCCCGTAACAGACAATCTGGCTTCATGTCAGCAGAGAATCAGTCTTCATGTCATAGCAGAGAATCAGGCTTCACGTCACCCACCACTGCAACAGTCCATTTTCATACATTTAGGCCCAGCACCCAGGCAGAGGAGAGAGGTCCCGTAACAGAGGATCTGGCTTCATGTCAGCAGAGAATCAGTCTTCATATCATAGCAGAGAATCAGGCTTCACGTCACACACCACTGCAACAGTCCATTGTCATAAATTTAGGCCCAGCACCCAGGCAGAGGAGAGAGGTCCCGTAACAGACAATCTGGCTTCATGTCAGCAGAGAATCAGTCTTCATGTCATAGCAGAGAATCAGGCTTCACGTCACCCACCACTGTAAGAGTCCATTTTCATAAATTTAGGCCCAGCACCCAGGCAGAGGAGAGAGGTCCCGTAACAGACAATCTGGCTTCATGTCAGCAGAGAATCAGTCTTCATGTCATAGCAGAGAATCAGGCTTCACGTCACCCACCACTGCAACAGTCCATTTTCATAAATTTAGGCCCAGCACCCAGGCAGAGGAGCGCGTCTACCAACGTGCGCTTGTACTCGCGCATCTTCCTATCACGCTCCAGTGCAGGAAGTAAGGTGGGCACATTGTCTTTGTAGCGTGGATCCAGCAGGGTGGCAACCCAGTAGTCCGCACAGGTTAAAATGTGGGCAACTCTGCTGTCGTTGCGCAGGCACTGCAGCATGTAGTCGCTCATGTGTGCCAGGCTGCCCAGGGGTAAGGACAAGCTGTCCTCTGTGGGAGGCGTATCGTCATCGTCCTGCCTTTCCCCCCAGCCACGCACCAGTGATGGACCCGAGCTGCGTTGGGTGCCACCCCGCTGTGACCATGCTTCATCCTCATCCTCCTCCACCTCCTCCTCATCCTCGTCCTCCTCGTCCTCCAGTAGTGGGCCCTGGCTGGCCACATTTGTACCTGGCCTCTGCTGTTGCAAAAAAACTCCCTCTGAGTCACTTCGAAGAGACTGGCCTGAAAGTGCTAAAAATGACCCCTCTTCCTCCTCCTCCTCCTCCTCCTCCTCCTCCTGGGCCACCTCCTCTTCCATCATCGCCCTAAGTGTTTTCTCAAGGAGACATAGAAGTGGTATTGTAACGCTGATAACGGCGTCATCGCCACTGGCCATGTTGGTGGAGTACTCGAAACAGCGCAACAGGGCACACAGGTCTCGCATGGAGGCCCAGTCATTGGTGGTGAAGTGGTGCTGTTCTGTAGTGCGACTGACCCGTGCGTGCTGCAGCTGAAACTCCACTATGGCCTGCTGCTGCTCGCACAGTCTGTCCAGCATGTGCAAGGTGGAGTTCCACCTGGTGGGCACGTCGCATATAAGGCGGTGAGCGGGAAGGCCGAAGTTACGCTGTAGCGCAGACAGGCGAGCAGCAGCAGGATGTGAACGCCGGAAGCGCGAACAGACGGCCCGCACTTTATGCAGCAGCTCTGACATGTCGGGGTAGTTGTGAATGAACTTCTGCACCACCAAATTCAGCACATGCGCCAAGCAAGGGATGTGCGTCAAACCGGCTAGTCCCAGAGCTGCAACGAGATTTCGCCCATTATCACACACCACCAGGCCGGGCTTGAGGCTCACCGGCAGCAACCACTCGTCGGTCTGTTGTTCTATACCCCGCCACAACTCCTGTGCGGTGTGGGGCCTGTCCCCCAAACATATGAGTTTCAGAATGGCCTGCTGACGTTTACCCCGGGCTGTGCTGAAGTTGGTGGTGAAGGTGTGTGGCTGACTGGATGAGCAGGTGGAAGAAGAGGAGGAGGAAGCCGAGAAGGAGGAGGTGGCAACAGGAGGCAAAGAATGTTGCCCTGCGATCCTTGGCGGCGGAAGGACGTGCGCCAAACAGCTCTCCGCCTGGGGCCCAGCTGCCACTACATTTACCCAGTGTGCAGTTAGGGAGATATAGCGTCCCTGGCCGTGCTTACTGGTCCACGTATCTGTGGTTAGGTGGACCTTGCTACAGATGGCGTTGCGCAGTGCACACTTGATTTTATCGGATACTTGGTTGTGCAGGGAAGGCACGGCTCTCTTGGAGAAGTAGTGGCGGCTGGGAACAACATACTGTGGGACAGCAAGCGACATGAGCTGTTTGAAGCTGTCTGTGTCCACCAGCCTAAATGACAGCATTTCATAGGCCAGTAGTTTAGAAATGCTGGCATTCAGGGCCAGGGATCGAGGGTGGCTAGGTGGGAATTTACGCTTTCTCTCAAATGTTTGTGAGATGGAGAGCTGAACGCTGCCGTGTGACATGGTTGAGACGCTTGGTGACGGAGGTGGTGGTGGTGTTGGTGGTACATCCCCTGTTTGCTGGGCGGCAGGTGCCAACGTTCCTCCAGAGGCGGAGGAAGAGGCCGAGGCGGCAGCAGCAGAAGAGGTAGCAGGGGGAGCCTGAGTGACTTCCTTGGTTTTAAGGTGTTTACTCCACTGCAGTTCATGCTTTGCATGCAGGTGCCTGGTCATGCAGGTTGTGCTCAGGTTCAGAACGTTAATGCCTCGCTTCAGGCTCTGATGGCACAGCGTGCAAACCACTCGGGTCTTGTCGTCAGCACATTGTTTGAAGAAGTGCCATGCCAGGGAACTCCTTGAAGCTGCCTTTGGGGTGCTCGGTCCCAGATGGCGGCGGTCAGTAGCAGGCGGAGTCTCTTGGCGGCGGGTGTTCTGCTTTTGCCCACTGCTCCCTCTTTTGCTACGCTGTTGGCTCGGTCTCACCACTGCCTCTTCCTCCGAACTGTGAGTCAGTGGCACGACCTTCATTCCATGTGGGGTCTAGGACCTCATCGTCCCCTGCATCGTCTTCCACCCAGTCTTGATCCCTGACCTCCTGTTCAGTCTGCACACTGCAGAAAGACGCAGCAGTTGGCACCTGTGTTTCGTCATCATCAGAGACATGCTGAGGTGGTATTCCCATGTCCTCATCATCAGGAAACATAAGTGGTTGTGCGTCAGTGCAGTCTATGTCTTCCACCGCTGGGGAAGGGCTAGGTGGATGCCCTTGGGAAACCCTGCCAGCAGAGTCTTCAAACAGCATAAGAGACTGCTGCATAACTTGAGGCTCAGACAGTTTCCCTGATATGCATGGGGGTGATGTGACAGACTGATGGGGTTGGTTTTCAGGCGCCATCTGTGCGCTTTCTGCAGAAGACTGGGTGGGAGATAATGTGAACGTGCTGGATTCACTGTCGGCCACCCAATTGACTAATGCCTGTACCTGCTCAGGCCTTACCATTCTTAGAACGGCATTGGGCCCCACCATATATCGCTGTAAATTCTGGTGGCTACTGGGACCTGAGGTAGTTGGTACACTAGGACGTGTGGATGTGGCAGAACGGCCACGTCCTCTCCCTGCACCAGAGGGTCCACTAACACCACCACGACCATGTCCACGTCCACGTCCCTTACTAGATGTTTTCCTCATTGTTATGGTTCACCACAACAACAAAAATATTATTTGGCCCAATGTATTGTATTCAAATTCAGCTGAATATAAATTTGAGGCCTAGTATTTAGGCGCTGGGTGACCGGTATGGATTTACTGACAGAATTAGACTTGGAAATGCACAGTAGCGTGTGTGTGAAGTTATTCTGAATGACCCTAAGTGCACCTTGAATATTATATACCCTTTTAGGGATAGATTTCAAATAGCTCTGATATAGCAGAAACCACTAAATTATGAAATTGCTAAATTTTGAATTGTATTTCAACCCAGAACAAAAAATGTGCTTTGACGGACACTAAATAACTTGCCCACCCACAACAGTACAGCGGTAACGACAGATTTAGCGGGATATAAATTTGAGGCCTAGTATTTAGGCGCTGGGTGACCGGTATGGATTTACTGACAGAATTAGACTTGGAAATGCACAGTAGCGTGTGTGTGAAGTTATTCTGAATGACCCTATGTGCACCTTGAATATTATATACCCTTTTAGGGATAGATTTCAAATAGCTCTGATATAGCAGAAACCACTAAATTATGAAATTGCTAAATTGGGAATTGTATTTCAACCCAGAACAAAAAATGTGCTTTGACGGACACTAAATAACTTGCCCATCCACAACAGGACAGCGGTAACGACAGATTTAGCGGGATATAAATTTGAGGCCTAGTATTTAGGCGCTGGGTGACCGGTATGGATTTAGTGACAGAATTAGACTTGGAAATGCACAGTAGCGTGTGTGTGAAGTTATTCTGAATGACCCTATGTGCACCTTGAATATTATATACCCTTTTAGGGATAGATTTCAAATAGCTCTGATATAGCAGAAACCACTAAATTATGAAATTGCTAAATTGGGAATTGTATTTCAACCCTGAACAAAAAATGTGCTTTAACGGACACTAAATAACTTGCCCAGCCACAACAGTACAGCGGTAACGACAGATTTAGCGGGATATAAATTTGAGGCCTAGTATTTAGGCGCTGGGTGACCGGTATGGATTTACTAACAGAATTAGACTTGGAAATGCACAGTAGCGTGTGTGTGAAGTTATTCTGAATGACCCTATGTGCACCTTGAATATTATATACCCTTTTAGGGATAGATTTCAAATAGCTCTGATATAGCAGAAACCACTAAATTATGAAATTGCTAAATTGGGAATTGTATTTCAACCCAGAACAAAAAATGTGCTTTGACGGACACTAAATAACTTGCCCATCCACAACAGGACAGCGGTAACGACAGATTTAGCGGGATATAAATTTGAGGCCTAGTATTTAGGCGCTGGGTGACCGGTATGGATTTACTAACAGAATTAGACTTGGAAATGCACAGTAGCGTGTGTGTGAAGTTATTCTGAATGACCCTATGTGCACCTTGAATATTATATACCCTTTTAGGGATAGATTTCAAATAGCTCTGATATAGCAGAAACCACTAAATTATGAAATTGCTAAATTGGGAATTGTATTTCAACCCTGAACAAAAAATGTGCTTTGACGGACACTAAATAACTTGCCCAGCCACAACAGTACAGCGGTAACGACAGATTTAGCGGGATATAAATTTGAGGCCTAGTATTTAGGCGCTGGGTGACCGGTATGGATTTAGTGACAGAATTAGACTTGGAAATGCACAGTAGCGTGTGTGTGAAGTTATTCTGAATGACCCTATGTGCACCTTGAATATTATATACCCTTTTAGGGATAGATTTCAAATAGCTCTGATATAGCAGAAACCACTAAATTATGAAATTGCTAAATTGGGAATTGTATTTCAACCCAGAACAAAAAATGTGCTTTGACGGACACTAAATAACTTGCCCATCCACAACAGGACAGCGGTAACGACAGATTTAGCGGGATATAAATTTGAGGCCTAGTATTTAGGCGCTGGGTGACCGGTATGGATTTAGTGACAGAATTAGACTTGGAAATGCACAGTAGCGTGTGTGTGAAGTTATTCTGAATGACCCTATGTGCACCTTGAATATTATATACCCTTTTAGGGATAGATTTCAAATAGCTCTGATATAGCAGAAACCACTAAATTATGAAATTGCTAAATTGGGAATTGTATTTCAACCCAGAACAAAAAATGTGCTTTGACGGACACTAAATAACTTGCCCATCCACAACAGGACAGCGGTAACGACAGATTTAGCGGGATATAAATTTGAGGCCTAGTATTTAGGCGCTGGGTGACCGGTATGGATTTAGTGACAGAATTAGACTTGGAAATGCACAGTAGCGTGTGTGTGAAGTTATTCTGAATGACCCTATGTGCACCTTGAATATTATATACCCTTTTAGGGATAGATTTCAAATAGCTCTGATATAGCAGAAACCACTAAATTATGAAATTGCTAAATTGGGAATTGTATTTCAACCCTGAACAAAAAATGTGCTTTAACGGACACTAAATAACTTGCCCAGCCACAACAGTACAGCGGTAACGACAGATTTAGCGGGATATAAATTTGAGGCCTAGTATTTAGGCGCTGGGTGACCGGTATGGATTTACTAACAGAATTAGACTTGGAAATGCACAGTAGCGTGTGTGTGAAGTTATTCTGAATGACCCTATGTGCACCTTGAATATTATATACCCTTTTAGGGATAGATTTCAAATAGCTCTGATATAGCAGAAACCACTAAATTATGAAATTGCTAAATTGGGAATTGTATTTCAACCCTGAACAAAAAATGTGCTTTGACGGACACTAAATAACTTGCCCAGCCACAACAGTACAGCGGTAACGACAGATTTAGCGGGATATAAATTTGAGGCCTAGTATTTAGGCGCTGGGTGACTGGTATGGATTTAGTGACAGAATTAGACTGGGATATGGCCAAAAAATAACCACACTATTGCTGGTTAAATGCACTTGGTGTGACAGCTTGACCAACCACACTACTAAGGGTTAAATGCACTTGGTGACGGGCGCAGCTTGCCCCTGATGTAGTATATGGCCAAAAAATTAACAGACTATTGCTGGTTAAATGCACTTGGTGTGACAGCTTCACCCTGATGTAGGCTTTAGCCAAAAAACAACCACACCATTGAGGGTTAAATGCACTTGGTGACAGGCGCAGCTTGCCCCTGATGTAGTATATGGGCAAAAAATGAACAGACTATTGCTGGTTAAATGCACTTGGTGTGACAGCTTGACCAACCACACTACTGAGGGTTAAATGCACTTGGTGACGGGCGCAGCTTGCCCCTGATGTAGTATATGGCCAAAAATTGAACAGACTATTGCTGGTTAAATGCACTTGGTGTGACAGCTTTACCAACCACACTACTGAGGGTTAAATGCACTTGGTGACGGGCGCAGCTTGCCCCTGATGTAGTATATGGCCAAAAAATGAACAGACTATTGCTGGTTAAATGCACTTGGTGTGACAGCTTGACCAACCACACTACTGAGGGTTAAATGCACTTGGTGACGGGCGCAGCTTGCCCCTGATTTAGTATATGGCCAAAAAATGAACAGACTATTGCTGGTTAAATGCACTTGGTGTGACAGCTTCACCCTGATGTAGGCTTTAGCCAAAAAACAACCACACCATTGAGGGTTAAATGCACTTGGTGACAGGCGCAGCTTGCCCCTGATGTAGTATATGGCCAAAAAATAAACAGACTATTGCTGGTTAAATGCACTTGGTGTGACAGCTTCACCCTGATGTAGGCTTTAGCCAAAAAACAACCACACCATTGAGGGTTAAATGCACTTGGTCGCAGCTTGGATGCACTTGGTCGCAGCACCGCACAAGACACAAAATGGCCGCCGATCACCCCAGAAAAAAGTGACTGACAAACGGTCTGGGCAGCCTAAAAACAGTGAGCAATTGAATTTCAGCAGCTCAATGATGCACAGCTGCAGATCGATCGATTAATCAAGTGCTTTGGAGGAGTTAATCTGCCTAATCTCGCCCTACTGTCGCAGCCGCAACCTCTCCCTACGCTAATCAGAGCAGAGTGACGGGCGGCGCTATGTGACTCCAGCTTAAATAGAGGCTGGGTCACATGGTGCTCTGGCCAATCACAGCCATGCCAATAGTAGGCATGGCTGTGACGGCCTCTTGGGGCAAGTAGTATGACGCTTGTTGATTGGCTGCTTTGCAGCCTTTCAAAAAGCGCCAAGAAAGCGTCACAAAAGCGCCAAGAAAGCGACGAACACCGAACCCGAACCCGGACTTTTACGAAAATGTCCGGGTTCGGGTCCGTGTCACGGACACCCCAAAATTCGGTACGAACCCGAACTATACAGTTCGAGTTCGCTCATCCCTACTGGTGACGTCTCGTCGATATCCAATGACGTTTCCCTTCTCTCTATAAAGCGCTCGCTGATGACGTCAGGCTCATTCCGTCATCTCCTATCTCTTCTGCGCCTGTGTCGGGACTTAGGGTTTTTTCTTCAGCCCTTGGTGTGGTATTCTGGATCGTTGCGCCTTAGTATTGCGCCTGCGTCAGTACTTAGACAGATTTTGGAATCTATCTGGTATGGATTTTTGTATTGTTGTTGTAGGAGGATAGGGGACAGAGTAATATATACAGGGAGTGCAGAATTATTAGGCAAGTTGTATTTTTGAGGATTCATTTTATTATTGAACAACAACCATGTTCTCAATGAACCCAAAAAACTCATTAATATCAAAGCTGAATATTTTTGGAAGTAGATTTTAGTTTGTTTTTAGTTTTAGCTATTTTAGGGGGATATCTGTGTGTGCAGGTGACTATTACTGTGCATAATTATTAGGCAACTTAACAAAAAACTAATATATACCCATTTCAATTATTTATTTTTATTAGTGAAACCAATATAACATCTCAACATTCACAAATATACATTTCTGACATTCAAAAACAAAACAAAAACAAATCAGTGACCAATATAGCCACCTTTCTTTGCAAGGACACTCAAAAGCCTGCCATCCATGGATTCTGTCAGTGTTTTGATCTGTTCACCATCAACATTGCGTACAGCAGCAACCACAGCCTCCCAGACACTGTTCAGAGAGGTGTACTGTTTTCCCTCCTTGTAAATCTCACATTTGATGATGGACCACAGGTTCTCAATGGGGTTCAGATCAGGTGAACAAGGAGGCCATGTCATTAGTTTTTCTTCTTTTATACCCTTTCTTGCCAGCCACGCTGTGGAGTACTTGGACGCGTGTGATGGAGCATTGTCCTGCATGAAAATCATGTTTTTCTTGAAGGATGCAGACTTCTTCCTGTACCACTGCTTGAAGAAGGTGTCTTCCAGAAACTGGCAGTAGGACTGGGAGTTGAGCTTGACTCCATCCTCAACCCGAAAAGGCCCCACAAGCTCATCTTTGATGATTCCAGCCCAAACCAGTACTCCACCTCCACCTTGCTGGCGTCTGAGTCGGACTGGAGCTCTCTGCCCTTTACCAATCCAGCCACGGGCCCATCCATCTGGCCCATCAAGACTCACTCTCATTTCATCAGTCCATAAAACCTTAGAAAAATCAGTCTTGAGATATTTCTTGGCCCAGTCTTGACGTTTCAGCTTGTGTGTCTTGTTCAGTGGTGGTCGTCTTTCAGCCTTTCTTACCTTGGCCATGTCTCTGAGTATTGCACACCTTGTGCTTTTGGGCACTCCAGTGATGTTGCAAATATGGCCAAACTGGTGGCAAGTGGCATCTTGGCAGCTGCACGCTTGACTTTTCTCAGTTCATGGGCAGTTATTTTGCGCCTTGGTTTTTCCACACGCTTCTTGCGACCCTGTTGACTATTTTGAATGAAACGCTTGATTGTTCGATGATCACGCTTCAGAAGCTTTGCAATTTTAAGAGTGCTGCATCCCTCTGCAAGATATCTCACTATTTTTGACTTTTCTGAGCCTGTCAAGTCCTTCTTTTGACCCATTTTGCCAAAGGAAAGGAAGTTGCCTAATAATTATGCACACCTGATATAGGGTGTTGATGTCATTAGACCACACCCCTTTTCATTACAGAGATGCACATCACCTAATATGCTTAATTGGTAGTAGGCTTTTGAGCCTATACAGCTTGGAGTAAGACAACATGCATAAAGAGGATGATGTGGTCAAAATACTCATTTGCCTAATAATTCTGCACTCCCTGTAGAGTCAGCATATTATGCACTGTAATTTCTATTATCTATAGCCCTATCTCCCATTTTCCCATTCTGTTACGTGTGTGCCTATGTACTCCCTTGGGTCTGTGAGCACTCCTTATTCATATTGTAATACGCTTGTGTCATACTGTGCACTTTGTTGTGTTGAACTGTTATTGTGGACCCCTTCTATATCTCTCATGTTCTACATCTCCATCATACACTTGTGCTTTGGTACTTTGGCTATTTCTGGGTGTGATTAATATCCTTTTATTCTGTGTTGATTATTAATTTATTTTTTATTTATTATTTTTATTTTATTTCTGCTTTTTATTTTTATTTTAATATTTTATTCATTTTTGATTTTTTGTTAAAATTACAGTTATTTATTGTTTATTTCTATCATTCATCCCTCCTCAGATTCCATCATTACAGAATGGCTTTCTCACTGTATTATTTCTCTATCCCTCTAAATGTCTATATTTTATCTTTTTGATCTTTTTTTATATGTATATATTTTCACTGACTCATCTCTCTTCTTGTACGTCCTCCACATTATAATTTTTTTTTCCAATTCTTCATTTTTTATTTATTTTCTTAATTTAGTTTTATTTATTTTATTTCTTTATTTTTTCTTGATAGTTGGATGGTGCCTTCCCTTCATTTTTTGTTATGGCTGAGTCCACTGGATTTTAGTTTTTTAGAATCCTATCTATACTTCAATATTTTTGTTCATTTTATTTTTTTATTTATTTTTTATTTCGTTATTATACTTATTATTTATTCTTATTTATTTTAATTTCTATGATTTTAATTCATTTTTTTTTTTTTTTTTATTATTTATGTTTATTTTATTTATTTATCTAATTTATTATATTATTCTTCCTTTCTAGGTGGATTTTTCCTAGATGCCCACACCGAGTGGTAAGTCTTTTGGTTCTTTTAGGGGTCCCTCCTAAAATCACTTCTTAGAGTATCGTCAGTTTTTTTCTATTCTATGTTCCTACTATATATCACTTCTTTGTAAATGCCTTTATTTTCCACATTATAAGAATGAAGCGAACGTAAATCCCTCATTCAGACCGTTAGGTGCTAGGGAGCTGAGACGGTGGATCCACCTAGTCTCTTCTTGCTGTAATTTTTTGTCAATGCTTCCTATTCTAGGGCTTCCTTTCATTTTCTGTATCCCCCAAATTTTGAGGCCTGACTTTTGGCCCCTGTGATATCTCTGCAGATGTCTGGATAGGGGTGTGTCTTCATTTGTATTAAGGGCGCTGAGGTGCTTCGAGATCCTCCTTCTGAATTCCTGTATCGTTTTACCAATATATAGCATGTTGCATTCACATTGTATTGCATATATCAGGTCCATGCTTCTGCAATTCATATATTCCCTGATTTTGTATATTTTACCATCCACTGGATTAACAAACTCTTTTTTAGGGGACATAAATTTGCAGAACGAGCATGCTCCGCATGGATACGATCCTTTGGTTTTTAGCCATGTTTCTTTTTTCCTTATGTTTCTTTGGAAGTGACTCCTTACCATCATCTCCTTTAGGTTCGTTCCACGCCTATATGTAACACTGGGATTCCTTGGGAGTACTTGTCTCAAGTCCCTATCTGCTTTCAGAACATGCCAATGTTTCTTCAAGATGTTGTATACTTGTTTATTTTGGACATCAAACGTTCCTATACATCAGATCACTTTCTCAGCATCTCTTTGTTTTTCAACAAGGAGATCTTCTCTATCCATGTTCTTCGCCCTGTTGTACGCCTGATGCAGTACTTTTTTCGGGTATCCCCTCATCCTGAATCTGGAATATAAAGTTTGACATTCTCTATTGAAGGCTTCCATATCGCTACAATTGCGTCTTGCCCTCAAATATTGTCCTATAGGGATTCCTTTCTTTAGTGGCTGGGGGTGGTAACTTTGCCAATGTAAAAAGCTATTACTAGATGTCGGTTTTCTATATATTTCTGTTTGGACCCTGCCACTACCATCCATGATGATTCTCAGGTCCAAAAACGCAATGCTTTGTTCTTGAATTTCTGTGGTGAATTTTAGGCCCAAGCTGTTGTTATTTAATTTTTCAGTAAACTGATTGAATTCTGCTCTCGTCCCGTCCCAGAAAATAAGGATGTCGTCTATAAACCTTCCCCAAAATAATATTAAATCAGTGTACTGTGTGTTGTCCTCAACAAAAACATGCTGATCTTCCCACCACCCTAAAAACAAATTAGCAAAACTCGGTGCACAAACCATGCCCATTGCAGTCCCATGTGTCTGTAAATAAAAAGTGCTATCAAAAGTAAAATAATTGTGAGTGAGAAGAAATCGTAATAATTTTATTACGAATTCGTTGTGTGGGTGAAATTGTGTTCCCTTTGTGTAAAGATATTTTTTTACTGCTTCTATTCCCAATTCGTGATCGATGCTCGTGTACAAGGCCTCGACATCCAGGCTCGCTAGGAGGGTGTTTGGGCCTACTTCGACATCTTCAAGTTTCCTCACCATGTCTGAGGTGTCTTTTACATAGGACGGGAGGCTGGCAACAAAGGGCCTAATCACTACATCTACATATCCTAAGCGGACCAACAATCCAGGAACCACTGTGGATTAGAAGATAAGGTAAACCAAGGAATTACTAACATTACTACTGTCAATAATTTTGACATTCTCGAGACTAACTCCGACATTACCTTCTCTCAATGCCGTAAAAACCTCTGTGCACCAGTCGCTCTATGCTACAAAGCACAGATTAACAGAATAAGTATTCACTCTAGAGGTTTAATTGTTTTGACTGTGTTATCCAGCGCTCTCTTGCCACTCATTGCCCACGGGTGATTCAATACTAACATCTACATATGTGCTGATGCCCTCGCATAGGTTCTCATTTCCAGAGACTATCGGTCTGCCAGGTAAAGGGTCTCTCTTTTTGTGCACCTTGGGCAGGGCGTAAAATGTAGCTATTGTGGGGTGATGGTTATATAGCATCTTATATTCTTCTTTGGTGATCAACTTCTCCTTTTTTGCCCTTTTCAAGATGGTTTCAAGCTCTTTTCTATATTTATCCGTAGGGTTAGATTCTAATTTTCTATACGTTTTTTCATCTTTGAGAAGTCTCTTCACCATTTCTACATAGTATTCTCGATTCAATAACACAATGTTGCCCCCTTTATCAGAGGGTTTTATTATCACATCCTCTCTTTCCATTAAATCCGCCAGTGCTTCCTTCTCCTGTGTACTGAGATTATTGCCTACCTCACTCTTTTTAGTTTTTATGATCTCTAGGTCGTTTGTTACTAGTTTCACAAATGTTTCCACACTTGCGTACCCTGAGAAGGGAGGTGTGTATTTGGATTTTGGGTGCAAGTTTGTTAATGGTGCTTGGATTGTTGGACTTTCTCCCCTACTTTCCCTGGATAATTCCTCCAGGATGGCAGTAGCTTCCCGTTCCTTTTGACCTGGGTCTTTTTTCTCTTTTTCTTTGAATTCTTTATGAAGTGCCAGTTTCCTGGCAAACAAGTTGACATCTTTGACCCAGGTAAAGCAGTCAAAGCCAGGTGTGGGTGTAAATGAGAGACCTTTATTCAGAAGGGATATATGCTGGGGTTCTAGATCTATATCAGACATATTTATAATCTGCATGCTGATAATCTCATCTATATTCTCTGTTGATTGTATCCCCACTTGTCCCTGTCTCTCAGTTGCACACCTGGCACTAAAAAAGAAGGGGTGGTTGTAGGGCCTCCCTGAATCCCACTCTGTGTTAAACCTCCTAATATTCCATAACTGGATGATGCAAGTACAGTAGATGTAGAAGGTAATGATGATTGTGAATTTACTCCTTGTGTACTTGATATTGGATTTACCTGCCCATTCATCTGTGGATTTCCCTGCCATTGTCGACTTGGATTGGGTCCTTTATTCCCTGCTTGGTTTGGTTGAAAGTTTTTTTGTTGTTGTTGATATGATCCTCTATAATATTTGTTCCTCTTTTTAGCTCCTGTTCTTTGGGGCTTCCCCCCTCCTTCAGATTCCGAATTATCGGTTTCTGATATATCTGTGTACTCTCTTTGTTCAGAGACTCTGGAGAAAAAGGGCACACTCCTATTTGTGTTATTGTATATATGACCGTTTCGAAGTCTCTTTTATCCCTTAAGTACTTTTTATGTTTCCTTTCCTTGGTCTCAGAATTTAAACTCTCTATATTTTTCTGCAACCTATTTTCTAGGTTCCCAAACTCTGTTTGGTTTCAGAATATCTGAATGTCAGCTATCTCTTTTTCAAGTTGTAACGCTAGTTTACTGAGTTATTTTTTCTCATAATCACATATATAGGCCTGCATCCGCAAGGAATTCTCCATTAACAGATCCTCCCATCCTTTAATGAATTCTGTGTCTTCTTGATGCGCATTTGGAGTGATACGGATACGCATCCCCCTATACACAATTTTCTGTTGAGTATAAGTTTCTAAGCTGGTTATCTCCCATAGGGATCTTATATATCTTCTATAGGTTTTGTTAATTTCCTTAAATGCCTGGGATATATCCAGGCTATTTAGGGGGAGGTTGTCACTGGAGAAAACGATGTTGGCCTCGGATAGAAATTGCTGACTATTCAGTTGATTAGAAAGGAAACCTGCCATACCCTCCTGACAGGTGCCACACTCTTAGATGTTGAGGTGCTTTGGGGTTAGCTTGAAAAGCCCTAGATTCTTTTTGTTGTATCACACAGCATATATTAAGGACCAAGTAGGATTTGGGCATCTTAGCCCTTTTAAATCGTGCACACGACAAACTTTTAGGTCCTGCAGGAGGTGGTCACGCTATTTAAATTTAATATATGAGTTTTATAGGTCACTAGGACCAGAGCGTGGCTTGTTTCACCTCTCTGACTGTCTTTTCTCTTTTATTGAATAAAACATATACTTTTATTTATTGCACTTAAAAACTGTATCTCTAAATCTAAAGGATTAAAATTCCTCAGACTTTAGAGAGGTGGGACTTATAGTATTTTCGTCCTCTGTATCGCTTTTCCAGATACACTTTGAGTTTTAGAGGGCGCCTGATAATGTCTCAGGACATCCCCTCTTGCCTATTTTTGGCTCCTCACTATCTCTACTACAGCTGTATATTTAGCTGTGTATCTTTCCCCACAGTGGGGGCCCTACCTCTCTAGATCTGAACTAAAAAAGTGCCTGCATCCCTACATGTTTCGCCATCAAGTGGCGTCTTCAGGGGATAGCGTGCAGGTAATTGGCTGGAGGGGGCGGTCCCTTGGTTATATATCCTCGGTTTCAGTGGGTGGGCTTTAGGTATCCAATCATCGCTGTGATCTCTGTATGTGGCACTTCTTTCAGCCAGTCCCTATTCAGTTCCGGCACTTACCATCCGCGTCACGCGTCCTTTACTGGTGACGTCTCGTCGATATCCAATGACGTTTCCCTTCTCTCTATCAGGCGCTCGCTGATGACGTTGGGCTCTTTCCGTCATCTCCTATCTCTTCTGCGCCTGCGTCGGGACTTAGGGTTTTTTCTTCAGGGTATTCTATATCGTTGCGCCTTAGTATTGCGCCTGCGTCAGTACTTAGACAGATTTTGGAGAGCGACTCACCAGTGCGTGCTGCAGCTGAAACATAACTATCACCTGCTGCTGCTCACACAGTCTGGCCACACAGTGTGGGCACGTCGCATACGAGGCGGTGAGCGGGAAGGCTGAAGTTACGCTGCAGTGCTGACAGACGAGCAGCAGCAGGGTGAGAACGCTGAAAGCGCGCACAGACGGCCCACACTTTATGCAACAGCTCTGACATATCAGGGTAATTTTTAAGGAATCTCTGCACCACCAAATTCAGCACATGCATCAGGCAAGGGATGTGCGTCAAACGGGCTAGTCCCAGAGCTGCTATGAGATTTCGCCCATTATCGCACACCACTAGGCCGGGCTTGAGGCTCACTAGCACCAGCCACTCATCGGTCTGTTGTTCAAGGCCCGTCCACAGCTCCTGCGCGGTGTGGGGTTTGTCCCTCAAACAGATAAGTTTTCAAACTGCCTGCTGTCGTTTGCTCCTGGCTGTGCTGAAGTTGATGGTGAAGGTGCTACACTGACATGATGAGGAGCTGGTAGAGGATGAGGAAGCGGAGTAGGAGAAGGAAGCAACAGGATGCAAACTGAAGCGCCCTGCAATCCTTGGTGGTGGAAGGACATGTGCCAATCTGCTATCCGCCTCAGTCCCAGCCGCCACTGCATTTACCCAGTGTGCTGTTATGGAGATATAACGTCCCTCACAGTGCTTACTGGTCCACGTATCCCTAGTGAGGTGCACCTTGCCACAGATGGTGTTGCGCAGTGCACACCTGATTTTGTCCCCCACTTGGTTGTGCAGGGAAAGGATGAGTCGCCTGGAAAAGTAGTGGCGGCTGGGCATGACTGGGCTGGCTGTCGGACAGCCACCGCCAAAAGGCCTTTAAAACTATCCGTCTCCACCAGACAGAATGACAGCATTTCAAAGGCCAGTAATTTAGAAATGCTGGCATTCAGGGCTAAGGATCGCGGGTGAGTAAAGGGGTACTTCCTCTTCCTCACCAGTGTTTCGAAGATGGATATCTGAACGCTTCCATGGGACATTGTAGAGATGCTTGATGACCCAGGTGGTGGTGTTGCTGGCAGATCCTCTGTTTGCGGGGTAGCAGGTGGCACTGTCACTCCAGAGGTGGATAAAGAGGCCGAGACTGCAGCAGAAGAGGAAGCAGGAGGAGTCAGAGACCTTTCTTGGTTTTTGAGGTGTCTACTCCACTGCAGCTCATGCTTAGCACTTAAATGCCTGGTCATACAGGTTGTGCTCAGGTTGAGAACGTTTATGCCTCGTTTCAGGCTCTGATTGCACAGCGTTCAAACCACTCGTGTCTTGTGTCAGCACATTGTCTGAAGAACTGCCACACCAGGGAACTCCTTGGAGCTGGCTTTGGTGTGCTCGGTCCCTTGCTGCGGTGGGCAGTAGCAGGCGTTCTGTCTAGAGGACGGCCACTCCGCTTTTGCACCTTGCTCCCTCTTCTGCTGTGCTCTTCCTCCGAACTACATAGGTCATTCGCATGACCTTGATTCCATGTGGGGTCGAGGACCTCATCGTCCTCCACATCATCTTCCACCCAGTCTTCACCCCTGCCCTCCTTGTCGGTCTGCACACTTTTGAAAGCCCCAGCAGTTGGCACCTGTGTTTCATCATCATCCGAGATGTGCTGCGATGGTCCTCCCATGTACTCATCTTGAAACATAAGTTGTTGGGCATCGGTGCACTTAATCTTTTCCACTTCTGCTAACAGAGTAATCAAAAAGCAGAAGAGACTGCTGAATGACTTGGGGCTCAGACTGCTTGGTTGATTTGCAAGGGGGTGAGGTGAAAGACTGATGGACATCGGCTGCATGTGCCAACTCTGATCTTTCAGCAGGAGACTGGGTGGGAGACAATGTGAAGGAACTGGAGGCACTGTCAGCAACCCAATCTACTATCGCCTGTACTTGTTCTGGCCTAACCATTCATAGAGCTGCATTAGGCCCGACCAAATACCGCTGCAGGTTCTGTCGCCTACTCGCACCTGAGGAAGGGGTTTCACTTGTGCATGTAGCAGGCACAGATCAACCACGTCCTTTCCCTGCAACAGGAGCTACATCAGCAGCACCAAGACATAAGCCACGTCCAGCTGATGCTGCAAGGGAAGAAAAATTGCGTATTTTTGCCCAAAAAGGGTGTTTTATTAATAGAAGAATATAACCACAGTATGTAAAGGGTGTATCTCACACGTCCTGATCCAGACTAGGCCGCAATTATTGCTTTTTGCCCAAAATGGCTGTATTTAAAATAACTAAATAGAACCACAGTGTGTAAAGGGTGTATCTCACACGTACAGATCCAGACTAGGCCGCAATTTAAGTTTTTTGCCCAAAACAGTATTTGTTTAATAACTGAATATGACCCTTATGAATATATAACCCTTGAATGTCACACTTGCTGATGCTGCAAGGGCAGAAAAATTGTGTATTTTGCCCAAAAAACTGTGTTTTATTAATAGAAGAATATAACCACAGTATGTAAAGGGAGAATCTCACACGCCCTGATCCAGACTAGGCCGCAATTAAATTTGTTTGCCAAAAATGGCTGTATTTCAAATAACTGAATAGAACCACAGTATCTAAAGGGTGTATCTCACACGTACTGATCCAGACTAGGCCGCAATTTAAGTTTTTTGCCCAATAACTGAATATGACAGCAGTATATAACCCTTGAATTTCACATGTGCTGATGCAGCAAGGGCTGTAAAATTTTGTATTTTGGCAAAAAAGTGTATTTGTAAAAACCCTGAAAATTTGGCTGTATTTATAGCTTAAATTGCACACTGACTAATCCAGATGTTGGATATTGCCAAAAAAGTTGTTGTTTTTTCACTAAAAGAATATTAAAGCTGTATATAACCCTTGAATTTCACACGTGCTGATGCTGCAAGGGCTGTAAAATTGTGTATTTTGCCAAAAAAGGGTGTTTTTAAAAACCCATAAAATTATGGCTGTATTTCTAGCTTAAATTGCACACTCACTAATCCTGCAAATGCACCAGATGTTGTATATTGCAAAAAAAGGGTGTTTTTTTAAAACCAGTGTGCAGTATTTCAAGCTTGGATTTGAATGTCACAAAAGCTCAGATGCAGTGCTGGTGCACTGAGCTTGCATAAAATGGCCATCACAGCCGCCGCCCACCTAACTAACAGAATGATACGTTATTTTTTTCCGTCACTGGGCTCAAGGCAGGGTAAAAAGATTGTGCACTGTGCCCACACAACTAAATGTATGTAGATCGCTGAGTTAGATTCGCATTCTGATCACAGATTCTGTCCTATTCTCTCCCTGAAATCACCAGCAGCATCTTCCCCCTACACTAGTAACAGCAGAATGACGTGCAGCGCTACGTGACTCCAGCTTATATAGAGGCTGGGTCACATGCTGCACTGGCCAATCATAGCCATGCCATTAATAGGCATGGCTGTGATGGCTTCTAAGGTCAGACTGTTAAACGCTTGTTGATTGGCTGCTCTGCAGCCTTTCAAAAAGCACTAAGAAATCGCCGAACACCGAACCTGAACCCAAACTTTTGCAGAAATGTTTGGGTTCGGGTCCGGGGTCCAAAAATCCTAAAGTTCGGTACGAACCCGAACTTTACAGTTCGTGTTCGCTCAACCCTATTTTTGACTCCATGTTTTTCTATCCACAGTAACTGCACATGTTCGTGTCCCTCACTTATACAGTATCTTCTCGGACTGTGGGCTTTAGTCAGGACTTTACATAATGGCAGACCCCTCCCCATCTCCGTTTTTGCAATCCTTTTTGTACATGTATTTGTACATTTTTTTCTCTTTATATCCAGATCCTGGAATAAAAGTCCTAATATCTGTTCATTGTTCATAAAAATAATTATTCTCTCCACTTTGTGAAGTCGACACATATGAAACCAGAGAGAGAGTTCAGTGCTCAATGCAGTGATATTTCCAGTGTATTTATCCAGTTCTATAAATCAGTTTCTGTACATGTCCTCCGTCCATCTGTCACACTGTGTGTCTAGCACAATAATATTTCCCAGATTCTTCAGGTTTCACTCCAGTGAGTTTAAGATAAACTTCTCCTTTATTTGTGTCTCTTGTTAGAGTTAGACGTCCCTGAAGAGACTGGGCATAAGCTTTGCCATCATCATAACATATTCTTCCCAACCAGTCCAGTCCTTTCCCTTCAGGCTGTCGGACCCACTCTACACAATACATGTTAGTGCTGTCAGTGAGGGAGGCCCCGGTCACTTTACAGGTCATGTCCAGAGTCCCTGAAGGCTTCACAATACCAGGACCTGACTCCACCATAGAGATTTGTGATGTGACACCTGCAAATAAATAGGGACTTATTTAATAATTGCAAATATTACTAGAATTTGTGTGATTTTGGCAGGAAATGAGACTCACATTGTAGAGGTAATATAACACAGAGTGAGAAAAGGAGACTCTTCATGTTCGGGCCGAGGAGATAGAACTAGTCACTTCCAGGTCTGGTGCACAGTTCCTGATCAGTGGATGCTTCTACTCCTCTATTTATACAGAACGTATTTACATACATTTACATACCCCCTGCTGGAGAGACCACAACCTTTATTACCTGGAGACCTTCATTCCCATATAACAGCTGGTGCTGAGCTACACTGAGCGCTGATTTACATATCACAGATTTTCAGTCTTTGAGTACAGCCACACATTCAGGTTTCTTGGTGTAGTTTTTGAATCATACACCAGGAGTGGATTACACAGAAAAGAGAAGTAGCATCTGTCCTTAATAATTTTGTCTCCTTTTAAGATCTCCACCTGATTTTTATCTTCAAAAACCACATTAAAAGAACTGCATGTGTGACCATACCCTTAACCTTACCCATGATTTACTATTGGGGCTTTTTTTTCTGTACCATCCATCTTTAAGGCCCCTTTCACACGGGGGAGATTTCCGCGCGGGTGCAATGCGTGAGGTGAACACATTGCACCCGCACTGAATCTAGACCCATTCATTTCTATGGGACTGTGCACATGAGCAGGGATTTTCACGCATCACTTGTGCGTTGCGTGAAAATCGCAGCATGTTCTATTTTGTGCGTTTTTACGCAACGCAGGCCCCATAGAAGTGAATGGGGCTGCGTAAAAATCGCAAGCATCCGCAAGCAAGTGCGGATGCGGTGCAATTTTAACGCACGGTTGCTAGGAGACGATCGGGATGGGGACACGATCATTATTATTTTCCTTTATAACATGGTTATACGGGAAAATAATAGCATTCTTAATACAGAATGCATAGTACAATAGGGCTGGAGGGGTTACAAATTTTTTTAAAAAAATTGAACTCCCCTTAATCCACTTGTTCGCACAGCCAGGCTTCTCTTCTGTCTTCATCTTTGCTGTGCACAGGAAAAGGACTTGTTGTGATGTCACTGCGCTCATCACATGGTCTGTCACATGATCCATCTCCATGGTGATGGATCATGTGATGGACCCTGTGATGAAAGCAGTGACGTCACCAAAGGTCCTTTTCTCCCAGGTCCTCAAAGAAGAAGAAAGAAGACAAGCTGGGCTGCGAGATCAAGTGGATAAGGTAAGTTAAATGATTTTTTATTGATTTTAACCCCTCCAGCCCTATTGTACTATGCATGTTTTAAGGGAAAATAATACAATCTACACAACACCTAACCCAAACCCGAACTTCTGTGAAGAAGTTCGGGTTTGGGCACCAAACATGCCAATTTTTCTCATGCACGTGCAAAACACATTCAAATGTTTCGCACTCATGCACATTTTCCCGCGACGCACCCACATCTTATCCGGGCCAAAAACATGACGCCCGTGTAAAAGAGGCCTAAGACTTCATGATTTATTTGGTGCCAAATTCAGCATCCACGGTCTTATCAGTGAATGTGGTTTATTGTTTGTGGTGACTCACTATTCTGCCATTATGTGCACAGGTGTTGGAAAAGGTCATGATAAATGACAATTGTTGACAACTTAAAGGGGTTGTCCCACAAAAAATATTCCACATTTTTCAAATCAGCACCTGGATCTGAATACTTTTGTAATTGCATTTAATAAAAAAATTAAAGCTACTGAGTTATTTAATTAAATCTAACTGTATAACGCCACCTGCTGTTTGCCCTTTTTCTAATTTCTCTGTCCTGCTTCCTGAGATGAAAGCAGATGCTCAGTCCCATCCTTTAACTGCTACCAGCTGCAGCAGAAAGGACATTTCCTGTTAACTATAGCAGAATAACTGGAGCATTGAACGGGGAGATCTCTGGATCCAGGTGAGGTACAAGGTTTGTTCTAGCTTTGTTAGAAAGAGATTGTCATGTCACTAGATTATGTATGATTTTTACATTATTTATGGGATAATCCCTTTAACCCCTTCCCGACCTGACGTACTACTACGTCATGGGAACCACTGCGTTCCCGCAATTTGACGTAATAGTGCCTCATAGTGCACCGGAGCGGTGCACGCGCGATCACTGCAGGGGCCCTGCTGCATCCGCTATAAAATGCGATGCCGGCGGATTAACCCCTTCTATGCCCCGGTCCGTGCTGACCGCGACATAGAAGAGGTTTGTGTCGGGTGAGTGATCGCATCGATTCCCCGCTGCTGTGGCGGGGACCCGATGTGACACAAGGCAGCCCGATGCCGTGCAGAGGCTGCCCAATGCCTTGCACGGCATTGGGAACTGCCTACTACGGGTGCCGGGGAGATCCAGCCTCAGGCTAGGTCTCGTAGGCAATCAATATCACAGAAAACGACTACCTAAAAATAAACTTTTATTAAATTAATCTAAAATAAATACTCCCTACCAAAGGGATACACAGTAGTGCAAAACAACACACAAAACCGACTACACAAAGCAGAGAAAGTCTGGATCCGACAGAAAGCTAGGCTTGAAGAACACAAAAAACGGGGGGGGGGGGGGGGGGAAAGCACCGGGGCAACACGTGCCAAATCAGTGTCTATCCCTGTAATGTCCCTTGTCAAGTCCTCAGCCCGAAGATGTGCCTTGATGGTAGGCACACTCCGTCCACGTGCCTATACTGTCTATCCTTATGATGCCCTTGGTATACTAGCCCATATGGATGTCTGGGTACTAGTATGTATTAGATACTGGTTGTTAAACCACGTGTCCCTGACGCGTTTCCCCCCCTCCTTCTCATTCAAAAGGGGGTTCATCAGGGGACATAATCTGTACATCAGTGTCAGACGGACACAAGAAGTGCTCAACAGGTATCAAAAAAGATGAATCAAGCATAAATAATAAACTGGAGGCCAAACCAAACCATAAACCACCGGATACAAAAAAAGACCACCCAAACGGTCGAGTAAACGATAAAGCAACCAAGAAGTAGTCAACAGTATACTTAGCTGATGGTCATGATGAGGGTCAAACTGAGAGGTCCAATGATGGTGGTCTCAGGAAGGGCCTCCAGGGGGCAGAAAATGATGTGGCTCCAAATTTGTTTGAGGTATCCCACCTTATTATATAGCAAAATGGGGCCGTCCCAGCTAAAATTGACCAATCAACGGTACTCAGGCATATCATGTGATCACCATGTGCCTGCTTACTTTACTTATCCTAATCATAATGGTGATAGGGGGTCATACTTGGATTGTGCAGACATCCTAAATATTCGTTTATTGACGATAATGATGGAAGCGAAAAAAACGAAGAAAATTAGCGAATAAATTAGCGCCTTTATGCATATTCGCCAGTGGAACGCACGCCGATAGTTAAAATGGCTGTGCGTTCCACCTACCTCCAATGGCAGTGCGCCTATTGCGTCATCAGCTGTGCGCCGCCGAATCTCCGCCGGTGGAACGCACGCCGCCCATGAGGCTGGCCGTGCGCTCCATCAGCATCCAATAAGGATGCGCACATATGTCATTGAGAGGTGACAATGAGTGGTACCGTTATGTCACCCTAGAATGAAGCTCCACCCTCGAAATACGTCGGTACTGATGCTCTGGCAACCATTATAGGCAATATAACAGTGGCACCAAATAATTGTTAAAATATATGTATTAACCCACGTAGTATAGATGGTGGGAGGAGTTATGGCTGATGAAGAGCATAAACGCCATTAAAGGAGGGATTCCACTTGCCCAATACGCAATAAGATAAGAAATAGGCTGGCCTAGAATAGGACGGATGAAAAGTTGAAAAAACTAGGAATTATGTATATGTTTGCATTCCTAATGTAACCCAAGGGATAATAAACGTTGATTGATGTTGGTCATAAATTAAGCTGCTGTTCATAAATAACTCTATATACTGGACATATTTCATGGTGGAAAAATATAAACACCTGTTCGGATACATGCCATGTTGTATGTGCAGAATAGATACTTGATAATATACAGTAGAGGTGACCTAATGAATGTCATCCTTTAAAATTACAGGTTCCGACACTTTCTGTGTCAATATTAACTTCTATCAAAAATAGAGGATCTGACTTGAGAATTTTCAAAAAGTTTCAAAAGTTGCCTGCATAAACCCAGAAAAATTGGCGACCTATAGGAAACATGTGAACGTTAATTTTTCGTTGAGACCCCTAGGGGACTGGGACCGTAGACGATGAATCCATTCAGCTTCCTTCTGTAGGATCCTACGATCCCAGTCTCCCTTCCTAGGGGATGTCTAATAACCTCTAGGGCTGCAAATTTCAGTGATTTTGGATCGCCGTTATGGCAATCCCAAATATGGTTTGCTACTGGGGTCTCTTTACGCTTCTTGATATCATTGATGTGCTCCAATATACGCCTACGAAATTCCCTAAAGGTTTTACCCACGTAGTCAGGCGTTACCCCCCGTTTTTTGTGTTCTTCAAGCCTAGCTTTCTGTCGGATCCAGACTTTCTCTGTTTTGTGTAGTCGGTTTTGTGTGTTGTTTTGCACTACTGTGTATCCCTTTGGTAGGGAGTATTTATTTTAGATTAATTTAATAAAAGTTAATTTTTAGGTAGTCGTTTTCTGTGATAGTGATTAATTAGTTTGGCGACTACCATCTACATTTACAATTATAGCCTTAGATAGGTCTCCTAGGCAACCTGTTAGTGTATGACTCAGTGTCATGCACTAACAGGCAATGCAATACAATACAAATGTATTGTAATGCATTGCAGAGGGGATAAGACCCCCAAAAGTGAACATCAGAAATAAAGTAAAGAAAAAAAGTAAAAAAAGTGCTTCATTAAACTAATAAAGTAATAAAATTATCAAAGTAAAAAATAAAAAAAACACGCCCTTTCCCAATATTTTAGAATAAAAAACAAAAAAAACTGACATATTAGGTATCGCCGCATCTGTAATTACCGGCTCTATAAATATATCACATGAGCCACCCTGTCCGATAAACACCATAAGAAAAATAAATTAAAAACGGTGTAAAAAAAGCCATTTTCGTCACCTTACATCACAAAAAGTTCAACACCAAGCGATCAAAAAGGCGTATGTCCCACAAAATGGTATCAATAAAACCGTCACCTCATCCCGCAAAAAATTAGCCCCTACCTAAGACAATCTCCCAAAAAATAAAAAAAACTATAGCTCTCAGAACATGTAGACACTAAAACATCTTTTTTTTTTGTTTCAAAACTGCTATTATTGTGCTAAAGTGAAATACATAAAAAAATATACATATTAGGTATTGCCACGTCCGTAACAACAAGCTCTATAAAAATATCACATGACCTAACCACTCAGGTGAACACTGTAAAAAAAAAGCCATTTTTGTCACATTATATCACAAACATTAAAACAGCAAGTGAGCAAACAGGTGTATGCCCCCCAAAGTAGTACTAATCAGACCGTCACCTCATCCCGCAAAAAATGAGACCCTACCTAAGAGAATCAGTCAAAAAATAAAAAAGCTATGGCTCTCAGAATATGGAGACACTAAAATATCATTATTTCGGTTTAAAAAATGCTATTATTGTGTAAAACTTAAATAAATAAGAAAAATACATATTAGGTATTTGCACGCGCGTAACGACCTGCTCTATAAAAAAGTCACATGACCTAATCCCTCAGGTAAACGCTGTAAAAATAAAAATTTAAAACGGTGCCAAAACATCAATTTTTTTTATTACCTTGCCACACAAAAAATGTAATATAGAGCAATTAAAAATCATATGTACCCCAAAATAGTACCAATAAAACTGGCACCTTATCCAGTAGTTTCCAAAATATGATCACTTTTTGGAGTTTCTACTGTAAGGGTGCATCAGGGGGGCTTCAAATGGGACATGGCATCTAAAAACCAGTTCAGCTAAATTTGCCTTCCAAAAACCATATGGAGTTTGTTTCCTTCTGCGCAATTCCATGTGCCCGTACAGCAGTTTACAATCACATGTGGGGTGTTTCTGTAAACTGCAGAATCAGGGTAATAAATATTGAGTTTTATTTGGCTGTTAACCCTTGCTTTGCTACTGGAAAGAATTGATTAAAATGTAAAATCTGCCAAAAAAGTGAGATTTTGAAATTTCATCTCCATTTTCCATTAATTCTTGTGGAACACCTAAAGGTGTAAAAATCTGTTTTATATAGCTTCAGGGGTGTAGTTTCTAAAATGGGGTCATTTTTGCGTGGTTTCTATTATAAGCTTCACAAAGGGACTTCAGAACTGAACTGGTCCTTAAAAAGTGGGCTTTGGAAATTTGCATTAAATAACACCTAAGTGCTCTCTACAGCTGCTAGCAGTCACAGGGTTAATAAATCAATCTAGGTAACGCTTCTTCTAAGGTCATGGAATCGTTAGAACACAAGAAAGCTCTTATTAAGGTAAAGTTTTAATATAAAAAAAGGACAGTGCGTACAAAAAATAGGGTTATCATAGAAAACATAACATAAAATATACAGACAAATATACAGACAGCGCAAAATAACCGTTGGTAAAATAAAAGGGATAAAAACAGAACTTAATACATTACGCAGCGGTTAAGTAGTGATGAGTGGGAGGTGCCATATTCGATTTTGCAATGTTTCGCGAATATTCGATTGAATATTTGTCTTTTATTTGTCGAAATCGAATATTCGTCATTATTATATTTATTGTGAATAATATGCGATTTAATTATTCGCGTATTGCGATTTTCTTTTAACTGTATAAGGCAACTTTCCTATTGCTTGGCTATGGCTATGGCTAATATTTGTATTTTACTAATATTCGGTATATTGCTATAACTTAGTTTTTTAGAATATTCGTAATATTCTTAAAAAACGAAGTTATAGCAATATACCGAATATTCGTAAAATACACATATAGACTGTAATTTAGCTAATATAGTGCTATAATCAATTTTTTTATAGTCTAATTTTTTTGCCTCTTCTGAACTGAAAAATTTGCACTATTAAAAAAAATTACTATAGCACTATATTAACTAAATTAAATCTAAATCCTGGTATGTCTTGTCTGAAGCATTAATGTCTCTTTCCCTGCTGGATTTATTGAGTATTTGTTTACATTGACTATTTCACCTCTGTATCTGGTCCTCCTTGATTAGGCAAATGTAGCCCCCTCCCCTCGTGGTCACACCATATTCAACACTGAGTGGTATAAATCTAAGCTCCTAGGTCTTCCAGACCTTGGTCTTTCAAAATACAAATCTTAAGTGCACAGACTGAAGTATACCAGAATTGGCTTAGAAGGGGACCACAGGTAATTGCAGACATAGTCAATGCTAACAATGTTTAAATGTTTCCTCTTACTCCTCCTACTTTTCCGCAACCTCCTAAAATACCCCCACATCCATTCACCCAGCAAGGAACTAATCATCTCTTCCTACATCTTACCTTCTCATTTGACAGCTTGCACAAACCTGTTTGCCAACATAAAACACTTCCTTCCCAAACACACACAGACACCTTATGCCCTCTCTTATTCTCATCTATTAACACTTCCTCTGCTTCTCCTTACTGCTGGTGATATCTCTCCAAATCCAGGACCCCCTCAGCAAATCCCCACTATGACCTCCATGTCCCACTACAAATCTGCTTCTACAAATTTCTGCACCCCTTAAACCTAAGTACCATTCCTCTGACCCCTGCTCCTTTGGTTCCTCTTGCAGGAGCATTATGGAACGCATGCTCTGTCTGTAACAAACTGTCGTACATTCATGAACTGTTCATCTCTCAAAACCTTTCCTTTCTAGGTATCACAGAAACATGGCTGACACCCTCAGATACCTCCTCCCCTGCTGCACTCTCTTATAGTCGATTTCAATTCACTCACACCCCCCGCCCCGGCTGCAAACACGGTGGAGGAGTTAGTCTTCTCCTATCAGACACCTGCTCTTACAGCCCAACTTGACTGCCACCCTCCATTGCGCTCACCTCATTTGAAGTACACTCTGTTCGCATCTATTCTCCCTCCAACGTTCAAGTAGCTGTCATTTACCGCCTTCCAGGCCCAGCCACCATCTTTCTTGACCAGTGGCTACTACACTTTCTTTCTGCCGACATCCCCACTATCATCATGGGTGACTTCAACATCCCTATTGACACCTGCCACTCGGCCGCCTCTAAACTCCTGTCACTCTCTTCCTCCTTCGGCCTATCACAGTGGTCTTCAGCTCCCACCCACAGAGATGGTCACACTCTGGATCTGATCTTTACCTGCCTCTGCTCCCTATCTAACCTTTCTAATTCGCCTCTCCCCCTATCCGACCGTAACCTACTCACCTTCTCTTCACTGGTCTCTTCTGCAGCTCCCCCATTCCACACACTAGCACACCCCCGCAGGAACCTCAAACATCTCGACTTTCGCTTGCTTTCTGACTCTCTTCTCCCGCTCTCTACCATCTGTTGCCTCTAAGACCCAGAAGCTGCTACCACCCTATATAACACCACAATAAGTACAGCTCTGGACACTCTTGCCCCCCTCACACACAACAAAACCCGGAAAATCAACAGACAACCCTGGCACACCAACCTGACCAAAAAACTCAGACAAGCTTCCAGGGCTGCTGAGCGGCGATGGAAGAAATCCCATTCTAAAGATCATTTCACCGCATACAAGCAATCCCTTCTCATATTCAAATCCTCACTCGCTGATGCAAAACAGGCCTACTTCTCATCTCTCATATCTTCCCTGTCACACAGCCCTAAATAACTTTGTATCACTTTTAACTCCCTTTTCCGTCCCCCAGCGCCCGCACCCTCTCCTCTCTTCTCAGCTGAGGACTTTGCTAAATATTTCAAACAAAAGATAGTCAACATCAGAGAAAGCTTTACTACACAGTCCCCACAGACCCTCTACGCAACTGCTCAGGCCTCTTCTCCCAAAACTTGCTTCTCCACCATTACAGAAGAAAAACTCTACACTCTACTCTCCAAATCTCATCTGACCACCTGTGCACTTGACCCAATCCCATCCCACCTCATCCCTAACCTCACCACAGTGTTTATCCCAGCCCTAACTCGTCTCTTCAACCTATCACTAAACTCTGGTGTCTTCCCCTCTGCTTTTAAACATGCTACCATTACACCCATCCTATAAAAGCCTTATCTTGACCCATCTTCCTTGTCCAGTTATCGCCCCATATCACTTCTTCTGTATGCCTCAAAGCTACTTGAACAACATGTCCATTCAGAACTGTCCTCCCACCTCTCCTCCTGCTCCCTCTTTGACCGCCTACAATCTGGCTTCCGACCCCACCACTCGACCGAGACTGCCCTTACAAAAGTCACCAATGACCTACTAACAGCCAAAACCAAGAAACAATACTATGTCCTCCTTCTGCTTGACCTGTCCTCTGCCTTTGACACTGTTGACCACTCCCTTCTGTTGCAAACTCTCTCATCTCTTGGCATCACTGACCTGGCCCTCTCCTGGATCACATCATACCTCACAGACCGGACGTTTAGCGTCTCCCACTCCAGCACCACCTCCTCGTCTCAATCCCTCTCTGTTGGTGTCCCGCAAGGCTCTGTCCTAGGACCCCTGCTCTTCTCTATCTACACTAGGCATGTCCAAACTGCGGCCCTCCAGCTGTTGCAAAACTACAACTCCCAGAATGCCCTAATAGCTGTAAGCTATCCAGGCATGCTTGGAGTTGTAGTTTTGGAACAGCTGGAGGGCCGCAGTTTGGACATGCCTGATCTACACTTTTGGCCTGGGACAGCTCATAGAGTCCCATGGCTTTCAGTATCACTCCTACGCTGATGACACACAAATTTACCTCTCTGGGCCAGACTTCAACACCTTAGGCTACTTTCACACCTGCGTTCAGGTGTCCGCTCGTGAGCTCCGTTTGAAGGGGCTCACGAGCGGCCCTGAACGCAGCCGTCTGGCCCTAATGCATTCTCAGTGGAGGCGGATCCACTGAGAATGCATCCGCCTGCCAGCGCTCAGCCTCCGCTCCGCTCAGTGAGCGGACACCTGAACGCTGCAAGCAGCGTTCGGGTGTCCGCCTGGCCGTGCGGAGGCGAGCGGATCAGTTCCGACTTACAATGTAAGTCAATGGGGACGGATCCGCTTGAAGATGACACCATATGGCTCAATCTTCAAGCGGATCCGTCCCCCATTGAATTTCAATGTAAAGTCTGAACGGATCTGCTCAGGCTACTTTCACACTTAGAACATTTTTCTAAGTTCTAATGCAGATGGATCCATTCTGAACGGAGCCACCGTCTGCATTAATATGAGCGGATCCGTTCAGAACGGATCCGATCGAACGCTAGTGTGAAAGTAGCCTTACTATCAAGAATCCCACAATGTCTATGTAAGATCCTCACCTGCTTTGCACTCCAGGGGAACCAAGAGGGGTCCTCGTGGAGTTGCGGGACAGGTTATGCGTGTCTCTGATGCACCAGCGCTGACCCCTTTGCGAGCCAGTGCGGAGATGCGTTCGCGTGGACATCGGAGGGGAGGACCGTCGGAGTCCCGGGGACAGAGTGGCCAGGCGAGTGACAAGACGCCGCGGCCAGGGTTGTCTCCGGTGTCTCCTGCGACTTCCGTTTCCGCATCTGGGTCCACGCGCTCGCATACTCGTGCTGAGTCAATCATGCGTCCGTGCGTACGCACGAGGGCAGGTTCGCAAAGGGATACACGGTCGCGAGTACGCGCTTCTTATGCACTTCGTCGACCAGTGGCGCATATTATACTGACTCACAAGAGCAAAGTGGATTAGGGAGCCAGCCATGGGTTAATCAACTTGTGATTGCCTTAGGCCTTGTACTCAGGTGCAGGGCAATTTGTTCACCTATGGTAGTGGACACTTGGCACCCTGGGATTGGTCAGCAGGCATTTAAAAGGAGGTCTCTCAGGGTGATCAGTGCCCACTGTTATTTTCCCTCAACCAGGTATAGGTCACAACTCCTAGTGACTGAAGACTGCCAGGAACTTTGTCCTTACAGCGGACCCAAGATCTGGAGTGACTCGACTGCCAAGTGCACAGCATCATTCAGCACTGGTTGGGACTATTCCTGGAATCTCCTTGCCTGTTTTTTTGTTATTATTCCTTGTTACCAGCAAGTGTCCTGGACGTTTATGTTTCTGGTGAATAAACACCTTTTTGCTTTCATCACTGGTCTGTTTGTTGGTGCCTTGCATTACAGTCTATATTCTATATCATCCTTCTTCGCCTCTCCCTTTCTAAAACTTAACATGGATAAGACAGAATTCATAATCTTTCCCCCATCTTGTTCAACCCCCCCAACAGACCTATCTATCATGATGAATGGCTGCACACTCTCCCCAGTCAACAAAGCCCACTGCCTTGGAGTGACCTTGGATTCTGCCCTTTCCTTCCGACTGCACATCCAAGCCCTTTCCACCACCTGCTGCCTCCAACTCAAAAGCATCTCCCACATCCGTGCTTTCCTTAACTTTGAATCTGCGAAAATGCTTGTACATGCCCTCACTATCTCCCGCCTAGACTACTGCAACATTCTCCTCTGTGGCTTTCCATCTAGCACTCTTGCACCCCTCCAATCTATCCTCAACTCTGCTGCCCGACTAATCCACCTCTCACCCTATTACTCCTCTGCCTCTCCCCTCTGCCAATCCCTTCACTGGCTCCCCATTGCCCAACGAATTCACTTCAAAGTACTAACAAATACATACAAGGCCGTCCATAACCTGTCCCCTCCCTACATCTCTGAGCTACTTTCCCGATACACCCCCACACGCACTTTCCGATCCTCACAAGACCTCCTTCTCTCCTCTCCTCTTATTGCCTCTTCCCACAATCGACTCCAAGATTTCTCCCGTGCATCCCCCATACTCTGGAACTCGCTACCCCAACATATCAGACTCTCACCTACAGTGGAATCCTTCAAAAGAAACCTGAAAACCCACCTCTTCAGACAAGCCTACAACCAGTGACCCTGCTGCCTCTTTACCACCATGACCAACTTAACCCGCACCTACTGTGTCCTTCTCCCATACCATGTAGATTGTAAGCCCTCACGGGCAGGGCCCCCTCTCCTTCTGTACCAGTTTGTAACTCATCTTGTTTATGATTAGTGCAATTGTCTGTATTATGTATGTGCACCCCTAATCATATGTACAGCGCTATAGAATGAATGGCGCTTTAATAATAAATAATAATAAAATTACAGTCTATATGTGTATTTTACAAATATTCGCTATATTGCTATAACTTCATTTTTTAGAATATGACGAATATGATGAATATTCAAAAAAGCAAAGTTATAGCAATATAGCGAATATTCGTAAAATACACATAGCCATAGCCATAGCCATAGCCATAGCCAACCAATAGGAAAGTTGTGTAATTGCAGATTTATGTAAGATAGTTTATGTTATGCGATAAATTAGCAATTAAATATGCGAGTGAGTCGGGTCGCATAAGGGCTGTATGCTATTGGGTTGGTTTGGTCGAATAGACGAAGATAGAGAATATAGCGCTATATTCGACAATTCTACCAAGCAAACCCATTAGTAATAGTAGTAATTTTTACTATCACGAAATTTGTGATAGTAAATTACTAGCACTAATTTAGTAAATTACTAATATGACTAATGGGTTTAGATGGAAAAAAATGAATATTCGTTATAACAAATATATCTTAATAAATTTGAAATATTTGCGAGTTTACGAAGTTGTAATATTCGTACGAATATTTCACTATTCAAATATTCGCGCTCATCCCTACGGTTAAGTCCGGTTGCCTGGGGAAGCAGAAATATTGGTCAGTCCACCAAGCTAGTGATCCCCAAAGAAATTACATTTTGCTTTTCTCCATGCATGTGTTAAAAAGGGGCAGTATTTCCCCCCCATCACCCCCCCACCTGTGCTGTCAGAGGAGGCCTGGGAGAATGGTAATTACCTTTTATGACAGTTTTTATGACCACTTGCTGAAAATGCAGTCTGCCTCAAAATCTTTGTATTGAAATATCTTTTCGGGTACTCACCTTAGTAATTTCATATTACCTTCATCCATTCCATCCGAATGTCCCGCAAACCTGCGTACCAAACATGGCAGAGGTAATGGCAGGATAGACGGCGTTATCTAATTGCTCCCTGTTTCTGAGCTGAGATCTATTTGACTTTGATCGTAGAATCATATCCTTGGCCTGAGTTTTCAGGACTAAGCATGTGGCTCAAATATGGATTTGTCCACTTATTTATTTGATGTATATTGCAAGGTAGAGTTTCCATGTGTGACCTTGGCTGGAAAGAACACTAGCCTTTTCCTGACCCCTCTAATAGTTCTGTTCTGTATAATGCTGATATCTGACATCTTCACACTTTATGATAGGGCTCTAGTTTTTATGAATTTGTTCCATCTTACTGGTTTTAATTGCTACAATCTCCGGCCTGGAAGGACATGGAAGAGGTGATGACCCCCTACAGGAATGTAAAGAGAAGGGTCTCCACACAATAAATGTTAGCTGCCTGAAATACCGTACAATTACATGGCCCAGTTATTGGGGTGAGAGTTTAATAATGCCCGGTTTAATAAAGATCCTCAGGTAAATATTCACCTTAGTGCCCAATTACACTACTGTATATTTCTGTCCGCATCCATTCCGTAATTTTGAGGATTGGATATGGACCCATTAATTTCAAAGGGGCTGCAAAACATGCGGTCAGCACCACAGTGTGCTGTCTGCATCTGTATGTCCGTTCCATGGCCCTGTAAAAACTGTTAGAATGCGGACAAGAATAGGCATTTCTACACAGGAGAAAGACAATCCGATCCTCAAAATGCAGAACGCACATGGACAGAATCTATGTTTTGCGGATCCACAATTTGCGGACCGGAAAAATGGATACAGTGAATGAGCCCTATGGTGTCACACTGCAACATGTGACACGCTGCGACTGCAACACAACAGTTGCAAAAAATCCATCCAAGATGGATTTTTCTGTGACTGTCGCGTCGCAGTAGCAGCATGTCACATGTCGCAGTGCAACACCATAGACTATCATTATAAAATTTGTCGTGCGACACATGTAGCAGTGTAGTTGTGCCCTATGTGTTGTGCGACTTATTGTCATTGTGTAGCCCTAGCCTAAAGGTGACCTACAGCAGTGAAGAAAAATGGCTGGGTTGTTATGAAAACCTGGACTAAATCTTCAGCATCTGATCGGCAGGGGTCCAACACCCAGGACCCCCGCCGATCAGCTGTTTGAGAAGGCAGCAGCGTTCCAGCAGCACCGCGGCCTTCTCACTGTTTACTGCTGGCTGAGGGACGTCACGACTAGTATCAACTAGCGTGGGCGCAGCTAAGCTCCGTTCCCTTGAATGGAGCTTAGCGTCGCCCACACTAGTTGATACTTGTCGTGACGTTAGTGAGCCAGCAGTAAACAGTGAGAAGGCCGCGGTGCTGCTGGAGCGCTGCTGCCTTCTCAAACAGCTGATCGGCGGGGGTCCCGGGTGTTGGACCCCGCCGATCAGATGCTGATGATCTATCCAGAGAATAGATCATCAGTTAAAACAAACTGCAGAACCCCTTTAAGAGAAAGACTTGCAGGCTTGTATTGGCTAATGCAGGTCATGTTTTGGGAATATCTGAGGAACAGTACGTCCTAGAGAGCTGTGACCCCCACAAGATTTCTTTCCAGGTAGCAAGGGATGTGTATACCAAGTTTCTTTGAAATTAATGGTTGCGTTTCTGAGTGATTTACGGAACATACATAAATACACACATATATACATCCTTCTTTATATATATATAGTTGCAGGTTTCAGTTTCCCAGTCTCTATTCGGGTAGTTGAAGTCCCCCATAATAACAACCTCATTATGATCTGCCGCCTTGTCTATCTCGTTTAGTAGCAGATTTTCTGTGGGCTCTGGTATATTAGGTGGTTTATAATAAACTCCTATTAGTATTTTATTTTTGTTTTTGACTCCATGTATTTCTACCCACAGTGACTCCACATGTTCATGTCCCTCACTTATACAGTATCTTCTCGGACTGTGGGCTTTAGACAAGACTTTACATAAAGACAGACCCCTCCCCCTCTCCGGTTTTTGGAATTCTTTTTGTACAGGTAAGTATTTGTACATTTCTTTTCTTTATATCCAGATCTTGGAATAAAAGTCCTGATATCTGTTCATTGTTCATAAAAATGATTATTTTCTCCACTTTGTGAAGTCAACACAGATCAAACCAAAGAGAGAGTTCAGTGCTCAATGTAGTGATATTTCCAGTGTATTTATCCAGTTCTATAAATCAGTTTCTGTACATGTCCTCCGTCCATCTGTTACACTGTGACTCTCTAGCACAATAATATTTCCCAGATTCTTCAGGTTTCACTCCAGTGAGTTTAAGATAAACTTCTCCTTTATTTGTGTCTCTTGTTAGAGTTAGACGTCCCTGAAGAGACTGGGCATAATTTTTGCTATTCTCATAACATATTCTCCCCAACCAGTCCAGTCCTTTCCCTTGAGGTTGTCGGACCCACTCTACACAATGCATGTTAGTGCTGTCAGTGAGGGAGGCCCCGGTCACTTTACAGGTCATGTCCAGAGTCTCTGAAGGCTTCACAATACCAGGACCTGACTCCACCATAGAGATTTGTGATGTGACACCTGCAAATAAATAGGTACTTATATAATAATTGCAAATATTACTAGAATTTGTGTGTTTTTGGCAGGTAATGAGACTCACATTGTAGAGTTAATATAACACAGAGTGAGAACAGGAGACTCTTCATGTTCGGTCTGAGGAGATAGAACTAGTCACTTCCAGGTCTGGTGCACAGTTCCCGATCAGTGGATGCTTCTACTCCTCTATTTATACAGAACGTATTTCCATACATTTGCATACACCCTGCTGGAGAGACCGCAGCCTTTATTACCTGGAGACCTTCATTCCCATATAACAGCTGGTGCTGAGCTACACTGAGCGCTGATTTACATATCACAGATATTCAGTCTTCGAGTACAGCCACACATTCAGGTTTCTTAGTGTAGTTTTTGAATCATACACCAGGAGTGGATTAAACAGAAAAGAGAAGTAGCATCTGTCCTTAATAATTTTGTCTCCTTTTAACCACCTCAGCCCGCTAGCTTAAACACCCTTAATGACCAGACCACTTTTTACAATTCTGCACTACACTACTTTCACCATTTATTGCTCGGTCATGCAACTTACCACCCAAATGAATTTTACCACCTTTTCTTCTCACTAATAGAGCTTTCATTTGGTGGTATTTCATTGCTGCTGACATTTTTACTTTTTTTGTTATTAATCGAAATTTAACGAAATGTTTGCAAAAAAATGACATTTTTCACTAACTTGTGACAAAAAATAAAAACTTCCATGAACTCACTATGCCCATCATGAAATACCTTGGGGTGTCTTCTTTCCAAAATGGCAGTTATACTGCCCTGGCATTTTAGGGGCCCATATGCGTGCAAAGTAGTTTGAAATCAAAATGTGTAAAAAATGGCCTGTGAAATCCGAAAGGTGCTCTTTGGAATGTGGGCCCCTTTTCTCACCTAGGCTGCAAAAAAGTGTCACACATGTGGTATCGCTGTACTCAGGAGAAGTTGGGGAATGTGTTTTGGGGTGTCATTTTACATATACCCATGCTGGGTGAGATAAAAATGCCAACTTTGTATAAAAAAAAATGGGGAAAGTTGTCTTTTGCCGAGATATTTCTCTCACCCAGCATGGGTATATGTAAAAAGACACCCCAAAACATATTGCCCTACTTCTTCTGAGTACGGTGATACCAGATGTGTGACACTTTTTTGCAGCCTAGGTGGGCAAAGGGGCCCACATTCCAAAGAGCACCTTTCGGATTTCACAGGCCATTTTTTTTTTACACATTTTGATTTTAAACTACTTTGCACGCATTTGGGCCCCTAAAATGCCAGGGCAGTATCACTACCCCACAAGTGACCCAATTTTGGAAAGAAGACACCCCAAGGTATTTTGTGATGGGCATAGTGAGTTCATGGAAGTTTTTATTTTTTTGTCACAAGTTAGTGGAATATGAGACTTTGTAAGAAAAAAGAAAAAAAAAAGAAAAAATCATCATTTTCCGCTAACTTGTGACAAAAATTTTAAAATTTTATGAACTCGCCATCCCCCTCAGGGAATACCTTGGGGTGTCTTCTTTCCAAAATGGGGTCACTTGTGGGCATTTTAGGGGCCCAAATGCGTACAAAGTAGTTTGAAATCAAAATCTGTAAAAAATGGCCTGTGAAATCCGAAGGGTGCTCTTTGGAATGTGGGCCCCTTTGCCCACCTAGGCTGCAAAAAAGTGTCACACATCTGGTATCACCGTACTCAGAAGAAGTAGGGCAATATGTTTTGGGGTGTCTTTTTACATATACCCATGCTGGGTGAGAGAAATATCTCGGCAAAAGACAACTTTCCCCATTTTTTTTTATACAAAGTTGGCATTTTTATCTCACCCAGCATGGGTATATGTAAAATGACACCCCAAAACACATTCACCAACTTCTCCTGAGTACGGCGATACCACATGTGTGACACTTTTTTGCAGCCTAGATGCACAAAGGTGCCCAAATTCTTTTTAGGAGGGCATTTTTAGACATTTGGATCCCAGACTTCTTCTCACGCTTTAGGGCCCCTAAAAAGCCAGGGCAGTATAATTACCCCACATGTGACCCCATTTTGGAAAGAAGACACCCCAAGGTATTCAATGAGGGGCATGCCGAGTTCATAGAAAAACATTTTTTTTTGCCTCAAGTTAGCGGAAATTGATTTATTTTTTGTTTTTTCTCACAAAGTCTCCCTTTCCGCTAACTTGAGACAAAAATTTCAATCTTTCATGGACTCAATATGCCCCTCATCGAATACCTTGGGTTGTCTTCTTTCCAAAGTGGGGTCATTTGTGGGGTGTTTGTACTGCCCTGGCATTTGAGGGTCTCCGCAATCATTACATGTATGGCTAGCATTAGGAGTTTCTGCTATTCTCCTTATATTGAGCTTTATAATGAGATTTTTTAACTTTATAATAACTTTTGAACAGAACATGTAAACTTTATTTAACTTTTTGAACATAACGTTAACTTTTTTGCTTACTGGTGTTTTTTTTGTTTTTGTTTTTTTTTTACCTTTATAGGACAAACCTCTCCTTCCCCATGGGACAATGTGCAAAGCGCAAATCACCCAAAGATGTGGCGAAGTACATTATGCACTTTGTCCCAGGTGAAAGGAGAGGTTTGCAGCAGCTCTGTGTGAATGGGCCCTAATAGCCCTGTGTGCCTGTCCTGTGAGATGTGATCCCTATGCTAGGTGTACCTGTGTGTGGTACTTCCGGAAACACTCCCCAAAGCATAGGGCAGGGTGGTCAGGGCAGTCAGGACAGAAATAGCGGGTGTCATGCCTTATTCCACTCCTGCTACAGACACATCTTTTTCGGGGTGACGGTTGGGTTGAGGTACCGGCAACGACACTGGGGAAATGTCGCTCGTGTAGACGGCTCACTACACTCGTGGATGGGGCCACAGATACAGGAGGTTCTCGATGATCTCTTCCTGAAATTTGAGGAAGGATCCTGTTCTCCCAGCCTTACTGTAGAGAACAAAACTATTATATGCAGCCAATTGAATAAATATACAGACACCTTCTTCCACCAGCGTCTGGTGCGTCGGGAAACTAAATACGGAGCCAACATCTGGTCATTGAAGTCCACCCCTCCCATGAGCGAATTATAGTCATGGACACAGAGGGGCTTTTCAATGACACTGGTTGCTCGTTCAATTTGGATTGTCGTGTCTGCGTGAATGAAGGAGAGCATGTAAACGTCACGCTTGTCTCTCCATTTCACCGCGAGCAGTTTTTCATTACACAAGGCAGCCCTCTCCCCCCTTGCAAGACGGGTGGTAACAAGCCGTTAGGGGAAGCCCCTGCGACTAGGTCGCGCGGTGCCACAGCAGCCAATCTGTTCTAGGAACAAATGCCTGAAGAGGGGCACACTTGTGTAGAAATTGTCCACATAAAGATGGCACCCCTTGCCAAATAAGGGTGACACCAAGTCCCAGACTGTCTTCCCACTGCTCCCCAGGTAGTCAGGGCAACCGACAGGCTCCAGGGTCTGATCTTTACCCTCATAGATGCGAAATTTGTGGGTATAGCCTGTGGCCCTTTCACAGAGCTTATACAATTTGACTCCAAATCGGGGATATATTGTTTGAAGCCAAGGCGCCCGGTAAAATGTATAAGGGACTCGCCTACACAGATGTTTTGCTCAGAGGTATACAAATCTGCAAATTTCTGGTTGAAGTGGTCTATGAGGGGCCGAATTTTGTGTAGCCGGTAAAAAGCTGGGAGGCCTCTGGGACGAGAGGTGCTATTGTCACTAAAGTGCATGGGCATGTGATGAATTGGGTTCGTGGACCAATATGACCGCAATTCATGCTTTTTGGTTAGACCCATGTTGAGGAGAAGGCCAAGAATTTTTTTTAATTCAGAAACTTGGACGGGTTTCCACCGGAAAGGCTGGGCATAAAAGCTTCCCGGGTTGGCGGATATAAATTGAGTGGCATACCGGTTTGTTTCTGCCACGACTATGTCCAAGAGCTCCGAAGTCAAGAACAGCTCAAAAAATCCCAGGGCCGAACCGATCTGAGCTGTCTCAACCTGAACTCCAGACTGGGCGGTGAAAGGGGGAACTAATGGTGTGGCTGAAGTTGGGGACTGCCAATCAGGGTTTGCCAGCACCTCAGGGACTCTAGGGGGTCTACGGGCCTGTCTGTGCGGTGGCTGCGACGGGGTAACTATTGCACGTGCCACTGTACCAGCTTCAACTGCCCTTCTGGTGCTCACCACTTCACCATGTTGTACGGCAGTGCTGGTACTAGGTCCAGGGTGGGCTGCGCTGCTGGTGTATGCCTCACCACGTAATCCGACAGCGCCAGCCCCACTCTGCCCTTTAAGCGGATCCTGTGCAACCTGTGGTCTAGCAACACGGGGCCGGGTACGCCTGGTGGTATCAGGGACCTCAACCTCCTCGTCCGAACTTTGTGTCAGACTGCCACTTCTTTCTACAGGTTCATATTCTGACCCGCTAGATTCGTCAGATGAGGGTTCCCATTCCTCATCCGACTGGGTCATAATCCTGTAGGCCTCTTCAGAAGAATACCCCTTGTTTGACTTTTGGACTACTAAATTTAGGGGGTATTCCCTATAACTACCCAAGAAAAAAAAGCAAGCCCGTCTTACAAATGAGAGGCTATCAAAGTACCGGAGGCCGCTGCGATTGATAAAAAATATCAAAACTGATTTTTTTTTATCGCCGCAGCGCTTGTAAAGTGATTGTGCAGTGATAATAAAAACCATATATTTTTTGTCACTGCGGCGGGGCGGGCGTGGGTGAACGCACGTGTGGGCGACCGATCAGGCCTGATTGGGCAAACACTGCGTTTTGGGTGGAGGGCGAGCTAAGGTGACACTAATACTATTATAGATCTGACTGTGATCAGTTTTGATCACTTACAGATACTATAAAAGTACAAATGCTGATTACCGATACGCTAATCAGCGAATCAGTGACTGCGGTGCGGTGGGCTGGGCGCTAACCGATTGCTAACTACCTAACCAAGGGGCCTAAACTATCCTAAAACTATCAGTCAATACCAGTGAAAAAAAAAATGGGACAGTTTACACTGATCACTTTTTTCCCTTTCACTAGGTGATTAACAGGGGCAATCAAGGGGTGATCAAGGGGTTAATTGGGGTGATGGGGGGTGATCTGGGGGCTAAGTGTTGTGTCTTGTGTACTCACTGTGAACTGTGCACCTCTGCTGAGACCAACCGACGAAAAGGACCAGCAGAGGAGCACAGCAGCCATTTAGCACTTTATATTTATAAATATAAAGTGTTAACTGGCCTGTGATTCGTTTTTTTAAAAATCATCAGCTTGCCAGCCACGATCATTGGCTGGCAGGTTGCTGACGTGACCCCCCTCGAACTTTTGCCGGCCTCGCGAGATGACGCATATATGCGTGACTGTGCCTCAGACTGCTGCTTCCGGACCGCGATCCTGCGTTAGGCGGTCCGGAGGCGGTTAAGATCATCACCTGATTTTTATCTTCAAAAACCACAGTAAAAGAACTGCATGTGTGACCATACCCTTAACCTTACCCATGATTTACTATTGGGGCTTTTTTCTGTACCATCTAAGACTTCATGATTTATGTGGTGCCATATTCAGCATCCATGGTCTTATCAGTGAATGTGGTTTATGTTTACTCATTATTCTGCCATTATGTGCACAGGTGTAGGAAAAGGTCATGATAAATGGCAACTGTTGACAACTTAAAGGGGTTGTCCCACGAACAATATTCCACATTTTTCAAATCAGCACCTGGATCTGAATACTTTTGTAATTGCATTTAATTTAAATATTAAAGCTACTGAGTTATTTAATTAAATCTAACTGTATAACGCCACCTGCTGTTTGCCCTTTTTCTAATTTCTCTGTCCTGCTCCCTGAGATGAAAGCAGATGCTCAGTCCCATTCTTTAACTGCTACCAGCTGCAGCAGAAAGGACATTTCCTACTAAATATAGCAGAACAATTGGAGCATTGAACGGGAAGATCTCTGGATCCAGGTGAGGTACAAGGTTTGTTGTAGCTTTGTTAGAAAGAGGCTGTCATGTCACTAGATTATGTATGATTTTTACATTATTTATGGGATAATCCCTTTAAGGATGTGTTAACACTTCAGTTATTTGATCAGTTATTTCCATCAGTTATTGTGAGCCAAAACCAGTAGTGAAGCCTACTCATCGATAAGGTATAATGGAAAGATCTGCATCTGTTGTGTGTTTTTGACCCACACCTGGTTTTGGCTCAAAATAACTGATCAAATAACTAAAGTATCAACTTGGCCTAAGTCTTAATCCTTTGTGAATTGTGTTTTTTTCCCCTTTATTTTGCGTCATTTCACACAAATATGGACAATGTTCTCCCTTGTGCTCCATAAAGCAACCCATGACACAAATTAGGACAAAAAGTCCACTGTAATTTCAACACTGTGGTAACCCACAAAACTCTACAGCCAATAAGAATTAATGCTGAATAAAAAAAAACTATCTAGTGGGGGCGGAGCCACCAGCCGCGCTGTGAAGACATGCTTGGCTGAGCTCTGTACACTTCCTGGCTAAAGGGACACACTAACGTTAGCCCACACACTTCAGGATGGTAAAAATCGGGGGACATAAACCCACTGAACCCGCCGTAATCCCGAAAGGTCCAAATCCGGGATCAGGGATGGCAAAATACCTGAAAAAGCAAGCTGCAGCATCTGTGACCAAAGAACCCAAGATGGTGCTTGCTGACGATCGTGCTGCAGCGTTTTCAGATAAAGGCTGGTCTGAAGGCGACAGCGATGGGGGTGAGTCAGAATGCTCCCGGACTCTACCAGTGTCCAGAAAATTTATTAAACAGGCACTAGCAGAAGCCCTGTCACCCCTAAAGCACGAGATCTCAGTGCTAACGCAAGAGATACAACATGTAGGCCACAGAGTTGAATCCCTGGAGGCTGTATAACAGGCCGCCTTAGAACACAGCTCAGCGTTCTCCAACTCCCTTGCCTCGTGTCAGCACCACATAAAACTCCTCCATGCTGCAATAGAAGATCAGGAAAATCGAGGAAGGAGGAACAATCTCAGGTTTAGAGGTGTACCTGAGTCGGTACCTAATGGCGATCTTAAGGACACTATCATACAGATTGCTGATTCCCTCCTGAATAATAGTGAACCTTCCCAGATCATAATAGAAAGAGCTGACAGAGCTCTCAAACCAAAACTTTCGGACACCAAACCACCCAGAGATGTAATTTTATCAATTCCTGAGCTATGCAGAGAAAGAAAAGATCCTCTATGCAGCCAGAGCCTCAAACGACATTATCGTTGGCGAATCATCAATCACTATATATCAAGACCTCTCTCCTATCACATTAAAAAAGAGAAGAAATCTAAAACCTCTCACTGATCACCTTCGCTCCAAACAAGTTCCCTACAGATGGACCTTTCCCTTTGGACTTACATTCAAATATTCTGGCAAACAGATAAAGATCACCTCCTGCTCGGATCTAATGGAAGCGTTCTCCATCATGGACATCCCTCCACTGGACATTGTGGATTGGGACGCAGTATTTGATATAGCCACGCTGCCGATTCTACCCAAAATGACCCCATGGGAGAAGTCGACCACTCCGAAAATACAAAGATCGAAACATCGCAGCCTGACTCCCAGAAGAATAACCGGGACCATTTACTAATCACAATTTTTTTTCCCTCTAGGAAACAAAGTATTGGTGAAATGCTCATACTCTGCTCTTACCTTACCCCTACTCCACTATCCTTCCGCTTACCCCCTCCTTTATTACTCTTCTCTTGAACTCTATTCTTTTTATTCTCTTCTGTCCCAAATACGGCAAGTTACATTACTTAGGGTAAAACCCACCGTACCCCCTTACGAAGAAGCTCTCAAGCTTCAAAATGTTAAATTGGTTGCTACCAATTGGTTGTTCCCAAATTGGTACCATTGCGGGGCTGATGGGGCGTCATCCAGGGGAGTGAGCGTGGGATTCAGGAAAGATGTTCCCTTTCTTTACTCCACACATGTACAGGACCCTGAGGGCAGATATATCATTTTAAAAGGCGGTATCAGAAATAAGATGTATACCTTTGTCAATGTTTATGCTCCCAATAATGATCAGACCACCTGGCTGCTCTCCGTCTTAAACTTGGTGGAATCTATGCAGGAGGGAACACTCATCTTAGCAGGCGACTTTAATGTCGCTTTGCAACCATTAGTTGACACCTCTTCCAAAAAATCCTCTTTCTCAGCAAGAAAACTGAAAAGATTAAATTCCAGAGTCTATGATTTGGGTCTTGTGGATATGTGGAGATGCCTCAATCCCTCCTGCATTGATTACTCCTTTTACTCAGCTCCAGGTAATTCCTATAGTAGGATTGACTACATTTTCACTCCCAAAGACCAAATGCACCTCTGTACAGAGGCGAGAATCGGAAATAGCACGATCTCAGACCATGCTCCGATTTTTTGCATTCTACGTTCCCCATCGGTACCATGTAAGCCCCCAACCTGGAGATTAAACGAGTCCATACTGAGCAACGAGGACCTTTAGAAACATTTCTCATCTCTCTTAGATGAATATTTCACCATTAATAATACACCAGATATTTCCCCTCAACCCCTATGGGATGCTCACAAAGTGTTTATCAGGGGTCACTTTATTAGCAAATGCTCTTTTTTAAAGAAACAATCAGATAAACACATTTCCTCCTTATTAGATTATATTCACAACCTAGAATCTATCCATAAAAGATCCCTAGCAGCCCAACATCTGTCTAAACTAACTGCTCTTAGGACAGAACTTAAAAACCTTTTAAATGCAAAATCAGCAAAATATTACTTAACCTCTAGACAAAAATATTTTGCCCCTGGCAATAAAGCATCAAAATTCATGATGCAACGCATAAGGCGTAGACGACTAGAGAGATATGTAACTTCCATCAAATCCCCTCTGGGTCATCAACTCTTTTCATCCGAAGCTAACGCTGAACAATTCAGACTGTTCTATGAAGCCCTGTATAATCTTTCGCAAAAGGAAGGAGTTGAAAGTGAACTGGACAGGGACTCTGCTATCACCACATTTTTGGACTCTTTAAATCTCCCTACCTTGTCCAAAATCCAACATGATGCTTTGGTCAAACCTTTTTCACTCTTAGAACTTAAAAATGCTCTCAAGTCTACCCCCAAAGACAAGTGCCCTGGCCCTGATGGCTTCCCAACCACATATTATTCCTCTTTCCAAGATTCTCTGCTCCCTCACTTACTTTCCGTATGCAACTTAGCATTAAAAGACCAGCCCTTGTCATCTGACATGACCAAAGCACTAATCACAATATTTCCCAAAGATGGGAAAGATTTAATATCTTGTGCTAATTACCGTCCCATATCTTTATTAAATATAGACCTAAAAATCCTTGCTAAAATGTTGGCCATTAGACTTCAATCCTTACTTCCTAACCTGATCCATTCTGACCAGGAAGGATTTGTGAAAGGTCGAGAAGGTAAAGATAACACCACCAAGATCCTGGATGCCCTCTTCTCATGCAAAAAAATACCCCTAGTATTACTTGGTATTGATGCCGAAAAAGCATTTGACCGTATTGATTGGTCCTTTATCAAACATACCCTTCATAGGTTTCACTTTCCTACTCTATATATCCATGCAGTATTTGCTATGTATGTGAGTTCTTCTGCCTCGGTGTTAGTGAACAATTTTATCTCAGATCGATTTTCTATTAATAATGGAACACGTCAGGGTTGCCCACTTTCCCCCTTACTATTTGTCCTCGTAATGGAAACTCTATTACAAGCCTTGAGACAAGAGGAGAGCATCATTGGACTTAAAATTGGATTATAGGAATATAAGTTAGCAGCCTTTGCTGACGACCTTCTAATTCTTACCACCAATCCTACCAAATCTATGCCAATAATAACCTCCCTCCTACAAAAATTTGGTTCCCTTTCCAACTTCAAAATAAACCCACAAAAATCCCAGATTTTACACTTGGGCCTTCCCACCAAACTTATAAAAGATCTTCAAAGAGATTCCCCTTTCAATTGGTCATCACGACATTTAACTTATCTAGGCATCAAACTATCATTTCATCTACCGGATTTATTCCATCTTAATTGCACCCCTCTTTTAGCGGCCATAGTTGCTCAGTTGGACTCCCTGGATCTTCCTTACCTTCCTTGGTTCGGTAGGAAAAATATGGTCATGTCCCTGGTAATCCCCAGACTCACATATCTCATTCAAGTCCTCCCTATTGCCATCCCGAGATCTTTCTTTAGATCTTTAAACTCCTGCATCCGCCAGTTTATTTGGCAGAAAAGGAGACCTAGACTCTCTTTATCAACCTTAACTAAGCCCAGACATCTAGGTGGCATAGGACCCCGAACTATATATGAAAGCTATCCACCTAAGCAGGGTGGTAGACTGGCTCAGACCCTCTACCCACAAGCAATGGATTTCAATAGAGTCTGCATGTCTTCCCAACTCCTTTAGGGCTCTTTTATTGGCAGACAGACCACCCACCACTAGCTCTTCTATTATTCGCTCTACCTTAAAAGTGTGGGGATGGTTCTCCTCCAATCATCAAACCTTGACCCTACCCTCACCCCCCTTCAAATCAGAGAGATCATATCTCTTGCTCCCAAGGAAATAAGGGATTAATGTCCCTCAGGAATCAAACACTCGCAGCTCTTAATAACTGATTTACTAGATGCTGATGGCTGCGTCCCACCAGAATTCTCGCTAAGAACTCACTTTAATATCTCTAGCCCTCAGGTTTTGCTCCTTAACTTTCTAAAAAAAAAAGATTACTTTCTGGAATAAATCATTGAATGCTGGATCTCCCCAACAGTGGTTTGAGAAACTTATATCTAATACTAAATACCCCCCCAAATTGATTTCCACTTTGTATAAAAAACTAAACCTCCCCTCTGTGGATGCCAAACCTGCAATAATAGGTTTATGGGAGAAAGATCTGGGAAGAAAATTTTCTCAGCAAGAAATTTCTAAACTTTTTACTATTCCTCACAAACTTTCATGTTGTGATATAGTAAGGACCGGCACTCGCTATTGGTAGTGATGTCAAATAAATTTAATGGTCACATACAAATGGTAAATGTGACGCGTTTCGGCTATTAGAAGCCTTTGACAAAGGCTTCTAATAGCCGAAACGCGTCACATTTACCATTTGTATGTGACCATTAAATTTATTTGACATCACTACCAATAGCGAGTGCCGGTCCTTACTATATCATTATCTGTGGATCTTCTTCCCTGGACACGCGCACCGCACCGCTGTAAGCAGAAGTGCCGCTCGTATCTTCTCTCGGAAACTTTCATGTTGTGTCCGGGTGCAACAAAATGGATACAAAGTGCTGTCTAGATGGTATAGCACTCCAGACAAAATAGCTCTTTTCTACCCCAGCGTTTCGGACCAATGCTGGAGATGCGGAAAAAGTAGAGGTACATTCCTCCATATTTGGTTGAGTTGTCCATTTATACTTACCTGGTGGACAAACATCTTCCGCATAAGTAAAAGTTTCCCTGTACACCTAAGATTGCTCTCTTATCCTTTGGCATACGCGGAGGAGACCCCCATAAAGCTTTTCTTTTCTCCTATATGATATCTGCAGCTTGCATCCTGATTCCCACTATGTGGCGTTCAATAGAGACCCCCACTATAGATCAATTGACCAACAAAATGGATTAATTTTATAGGTTAGAAGAGCTCTCCCACTGGGAGCTTAAAACTAGGAGCACCTTCATCCATATTTGGTCTCCCTGGAAAAATTACAATTTACATAAAATTAACCACTTGCCATCTGGGCCATTTGCCCCCTTCCTGACCAGGCCTAATTTTGCAAAACTGACATATCTCACTTTATGTGGTAATAACTTTGGAACGCCTTTACTTATCCAAGTCATTCAGAGATTGTTTTCTCGTGACACATTGTACTTCATGATAGTCATAAATTTGAGTCAATATATTTCACCTTTATTTATGAAAAAATCCCAAATTTACCCAAATTTTTGAAAAATTCGCAATTTTCTAAATTTCAATTTCTCTGCTTTTAAAACAGAAAGTGATACCTCATAAAATATTTATTACTTAACATACCCCATATGTCTATTTTATGTTGGCATCATTTTGGAAATGTCATTTTATTTTTTTAGGACGTTAGAAGGCTTAGAAGTTTAGAAGCAATTCTTAAAATTTTTAAGAAAATTGCCAAAACCCACTTTTTAAGGTCTGAAGTCACTTTGTGGGGCTTACATAGTAGTTACCCCCATAAATGACCCCATTGTAGAAACTACACCCCTCAAGTTACTTAAAACCGATTTTACAAACTTTGTTAACCCTTTAGGCGTTCCATAAGAATTAAAGGAAAATGGAGATCAAATTTTTTAATTTCACTTTTTTGGCAGATTTTCCATTTTAATCAAATTTTTTCTTTAACACATCGATGGTTAACAGCCAAACAAAACTCAATATTTATTACCCAGATTCTGCGGTTTACAGAAACACCCCACATGTGGTCATAAACTGTTGTATGGGCACACGGCAGGGCGCAGAAGAAAAGGAACTCCACGTGGTTTTTAGATGCCATGTCCCATTTGAAGCCCCCTGATGCACCCTTACAGTAGAAACTCCCAAGAAGTGATCCCATTTTGGAAACTAGGGGATAAGGTGCCAGTTTAATTGCTACTATTTTTGGGTACATATGATTTTTTGATCATTCATTATAACACTTTATGGGGCAAGGTGACCAAAAAATGGGTTGTTTTAGCACAGTTTCTATTTATTTATTTTTACAGCGTTCACCTGAGGGGTTCAGTCAAGTGACATTTTTATAGAGCAGATTGTTACGGACGTGGCGATACCTAATATGTATACTTTTTCTTATTTATTAAAGTTTTACACAATAATAGCATTTTTGAAACAAAAAAATTATGTTTTAATGTGTCCATGTTCCGAGAGCTATATTTTTTTTATTTTTTGAGAGATTTTCTTATGTAGGGGCTCATTTTTTGCGGGATGAGGTGACGGTTTTATTGGTACCATTTAGTGGGACATACGCATTTTTGATCATTTGGTGTTGCACTTTTTGTGATGTAAAGTGACAAAAATTGCTTGTTTTGACACAGTTTTTTTTTTTTTTTTTTACGGTGTTCACCAGAGGGGTTAGGTGATGTGATATTTTTATAGAGCTGGTTTTTACGGACGTGGCAATACCAAATATGTCTATTTTATTTTATTTGTTTCACTTTAACACAATAATAGCATTTTTAAAACCATAAAAATGATATTTTAGTGTCTCCATGTTCTAAGAGCTATAGTTTTTTTATTTTTTGAGAGATTTTCTTATGTAGGGGCTCATTTTTTGTGGGATGAGGTGACGGTTTTATTGGTACCATTTAGTGGGACATACGCATTTTTGATCACTTGGTGTTGCACTTTTTGTGATGTAAGGTGACAAAAATAGCTTGTTTTTTTTTTTTTTTTTTAACGGTGTTCACCCGAGAGGTTAGGTCATGTGATATTTTTATAGAGCTGGTTTTTACGGACGCGGCAATACTAAATATGTCTATTTTTCTATTTTTAATTTTTTTTTTCATTTTTTCAACACTTTATTTTTTTTATTTTACACTTTTCGTCCCCCATAAGGTCATACAAGACCTCTGGGGGACATTTACTTCACTTTTTCTTTTTTTTCCTTTTCTTTTTCTGTTCTTTTTCTGTGAAAGACCTCACACAGCTCCTGCACTCTCCGGTCCCGGCGGTCACATGACCGCCGGGCCGGAACAGGAAGCGCATAGCGCTTCCTGCTCTGCATACACAGCGCTCGGTGAGCGCTGTGTATGCAGCGATCCAGAAGGCAGGGACACCTGGGCACTGTCCCTGCCTTCTCTCTGGGTTGCCCTGCTGTCACTGACAGTGGGCAACCCGATCAGCAGCTGCACGATTAGCGTGCAGCTGCAGTTTCTGAACGGACGTTCAGAAACGTCCGTTCAGAAATAGAGATCCACCCATAGGACGTTTATATCCTATGGGCGGACGGGAGGAGGTTAAATACACATGCTCTACATCCTATTGTATTTACCCAAGTAGTAAGAGGGTATATGTTTCGTCAAAGTGACAGGTACCACGCCCCCTTTTATACAGCTACTCCCGCCCCTTTTATATCGCATGATATTAAGTTTATATCGCATGATATTAAGTTTATATCGCGTGATATTAGGTTTATATTGGTTATCACTTCTCAGATTCCTGCTAGTATCAGTCAGTTCAAAAATGCAGGCAAAAGCACACTGCTTAAATTAAGACTTTCTCAGACCCTTCACAGGATGTGTTCTACAGGTCGTGACATCTGTCATGTACATCAAAAACAAAGCTTTTTAAAAGCCGGACATTAGCAAATGGATTCGATTATGTGTTTAAAAGTATGATAGATTATTAATATCCTTCAGACTTTAGCAAATGGTTTTGATTATGTGCTTAAAAATATGTTTATGTGGTTAAAAGTATGACAGATTACTAGTAGCCTTCAGTGTACAAATGAAGGCAAAATCACATCTGTTTAAAATCCAGATGTTTCCAATGCATAGGTCATGACATCTTACTACGAAGGCTGTGTTCTACAAGGTCTTGACATCTGTTTAGTATTTCTACGGCCATGCTCATGAACGCTGTCTGGACATGACACAGGCTGTATTCTTGTCATTGATTTTATCCCCCTTATAAAATCTTATTTTATATAAAACTTCATAAAGTCGCCAGGAAATATTTCATTGCGGCTTTATAAATACATTTTGTAATTTTATAACATTTCATAAGTCATTTATAACATTTACGTTTTTGATATAAAAGCTACCCAGTTTGATATGAATTTGATATGAATTTATATCAATTTATACAGTTGATAAGTTTCATTTAAATAAAAGTAAAAGACCTTCATAAGCCCATTTATAACACTTGATAAGCTTTTGATATAAAATTAAGATTCATGCATAAAAAGACCTATAATAAACATATACATTCTTATAAAACATAATTTAACTAGGCTTTATAAATACATTTTGTAATTTTATAACATTTCATAAGTCATTTATAACGTTTAAGTTTTCATATAAAAGCTACCCATTTTGATATGACTTTGCTATGCATTTATATCAATTTATACAATTCATAACTTTCATTTCAATAAAATCTTATTGATAAGCCCATTTATAACAGTTGATAAGCTTTTGATATATAAGCTACCCACTATCAACATATAAATTCTTATAAAACATAATCTAACTATTGTAGCTACATCAACTAATTAATATGCTAATCACTACCACATGGTATAGTTTACCACATGAACAGCCTATATAAACAGGGCCCAGTCTCTGTATTGATAGCACAGAGATACTTATGCACGGAGAGGCATAGGCCACCAAGACATAAAAACACTTAAAAAGGTAAGCACTATTTGTCTGTTATGCTTTTAAATCTTTCACTATTTTTGAATATGACTTATGTTATCTGTATCTATGTAACTGTGCTTAATTATAGTTCGTAATGCTTCACTAACTAAATGTCTTTAGATGGATTCCTACCAAAATTTATGGGGAGATAACATTATACCCGATGCGCAGCTGCTTATAGCGGCCGATGATTTCTATGATTCGTACATTAGCGGCGGTGGGGCACAATTGCTTTCAGACGAGTCGCCCAGTATGGCACTAGCTCATACTGGCATTTCAAGCGAACCCGATTACAATCCGACGTCTCCTTGCCTGGTCGGTAAGTATAACCATCTTATGCTTTTATTACGTATATAGTTTTAGAGCTCGTTATATTTCATGCACGTTTATTACAGATGCGCAAATTCGAGACATTTTAAGAATTGTGAACAGAGACGTTGATACTGAAAATACAGAACATTCAAACATTGAAATTACTAGCAACAACAATTCTGACGAGCTAAAGGAGAACGATCCGTCGCAAATTATCGATCTCAGAACCCCAGGGCGACCTGAAATTAAACAGAAGACCAGGCTAGCCAGAACACGTAAGGCTCGGTCGACTTCTTTGATGTTGTCTGTTTTAAACATTATCTATATTTCGAATACACTTTTTTTAAATGTAGCGCTGGAAAGAAAAGAGTATACAATTGATGACATTGCGACAGCGTTGCAAGCGGGGCAAAGAGCGTAAGGACCAAAACGCATTGTTGCTGAAACATATTTTAAACAATGTCTATAAGTCTAACACTTTTTGTTAAAATGCAGCACTGAAAAGAAAAATGACCACGACCGGTGTCTCCAAAGCGGTGTCAAAGAAATCTAACACAACGGGTAAGGCGCCCTCTACAGCCGCTCAAACAACAATGTCTATAACTTTTAAGCGTGTATAAACAATGGTGTCTAATCAAACCTTGTAATTTTAAGTTTTTCAGATGCCTGGTACTGGTGCAAGTGTCAACAGAACTGTTTCATTCCCAGAACCACCAGAGTTGGGCACCAACGCCCTCTACAGTTGGCTGTCTGAAAATCCCGCATTGCCGACTATCCGCTGCCCTGATGCCCGTAAGTTAATATTACAAGGCACTCTGTTTTATTTAGACCCGCTTGAAGGTCTTAATACTTACATCTTGCTGCTTGTCTTTAAATTTTTAATAAAAGTCATAATAACATATCTATCTATCTATCTATCTATCTATCTATCTATGTCTCTATGCATCCAAATACCCCAACTATCTAAATTCTATCAATCTATCTATGTCTCTATGCATCCAAATACCCCAACTATCTAAATTCTATCAATTTATCTATTTATTTATCTATCTATATTTCTAGCTACATATCTATATATCAATTACTTATCTATCTTTCGCGGTGAGCTGTTTTAATTAGCGAGCTTCAAATTCTTAATACTTATATCTTAATGTTTGTCTTTAAATTTCAGCCAAAAGAAAAGAAAGCACCAAAGCCAGAGTCATTAAAGAGAGACGGAGATCAACCACAAAACAGCATCAGGAACAGTTTACACTGATAGCTGGAGTTCTAACAAAGCCGCGGGCGGTTCTACAGAGTGGTGAGCCAACTAGCGTAATAAATGATATTACAGCTTTATGCGACATAACACCAATACCCAATACGCAAGATGTAATACCTTGTAAAAAGCGCATCACGTTTGATACGCCAGACACATGCAGCAACGTACAACAGATAAGCGAACCCCAACAGCGATACGCGCCTCTCGTCCATTCCTGTTATTGCCGGGGTAGAGAGACGTACGATGCATTGCGGGATATCGCGAAATGTAATGAAAAAATGGCACGCGTGGCGTTGCATTTAAAATGTTACGTTAAAGACTCTACGTCTCTAGCGTTTAACAGCCCCAACAAAAATACTGAGGGCCAAATACACGCTACGCGTGACAAATGCATACGACTGATTACGCATCTTGACGCTCTTGAAAAAGAGCTGCTAGGCAGCGACTGACTAGTGATGACTGGTGGAGGTGGAGAACCTTTTAAAAGCGCAAAAACAACTGTAAGTGCTAGGGTTAGAAAGTTAAAACAGGCTATAAAAATCAGTTTTTCAGTTAAACGTTCTAAAATAGCTAGAGAAAAAAGGAGTCAAACAGCGCTCACACTAACAGACCTTCAAATACGCAATCAACGCGTATTCAGTCCGGCGGCCCACAAAATGACGACATGACCTATAACACGGCTATTACATACGAAGCCCCTGAACCACAAAACGTTAGATCCATTTATCTAGAACGTGTATATCATCAACAGCGTGACTTAGCGAATTTTAATAGTACCATGTACACGGAACACTTCAGATTCGCTAACCTCGAAGCCATTCGCTCATTTGTTGAGCTCTTGATGCAATACACGCTTCTATACAGACATTGTTAGATAGGGTTTTACGGGCCGCCGATCCGGGTGATTTCATACAATTGCATTTAGACAGCGGCGAAACGTTTGATTCAATTTTTTCTAATAGGTATTCTAGAGATGGATTTTTTTTGGACAATATCGCTAACGCTTTACAGAGTAACGCGGAGTGCATAGCCGGTAATACACTTAAACTAGTTGTCATCATTGTCAGGTGTTGCCGTGGTGGGGGCCGAAGACATTTGGGCGGTGTTGTGTATAGTCGTATTATTGATCGTAAAAAACAACATTTATACGATTTTAATAATTACGATAATAACGTCTGTCTGGCCGCTAGTGTTTACACTATTTTGGAGGGTGCTGCTTTTAGGCGACGTCGCATTGTTAGAGAAAGCTCGACAACTGCATAGAGACTTACAAATACCCGAGGGGTATTTGGTGTCTTTTACTGACGTTGCTGAATTTGAAAAAATTAAAACTCACAATTAAAATTTTGTACCACAATAGGGGGCAGTGGCATTATCACACAGTTCACACAGCTAAAGAAAAGACCGTCTATATATTGCACTATGAAAAGCATTATTATGGCATAAAAAATCTAAAAGCCTTTATCGGTTTCGATAATTTTTGCAACGTTTGTTGCACTGTATACAAACATAAATATCGACACGGTTGTATGCAGTTTTGTAAAGCGTGCCAGAGCCCGAATTGTGCTGAACAGTCTAATAATACACATTGCCCGATATGTAGGACGTATTGCCGTTCAGAGGATTGTTTTAGAACACATAGAAACCTGGCACTTTTTGCGGATTTTGTTTCAAATATATAGACTGCACCATCTGCGGCGGGCAGGTTGACAAATTTGACGACCATGTTTGTTATATGCAGCTATACAACCCCAAAAAAATGACTGACAAGTATATATTTTGCGATTTTGAATGCATGCAAGAAACAGCCATGCATATACCCAATTTCATTTATGCAACCACACTATACGGCCCAAACTCCTGGCATTTTAGCGGAAAATCCTGTACGCGTGACTTTGTGCGATTTTTTGCCGACGGTAAGTTTTCGGGTTACACAGTTATAGCTCACAATGCAGGACGCTACGACGCTTATTTTGTTTTACAGGAGTTGATTAATGAAAAATTTAAAATTGATATTATAACTCAAGGAGGTCGGTTAATGTGCGTTACCCTGAAGGACTTAAAAATTAGATTCATAGACTCGCTGAATTTCATGCCTATGAAGCTCAGCAAGATGCCCGAGGCTATGGTTTTTCAGGCGCCAAGGGTCACTTCCCATGTTTTTTCAACACCGCAGAAAATCAAAACTACATAGGCGGCCTACCGGCCGCTAGGTATTACGGCGTTGAATACATGATGCCTGGTGAGAAAAAAAGAATTCACTGATTGGTACGAGAAACATAAAAATGACACCTTTAATTTTCAGGACGAGTTAAAAGCTTACTGAAAGCAGGATGTTGAGGTTTTGAGAAGGGCTTGTGAGTGTTACAGGGACACGATTATGGCCATGACGGAACAAAAAGTTCTGCAATACATTAAACGTGAAAAGAAATACAGAACGGTCACTAAATGTATTGATCCACTCCAACTTATCACATTGGCATCCGTGTGCATGGCTATGTATCGGTTTAAATTTCTACCCAAAAATACCATAGCAATTGTCCCGGCAGATAATATCCACAAGACCCAGAAACGCTTTCAACACCCGCTATACAGTGGCTCATGTACCTTGAACATGCTGAAGGCATTTCTATACAACATCCGTTAAAGGGCGGTGAAAAAAAGATCGGTAAATATTTTTTGGACGGGTATGTTTAGGTAACGGTAAACACACCGCTTTTGAATTTTAGGGCTGTTTTTATCACGGGTGTCCTGTGTGCTATAACGAGCAGGACAGCAACGAGCTTACTAAATCGTCCTACGGGCAGCTATACCAATCTTTCCTAGTCAGGAAAAGCCGACTACAGAGACAAGGCTTTACGGTCCGCGTCCTGTGGGAACACGAGTGGCAGGAAATTATTGCAAATGATTCGGGGGTCAAACACTTTCTGATTAAAATGAAATTCCCGACTCCTTTGGATCCTTGTGACGCGCTTTACGGCGGGCGCACTAACGCCATTAAACTTTATCACAAGGTGCAGTCCGATGAAACAGTGCATTATTACGATTTCACCCGTCTGTATCCTTTTGTTATTAAAACTGAGACGTACCCTGTAGGACACCCAAAAATCATTTATGATCATTTTGGATAAATCAAAAAATACCCGCCCAGAGATTTATTTTTTCCGGTCCTGCCTGTAAAGCTAAATAAAAAACTAATGTTTCCGCTATGTTACACATGTGCCTTGAACTGTCGGAAAGACATTTGCAGCCACACAGACGATGAGCGTTCCCTAACCGGTACATGGTGCACCATAGAACTAATTTTAGCGGTTGAAAAAGTTTACAGGATTGCCGAGATCTACGAGATCTGGCATTTTCCGAACACAACAGACGATCTGTTCGCCCCGTACATCAAATTACACCTCAGAGATAAACAGGAGGCTTCCGGTTATCCCAGTTGGTGTAAAACTGATTCTGAAAAAACGGCTTACATAGCGACATTTAAAAAAAAAGATGTATGCTTGTGTTCTCATAAGATAGCTGTAAACCCAGCAAAAAGACAAATTTCAAAACTGTTCCTAAACTCTTTGTGGGGTAAGTTTGGCCAGCGTTCTAACTTGTCACGTACCAGCATAGTCACGGACCCTGACAAACTTTTCAAATTAGCTTTTGTGCCGTACTACGACCTCTCCGAGGTTAATTTCATCGATGACGATACGGCAGTAGTCAATTGGCGCTATGTAAAAGAGCGCTACACCCACAACAAAAACACAAACATTTTTATAGCCTGTTTTACAATCGCCTATGCCAGACTCGAATTATACAAGCTCCTAGACTGGCTACAGGAACGTTCCCTTTATCACGACACAGACTCCGTCATATTCGTGAGTAAGGGGTCTGAATGGACTCCACCCTTGGGCGACTTTCTCGGTGAACTAACCAGCGGAATACCCGATGACGCACACATTACCGAGTTTGTATGCACTGGCCCAAAGACTTACGGCTACAAACTTAATTTTGACAGTTTAAAAGACCTTGTGTTGGATTACTCACACAACACCGACCCTGAGACGCAGAAAACAATAGGTATCGAGCAAGACGGCATTTTCAGAAATAGGAAGCGTTTGACCATAGAGACAAGACCGTTACATAAAACGCAAAAGTCTACACAAAGAGACAGCTGACGGCTGACCTTACAACGTTGCCTTTTGGCTATTAAACATGACTGCGCAATTTCAACACCCTTTTTCGTGTATTCTAGCAGGACCCTCAAATTCCGGAAAGAGTTTTTTTGTTAAAAATGTATTAATGCACAAGGATATGTTAATGTCGCACAAACCTGATAATGTCATTTGGTTTTACGCCTGTTGGCAGAAATTGTATGATGAACTAACCCGTTTGTTTACAAATATCAGGTTTATCGAGGGGGTCCCGCAAAATTTTACAGACGCTGATCTATTTCCAATGGACAAGGTAAATTTGGCGGTTGTTGATGATCTTATGGAGGCGGCTTGTGAAAATCTTGAAATACAAAATGCATTCACCAAATACGTACACCACAGAAATGTGAGCATTATGTATCTCGTTCAAAATGTTTTTTGTCAGGGTAAGAAAAGCCGAACCATAAATTTAAACACTAAATACATGGTCCTTTTTAAGAACCCTCGTGATAAATTACAGGTTATTACGTTGGCTCGGCAGATGTACCCCAGTAAAACACGTTTCTTTTTAGAAGCTTTTGTAGATGCTACACACAAGCCTTACGGCTATTTACTTGTAGATTTAAGATCTCACACGCCTGAGGACCTACGACTCAGAACCGGTCTGTTCCCGCCAGATCTGCCGGTGGCTTATGTGTGCAAACAGAAGCTCTAAAATGAGGTATCTCAGATCTTTACGGATATTTTTGTTAGCGGCGCTGGTGCTGTAAGGATGTCGAACAGGATCCGGCGTAATTGGGATCTTTTAAAAGCATTAGTCAAAACAAATCTGAAGGCCCGAAAATCAATATTATGTAACGCCAGTAATGATTTGATATCGGCTATTGGCGAGATAGCTCTCAACATCCTTAAAGGAAAGATCCCTCGTAAAGAGCGCCAAAAAAATATATTGAAAAAATGGCGTAGGGCTATAAAGAAATTAAGCAATAAAAAGTACTCCATTAAAGGAAAGAAGCGCATTGTGAACCAGAGCGGCGGTTTTATAGGAGCTTTGCAATACCTTTAATCACTAGCCTGATAGCTAATACAGCCGGTGGTTCATAATGCAGTATGCAGAGCAAATGTTCCTGGTTTCCAAAAATGAAATGGACAGGCTTAAAAATACATCCGTAGATGCAACAGATATACGCCAAACAGCCATACGGCGATTAGATGATGAGATTAGCGAAATACTACACAGAAATGACCTTTCAGATGATGAAAAAATTAAGAGATACACAGTCGTGTTACAGAGGTACTTAATACTCAACAAACAGTCCGGTAAAGAAATGTCGGGTATAACCCTGATTACACAGCCGCAAACCGATCAACAACAATTGTCAAATGCAGCCTCAATCAGCACAGATACTAACGACATACTTGACTATTAATACACGTTATAGAAAAAATGCTGAACTATTGTTAAGTAAACTGTACCGCGCTGGTAATAAGCCGTACTGGAACGCTATGGGTGAGTTAATTTACAAAGAACAAACTGTACCTGGTTCCAACATTATTGACCTGATTCGAACAGCTACCCAGAGTAATGGGCTGCCTAAGATTAAACCTCACGGTTGGGACTTTTATATGGAGACTATCTCACAGCTGAATGCCCCGTCAACGGTTATCAGTAATACAAGAACAAGAGAACTTTTCGATAATTTATAAAAGAGGCCGCTGAGTGAGCCCTTTGACGAGGCTCGAAGCCCTTTTACACCTCTGGTGTTATTAACATCGCCTACTGTGTCAACGCGTGGCTCATTATTACCTAAAAAGAGGCTCTCGCCCTTGTTGCAAGCTGCTTGGTTAACGTTGTAAATTTTCTTACTTTGGCGATTGTATATAAACTTTCTTTGTATTAAACATCTTATAATGTTTTTATTTGTTTTACATAAATTTTTACTTTGCATGTATATCAAATTTCTTTGTGTGTAATGTCTTATAATGTTTTATTTACTATACATAAACTGTTTTAAATAAAAATTTAGTCAGTTTTTTTCTTTTTACAATAAATATAATAGCTTGATTATTTAAAATTGTATAAACAGTTAGGACATGTTGTTGAGTAGACGCTGTTTAATGAAATTAAAGGTGGTCAGTCAGGAGGAGGCAGGAGTGCCTCCCTGAGTACTGCTCAAAAAGACAATGAAGAAAAACTATGGGGGGCAGTATACTAGATAAAATATCACTTTTAATAATTGTAAGGAGATAAAAAACGGCCCCTACAGACAAACAACAAATCAGACATGTACAAAGGTGTACACACACAAAAAAAAAACGGTTCAGATGAGAGACCAGTTGAGTATAGGTGTACTGTAAGTAGTGGGCTGTACCACTATTGGTAGGCCGGGCGCAACGGTGTCAATGAAGATCAGCTAGCCCTATTGCCTCCCTACTTGGCCTGGTCCCTACAATGTGTCCACGGGACGGGGTCCAAAAAGCCCCGCAAGGGGTGGCCCCGACTGGGACTCTTTTCCTGTGTATGTGACCCTATTGAGGCCCTAACACAGGGAAAAACACAAGCTGTCCGAATGGACAGACAACATACAATATATGAGAAAGTAACCCCACCAACAGATGGATCCCCTGGATGGGGGACAGGGTGATGGTAATACTTATGTGGGACATCCAGGGGATCCATCTGTTGGTGGGGTTACTTTCTCATATCGATTCTCACCGATCAGGCTAAACCTGTTAAATTCAAATACGGTAAGACTATTGTGCGATTACACTTTAGACCGCGTGTGGTGACGACGCACTAAAATGTTGTCCCAGAGAGTGTTCGGTGACCCGGACACATATACACATTATTACATAACGCAAGCCGGTCATGGTTTGGATGATTTTCACGGTACTGAATTCATGCATGGTTCTGGACTCGCTGGGTTATTTCAGGGTCTGTTCCGTCGTGTCGTTCCCCTATTTAAGAAAGCTGTGGAGCTTGTAAAACCGCACGTGAAAACAGCCGCCCGTAACATCGCTAAAGACGTTGTCACTACGGCTTCGACCGCCTTTATGGATCGTATAAATAGGTCGGCGCAGAGCCAGGAGGGCTCTGGTGTCGTACAAATACGTAAAAAAAACGCGTAAAAGAAAACGTGAACGCGCTGCCATTGTCTTACCAACTTTTATGAATAAAGTAGCACAACCTAAAAGACATCGCCGCCAGAAAACAAGAAGTCGTTCACCGAGTGACATCTTCTAGTCAGACACTATGGCTTTCGTGCATGACGCATCCGCTGAGTACGCCAAATCAGAGTTGGATATCTTTCAAATACCGCCTACACGAACAAGCATTGAAAAATCGCTTTATGTAGAGGTGCAGCCAATCGCAGCAATCGCTGACAATGCCCCTTTGGAATTCTACATCACGGGCAGCGGTGAATATTATTACGACCTTAATAACACATTGTTACACGTCGTTTGCAAAATCGTTAGTCCTGATAACACACCCATACCAGAAGGATCCCACGTTGCCCTTACAGGTCCTTCTAAAAAAAATTGAATATTTTGATAAAGTTCATTATTTTCTGTAATGTACTGATAAACATTAGACTTTCATATATTTTAGATTCATTACACACAACTGAAGTAGTTCAAGCCTTTTATTGTTTTAATATTGATGATTTTGGCATACAGCTCATGAAAACCCAAAATTTCTATAAAAAAAAATTAGCATATTTCATCCAACCAATAAAAGAAAAGTGTTTTTAATACAAAAAAAGTCAACCTTCAAATAATTATGTTCAGTTATGCACTCAATACTTGGTCGGGAATCCTTTTGCAGAAATGACTGCTTCAATGCGGCATGGCATGGAGGCAATCAGCCTGTGGCACTGCTGAGGTGTTATGGAGGCCCAGGATGCTTCGATAGCGGCCTTAGGCTCATCCAGAGTGTTGGGTCTTGCGTCTCTCAACTTTCTCTTCCCAATATCCCACAGATTCTCTATGGGGTTTAGGTCAGGAGAGTTGGCAGGCCAATTGAGCACAGTAATATCATGGTCAGTAAACCATTTACCAGTGGTTTTGGCACTGTGAGCAGGTGCCAGGTCGTGCTGAAAAATGAAATCTTCATCTCCATAAAGCTTTTCAGCAGATGGAAGCATGAAGTGCTCCAAAATCTCCTGATAGCTAGCTGTATTGACCCTGCCCTTGATAAAACACAGTGGACCAACACCAGCAGCTGACATGGCACCCCAGACCATCACTAACTGTAGGTACTTGACACTGGACTTCAAGCATTTTGGCATTTCCCTCTCCCAAGTCTTCCTCCAGACTCTGGCACCTTGATTTCCGAATAACATGCAAAATTTGCTTTCATCCGAAAAAAGTACTTTGGACCACTGAGCAACAGTCCTGCTTCTGCAGGTCCCCCAAGGTCTGGAATCGGTCCTTCTCCACAATCTTCCTCAGGGTCCGGTCACCTCTTCTCGTTGTGCAGCGTTTTCTGGACACTTTTTCCTTCCCAGAGACTTCCCACTGAGGTGCCTTGATACGGCACTCTGGGAACAGCCTATTCGTTCAGAAATTTCTTTCTGTGTCTTACCCTCTTGCTTGAGGGTGTCAATGATGGCCTTCTGGACAGCAGTCAGGTCGGCAGTCTTACCCATGATTGCGGTTTTGAGTAATGAACCAGGCTGGGAGTTTTTAAAAGCCTCAGGAATCTTTTGCAGGTGTTTAGAGTTAATTAGTTGATTCAGATGATTAGGTTAATAGCTCGTTTAGAGAATCTTTTCATGATATGCTAATTTTTTTAGATAGGAATTTTGGGTTTTCATGAGCTGTATGCCAAAATCATTAATATTAAAACAATAAAAGGCTTGAACTACTTCAGTTGTGTGTAATGAATCTAAAATATATGAAAGTCTAATGTTTATCAGTACATTACAGAAAATAATAAACTTTATCCCAATATGCAATTTTTTTTAGAAGGACCTGTATTAACTACCCTATAGCGAGTCTTTTTAATCAACTGGATATAACGCTCGGTGACACCAAGAAGCGACAAACCTTTATACGTATAGAGCGTATATAGAGTCCCTAATAAATTATAATTCACAAACTTTAGCGTCCCAATTTACAGCCGGTTTATTCTATAAAGACACAGCAGGACATTATGATGACAGGGTTCTCGACGGGCGTAATGACGGCTTCAGCAAGAGAGCAAAGTATTCAGCCCGATCTAGAAGTGTGGAATTAATGGGCCCCATTTACGCCGATATATTTAATCAACCGAAGTTAATACTGAACGGTTTAGATCTAAAGATAAAATTGACCAGAAACAAAGACACTTTCGGCCTTATGTCGGCCGAGGCGTCCCATTTTAAAGTCCAAATACAGCACGCTTCCCTGTTTGTCAAAAGAGTACAAGTATCGCCCGCTGTAATAATCGGTCACAGTCGCGCTCTGTTAACAGCTAACGCAAAGTACTCGATCAATCGGGCGTCGCTTAAAGTGTATAGCGTACACGCCAATACTCACATATGTAACCACGAGAATCTTTCCTCGGAAACCTACCAAAAACAGTAATACTAGCGTTTGTGGATAACAAATCATTTTCTGGGAGTTACCAAAGAAATCCTGGTGCTTCAACCACTATAATGTGAATTATGCAGCCTTATATTTGGATGGTCACCAGATACCGGCAAAACCTTTTTAACCTAACTTCCAAGACGATTCGTGAATATATGTCCCTAGTACATATTTCGGGGAAACACAAGGCCGACAACGCTTTATCCGTCGATCGGCACGAGTTTTTGAACGGTTACACTTTGTTCGCTCTTGATTTATCGCCGGATCAAGAGCCCGGCGGTCATTTCTCTCTAGTAAAAACTGGTAATCTGCGACCTGAAATTAGATTTGCCGAACCGATTGCGAACACAATTAACATGATTGTATATTCAGTTCATGAAAATATTATTGAAATAAATAATCGGTTGGAGGTATTATATGATTTTCAATAAACATGAATAATTATGAAATTGCCTGTGTTATTAAAGCGGATATTAACGCTAGGCGCATATTTAAAGGTGTATTTCCATGTGATTTATTACCAGGGGGGTAAAATCATCGACAGGCCCGCGGCATACATTGTAAATACGGATAATTCGTATCAGCGGGGGAAGCATTGGACTTTAATTATATTATACCCGAATGATATATAAAAAATTTTTTTATGGTTTATGGTTTATCCCCCGCAAATGAAATATTTCCTGGCGACTTTATGCAGTTTTCATATAAAAATTCTAAGACTATAAGATATCAAAACAGACAAATACAAGATGTCATTAGTTCCGTCTGCTGCCATTACTGTATCTATATCTTACAATGTCTCGCTAAAGGAATATCTTTTGAAAATGTTTTAAAAATGTTCACTAACGATTTTAGAAAAAATGACCGTATTGTGCGATCATTTGTAACAAAATGCATGAAACGCTTATGTATCTGATGCTGTAATTACAATCAAACGTGTCTGTCCCTACGGGAATGTTGCAAATAAGGAAAATGAATAAAGCTTTTTAACCAAATTATATTTGTCATTGTTTGATTTTTAATACTATTATATTAAATTAGTATCAGACACTATAAATTTTAATATCAAGCACTATAAATTTAATATCAAGCACTATAAATTTTAATAGCAAACAATATAAATTGAATATCAAGCACTATAAATTTTAATAGCAAACACTATAAATTTTAATAGCTAGCACTATAAATTTATTATCAAGCACTATAAATTTTAATAGCAAACAATATAAATTTTATATCAAGCACTATAAATTTGTATAGCAAACGCTATAAATTTTAATAGCTAGCACTATAAATTTAATAACAAACAATATAAATTTTATTAGCAAACACTATGAATTTAACATCAAGCGATATAAACCTAATATCACGCGATATAAACTTAATATCATGCGATATAAACTTAATATCATGCGATATAAAAGTGGCGGGAGTAGCTATATAAAAAGGGGTATGGTACCTGTCACTTTGACGAAACATATACCCTCTTACTACTTACCCATATGCTACTCTTACCAAACTTTTACACATGTTTCTGTATAAGTTGTTTATGCAAGGTAATTGTGATATACATGCTATCTGTTATATTTCTTTCATGATTGTATACGTGAGTCTCTCACTTCAAGAGATAAGATATATTATCAACGTAAATAACATTGCTCTTAATTATAAAAACAATAAAACTGTTTATTACAAAAAATGCAAATAGAAGTGGGAAAAAACAAAAACAAAAAAAAACAACTATCTAGTGAGTTAATAGAATACCGTCATGGCCATTCACCTCTTACCACATGGTGGACAGTGTCTGAAAGGCATCATGGCAGTCCCATGTACTACTTCTCAATTAAAGATGTAACCAGTCAACCAATTATTATAATTATATATTATTATTAAAGCGCCATTCATTCCATAGCGGTGTACATATGAGAAGAGGTATACATAATACAGACAATTGCATTAATCATAAACAAGACGAGTTACAAACTGGTATAGAAGGAGAGAGGGCCCTGCCCGTGCGGGCTTACAATCTACATGGTATGGGAGAAGGAGACAGTAGGTGCAGGTGAAGTTGGTCATGGCGGTATAGAGGCAGCAGGGTCACTGGTAGTAGGCTTGTCTGAAGAGGTGGGTTTTCAGGTTTCTTTTGAAGGATACCACTGTACGTGAGAGTCTGATATGTTGGCATAGCAAGTTCCAGAGTGTGGGGATGCACGGGAGAAATCTTGGAGGCGATTGTGGGAGAGGTGATAAGAGGAGAGGAGAAAAGGAGGTCTTGAGAGGATCGGAGATTGCGTGTAGGGATGTATCAGGAAAGTAGCTCAGAGATGTAGTGAGGGGACAGGTTGTGGACAAATCATTTTCTGGGAGTTACCAAAGAAATCCTGGTGCTTCAACCACTATAATGTGAATTATGCAGCCTTATATTTGGATGGTCACCAGATACCGGCAAAACCTTTTTAACCTAACTTCCAAGACGATTCGTGAATATATGTCCCTAGTACATATTTCGGGGAAACACAAGGCCGACAACGCTTTATCCGTCGATCGGCACGAGTTTTTGAACGGTTACACTTTGTTCGCTCTTGATTTATCGCCGGATCAAGAGCCCGGCGGTCATTTCTCTCTAGTAAAAACTGGTAATCTGCGACCTGAAATTAGATTTACCGAACCGATTGCGAACACAATTAACATGATTGTATATTCAGTTCATGAAAATATTATTGAAATAAATAATCGGTTGGAGGTATTATATGATTTTCAATAAACATGAATAATTATGAAATTGCCTGTGTTATTAAAGCGGATATTAACGCCAGGCGCATATTTAAAGGTGTATTTCCATGTGATTTATTACCGGGGGGGGGTAAAATCATCGACAGGCCCGCGGCATACATTGTAAATACGGATAATTCGTATCAGCGGGGGAAGCATTGGACTTTAATTATATTATACCCGAATGATATATAAAAAATTTTTTTATGGTTTATGGTTTATATAAAAGTGGCGGGAGTAGCTGTATAAAAAGGGGCATGGTACCTGTCACTTTGACGAAACATATACCCTCTTACTACTTACCCATATGCTACTCTTACCAAACTTTTACACATGTTTCTGTATAAGTTGTTTATGCAAGGTAATTGTGATATACATGCTATCTGTTATATTTCTTTCATGATTGTATACGTGAGTCTCTCACTTCAAGAGATAAGATATATTATCAACGTAAATAACATTGCTCTTAATTATAAAAACAATAAAACTGTTTATTACAAAAAAATGCAAATAGAAGTGGGAAAAAAAACAAACAAAAAAAAACAACTATCTAGTGAGTTAATAGAATACCGTCATGGCCATTCACCTCTTACCACATGGTGGACAGTGTCTGAAAGGCATCATGGCAGTCCCATGTACTACTTCTCAATTAAAGATGTAACCAGTCAACCAATTATTATAATTATATATTATTATTAAAGCGCCATTCATTCCATAGCGGTGTACATATGAGAAGAGGTATACATAATACAGACAATTGCATTAATCATAAACAAGACGAGTTACAAACTGGTATAGAAGGAGAGAGGGCCCTGCCCGTGAGGGCTTACAATCTACATGGTATGGGAGAAGGACACAGTAGGTGCAGGTGAAGTTGGTCATGGCGGTATAGAGGCAGCAGGGTCACTGGTAGTAGGCTTGTCTGAAGAGGTGGGACAGGTTGTGGACAGTCTTGTATGTATTTGTTAGTATTTTGAACTGAATTCGCTGGGCAATGGGGAGCCAGTGAAGGGATTGGGAGAGGGGAGAGGCAAAGAAGTAACTGGGTGGGAGGTAGATTAGTCAGGCAGCAGAGTTGAGGATAGATTGGAGGGGTACAAGAGTGCTAGATGGAAAGCCACAGAGGAGAATGTTGCAGTAGTCTAGGCGGGAGATGATGGGGGCATGTACAAGCGTTTTCGCAGATTCAACCAGTATGTCAGGATCAGGGACTAAGATTCAGGAGGGAAGCCTGCAGGGTCACACTATCAGCACTCCTTCCTGAAACTAATCAATTTTATCTGCCACCACAACTCGTCATATGAGGCTGACGAGACACCTTTGCATTAAAGTATAACTGTCATCTTCTTTTTTTTTTTTTGTATTGGATTATGGTGATTAATATCTCCTTGGTGGCCCTATTTCAACTTTTCACTGTGTATTCAATTACCCCTTAATTCCACAGTTTTTTTTCCTGTACTGCCTATTTTTACCTGTGCTTAAAATCAGGTTGCTATGCAGGGTCCGTCTATGTGTTGAAGGACGGAGCACGCAAAAGCACGCAGCGTGCAAGGTCAGATTAAAGTCAGCCAGGGACTGTAAGTAAATGATTAAAGCCAGGTCCTCCCCAGCAGCTGATAACAGTGTCTGGGCTGTGTGCACTTTTCCCTGTCCCTGCACTTGGCAGACGCTCCCTCACTCAGCAGAGCTGGAGAATGCAGAGTTGAAGCAGTGCAGACCAGGGAAGGGAGATCTGCCGTCTGCTCAGTGTATAAATGAAAGCAACATGTGGTAAGAGGACCCCTTTGTGCTGCAGGAGATTAACACTTTAGGGGGGAGGGCTCTGGTTACTGACACTTTTGGGGGGCTATTTTTACTGGCTAGGGAGGGCAGGCGGGATTAGCCTTAGGGTGAGGGCAGTGGCGGCCATCTTAACTGAATAGTGAAATTGCAGTTTTATGCAGACTGGTTGCTAAGGGCTGAATCTTATTAAATATGGGGTAAGTCAGTCTAATAGTAACTGATTCTGGAATATCATGTTATTAGTAACTACATATATGAAAATTGAAATTAGGGTCTAAGTGTGACAGTTATCTTTTAAATAACACCTAAGTACTCTCTACAGCTGCAAGCAGTCACAGGGTTAATAAATCAATCTAGGTAACGCTACTTCTAAGGTCATGAAATCGTTAGAACACAAGAAAGCTCTTATTAAAGTGAAGTTTTAATATAAAAAAGGACAGTGCGTACAAACAATAGGGTTATCATAGAAAACATAACATCAAATATACAGACAAATATACAGACAGCGCAAAATAGCAGTTTGTAAAATAAAAGGGATAAAAACAGAACTTAATACGTTATGCAACGGTTAAGTCCAGTTGACTGGGGAAGCAGAAATATTGGTCAGTCCACCAAGCTAGTGATCCCCCAAAGAAATGACATTTTGCTTTTATCCATGCATGTGTTAAAAAGGGACAGTATTTTCCCCCATCACCCCCCCCCCCCACCTGTGATGTCAGAGGAGGCCTGGGAGAATGGTAATGACCTTTTATGACAGTTTTTACGACCACTTGCTGGAAACCAAGTCTGCCTCAAAATCTTTGTATTGAAATATCTTTTCGGGTATTCACCTTAGTAATTTCACATTACCTCCATCCATTCCATCCGAATGTCCCGCACACATGCGTACCAAACATGGCGGAGGTAATGGCAGGATACATGGAGTTATCTAATTGCTCCCTGTTTCTGAGCTGGGATCTATTTGACTTTGATCGTAGAATCATATCCATTGCCTGAGTTTTCAGGACTAAGCATGTGGCTCAAATATGGGAATGTCCAGTTATTTCTTTGATGTATATTGTAAGATAGAGTTTCCATGTGTGACCTTGGCTGGAAAGAATACTAGCCTTTTCCTGACTCCTCTAACAGTTCTGGTCTGTATAACGCTGATATCTGACATCTTCACACATTATGATAGGGCTCTAGTTTCTATGAATTTGTTCCATCTTACTTGTTTTTATTGCTACAATCTCCTGCCTGGAAGGACATGGAAGAGGTGAGGACCCCCTACAGGAATGTAACGGGAAGGGTTGCCGACTCCTAACAATTTTAATATCTGGATCCCTCTATCACCACACAATAAATGTTAGCTGCCTGAAATACCGTACAATTACATGGTCCAGTTATTTGGATGAGAGTTTAATACTGCCCGGTTTAATAAAGATCCTCAGGTAAATATTCACCTTAGTGCCCATTAACACTACTGCAGGGGTGGCCAACCTGTGGCTCTTGAGCCACATGCGGCTCTTTGCTGCTTCATGTGCGGCTCTAGCTGTGAAGCCAGGAAGCAGTCAGGCCGGCTCACTCTCCACCCCATGTTCAGATCTTTTCCTGATTGGGCACTGTTACTACTTTGCAGTTCCAGCTCACTCTTCACTTCGTCCTGATGCACACAGTGTGAGAACGTAGTATGTGGAGACACGGTCTATGACCTGACGTTGTGCTCATCAGGTCACAGTGGAGAGCGTGTCAGACCTGCAGAGTAGCAGGAGCCCAGTGCCTGACCAGGAGGGAAGATATATTTTTTAAATTATAGAACTGAGCATGGGGGTCTAATCTTAGCATGGGAGGTTCTGATCTGAGCATGGGGGGGGGGGGTCCTGATCTGGACAATGGGGGTCTGATCTGAGCATGAGTGGGATGATCGGAGCATGAGGGTTCAGATTTGAGCATGGGGGCAGATCTGATCATGGGGGGTCTTGTTTGAGCATAGGTTGGTCAGGTCTGATCATGGGGGGTCAGATCTGAGAAGGGGGAGATCTGAGCACTGAGGGTCTGACACTGGGAGTCTGATTTAGGTTGCCTGATCCGAGCATTGGGGGTCTGATTTGGAGGTCTGATGAGGTTTGGGGATCTTATTGTAGGTCAGATTAGGATTGGGGATCTGATTTAGCAGTCTGATCTGAGGTCTGATGAAAAATATATTTTTTATCTTATTTTTCTTTGTGAAAACCTAGGTGCATCTTGTAGGGCGAAAAATACGGTGACTCGTGTGTAATTGTATAGCTTGTGGCTCCTGGTAGTCATATGTTTTTTTTTTTTTTTGGCTCTTTGTGTACGTAAGGTTGGCCACCCCTGCACTACTGTATATTTCTGTCCGCATCTATTGCGCGATTTTGAGGATTGGATATGGACCCATTAATTTCAAAGGGGCTACAAAACATGCGGTCAGCACCACAGTGTGCTGTCTGCATCCGTATGTCCGTTCCATGGCCCCGTAAAAAAAAGATAGAATGCTGACAAGAATAGGCATTTTTACACAGGAGAAAGACAAACCAAAATGCAGAACGCACACAGACAGAATGCGTGTTTTACGGATCCGCAATTTGCAGACTGGAAAAATGGATACGGTGAATAAGCCCTATGGTGTCGCACTGCAACATGTGACATGCTGCAACTGCAACACTACAGTTGCAAAACATCCATCCAAGATGGATTTTTTTGCGACTGTCGTGTAGCAGTCGCAGCATGTCACATGTCGCAGTGCAACACCATAGACTATCATTATAAAATTTGTCGCATGACACATGTAGCAGTTTAGTTGTGCCCTATGTGTTGTGCGACTTATTGTTGTCGTGTAGACCTAGCCTAAAGCTGACCTACAGCAGTGAAGAAAAATAGCTGGGTTATTATGGAAACCTGGAGTAAAACTGTGTGTATGTGTAGACTAAGAGCCTGCAAGCGTATATTGGCTGATAAGGGACATATGACCGTGTATGGCATATCGCTGCTGCCTTCTCAAACAGCTGATGGGCGGGGGTCCCGGTTGTCGGACCCCCGCCGATCAGATGCTGATGATCTATCCATCAGTTAAAAGAAACTGCAGATCCCCTTTAACACGTTCCCGACCTATGACGAGTATACACACAGACAGGCAACTTGGGTCAATCCCGAGGGGGGTCCTGTGACCCCCACATATCGGCGATCGCTGCAAACCGCAGTTCACTTCAGACCTGCGGTTTGCAGCGCTTTCTGCAGTTTCTGATCGGGATCAGAAACTTTAAAATGCCCAAAATAAAGATTGGCGGGGCGGGAGGCGAGCGGTGCGGCAGGCGGGATCGCGATCCCCTGCCCGCCTCCTCTTGAATATTCATTGGCGTCCAGTGGGTATACCAGAGTGTCAGAACATTGCTGACACTCTGGTATAAACGGCTGACATCTGTGCTGTGATGTCAGCTGTTTATACCAGAGTGTCAGCAATCTGTGCTGTGATGTCAGACATTTAACCCTTTCCACACCACGGTCCGTACGGACCGCTGCAACGAAAAGGTTAACAGTCATGGAGCAGGTTAACAGTCAGGGAGCTCCCTCCCTCTCCCATCGGGGGGCTGCTGTGCCTTTGCAGCCCCCAGACAGGATGGTGTCACAGAGTGAGGGAGGCCCCCTCCTTCCCCTTCCCCGTCTGCTCAGTTGTGGCAGATGGGGAAGGTTCCCATGGCAACAGGACGCCTTCTCAGGCATCCTGCTGTCCATGGTGCTGAACAGATCTGTGCTAAAGGCATAGATCTGTTCAGACAAAGTGTAAGTAAAATACAGTACAATACACTATATAGTGTACTGTACTGTATTATACAGACAAAAACATTTATCACTGAATAAAAATCAAAAAAATAAAATATACTACACATATTAGGAATCGACGCGTCCGAAACCTGATCTATAACACGGTCATGTTACTTTCCCCGCACTGTGAACGCCATAAAAATAAATAAATAAAAACTATGAGGAAATTGAAATTTTGCCCACCTTACTTCCCAAAAAAGGTAATAAAAGTGATCAAAAAAGTCGCATGTACGCCAAAATAGTACCAATCAAACCATCACCTTATCCCGCAAAAAATGAGCCCCTACATGAGACATTGGCCCAAAAAAAATAATAAAAATATGGGTCTCAGACTATGGAGACACTATAACATGATTTTTTTTTGTTTAAAAAATTATATTATTGTGTAAAACTTACATAAATAAAAAAAGTATACATATTAGGTATCGCCGCATCCGTATCGCGACCGTCTATATAAAAATATCACATGACCTAACCCCTCAGATGAACACCGTTAAAAATAAAAATAAAAATGGTGTAAAAAAAAAGCTATTTTTTGTCATCTTACGTCACAAAAAGTGTAATAACAAGCGATCAAAAAGTCATATGCACCCCAATATAGTGCCAATCAAACTGTCATCTCATCCCACAAAAAATGAGACCTTACCTAAGATACTCGCCCAAAAACTGAAAAAACTATGGCTCTCAGACTATGGAGACACTAGAACATGATTTTTTTTTGTTTCAAAAATGAAATCATTGTGTAAAACTTACATAAATAAAAAGAATTGTATACATATTAGGTATCGCGGCGAATGTGACAACCTGCTCTATAAAAATACCCTATGATCTAACCTGTCAGATGAATGTTGTAAATAACAAAAAAAAGGTGCCAAAATAGCTATTTCTTCTTACCTTGCCTCACAAAAAGTGCAATATAGAGCAACCAAAAATCATATGTACCCTAAACTAGCAACAACAAAACTTTCACCCTATCCCGTAGTTTCTAAAATGGGGTCACTTCTGCCTTCCAAAAAATGTATGGCATTCCTTTCCTTCTGCGCCCTGCCGTGTGCCTGTACAGCAGTTTACAACCACATATGGGGTGTTTCTGCAAACTACATAATCAGGGCCATAAATAATGACTTTTGTTTGGCTGTTAACCCTTGCTTTGTAACTGGAAAAAAAATATTAAAATGGAAAATCTGCCCAAAAAGTGAAATTTTGAAATTGTATCTCTATTTTCCATTAATTCTTGTGGAACACCTAAAGGGTTAACAAAGTTTGTAAAATCAGTTTTTAATACCTTGAGGGGTGTAGTTTTTAGAATGGGGTCATTTTTGGGTGGTCTCTATCATGTAAGCTTCACAAAGTGACTTCAGACCTAAACTTGTCCTTAAAAAGTTGTTTTTTTGAAAGTTTTTGAGAAGGTTTACTTCTAAGCCTGGTAACGTCCCCCAAAAATAAAATGTCATTCCCAAAATTATCCTAACAGGAAGAAGACATATGGGAAATGTAAAGTAATAACTATTTTTGTAGGTATTAATAGGTATTATAGAAGTAAAGAAATTGAAACTTGGAAATTTGCTAATTTAAAAAAAAATTGGCAAATTTGGTATTTTTTAAAAATAAAAATGAATTTTCTTGACTCCATTTTACCAGTGTCATAAAGTACAATACGTGACGAAAAAACAATCTCAGAATGGCCTGGATAAGTCAAAGCATTTTAAAGTTATCACCACATAAAGTGACTCTGGTCAGATTTGCAAAAAATGGCCTGGTCCTGAAGGTGAAAATGAGCCCGGTTAAGGCTTAAGGGGTTAAGAGAAAGACTTGCAGGCTTCTATTAACTAATGCAGGTAATTTTTGGGGAATATCTCAGGAACGGTACGTCCTAGAGAGCTGTGACCCCCACAAGATTTCTTTCCAGGTAGCAAGGGATGTGTATACCAAGTTTCTTTGAAATTGATGGTTGCGTTTCTGAGTGATTTACGGAACATACATAAATACACACATATATACATCCTTCTTTATATATATATAGATACAGGTTTTCGTTTCCCAGTCTATATCTGGGTAGTTGAAGTCCCCCATAATAACAACCTCATTATGATCTGCCGCCTTGTCTATCTCGTTTAGTAGCAGATTTTCTGTGGGCTCTGGTATATTAGGTGGTTTATAATAAACTCCTATTAGTATTTTATTATTGTTTTTGACTCCATGTATTTCTACCCACAGTGACTCCACATGTTCATGTCCCTCACTTATACAGTATCTTCTCGGACTGTGGGCTTTAGACAGGACTTTACATAAAGGCAGACCCCTCCCCCTGTCCATTTTTTTTAAATCCTTTTTGTACAGGTAAGTATTTGTAAAAAAAAATTATCTTTATATCCAGTTCCTGGAATAAAAGTCCTGATATCTGTTCATTGTTCATAAAAATAATTATTCTCTCCACTTTGTGAAGTCGACACATATGAAACCAGAGAGAGAGTTCAGTGCTCAATGCAGTGATATTTCCAATGTATTTATCCAGTTCTATAAATCAGTTTCTGTACATGTCCCCAGTCCATCTGTCACACTGTGTGTCTAGCACAATAATATTTCCCAGATTCTTCAGGTTTCACTCCACTGAGTTTAAGATAAACTTCTCCTTTATTTGTGTCTCTTGTTAGAGTTAGACGTGCCTGAAGAGACTGGGCATAAGCTTTGGCATCATTATAACATATTGTTCCCAACCACTCCAGTCCTTTCCCTTCAGGTTGTCGGATCCAGTCTACACAATACATGTTAGTGCTGTCAGTGAGGGAGGCCCCGGTCACTTTACAGGTCATGTCCAGTGTCTCTGAAGGCTTTACAATACCAGGACCAGACTCCACCATAGAGATTTGTGAAGTGACACCTGCAAATAAATAGGGACTTATAGTAATATTTACAATTATTATATAATTTGTGTGATTTTGGCAAGAAATAAGACTCACATTGTAGAGGTAATATAACACAGAGTGACCAAAGGAGACTCCTCATGTTCGGGCTGAGTAGATAGAACTAGTCACTTCCAGGTCTGGTGCACAGTTCCCGATCAGTGGATGCTTCTACTCCTCTATTTATACAGAACGTATTTACAAACATTTACATACCCCCTGCTGGAGAGACCACAACCTTTATTACCTGGAGACCTTCATTCCCATATAACAGCTGGTGCTGAGCTACACTGAGCGCTGATTTACATATCACAGATTTTCAGTCTTCGAGTACAGCCACACATTCAGGTTTCTTGGTGTAGTTTTTGAATCATACACCAGGAGTGGATTACACAGAAAAGAGAAGTAGCATCTGTCCTTAATAATTTTGTCTCCTTTTAAGATCCTCACCTGATTTTTATCTTCAAAAACCACATTAAAAGAACTGCATGTGTGACCACCCTTAACCTTACCCATGATTTACTATTGGGGATTTTTTCTGTACCATCCATCTTTAAGACTTCATGATTTTTTTGGTGCAAAATTCTGCATCCACGGTCTTATCAGTGAATGTGGTTTATTGTTTGTGTTGACTCACTATTCTGCCATTATGTGCACAGGTGTAGGAAAAGGTCATGATTAGAGTTGAGCGAACACCTGGATGTTCGGGTTCGAGAAGTTCGGCTGAACTTCCCGGAAATGTTCAGGTTCGGGATCCGAACCCGACCCGAACTTTGTCCCGAACCCCATTGAAGTCAATGGGGACCCGAACATTCCGGCACTAAAAAGGCTGTAAAACAGCCCAGGAAAGGGCTAGAGGGCTGCAAAAGGCAGCAAAATGTAGTTAAATCCTCTGCAAACAAATGTGGATAGGGAAATGAATAAAAAAAAAATAATAAAAAAAAATTAACCAATATCAATTGGAGAGAGAGGTCCCATAGCAGAGAATCAGGCTTCATGTCAGCAGAGAATCAGTCTTCCTGTCATAGCAGAGAATCAGGCTTCACGTCAGCCAAAACTGGAACAGTCCATTGTCATATATTTAGGCCCCGGCACCCAGACAGAGGAGAGATGTCCCATAACAGAGATTCAGGCTTCATGTCAGCATAGAATCAGTCTTCATGTCATAGCAGAGAATCAGGCTTCACGTCAGCCAAAACTGGAACAGTCCATTGTCATATATTTAGGCCCCGGCATCCAGACAGAGGAGAGAGGTCCCATAGCAGAGAATCAGTCTTCATGTCATAGCAGAGAATCAGGCTTCACGTCAGCCAAAACTGGAACAGTCCATTGTCATATATTTAGGCCCCGGCACCCAGAGAGAGGAGAGAGGTCCCATAACAGAGATTCAGGCTTCATGTCATAGCAGAGAATCAGGCTTCACGTCAGCCAAAACTGGAACAGTCCATTGTCATATATTTAGGCCCCGGCACCCAGACAGAGGAGAGAGGTCCCATAGCAGAGATTCAGGCTTCATGTCATAGCATGGAATCATGCTTCACGTCACCCAACACTGGAACAGGCCACTGTCAGATATTTTTAGGCCCCGGCACCCAGACAGAGGAGAGGTTCATTCAACTTTGGGTTGCCCCCCCCGGGCATGGGAGCGTCTGACGTAGGACGCTAGGCTCCGCCCCCCGCTGCCCTCTCGGCCCGCTCGCCTGCTGCGGCATGTGTTGCTCCTGCCTGCCCTGCCGTGGGCCGCTTCCGGTGAACCCTGACGGAGGATGCTACTGCCTGCTACGGAAGACCGCTGCCGGCTGAAGATGCGGAGGACACCGACACTGGGGTGGTGAGAGCCCTTGAATAGAGGAGAGCCGGAGCGCTGCTATCGCTCAGTGTGATGTGGTCTGGTGTCTGAACGCTGTCTGTGGCATGGTATCCTCAGGAGCCAAAAATGAGTTTGGAGTCCGAATGGTGGTCTCATTGGAGATTTGCTGGCCATCGAGCTACACTTCTATGAGTACACTGTTGGTGTGAGCTGTGGGTAGTGGAGAAGAAACGGTTTCTCCCACAGGGTAGAAGCTTCGCTACTGCTGTGCCATCATCGCATACGTTGTGTAGGAGGGGGGCTGGAGAGCCGAGATCGGAGGTGCTGTGGTGTCCTGCACTATCTGATGTATTGATAATGGTGTAATCCTTGTGGAAAGCGAAGCAATTGAGAGTGGATGGAAAAGCAGGAATAAGGAGGGAAGATATGTGGCTGGTGATGGTACATTTAATTTAATATGACTGTGATTCAGCAGAACCGCCTTTATACTATGTTATCGCTTCCGGTCATAAGCTCCCTTGGAATGCCCTTTGGGGTTTAATTCCTCCTAACCACCTCCCACGTTGTGGACTAACCAAGGACTAACTCTTTGTACATTAACCCTCTCCTGCACCTGTTGTGCTATCGCAGTGATGTGGATTTGTGCTCTTCCTTTTTATTTTATTTTTTCTCTTTCTTTCCCTGTTTGACTAATATCAAGAAAAGTGTTCTGGACAGATCTTGTTTTAATATCTGTGGTTCGCAAGAACTATAATAATAAGAACAACACCTTGAATGGACTTTTTTTCTTTGAAGATCTGAATTGACCCTCAAGGGAGGGGGGGGGGGGAATCTTTATCATTTTCCACACAGATATCAATAAGATTAACCCTGTATGATATTATTGAACTCTCCCTGATTAATCAGGACGAGCATTAATGTTAACTGGATGGCTGGATACTGCTGCATGGGATGTAACGTTTAAAATAATCAGACTTTTGACAACTGTTACAGCTTGTTACTTGGAAATCTCGTTTTTTTTTCTTTCTTTCTTTTCTCTCTTCTCCCCCTTCGTTTATTCTCCAGGTATCGACGCACCTTCTCCTGAAGGGTTTACACTTTTTGCAAGGATATTTGGGGTGCTGAATCTGTTGGTCACTGATATTATTTACTGTGTGTCCAGGATTTGACCCCATATTTGTATTTATGAGTAACGGCTGGGGGGGGGTAGAGACCTGTTACTGATATTGTTGTGGGTGGGGATTTGCGGAGTGGGGGAGGAGGGGGAGATGGGGGGAAGGGAGTAGTGGAATGTGAGGTCCGAAGTTGGAGGGAGGGGAACAATAGTGAGGGGGGGGAGAGGAGTGGGAGGAAGGATGCCCCCATAGAAAAAAGAGGAATAACGTGCCCCTACAGGTGCCAGTAGTAGGAGGTCAGGGACAGGACTAGAGGTTGGGCCGAAACAACAGGGATTAAGTAAATTTTTGGCCCCAATTTCTCCAGGTTCTAGCCCCCTACAGAAGCAAAAAAACACAGTGGTAGAGTCTCAAGTTATGACACATGAAAACGGATCTCCGGGTGCGGTAAGCGACCAGGGAGCATCGGGGGTAAACATAGAAATAGATACAAAAATAATGAAGGACATATTTTGGAAAAATTAATGGGAATGGAGAAATTAATGGGGAATATGGTGGTACAGATCGGGGCAGTGCAAACTGATGTCAGTGTAATATGGGATGAGATGGAGAAAATAAGGCAGAGATTGCATGCGATGGAAAAATGGATCCCCGCCCTGGAGTTTTCGGTTCAGGACTTAGAAAAACAGGTCGTATCCCTAAAACAGATGAATAGTAAGATGGAACAAAAATTAATAAATCAAGAAGATAGAGCAAGGAGAACGAATATAAGATGTGTCGGGATCCCAGAGCAGGCAGAAGGGGACAACTGTACCGATTTTATGGAGAGATGGATAAAGGACAATTCTAGAGAGGGCACCCTTTTCCCTTTGTTTGCTATCGAGAGACCACATAGGATTCCCACTAAAAAAGGGCCACCAGGGGGATATCCTAGGCACATGTTGATTAAATGCCTACTGGCTAAGGACCGGGATAGAATACTGTTGGATGCTCGAACTTCTGAAAAATATCAGATACACGCTAAAAAGATATGACTCTTCCCGGACTACTCAGCCGATACGAACGCTCGTAGAAAAGAGTATATAAGTGTCAAAAAGAGACTAAGGGAGGCAGGCCTGAAGTATAGTTTATTTTTTCCGGCAAAATTAAGGGTTGAATATAAAGGAAAGCTGGAATTTTTTCAGACACCATTGGAGGCTAGTGAATGGGCAGATGGGTTGGGTCTTTGAGGGTAAGGTGTGGGGGGGGGACAAGGAGTAATATGCAAAGTACTGGAGTCGCCCCAACCGCCGAAGTGCGGCCAGGGGGGCTATTCAAGGGAGGGGGGAGGTGGGTAGGAGAGGAGGGAGAGAGAGGACGGGTAAAAATGTTTTTTTTTTTGTTTGTTTTTTTTGTTTCTCCCTCTCTGCTAGATGGTTAGGATTCTTTCATTGAATGTGAGAGGTTTAAGAGATAGAGTAAAGAGATATGCTATCCTTGAGTGGATGAAGAGGTTCTTGCCAGCCATCGTGTGCCTCCAAGAAACACATCTGGATAAAGAATCGTTAAGGTGGTTAGAGAAGAGATGGATAGTCGCTGGGTACCACTCGGTACATACTACCTATTCTAGGGGGGTTTCAATCTTGGTACATCGTGGGATTAGATTTGAGTGTGTCGCACACGAGGCAGACGACTGTGGCAGGTACCTCTTTTTGCAGTGCAATATAGAAGGGGTTAAAATAGTAATTGCAAATATATATACAGGTCCTTCTAAAAAAATTAGCATATTGTGATAAAGATCATTATTTTCTGTAATGTACTGATAAACATTAGACTTTCATATATTTTAGATTCATTACACACCAACTGAAGTAGTTCAAGCCTTTTATTGTTTTAATATTGATGATTTTGGCATACAGCTCATGAAAACCCAAATTTCCTATCTAAAACAATTAGCATATTTCATCCGACCAATAAAATAAAAGTGTTTTTAATACAAAAAAAGTCAACCTTCAAATAATTATGTTCAGTTATGCACTCAATACTTGGTCGGGAATCCTTTTGCAGAAATGACTGCTTCAATGCGGCGTGGCATGGAGGCAATCAGCCTGTGGCACTGCTGAGGTGTTATGGAGGCCCAGGATGCTTCGATAGCGGCCTTAAGCTCGTCCAGAGTGTTGGGTCTTGCGTCTCTCAACTTTCTCTTCCCAATATCCCACAGATTCTCTATGGGGTTCAGGTCAGGAGAGTTGGCAGGCCAATTGAGCACAGTAATACCATGGTCAGTAAACCATTTACCAGTGGTTTTGGCACTGTGAGCAGGTGCCAGGTCGTGCTGAAAAATGAAATCTTCATCTCCATAAAGCTTTTCAGCAGATGGAAGCATGAAGTGCTCCAAAATCTCCTGATAGCTAGCTGCATTGACCCTGCCCTTGATAAAACACAGTGGACCAACACCAGCAGCTGACATGGCACCCCAGACCATCACTGACTGTGGGTACTTGACACTGGACTTCAGGCATTTTGGCATTTCCCTCTCCCCAGTCTTCCTCCAGACTCTGGCACCTTGATTTCCGAATGACATGCAAAATTTGCTTTCATCCGAAAAAAGTACTTTGGACCACTGAGCAAAAGTCCAGTGCTGCTTCTCTGTAGCCCAGGTCAGGTGCTTCTGCTGCTGTTTCTGGTTCAAAAGTGGCTTGACCTGGGGAATGCGGCACCTGTAGCCCATTTCCGGCACACGCCTGTACACGGTGGCTCTGGATGTTTCTACTCCAGACTCAGTCCCCCAAGGTCTGGAATCGGTCCTTCTCCACAATCTTCCTCAGGGTCCGGTCACCTCTTCTCGTTGTGCAGCGTTTTCTGCCACACTTTTTCCTTCCCACAGACTTCCCACTGAGGTGCCTTGATACAGCACTCTGGGAACAGCCTATTCGTTCAGAAATTTCTTTCTGTGTCTTACCCTCTTGCTTGAGGGTGTCAATGATGGCCTTCTGGACAGCAGTCAGGTCGGCAGTCTTACCCATGATTGCGGTTTTGAGTAATGAACCAGGCTGGGAGTTTTTAAAAGCCTCAGGAATCTTTTGCAGGTGTTTAGAGTTAATTAGTTGATTCAGATGATTAGGTTAATAGCTCGTTTAGAGAATCTTTTCATGATATGCTAATTTTTTTAGATAGGAATTTTGGGTTTTCATGAGCTGTATGCCAAAATCATCAATATTAAAACAATAAAAGGCTTGAACTACTTCAGTTGGTGTGTAATGAATCTAAAATATATGAAAGTCTAATGTTTATCAGTACATTACAGAAAATAATGAACTTTATCACAATATGCTAATTTTTTTAGAAGGACCTGTATTCCACCACCATATAAGCCAGATGTTTTGTATGAACTACACAGATTTATGGTGAACAGACAAGAATGTATAATGGTAGCGATAGGAGATTACAACGCTGTAATGGACCCACTCAGGGATAGGCTCTCTAGCAGAGGGGGAAGAACACAGAACGTGGATTTGTTTAAATTGGCCTCGGAATTTAACTGGATAGATGTGTGGCGCCAGCAGAACCCAGAGGAAACTATGTATTCCTGCTATTCTAAAACCCATCAAACCTGGTCAAGAATAGATATGGTGTTGGGGAATAAAAATCTAATACTTCAAAATAGGATCAAGATAAAGTACGCACCTATGGTTCTATCAGATCATAGTGCAGTGGTAATGGAACTAGATTTGAGTAGAAAGAACAATTTTCCTTTGTTCAAGTTCAATGCCCATTAGGTTGTCATTTATCTCAGAGATAGACAGTATAATCGAGGAAATATTTTTTTTTTCCAGGAGAACAACAATTCTGCCAGTAGACTGATAGTCTGGGACACAGCCAAGGCAGTCCTGAGAGGACTCTTGTTTAAAAAGGTAAACTATTGGAAAAAGTGTAATAAGGAAAGTGGTAATCTATTGGAAAAGAAATTACAAGAAGTAAGTAGGGCATATATGATTAACCCCACTGAACAAAAAAGGAAGGAATGGGAGGAAGAACAGGAAAAACTAAAAATATATCAGCTTGAGAAAAGTAGGAAAGAACTGTTCTTCCAAGGGTTCCGACTGGCTTCAGAGGGAGAAAAAGTGGGAAAAATTTTGGCAGGTATTGTAAAAAACCAAAGAGGTAAATCTTGGATGGGGGTGATCAGAGACAATAACGATAGAATAATTACCTCACCGGAAGGCGTTAAAAAGGTTTTTAGGGAGTACTTCCAGGAACTCTATAAAAATAGGGTCCGATATTCAAGAGTAGAGTTGGACTCATATCTAGATCAGGCTGCCTGGAGAAAGATATCCCAGGCCCAAAAGGAATATTTGGATAGAGAAATATCAATTGCCGAAATTAATGACGTTTTGGGTAAAGTAAAACCCGCAAAAACACCAGGGTGTGACGGCCTTCCTTTTGAAATATATAAGACCTTTGACCGGGTTTTAATACCGGAATTAATAACAACACTGAAGGAGGCGCAAAGGATAGGGGAACTACCAGACTCTATGAAAGAGGCAATTATTACATTGATCCCAAAAAAGGGCAAAGAACCACTAGACCCCGGATCCTATAGACCAATATCTTTGCTGAATACGGACGTTAAAATCCTGGCAACGGTACTGGCAGGGAGGCTCTCCAAAGTGATTAAAGGTATAATCCACGAAGATCAGACCGGTTTTATACCAGGTAGAACAATATATTCAAATATAAGAAGGTTGTACCTTAATATTGAGGCTAATAGAACAGAACCAGGTGACAAAGCAATACTTTCATTGGATGCCCAAAAGGCATTCGACTGTATTGAATGGGAGTATTTATGGGCAGTCTTAAAAAGGGTTGGTATAGGCGAGGAGTTTATAAAATGGATTCAGCTTATATATTCCAACCCAAGGGCTAGAGTGATGGTGGATGGGAGCTTGTCCCTGCCTCTCGCCCTCCATCGGGGCACCAGGCAGGGATGCCCTCTCTCTCCATTATTATTTGCTATAGCAATTGAGCCTCTCGCAAATATAATAAGAAATGATAGGGAGATATAAGGTTTTCAATATTCGGGAGGAGACGAAAAATTATTAATGTATGCCGATGATATTTTGTTATTTATGCATAACACAGGGGATCAGTTTAGTAGAGTATTAGATAAAATAGATAAGTTTGGCTCTTTTTCTGGATTAAATATTAATTGGGCGAAATCCCATATGATGGTATTGGGGGATGGGCAGTTAGGGAGGGATTTAAGAGTTCAAGCACTTGAGTTTTAAATATTTGGGTATACAAATCTCCGGTAATATAGAAGACTATGAAAAACTAAATGTACTCCCTGTAATAAAAGAACTTAGAACTAAAATACATATTTGGAAATGACTCCCACACTCTATTCAAGGTCGGGTAAATCTAATAAAAATGATTTTTCTACCAAAGGTACTCTATGTGTTACAAAATACTCCAATAAGACTCCCGAAGAAGATATTTAGGTTCTTTGATCGCCTAATGGGGGAATTCATATGGAAGGGCTCTATCCCCAGGATAAAAAAAGAAATGCTTCAGCTCCCAGTGAGAGAGGGTGGGTTGGCGGTTCCTAATTGGTTTATGTATTATTTGATAACACAATATAGTCAGATAAGAGATAGTTTGAATAGTTTAGTGGGAAGACAGGAATTAAATAAAATGGGCTGGGGAGGGGAACTTAATCACTTAGAGATAATGGAATCGGGTACACTTGATAAAAACAATACAGGAAATAGTATTATGAATACAATGGATCACATTTGGGGGCAGATTAAAAAACTACTTGGGATAAAAGGTTTTCTTCAATATACACCTATTTGGAAAAATTTAAACTTGAAGGAACTACAAACGATTAGGAGTTACATTGACTGAGAAAAAAAGGGGATAGCTCAAGTATTTGAAGATGATAAACTGAAGGATTTTAATACACTGGTTAGGGAGTTCAGGATCCCCCAAAAGGATACTTATAAATACTTCCAGTTCAGAAACGCTTTAAGGACAGGGGTAAATTTAGATAAATATAGAAAGGAACAATCAGATCGAATATATAAATTTACTGATAGTGGAGAAAAAAGTGGTATAACAAAAAAAAGATACGGGGTATTGATGGAAGGAAAGAAAGAACGGATTACAATATTAGCCAAAAAAAAATGGGAAGAAGAACTCCAACTATTTTTTTCTGACGAGAAATGGAAAGATGCCCTTAGAAATTATCCAACGGTCTCGGACAGGGGTTCACACAAAATATCACAGTTCTTTATAGTACATAGATTACATCGTTCTCCTAAGATGTTAAAGAAAATGGGGGTCAGAAAGTTGGATAATTGTCCAAAATGTAGGGAAAGGGATGCAGATTTAATTCATTGTTTTTGGAGATGTCCCAGACTTTTCAGATACTGGAAGGAGATTGCAGAGATTGTATCGGTATTCCTGGATGTTCAGGTGATTGAAGATCCAGTAGTATGTATACTGGGAGCAACTGAACACTTGAAATTAAAGAAGGAAGTACGACTGGTTTTGGGTAAAGTACTATTTCAAGCCAGACTTCTTATACTCAGAAAATGGATAAAAGAAGATTCGCCTACAGTGGGACAGTGGCGTGTAGCAGTAGAAAATCCATATTAAAATCCATCGGGTTTCCGGGTGCTATACTAAAAATCCAGCGGGACTTGATGAGATTTGGAACAAATGGCCATACTAGGTGGAGTTCTCCAAATTTTTTATTTTTTTTTCCCCTGTCCTTCCTCTCTCTCCCTCTCTCCCCTGGGGTGTTGGGTGGGCGCTTGGGTGATAACCAATAATATTTGTTATAGTAGTAACATAGAACATGTTGCATTATGTTATTGATGTGATGAAAGATTATATGTTTTAAGAAAGAAAAGAATAAAGGTAAATAAAAAAATAAAATAAAAACCTTTGGGTTGCCCCGCAATATAATGGTAAAATGAAAATAAAAATAGGATTGAATCAGGAAGTGCCCTTGAGTACAATAATATATGGTTAAGGGGAGGTAGTTAATGTCTAATCTGCACAAGGGATGGACAGGTCCTGTGGGATCCATGCCTGGTTCATTTTTATGAACGTCAGCTTGTCCATATTGGCTGTAGACAGGCGGCTGCGTTTGTCTGTAATGACGCCCCCTGCCGTATTGAATACACGTTCAGACAAAACGCTGGCCGCCGGGCACGCCAGCACCTCCAAGGCATAAAAGGCTAGCTCTGGCCACGTGGACAATTTGGAGACCCAGAAGTTGAATGGGGCCGAACCATCAGTCAGTACGTGGAGGGGTGTGCACACGTACTGTTCGACCATGTTAGTGAAATGTTGCCTCCTGCTAACACGTTCCGTATCAGGTGGTGGTGCAGTTAGCTGTGGCGTGTTGACAAAACTTTTCCACATTTCTGCCATGCTAACCCTGCCCTCAGAGGAGCTGGCCGTGACACAGCTGCGTTGGCGACCTCTTGCTCCTCCTCTGCCTTCGCCTTGGGCTTCCACTTGTTCCCCTGTGACATTTGGGAATGCTCTCAGTAGCGCGTCTACCAACGTGCGCTTGTACTCGCGCATCTTCCTATCACGCTCCAGTGCAGGAAGTAAGGTGGGCACATTGTCTTTGTACCGTGGATCCAGCAGGGTGGCAACCCAGTAGTCCGCACACGTTAAAATGTGGGCAACTCTTCTGTCGTTGCGCAGGCACTGCTGCATGTAGTCGCTCATGTGTGCCAGGCTGCCCAGAGGGAAGGACAAGCTGTCCTCTGTGGGAGGTGTATCGTCATCGTCCTGCGTTTCCCCCCAGCCACGCACCAGTGATGGGCCCGAGCTGCGTTGGGTGCCACCCCGCTGTGAACATGCTTCATCCTCATCCTTCTCCACTTCCTCCTCATCCTCGTCCTCCTCGTCCTCCAGTAGTGGGCCCTGGCTGGCCACATTTGTACCTGGCCTCTGCTGTTGCAAAAAAACTCCCTCTGAGTCACTTCGAAGAGACTGGCCTGAAAGTGCTAAAAATTACCCCTCTTCCTCCTCCTCCTCCTCCTCCTCCTGGGCCACCTCCTCTTCCATCATCGCCCTAAGTGTTTTCTCAAGGAGACATAGAAGTGGTATTGTAACGCTGATAATGGCGTCATCGCCACTGGCCATGTGGGTGGAGTACTCGAAACAGCGCAACAGGGCACACAGGTCTCGCATGGAGGCCCAGTCATTGGTGGTGAAGTGGTGCTGTTCCGCAGTGCGACTGACCCGTGCGTGCTGCAGCTGAAACTCCACTATGGCCTGCTGCTGCTCGCATAGTCTGTCCAGCATGTGCAAGGTGGAGTTCCACCTGGTGGGCACGTCGCATATGAGGCGGTGAGCGGGAAGGCCGAAGTTACGCTGTAGCGCAGACAGGCGAGCAGCGGCAGGATGTGAATGCCGGAAGCGCGAACAGACGGCCCGCACTTTATGCAGCAGCTCTGACATGTCGGGGTAGTTGTGAATGAACTTCTGCACCACCAAATTCAGCACATGCGCCAGGCAAGGGATGTGCGTCAAACCGGCTAGTCCCAGAGCTGCAACGAGATTTCGCCCATTATCGCACACCACCAGGCCGGGCATTTCATAGGCCAGTAGTTTAGAAATGCTGGCATTCAGGGCCAGGGATCGAGGGTGGCTAGGTGGGAATTTACACTTTCTCTCAAATGTTTGTGAGATGGAGAGCTGAACGCTGCCGTGTGACATGGTTGAGATGCTTGGTGACGGAGGTGGTGGTGGTACATCCCCTGTTTGCTGGGCGGCAGGTGCCAACGTTCCTCCAGAGGCGGAGGAAGAGGCCGAGGCGGCAGCAGCAGAAGAGGTAGCAGGGGGAGCCTGAGTGAGTTCCTTGTTTTTAAGGTGTTTACTCCACTGCAGTTCATGCTTTGCATGCAGGTGCCTGGTCATGCAGGTTGTGCTAAGGTTCAGAATGTTAATGCCTCGCTTCAGGCTCTGATGGCACAGCGTGCAAACCACTCGGGTCTTGTCGTCAGCACATTGTTTGAAGAAGTGCCATGCCAGGGAACTCCTTGAAGCTGCCTTTGGGGTGCTCGGTCCCAGATGGCGGCGGTCAGTAGCAGGCGGAGTCTCTTGGCGGCGTGTGCTCTGCTTTTGCCCACTGCTCCCTCTTTTGCTACGCTGTTGGCTCGGTCTTACCACTGCCTCTTCCTCCGAACTGTGAAAGTCAGTGGCACGACCTTCATTCCATGTGGGGTCTAGGACCTCATCGTCCCCTGCATGGTCTTCCACCCAGTCTTCCTCCCTGACCTCCTGTTCAGTCTGCACACTGCAGAAAGACGCAGCAGTTGGCACCTGTGTTTCGTCATCATCAGAGACATGCTGAGGTGGTATTCCCATGTCCTCATCATCAGGAAACATAAGTGGTTGTGCGTCAGTGCATTCTATGTCTTCCACCGCTGGGCAAGGGCTAGGTGGATGCCCTTGGGAAACCCTGCCAGCAGAGTCTTCAAACAGCATAAGAGACTGCTGCATAACTTGAGGCTCAGACAGTTTCCCTGATATGCATGGGGGTGATGTGACAGACTGATGGGGTTGGTTTTCAGGCGCCATCTGTGCGCTTTCTGCAGAAGACTGGGTGGGAGATAATGTGAACGTGCTGGATCCACTGTCGGCCACCCAATTGACTAATGCCTGTACCTGCTCAGGCCTTACCATCCTTAGAACGGCATTGGGCCCCACCAAATATCGCTGTAAATTCTGGCGGCTACTGGAACCTGAGATAGTTGGTTCACTACGACATGTGGCTGTGGCAGAACGGCCACGTCCTCTCCCAGCACCAGAGGGTCCACTAACACCACCACGACCATGTCCGCGTCCGCGTCCCTTACTAGATGTTTTCCTCATTGTTGCAGTTCACCACAATAAGAAAAAAATTATTTGGCCCAATGTATTGAATTCAAATTCAGGCCTTTTTTTACTAACACTATCTGGCTATCTATTTAGGTACCGTATTACACTAATACAGGCATAGCAGTAACGACAGATTTAGCTGAATATAAATTGTAGGCCTAGTATTTAGGCCCTGGATGACAGGTATACGTTTACGGACAGAATTAGACTTGGGAATGCACAGTAGCGTGTGAAGTTATTGAGGATGACCCTATCCGCACCTTCAATCTAATATACCCTTTTATGGATAGATTTGAAGTTGGCCTGATACAGCAGAAACCACTGATTTAGGGAATTGCTAAGTTGGGAATTGTATTTCAACCCAGAACAAAAACTGTGCTTTGGCGGATACTAAATGAAATGACCAGCCACAGCAATAATGACAGATTTAGCTGAATATAAATTGTAGGCCTAGTATTTAGGCCCTGGATGACAGGTATACGTTTACGGACAGAATTAGACTTGGAAATGCACGGTAGCGTGTGAAGTTATTGAGAATGACCCTATCCGCACCTTCAATCTAATATACCCTTTTATGGATAGATTTAAAGTAGGCCTGATACAGCAGAAACCACTAATTTAGGGAATTGCTAAGTTGGGAATTGTATTTCAACCCAGAACAAAAACTGTGCTTTGGCGGACACTAAATGAATTGACCAGCCACAGCAATAATGACAGATTTAGCTGAATATAAATTGTAGGCCTAGTATTTAGGCCCTGGATGACAGGTATACGTTTACGGACAGAATTAGACTTGGAAATGCACGGTAGCATGTGAAGTTATTGAGGATGACACTATCCGCACCTTAAATCTAATATACCCTTTTTTTTGGATCGATTTAAACTTGGCCTGATACAGCAGAAACCACTGATTTAGGGAATTGCATTTCAACCCAGAACAAAAATTTATCTTTTGCCAGACAGCAGACAGTATTACAATTGGCTAGCCACAGCTGAAACACCAGATTTAGGGTAATGCTATTTTGGCAATTGTATTTCACCCCTCAATAAAATAGCAAGCACAACCAAGCCCCTGATGTAGGATATAGCAAAAAAATAACCACACTATTGATGGTTAAATGGACTTGGTGGCAGCTTGTGCTGGCGCACCACAAGACACAAGATGGCCGCCGATCACCCCAGAAAAAAGTGACATAAAAACGCTCTGGGCAGCCTAAAAACAGTGAGCAATTAAATAGCAGCAGTTCAATGATCCACAGCTGTAGATCGATCACTGAATTAAGTGTTTTTGCTGAGTTAATCACTGCCTAATCGCGCCCTAACAGTCGCAGCTGCAACCTCTCCCTACACTGATCAGAGCAGAGTGACGTGCGGCGCTACGTGACTCCAGCTTAAATAGAGGCTGGGTCACATGCTGCACTAGCCAATCACAGCCATGCCAATAGTAGGCATGGCTGTGATGGCCTCTTGGGGCAAGTAGTATGACGCTTATTGATTGGCTGCTTTGCAGCCTTTCAAAAGGCGCCAAGAAGGCGTCGAACACCGAACCTGAACCCAGACTTGTACGAAAATGTTCGGGTTCGGGTCCGTGTCACGGACACCCCAAAATTCGGTACGAACCCGAACTATACAGTTCGGGTTCGCTCATCCCTAGTCATGATAAATGACAACTGTTGACAACTTAAAGGGGTTGTCCCACGAAAAATAGTCCACATTTTTCAAATCAGCACCTGGATCTGAATACTTTTGTAATTGCGAGTAATTAAAAACTTAAAGCTACTGAGTTATTTAATGAAATCTAGCTGTATAACGCCACCTGCTGTTTGCCCTTATTCTAATTTCTCTGTCCTGCTCCCTGAGATGAAAGCAGATGCTCAGTCCCATTCTTTAACTGCTACCAGCTGCAGCAGAAAGAATATTTCCTGCTAAATATAGCAGAACAATTGGAGCATTGAACGGGGAGATCTCTGGATCTTTGTGGGTGCCTTTGACTGCCGCACCCACAACGAGGAGGCTCCCTGGCTGGTGCAGTATTATATTACACAGAGTGACGAGCCAGCAGGGCCGGCCAGCAACTTGCACACTTCTCATTTACATGAAGACGTGTCTGGGATTCAAACCCACAACCGTCTGTATCAGAGGCAAAGCGCTTACCCACACAGCCATAAGAGCAGCAATGCCTCTGACTGAAAAAATATGAGACTTCTACTGTTATAGCTGGCTAAGTGTACATCATATATAGAGATATAGCAGAGCTGAGTGTGCTGGGACAGCTGTCATATAGAGATATAGCAGTGCTGGGTGTGTTAGGGCAGCTGTCATGTGTATAGATGTACACTTAGCCAGCTAGAACAGTAGAAGTCTCATATTTTTTCAGTCAGAGGCATTGCAGCTCTTATGGCTGTGCCTCAGATACAGAAGGTCGTGGGTTCGAATCCCAGCAGAAACTTTTCTGAAATACAGGCTAAATTAGAAAACACAAGCACTGACTCCATATATGGACATGGGCGGGACACAGGAAGAGGCTGCATCGCATCGCTGACATGGAGGCAAGTAGAAGTGTTTTTTTTTTTAATACCCGACTGTTACTGCCATGGGGGGAGCGGGAGGCACCTGATACTGGCACATGGGGGGGTTTGGCACTATGATACTGGCACATGGGGGGTTGGCACTATGATACTGGCACATGGGGGTGGGAAGGAGAGAGGCACTTTTTTTGGGGGGGGGGGAGATGGCACTATGATACTCGGACATGGGGGGGGAGGAGAGAGGCACTTGATACTGGCACATGGGGAGGTTTGGCACTATGATACAGGCATGTGGGGGGTGGGAGGGGGAGAGGCACTTGATACTGGCACATTGGGGGGGGAGATGGCACTATGATACTGGGACATGGGGGGGGTTTGGCACTTGATACTGGCACATGGGGGGGTTGGCACTATGATACTGGCACATGGGGGTTGGGAAGGAGAGAGGCACTTGATACTGACACATTGGGGGGGAGATGGCACTATGATACTGGCACATGGGGGTGGGAAGGAGAGAGGCACTTTTTTGGGGGGGGGAGATGGCACTATGATACTCGGACATGGGGGGGGGAGAGAGGCACTTGATACTGGCACATGGGGAGGTTTGGCACTATGATACAGGCATGTGGGGGGTGGGAGGGGGAGAGGCACTTGATACTGGCACATTGGGGGGGGAGATGGCACTATGATACTGGGACATGGGGGGGTTTGGCACTTGATACTGGCACATGGGGGTTGGGACTATGATACTGGCACATGGGGTTGGGAAGGAGAGAGGCACTTGATACTGACACATTGGGGGGGAGATGGCACTATGATACTGGCACATGGGGGCTGGGGAGATGGCACTATGATACTGGCACATGGGGGTGGGAAGGAGAGAGGCACTTGATACTGGCACTTTTGGGGGGTGGGGAGATGGCACTATGATACTGGCACATGGGGGGTTGGCACTTGATACTGGCACATGGGGGGGTTTGGCACTTGATACTGGCACTTTTTTTGGTTGGGGAGAGATGGCACTATGATACTGGGACATGGGGGGGTTTGGCACTATGATACTGGCACATTGGGGGTGGGAAGGAGAGAGGCACTTGATACTGGCACTTTTTTGGTGGAGATGGCACTATGATACTGGCACATGGGAGAGGAGGAGAGAGGCACTTAATACTGGCACATTGGGGGGAGATGGCACTATGATACTGGCACATTGGCGGGAGGAGAGAGACACTTAATACTGGCACATGGGGGTGGGAAGGAGAGAGGCACTTGATACTGGCACTTTTTTGGGGGAGATGGCACTATGATACTGGCACATGGGGGGGGAGAGAGGCACTTGATACTGGCACTTTTTTTTTGGGGGGGGGTGGAGATGGCACTATGATACTGGCACATAGGGGGGGAGGAGAGAGGCACTTGATACTGGCACATTGGGGGGAGATGGCACTATGATACTGGCACATTGGCGGGAGGAGAGAGACACTTAATACTGGCACATGGGGGTGGGAAGGAGAGAGGCACTTGATACTGGCACTTTTTTGGGGGAGATGGCACTATGATACTGGCACATGGGGGGGAGAGAGGCACTTGATACTGGCACCTTTTTTTTGGGGGGGGGGGGGAGATGGCACTATGATACTCGGACATGGGGGGGGAGGAGAGAGGCACTTGATACTGGCACATGGGGATGTTTGGCACTATGATACATGCATGTGGGGGGTGGGAGGGGGAGAGGCACTTGATACTGGCACATTGGGGGGGGGGGAGATGGCACTATGATACTGGGACATGTGGGGGGGAGGAGAGAGGCACTTGATACTGGCACATAATGGGGGGGGCATCTATAGAGACACTTACTGGCACATTATTGGGGGGCATTATGGGGGACACTAGGCCGGCAGCCTATCAGAGGCCGGACACTGAGGGCATCTACTGGGGCACTATGTATGGGACATTATGGGGGCACTATGGGGACATTAGCTCAAATGGGGGCATTACAAGCGGGTATTTTTTGCACTGTCACATTATAAGGAGAATTATTTCTCGTTAATGCCAGGGGGTATTATGGTGGGCTTTATTACTCCCCCATGGTATGACCCCCTAGTTGCAGCACCAGCCTCTCCCTTCTCCAAATCCTTATTATGAAATCTTTCTCATTAGGATAAAGCACATCAGCTCCGCTGAGCCCCCGGCCAAAGTGTGGAAGTGCTGTCCGAGATCCCCAAGGGCTCATATATACACATATAACCTAAACTGTGCCCCACAATGTACAGTATACCTCTACACTGTGCCACACAATATACAGTATACCGCTACACTGTGCCACACAATATACATATACCTCTACACTGTGCCCCACAATGTACAGTATACCGCTACACTGTGCCACACAATATACAGTATACCGCTACACTGTGCCTCACAATATACAGTATACCTCTACACTGTGCCTCACAATATACAGTATACTGCTACACTGTGCCACACAATATACAGTATGCTGTTATACTGTGCCACACAATAAACAGTATACTGCAACACTGTGCTGCACAATATACAGTATACTGCTACACTGTGCCGCACAATATACAGTATACCTCTACACTGTGCCACACAATATACTGTATACCTCTACACTGTGCCACACAATATACAGTATACTGCTACACTGTGCCACACAATATACAGTATGCCACTACACTGTGCCACACAATATACAGTATACCTCTACATTGTGCCACACAATATACAGTATACCACTACACTGTGCCACACAATATACAGTGTACTGCTACACTGTGCCACACAATATACAGTATACTGCTACACTGTGCCACACAATATACAGTATACCACTACACTGTGCCACACAATATACAGTATACCTCTACACTGTGGCACACAATATACAGTATACTGCTACACTGTGCCACACAATATACAGTATACCTCTACACTGTGCCACACAATATACAGTATACTGCTACACTGTGCCACACAATATACAGTATTCCTCTACACTGTGCCCCTCAATATACAGTATACCTCTACACTGTGCCACACAATATACAGTATACCTCTACACTGTGCCACACAATATACAGTATACCTCTACACTGTGTAGTCTGTTCTATACACCATTTTCTACCGCACCGGGTGACACCAGCCCTAGCAACGCCACTGGACTGCAGAGCTGTCATCCGGCTGTTCAGGGATGTGTGTCAGGTAGGAGGCTGAGTACAAAGAGGCTGGTGATCTTATGCTGGCCCCCCTCATGGCCCTATGTTTCATAGCACACATCCCCCATAACAGTGTCATCCACAGATCCCCTCCATAACAGTGTCATCCACAGATCCCCTCCATAACAGTGTCATCCACAGATCCCCTCCATAACAGTGTCATCCACAGATCCCCTCCATAACAGTGTCATCCACAGATCCCCTCCATAACAGTGTCATCCACAGATCCCCTCCATAACAGTGTCATCCACAGATCCCCTCCATAACAGTGTCATCCACAGATCCCCTCCATAACAGTGTCATCCACAGATCCCCCATAACAGTGTCATACACAGATCCCCCATAACAGTGCCAACTACAGATCCCCCATAACACTGCAAATAGACCTCTAGCACAATTCCCTTAAAATATTGCATCGCATATCGTTATCGCATCCTGTTTGGGAAAAGCTGGTCTACTGTCATAATATAAACAATGGGGGTTCTACAAAAGAGCTATCGTGGTGCAAAATTTATATTTGTGTTTACACATTAGTTTTAAAATGAATGTATTCGCCTTTTTATAAACTATATATAAAGTAAATAATGACGCAATGCTGTGGGGCTGGTGTGTAACTTTTTCCAGGGCTGGTTTTTATCCCCAGTCCGGCCCTGTTAGAAAGAGGTTGTCATGTCACTAGATTATGTATGATTTTTACATTATTTATGGGATAAACCCTTTCAGGATGTGTTCACACTTCAGTTATTTGATTAGATATTTCCATCAGCTATTGTGAGCCAAAACCAGTAGTGAAGCCTACTCATAGATAGGGTATAATGGAAAGATCTGCACCTGATCTGTGTTTTTGACCCACACCTGGTTTGGGCTCGAAATAACTGATAACTGAAGTGTGAACTTGGCCTAAGTCTTAATCCTTTGTGAATTGTGTTTTTTCACCCTTTATTTTGCGTCATTTCACACAAATATGGACAATGTTCTCCCATGTGCTCCATAAAGCAACCCTTGACACAAATTAGGACAAAAAGTCCAATGTAATTTCAACACCGTGGTAACCCACAAAACTCTACAGCCAATAAGAATGTATGCTGAATGAAAAAACTATCTAGTGAGTTAATAGAATACCGCCATGGCCATTCACTTCTTACCACATGGTGGACAGTGTCTCAAAGGCGTCATGGCTGTCCTATGTGGCCATGTACTACTTCTCAATTAAAGATGTAACCAGTCAACCAATATGTCAGGATCAGGGACTTAGATTCAGGAGGGGAGCCTGCAGGGTCACACTGTCAGCACTCCTTCCTGAAACTAATCAATTTTAGCTGCCACCACCACTCGTCATATGAGGCTGACGAGACACCTTTGCATTAAATAACACCTAAGTACTCTCTACAGCTGCTAGCAGTCACAGGGTTAATAAATCAATCTGGTTAACGCTTCATCTAAGGTCATGGAATCGTTAGAATACAAGAAAGCTCTTATTAAAGTGAAGTTTTAATATAAAAAAAAGGACAACCAATAGGGTTATCATAGAAAACATAACATAAAATATACAGACAAATATACAGACAGCGCAAAATAACAGTTTGTAAAATAAAAGGGATAAAAACAGAATTTAATAACTTACGCATTGGTTAAGTCCGGTTGCCTGAGGAAGCAGAAATATTGGTCAGTCCACCAAGCTAGTGAACCCCAAAGAAAGGACATTTTGCTTTTCCCCATGCATGTGTTAAAAAGGGGCAGTATTTTCCCCCCCCATCAACCCCCCCCCCCCCCTCCCCCCCCCACCTGTGATGGCAGAGGAGGCCTGGGAGAATGGTAATGACCTTTTATGACAGTTTTTACGACCACTTGCTGGAAACGCAGTCTGCCTCAAAATCTTTGTATTAAAATATCTTTTCGGGTACTCACCTTAGTAATTTCATATTACCTCCATCCCTTCCATCCCAATGTCCCGCACACGTGCATACCAAACATGGCAGAGGTAATGGCAGGATACATGGAGTTATCTAATTGCTCCCCGTTTCTGAGCTGGGATCTATTTGACTTTGATCGTAGAATCATATCCATGGCCTGAGTTTTCAGGACTAAGCATGTGGCTCAAATATGGATTTGTCCACTTATTTATTTGATGTATATTGCAAGGTAGAGTTTCCATGTGTGACCTTGGCTGGAAAGAACACTAGCCTTTTCCTGACCCCTCTAATAGTTCTGTTCTGTATAATGCTGATATCTGACATCTTCACACTTTATGATAGGGCTCTAGTTTCTATGAATTTGTTCCATCTTACTGGTTTTTATTGCTACATTCTCCGGCCTGGAAGGACATGGAAGAGGTGAGGACCCCCTACAGGAATGTAACGGGAAGGGTTGCCTACTCCTAACAATTTTAATATCTGGATCCCTCTATCACCACACAATAAATGTTAGCTGCCTGAAATACCGTACAATTACATGTCCCAGTTATTGGGATAAGAGTTTAATAATGTCCGATTTAATAAAGATCCTCAGGTAAATATTCACCATAGTGCCCATTTACACTACTGTATATTTCTGTCCGCATCTATTCCGCAATTTTGAGGATTGGATATTGACCCATTCATTTCAAAGGGGTTGCAAAAAATGTGGATCAGCACCACAGTGTGCTGTCTGCATCCGTATGTCCGTTCCATGGCCCCGTAAAAAAGTTAGAATGCGGACAAGAATAGGCATTTCTACACAGGAGAAAGACAATCCGATCCACAAAATGCAGAACGCACATGGACAGAATCTGTGTTTTGCGCATCCGCAATTTGCGGACCTGAAAAATGGATACGGAGAATGAATTTTTCTGCAACTGCGGTGTCGCAGCATGTCACATGTTGCAATGCAACACCATAGACCAGGGGTAGGCAACCTCCGGCTCCCAGCTGTTGTGAAACTACAACTCCCAGTATGCATACTTGCTCTGCTCTTCTAAGAACTCTCATAGAAATGAATGGAGCATGCTGGGAATTGTAGTTTCACAACAGCTGGGAGCCGGAGGTTGCCTACCCCTGCCATAGACTATCATTATAAAATTTGTCGTGCAACACATGTAGCAGTTTAGTTGTGCCCTATGTGTTGTGCGACTTATTGTCGTCGTGTAGCCCTAGCCTAAAGCTGACCTACAGCAGCGAAGAAAAATGGCTGGGTTGTTATGGAAACCTGGAGTAAAACGGTGTGTATGTGGAGACTAAGGTCCTGCGAGTTTCTATTGGCTTATAAGGGACATGTGACCGTGTGTATGGCAGTTGGGATATGAATTAAAAGACTTGCAGACTTGTATTGGCTAATGCAGGAAATTTTTTGGGAATATCTCAGGAAAGGTACGTCCTAGAGAGCTGTGACCCCCACAAGATTTCTTTCCAGGCAGCAAGGAATGTGTATACAAAGGTTCGTTTAAATCAATGGTTGCGTTTTTGAGTAATCAGAGAACATACATACGTACACACATATATACGTCCTTCTTTATATATATATAGATACAGGTTTTCGTTTCCCAGTCTATATCTGGGTAGTTGAAGTCCCCCATAATAACCACCTCATTATGATTTGCCGCCTTGTCTATCTCGTTTAGTAGCAGATTTTCTGTGGGCTCTGGTATATTAGGTGGTTTATAATAAACTCCTATTAGTATTTTATTATTGTTTTTGACTCCATGTATTTCTACCCACAGTGATTCCACATGTTCATGTCCCTCACTTATACAGCATCTTCTCGGACTGTGGGCTTTAGACAGGACTTTACATAAAGGCAGACCCCTCCCCCTGTCCGTTTTTTTTCATCCTTTTTGTACAGGTAAGTATTTGTAAAAAAAATTATCTTTATATCCAGTTCCTGGAATAAAAGTCCTGATATCTGTTCATTGTTCATAAAAATAATTATTCTCTCCACTTTGTGAAGTCGACACATATGAAACCAGAGAGAGAGTTCAGTGCTCAATACAGTGATATTTCCAGTGTATTTATCCAGTTCTATAAATCAGTTTCTGTACATGTCCTCCGTCCATCTGTCACACTGTGTATCTAGCACAATAATATTTCCCAGATTCTTCAGGTTTCACTCCAGTGAGTTTAAGATAAACTTCTCCTTTATTTGTGTCTCTTGTTAGAGTTAGACGTCCCTGAAGAGACTGGGCATAAGCTTTGGCATCATTATAACATATTCTCCCCAACCAGTCCAGTCCTTTCCCTTCAGGTTGTCGGACCCACTCTACACAATACATGTTAGTGCTGTCAGTGAGGGAGGCCCCGGTCACTTTACAGGTCATGTCCAGAGTCTCTGAAGGCTTCACAGTACCAGGACCAGACTCCACCATAGAGATTTGTGATGTGACACCTGCAAATAAATAGGGACTTATATAATAATTGCAAATATTATTAGAAGTTTGGTGATTTTGGCAGGAAATGAGACTCACATTGTAGAGTTAATATAACACAGAGTGAGAAAAGGAGACTCTTCATGTTTGGTCTGAGGAGATAGAACTAGTCACTTCCAGGTCTGGTGCACAGTTCCCGATCAGTGGATGCTTCTACTCCTCTATTTATACAGAACGTATTTACAAACATTTGCATACACCCTGCTGGAGAGACCGCAGCCTTTATTACCTGGAGACCTTCATTCCCATATAACAGCTGGTGCTGAGCTACACTGAGCGCTGATTTACATATCACAGATTTTCAGTCTTCGAGTACAGCCACACATTCAGGTTTCTTGGTGTAGTTTTTGAATCATACACCAGGAGTGGATTACACAGAAAAGAGAAGTAGCATCTGTCCTTAATAATTTTGTCTCCTTTTAAGATCCTCACCTGATTTTTAAAAACAATATTAAAAGAACTGCATGTGTGACCATACCATTAACCTTACCCATGATTTACTATTGGGGCTTTTTTCTGTACCATCCATCTTTAAGACTGCATGATTTATTTGGTGCCAAATTCAGCATCCACGGTCTTATCAGTGAATGTGGTTTATTGTTTGTGCTGACTCACTATTCTGCCATTATGTGCACAGGTGTAGGAAGAGGTCATGATTAGAGTTGAGCGAACACCTGGATGTTCGGGTCCGAGAAGTTCGGCCGAACTTCCCGAAAATGTTCGGGTTCGGGATCCGAACCCGATCCGAACTTCGTCCCGAACCCGAACCCCATTGAAGTCAATGGGGACCCGAACTTTTCGGCACTAAAAAGGCTGTAAAACAGCCCAGGAAAGGGCTAGAGGGCTGCAAAAGGCAGCAACATGTAGGTAAATCCCCTGCAAACAAATGTGGATAGGGAAATGAATAAAAATAAAAATTAAATAAATAAAAATGAACCAAAATCTATTGGAGAGAGGTCCCATAGCAGAGAATCTGGCTTCCCGTCACCCACCACTGGAACAGTCCATTCTCAGATATTTAGGCCCCGGAACCCAGGCAGAGGAGAGAGGTCCCGTAACAGAGAATCTGTCTTCATGTCAGCAGAGAATTAGTCTGCATGTCATAGCAGAGAATGAGGCTTCACGTCAGCCACCACTGCAACAGTCCATTGGCATATATTTAGGCCCAGCACCCAGGCAGAGGAGAGAGGTCCCGTAACAGACAATCTGGCTTCATGTCAGCAGAGAATCAGTCTGCATGTCATAGCAGAGAATCAGGCTTCACGTCACCCACCACTGCAACAGTCCATTGTCATAAATTTAGGCCCAGCACTAGTGTTGAGCGGCATGTCCCATATTCGAATTCGCGAAATTTTGTGAATATTCGAAAGAATATTCGTAAAATATTCGCGATTATTCAAATTCGTTATTATTTCGCATATGCGATAATTCGAATTTTCGCATCGCATAATACATATGCTATGCAAAATTCACATGTGCGCTAATGAAATCGCCTTACGAAGATTCGCAACTCAATTCAATCACTAATGTATGAATGCAATGCCCTTTGCCTCTGTTCTGGGACAAGTGTAGATATTCGCATGTGCGCTAATAAAATCGCCTTACGAAGATTCGCACCTCAATCACTTTCTAGGGAATGTGAGACTTTTGGGAATCAATCGAGATACAGTGGGGGGTGATGACAGTAGTTGACAGAGTACAGATCAATGTAATCTGTAAGGTGGAAAGTAAAATAAAAAATACGAATATTCGTAAATCGAATTTTACGAAGTTCTACGTATTCGCGAATATGGTGCTATACTATATGAATGCACAGGCCTTTGCCTCTCTGTTCTGGGGACAAGTGTAGATATTTGCATTTGCGTTAATAAAATCGCCTTACGAAGATTCGCAGCTCAATTCAATCACTAATGTATGAATGCAAAGCCCTTTGCCTCTGTTCTGGGACAAGTGTAGATATTCGCATGTGCGCTAATAAAATCGCCTTACGAAGATTCGCAACTCAATTCACTAATGTATGAATGCAAAGCCCTTTGCCTCTGTTCTGGGACGTGCCGATATTCGCATGTGCGCTAATAAAATCGCCTTACGAAGATTCGCGCCTCAATCACTTTCTAGGCAATGTGAGTAAGATCTGAGCTGTTGGACCTTTGGGAAACAATCAATTATATGTGTACTGTAATTTTGTGGGGGGGGGGGAAAAAACAAAAAACGAATATTCGTTTTTACGAATATATAGCACTATATTCGAAATATTCGCGAAATCGCGAAGTTGCGATATTCGCGAAAAAAATTTGCTTTTCGAATATTCGCGCTCAACACTACCCAGCACCCAGGCAGAGGAGAGAGGTCCCGTAACAGACAATCTGGCTTCATGTCAGCAGAGAATCAGTCTGCATGTCATAGCAGAGAATGAGGCTTCACGTCAGCCACCACTGCAACAGTCCATTGGCATATATTTAGGCCCAGCACCCAGGCAGAGGAGAGAGGTCCCGTAACAGACAATCTGGCTTCATGTCAGCAGAGAATCAGTCTTCATATCATAGCAGAGAATCAGGCTTCACGTCACCCACCACTGTAAGAGTCCATTTTCATAAATTTAGGCCCAGCACACAGGCAGAGGAGAGAGGTCCCGTAACAGAGGATCTGGCTTCATGTCAGCAGAGAATCAGTCTGCATGTCATAGCAGAGAATCAGGCTTCACGTCACCCAACATTGGAACAGTCCATTGGCATATATTTAGGCCCCGGCACCCAGACAGAGGAGAGGTTCATTCAACTTTGGGTAGCCTCGCAATATAATGGTAAAATGAAAATAAAAATAGGATTGAATGAGGAAGTGCCCTGGAGTCCAATAATATATGGTTAAGGGGAGGTAGTTAATGTCTAATCTGGACAAGGGACGGACAGATCCTGTGGGATCCATGCCTGGTTCATTTTTATGAACGTCAGCTTGTCCACATTGGCTGTAGACAGGCGGCTGCGTTTGTCTGTAATGACGCCCCCTGCCGTGCTGAATACACGTTCAGACAAAACGCTGGCCGCCGGGCAGGCCAGCACCTCCAAGGCATAAAAGGCTAGCTCTGGCCACGTGGACAATTTAGAGACCCAGAAGTTGAATGGGGCCGAACCATCAGTCAGTACGTGGAGGGGTGTGCACATGTACTGTTCCACCATGTTAGTGAAATGTTGCCTCCTGCTAACACGTTGCGTATCAGGTGGTGGTGCAGTTAGCTGTGGCGTGTTGACAAAAGTTTTCCACATCTCTGCCATGCTAACCCTGCCCTCAGAGGAGCTGGCCGTGACACAGCTGCCTTGGCGACCTCTTGCTCCTCCTCTGCCTTGGCCTTGGGCTTCCACTTGTTCCCCTGTGACATTTGGGAATGCTCTCAGTAGCGCGTCTACCAACGTGCGCTTGTACTCGCGCATCTTCCTATCACGCTCCAGTGCAGGAAGTAAGGTGGGCACATTGTCTTTGTAGCGTGGATCCAGCAGGGTGGCAACCCAGTAGTCCGCACAGGTTAAAATGTGGGCAACTCTGCTGTCGTTGCGCAGGCACTGCAGCATGTAGTCGCTCATGTGTGCCAGGCTGCCCAGGGGTAAGGACAAGCTGTCCTCTGTGGGAGGCGTATCGTCATCGTCCTGCCTTTCCCCCCAGCCACGCACCAGTGATGGACCCGAGCTGCGTTGGGTGCCACCCCGCTGTGACCATGCTTCATCCTCATCCTCCTCCACCTCCTCCTCATCCTCGTCCTCCTCGTCCTCCAGTAGTGGGCCCTGGCTGGCCACATTTGTACCTGGCCTCTGCTGTTGCCAAAAACCTCCCTCTGAGTCACTTCGAAGAGACTGGCCTGAAAGTGCTAAAAATGACCCCTCTTCCTCCTCCTCCTCCTCCTCCTCCTGGGCCACCTCCTCTTCCATCATCGCCCTAAGTGTTTTCTCAAGGAGACATAGAAGTGGTATTGTAACGCTGATAACGGTGTCATCGCCACTGGCCATGTTGGTGGAGTACTCGAAACAGCGCAACAGGGCACACAGGTCTCGCATGGAGGCCCAGTCATTGGTGGTGAAGTGGTGCTGTTCTGTAGTGCGACTGACCCGTGCGTGCTGCAGCTGAAACTCCACTATGGCCTGCTGCTGCTCGCACAGTCTGTCCAGCATGTGCAAGGTGGAGTTCCACCTGGTGGGCACGTCGCATATGAGGCGGTGAGCGGGAAGGCCGAAGTTACGCTGTAGCGCAGACAGGCGAGCAGCAGCAGGATGTGAACGCCGGAAGCGCGAACAGACGGCCCGCACTTTATGCAGCAGCTCTGACATGTCGGGGTAGTTGTGAATGAACTTCTGCACCACCAAATTCAGCACATGCGCCAAGCAAGGGATGTGCGTCAAATTGGCTAGTCCCAGAGCTGCAACGAGATTTCGCCCATTATCACACACCACCAGGCCGGGCTTGAGGCTCACCGGCAGCAACCACTCGTCGGTCTGTTGTTCTATACCCCGCCACAACTCCTGTGCGGTGTGGGGCCTGTCCCCCAAACATATGAGTTTCAGAATGGCCTGCTGACGTTTACCCCGGGCTGTGCTGAAGTTGGTGGTGAAGGTGTGTGGCTGACTGGATGAGCAGGTGGAAGAAGAGGAGGAGGAAGCCGAGAAGGAGGAGGTGGCAACAGGAGGCAAAGAATGTTGCCCTGCGATCCTTGGCGGCGGAAGGACGTGCGCCAAACAGCTCTCCGCCTGGGGCCCAGCTGCCACTACATTTACCCAGTGTGCAGTTAGGGAGATATAGCGTCCCTGGCCGTGCTTACTGGTCCACGTATCTGTGGTTAGGTGGACCTTGCTACAGATGGCGTTGCGCAGTGCACACTTGATTTTATCGGATACTTGGTTGTGCAGGGAAGGCACGGCTCTCTTGGAGAAGTAGTGCCGGCTGGGAACAACATACTGTGGGACAGCAAGCGACATGAGCTGTTTGAAGCTGTCTGTGTCCACCAGCCTAAATGACAGCATTTCATAGGCCAGTAGTTTAGAAATGCTGGCATTCAGGGCCAGGGATCGAGGGTGGCTAGGTGGGAATTTACGCTTTCTATCAAATGTTTGTGAGATGGAGAGCTGAACGCTGGCGTGTGACATGGTTGAGACGCTTGGTGACGGAGGTGGTGGTGGTGGTGTTGGTGGTACATCCCCTGTTTGCTGGGCGGCAGGTGCCAACGTTCCTCCAGAGGCGGAGGAAGAGGCCGAGGCGGCAGCAGCAGAATAGGCCGAGGCGGCAGCAGCAGCAGAAGAGGTAGCAGGGGGAGCCTGAGTGACTTCCTTGGTTTTAAGGTGTTTACTCCACTGCAGTTCATGCTTTGCATGCAGGTGCCTGGTCATGCAGGTTGTGCTCAGGTTCAGAACGTTAATGCCTCGCTTCAGGCTCTGATGGCACAGCGTGCAAACCACTCGGGTCTTGTCGTCAGCACATTGTTTGAAGAAGTGCCATGCCAGGGAACTCCTTGAAGCTGCCTTTGGGGTGCTCGGTCCCAGATGGCGGCGGTCAGTAGCAGGCGGAGTCTCTTGGCGGCGGGTGTTCTGCTTTTGCCCACTGCTCCCTCTTTTGCTACGCTGTTGGCTCGGTCTCACCACTGCCTCTTCCTCCGAACTGTGAAAGTCAGTGGCACGACCTTCATTCCATGTGGGGTCTAGGACCTCATCGTCCCCTGCATCGTCTTCCACCCAGTCTTGATCCCTGACCTCCTGTTCAGTCTGCACACTGCAGAAAGACGCAGCAGTTGGCACCTGTGTTTCGTCATCATCAGAGACATGCTGAGGTGGTATTCCCATGTCCTCATCATCAGGAAACATAAGTGGTTGTGCGTCAGTGCATTCTATGTCTTTCACCGCTGGGGAAGGGCTAGGTGGATGCCCTTGGGAAACCCTGCCAGCGGAGTCTTCAAACAGCATAAGAGACTGCTGCATAACTTGAGGCTGAGACAGTTTCCCTGGTATGCATGGGGGTGATGTGACAGACTGATGGGGTTGGTTTTCAGGCGCCATCTGTGCGCTTTCTGCAGAAGACTGGGTGGGAGATAATGTGAACGTGCTGGATCCACTGTCGGCCACCCAATTGACTAATGCCTGTACCTGCTCAGGCCTTACCATCCTTAGAACGGCATTGGGCCCCACCATATATCGCTGTAAATTCTGGCGGCTACTGGGACCTGAGGTAGTTGGTACACTAGGACGTGTGGATGTGGCAGAACGGCCACGTCCTCTCCCAGCACCAGAGGGTCCACTAACACCACCACGACCATGTCCACGTCCGCGTCCCTTACTAGATGTTTTTCTCATTGTTATGGTTCACCACAACAACAAATATATTATTTGGCCCAATGTATTGTATTCAAATTCAGCGGGATATAAATTTGAGGCCTAGTATTTAGGCGCTGGGTGACCGGTATGGATTTAGTGACAGAATTAGACTTGGAAATGCACAGTAGCGGGTGTGTGAAGTTATTCTGAATGTCCCTATGTGCACCTTCAATATGATCTACCCTTTTAGGGATAGATTTCAAATAGCTCTGATATAGCAGAAACCACTAAATTATGAAATTGCTAAATTGGGAATTGTATTTCAACCCAGAACAAGAAATGTGCTTGAACGGACACTAAATAACTCGCCCAGCTACAGCACTAAGGACAGATTTAGCTGGATATAAATTTGAGGCCTAGTATTTAGGCGCTGGGTGACAGGTATGGGTTTAGTGACAGAATTAGACTTGGAAATACACAGTAGCGGGTGTGTGTGAAGTTATTCTGAATGACCCAATGTGCACCTTGAATATTATATACCCTTTTAGGGATAGATTTCAAATAGCTCTGATATAGCAGAAACCACTAAATTATGAAATTGCTAAATTGGGAATTGTATTTCAACCCAGAACAAGAAATGTGCTTGAACGGACACTAAATAACTCGCCCAGCTACAGCACTAAGGACAGATTTAGCTGGATATAAATTTGAGGCCTAGTATTTAGGCGCTGGGTGACAGGTATGGGTTTAGTGACAGAATTAGACTTGGAAATGCACAGTAGCGGGTGTGTGAAGTTATTCTGAATGTCCCTATGTGCACCTTCAATATGATCTACCCTTTTAGGGATAGATTTCAAATAGCTCTGATATAGCAGAAACCACTAAATTATGAAATTGCTAAATTGGGAATTGTATTTCAACCCAGAACAAGAAATGTGCTTGAACGGACACTAAATAACTCGCCCAGCTACAGCACTAAGGACAGATTTAGCTGGATATAAATTTGAGGCCTAGTATTTAGGCCCTGGGTGACAGGTATGGGTTTAGTGACAGAATTAGACTTGGAAATGCACAGTAGCGGGTGTGTGAAGTTATTCTGAATGTCCCTATGTGCACCTTCAATATGATCTACCCTTTTAGGGATAGATTTCAAATAGCTCTGATATAGCAGAAACCACTAAATTATGAAATTGCTAAATTGGGAATTGTATTTCAACCCAGAACAAGAAATGTGCTTGAACGGACACTAAATAACTCGCCCAGCTACAGCACTAAGGACAGATTTAGCTGGATATAAATTTGAGGCCTAGTATTTAGGCGCTGGGTGACAGGTATGGGTTTAGTGACAGAATTAGACTTGGAAATACACAGTAGCGGGTGTGTGTGAAGTTATTCTGAATGACCCAATGTGCACCTTGAATATTATATACCCTTTTAGGGATAGATTTCAAATAGCTCTGATATAGCAGAAACCACTAAATTATGAAATTGCTAAATTGGGAATTGTATTTCAACCCAGAACAAGAAATGTGCTTGAACGGACACTAAATAACTCGCCCAGCTACAGCACTAAGGACAGATTTAGCTGGATATAAATTTGAGGCCTAGTATTTAGGCGCTGGGTGACAGGTATGGGTTTAGTGACAGAATTAGACTTGGAAATGCACAGTAGCGGGTGTGTGAAGTTATTCTGAATGTCCCTATGTGCACCTTCAATATGATCTACCCTTTTAGGGATAGATTTCAAATAGCTCTGATATAGCAGAAACCACTAAATTATGAAATTGCTAAATTGGGAATTGTATTTCAACCCAGAACAAGAAATGTGCTTGAACGGACACTAAATAACTCGCCCAGCTACAGCACTAACGACAGATTTAGCTGGATATGAATTTGAGGCCTAGTGTTTAGGCGCTGGGTGACAGGTATGGGTTTAGTGACAGAATTAGACTTGGAAATGCACAGTAGCGGGTGTGTGAAGTTATTCTGAATGACCCTATGTGCACCTTGAATATTATATACCCTTTTAGGGATAGATTTCAAATAGCTCTGATACAGCAGAAACCACTAAATTTTTAAATTGCTAAATTGGGAATTGTATTTCAACCCAGAACAAAAAATGTGCTTTGACGGACACTAAATAACTTTCCCAGCCACAACAGGACAGCGGTAACGAGAGATTTAGCGGGATATAAATTTGAGGCCTAGTATTTAGGCGCTGGGTGACCGGTATGGATTTAGTGACAGAATTAGACTGGGATATGGCCAAAAAATAACCACACTATTGCTGGTTAAATGCACTTGGTGATGGGCGCAGCTTGCCCCTGATGTAGTATATGGCCAAAAAATGAACAGACTATTGCTGGTTAAATGCACTTGGTGTCACAGCTTGACCAACCACACTACTGAGGGTTAAATGCACTTGGTGACGGGCGCAGCTTGCCCCTGATGTAGTATATGGCCAAAAAATGAACAGACTATTGCTGGTTAAATGCACTTGGTGACGGGCGCAGCTTGCCCCTGATTTAGTATATGGCCAAAAAATGAACAGACTATTGCTGGTTAAATGCACTTGGTGTGATAGCTTGACCAACCACACTACTGAGGGTTAAATGCACTTGGTGACGGGCGCAGCTTGCCCCTGATGTAGTATATGGCCAAAAAATAAACAGACTATTGCTGGTTAAATGCACTTGGTGTGACAGCTTCACCCTGATGTAGGCTTTAGCCAAAAAACAAACGCACCATTGAGGGTTAAATGCACTTGGTGACAGGCGCAGCTTGCCCCTGATGTAGTATATGGCCAAAAAATAAACAGACTATTGCTGGTTAAATGCACTTGGTGTGACAGCTTCACCCTGATGTAGGCTTTAGCCAAAAAACAACCACACCATTGAGGGTTAAATGCACTTGGTCGCAGCTTGTGCTGGCGCACCACAAGACACAAAATGGCCGCCGATCACCCCAGAAAAATGTGACTGACAAACGGTCTGGGCAGCCTAAAAACAGTGAGCAATTGAGGATCAGCAGCTCAATGATCCACAGCTGCAGATCGATCAGTTAATCAAGTCCTTTGGAGGAGTTAATCTGCCTAATCTCGCCCTACTGTCGCAGCCGCAACCTCTCCCTACGCTAATCAGAGCAGAGTGACGGGCGGCGCTATGTGACTCCAGCTTAAATAGAGGCTGGGTCACATGGTGCTCTGGCCAATCACAGCCATGCCAATAGTAGGCATGGCTGTGATGGCCTCTTGGGGCAAGTAGTATGACGCTTGTTGATTGGCTGCTTTGCAGCCTTTCAAAAAGCGCCAAGAAAGCGTCACAAAAGCGCGAAGAAAGCGACGAACACCGAACCCGAACCCGGACTTTTACGAAAATGTCCGGGTTCGGGTCCGTGTCACGGACACCCCAAAATTCGGTACGAACCCGAACTATACAGTTCGAGTTCGCTCATCCCTAGTCATGATAAATGACAACTGTTGACAACTTAAAGGGGTTGTCCCACGACAAATATTCCACATTTTTCAAATCAGCACCTGGACCTGAATACTTTTGTAATTGCATTTAATTAAAAAATTAAAGCTACTGAGTTATTTAATGAAATCTAGCTGTATAACGTCACCTGCTGTTTGCCCTTTTTCTAATTTCTCTGTCCTGCTCCTGAGATGAAAGCAGATGCTCAGTCCCATCCATTAACTGCTACCAGCTGCAGCAGAAAGGACATTTCCTGCTAAATATAGCAGAACAACTGGAGCATTGAACGGGGAGATCTCTGGATCCAGGTGAGGTACAAGGTTTGTTCTAGCTTTGTTAGAAAGAGATTGTCATGTCACTAGATTATATATGATTTTTACATTATTTATGGGATAATCCCTTTAAGGATGTGTTCACACTTCAGTTATTTGATCGGTTATTTCCATCAGTTATTGTGAGCCAAAACCAGTAGTGAAGCCTACTCATCGATAAGGTATAATGGAAAGATCTGCATCTGTTGTGTGTTTTTGACCCACACCATTTCATGTTAATAGAATACCGTCATGGCCATTCACTTCTTACCACATGGTGGACAGTGTCTTAAAGGCATCATGGCTGTCCTATGTGGCCATTTAATACTTCTCAGTTAAAGATGTAACCAGTCAACCAATTATTATTATTATTTATTAATAAAGCGCCATTCATTCCATAGCGCTGCACATATGAAAAGTGGTGTACATACATAATACTGACAATTGCATTACTCATAAACAAGACGAGTTACAAACTGGTACAGAAGGAGAGAGGGCCCTGCCCGTGAGGGCTTACAATCTACATGGTATCGGAGAAGGACACAGTAGGTGTGGTGGATGCACGGGAGAAATCTTGGAGGCGATTGTGGGAAGAGGTGATAAGAGGAGAGGAGAGAAGGAGGTCTTGTAAGGATCAGAGAGTGTGTGTGGGGATGTATCGGGAAAGTAGCTCAGAGATGTAAGGAGGGGACAGGTTGTGGACGGCCTTGTATGTATTTTTTAGTATTTTGAACTGAATTCGCTTGGCAATGGGGAGCAAGTGAAGGGATTGGCAGAGGGGAGAGGCAGAGAAGTAACTGTGTGGGAGGTGGATTAGTCGGGCAGCAGAGTTGAGGATAGATTGGAAGGGTGCAAGAGTGCTAGATGGAAGGCCAGAGAGGAGAATGTTGCATTAGTCTAGGCGGGAGATGATGAGGGCATGTACAAGCATTTTTGCAGATTCAACCAGTATGTCAGGATCAGGGACTAAGATTCAGGAGGGGATCCTGCAGGGTCACACTGTCAGCACTCCTTCCTGAAACTAATCAATTTTAGCTGCCACCACTACTCATCATATGAGGCTGACGAGACACCTTTGCATTAAATACCACCTAAGTACTCTCTACAGCTGCTAGCAGTCACAGGGTTAATAAATCAATCTAGGTAATGCTTCTTCTAAGGTCAAGGAATCGTTAGAACACAAGAAGATTCTTATTAAAGGGAAGTTTTAATTTAAAAAAAAGGACAGTGCGTACAAACAATAGGGTTATCATAGAAAACATAACGTAAAATATACAGACAAATATACAGACAGCGCAAAATAACAGTTTGTAAAATAAAAGGGATAAAAACAGAACTTAATAACTTACGCAACGGTTAAGTCCAGTTGCCTGGAGAAGCAGAAATATTGATCAGTCCACCAAGCTAGTGATCCCCAAAGAAATTACATTTTGCTTTTCTCCATGCATGTGTTAAAAAGGGACAGTATTTTCCCCCCATCACCCCCCCACCTGTGATGTCAGAGAAGGCCTGGGAGAATGGTAATGACCTTTTATAATTTTAAAACTTTTTATTGAGAAAAGCATTGACATGACGCAACACAAAAATACAATGTACGACATTCGGTAACATCTCAAATACACTAGGCAAAATCAATGTATCATCAGAAACATTGCACAGCTAAATTGTGCAGAAGAAGCGAAGATGACTTGTTGCATCCAACATCACTAACATAGTTGAACAGTTTTATCATATGCAAAAGAAGAAAGATCAATTTTTGTTGGTATGAGCCACTCAGACCAGCCCGCTTCTTCATTATTTAACAAAACACAAGAAGAATTGCAAAGGTGTATAACCAGGATATACAGTCCTGATCAAAAGTTTAAGACCACTTGAAAAATGGCAAAAAAAATCATATTTAGCATGGCTGGATCTTAACAAGGTTCCAAGTAGAGCTTCAACATGCAACAAGAAGAAATGGGAGTGAGACAAAACATTTTTTGAGCATTCAATTTAATGAAAACAACGAATAAACTGAAACAGGCTGTTTTTCAGCTGATCAAAAGTTTAGGACCGCACCTCCAAAAAAAACTAAACCCCCCCAAAACAGAAATCCAACTGCCAAACATGAACTCAGTAATGGGTAGCTCCGCCGTTATTGTTGATCACTTCAAAAATTAGTTTCGGCATGCTTGATGCAAGCGTTTCCATGAGGTGAGTGGGAACATTTCTCCAAGTGGTGAAGACGGCTGCACGAAGGCCATCTACTGTCTGGAACTGTTGTCCATTTTTGTAAACTTCCCTTGCCATCCATCCCCAAAGGTTCTCAATTGGATTTAGATCAGGGGAACACGCTTTTCCTGGAAGAAGTCCCTTGTCCTGCGGGCATTGTCTACTGTAGCGTTGTCCTGTTGAAAAACCAAGTCGATAACACACAGACGAGGGCCCTCAGTCATGAGGAATGCACTCTGCAACATCTGGACATAGCCAGCGGCCGTTTGACGCCCCTGCACTTCCTGAAGCTCCATTGTTCCACTGAAGGAAATAGCACCCCAGACCATTTTGGCACCCCCTCCACTGTGGGCCGTAGAAAACATCTCAGGTGGGATCTGCTTGTCACGTTACGTTGGAAACCATCAGGACTATCAAGGTTAAATTTTTTCTCATCAGAGAATAAAAGTTTCTTCCACCTTTGAATGTCCCATGTTTGGTGCTCTCTTGAAAAGTCCAAACGAGCAGTTCTGTGGCGTTCAAGGCGACGAGCTCTTTGAAGAAGTTTTTTGTTTTTGAAGCCCTTCAGTCTCAGATGCCGTCTGATGGTTATGGGGCTGCAGTCAGCACCAGTAAGGGTCTTAATTTGGGTCGAGGATCGTCCAGTGTCTTGACGGACAGCCAATTGGATCCTCAGGCTCAGTGCTGGTGAAATTTTTTTGGGTCTTCCACTTGAATTTTTTGTTCCATAACCCTCAGGATCATTTAAGAAATTCCAAATAAGTGTCTTACTGCGTCCCACCTCAGCAGCGATGGCGCGCTGTGAGAGACCCTGCTTATGCAGTTCAAAAACCCGACCACGTTCAAAAAGGGAGAGTTTTTTTGCCTTTGCCATCACAACGTGTGACTACCTGACACAAAATGACAATGAATCCACATCTTTGCACAGATTTGGCCTTTTAAAGTCATGTGGTCCTAAAATTTGGATCAGCTGAAAAAAACATCCTGTTTCAGTTTAATCGTTATTTTCAATTAATTGACTGCTCAAAAAATGTTTTGTCTCACTCTCATTTCATCTTGTTGCATGTTGAAGCTCTACTTGGAACTTTGTTAAGATCCAACAATGTAAAATATGTTTTTTTGCCATTTTTCAAGTGGTCTTAAACTTTTGATCAGGACTGTACATAGAGGTGATTGAACAAAAGGTGAGAGAGAAGAGAGATCATCCGTATCTGAAAATAGTTCCTCAGGCGGTTCGACCCACCGACCTAAATTTCTTTCATGGTCCCCATACAACATCAAATTTATGCGAAGTAGCTGCGTCCCAGTAAGCCAGTTGTTCCAGGCGGCATATCTGGTCACATTTAAGCAACCGTTGACCGATGGGGGGCGGATTTGGAGATTTCCACAACATCGCCACTAATAGTCTCGCCGCAGCTAGCAACTGTGAGTCAGGTAATGACCTTTTATGACAGTTTTTGCAACCACTTGCTGGAAACAAAGTCTGCCTCAAAATCTCTGTATTAAAATATCTTTTCAGGTATTCACCTTAGTAATTTCATATTACCTCCATCCATTCCTTCCGAATGTCCCGCATACTTGCAGACCAAACATGGCGGAGGTAATGGCAGGATAGAGTTATCTAATTGCTCCCTGTTTCTGAGCTGGGATCTATTTGACTTTGATATCGTAGAATCATATCCATGGCCTGAGTTTTCAGGACTAAGCATGTGGCTCAAATATGGATTTGTCCACTTATTTCTTCTTTGATGTATATTGCAAGATAGAGTTTCCATGTGTGACCTCGGCTGGAAAGAACACTAGCCTTTTCCTGACCCCTCTATCAGTTCTGGTCTGTATAATGCTGACATCTGACATCTTCACACTTTATGATAGGGCTCTAGTTTCTATGAATTTGTTCCATCTTACTGTTTTTTATTGCTACATTCTCCGGCCTGGAAGGACATGGAAGAGGTCATGACCCCCTACAGGAATGTAAAGGGAGGGGTTGCCTACTCCACACAATAAATGTTAGCTGCCTGAAATACTGCACAATTACATGGCCCAATTATTGTGATGAGGCACAATTACATGGCCCAATTATTGGGATGAGAGTCTAATACTGCCTGGTTTAATAAAGATCCTCAGGTAAATATTCACTTTAGTGCCCATTTACACTACTGTATATTTCTGTCTGCATCCAATCCGCTATTACAAGTATTGGATGTGGACCCATTCATTTCAAAGGGGTTGTACAGAGAGTGCAGAATTATTAGGCAAATGAGTATTTTGACCACATCATCCTTTTTATGCATGTTGTCTTACTCCAAGCTGTATAGGCTCGAAAGCCTACTACCAATTAAGCATATTAGGTGATATGCATCTCTGTAATGAGAAGGGGTGTGGTCTAATGACATCAACACCCTATATCAGGTGTGCATAATTATTAGGCAACTTCCTTTCCTTTGGCAAAATGGGTCAAAAGAAGGACTTGACAGGCTCAGAAAAGTCAAAAATAGTGAGATATCTTGCAGAGGGATGCAGCACTCTTAAAATTGCAAAGCTTCTGAAGCGTGATCATCGAACAATCAAGCGTTTCATTCAAAATAGTCAACAGGGTCGCAAGAAGCGTGTGGAAAAACCAAGGCGCAAAATAACTGCCCATGAACTGAGAAAAGTCAAGCGTGCAGCTGCCAAGATGCCACTTGCCACCAGTTTGGCCATATTTCAGAGCTGCAACATCACTGGAGTGCCCAAAAGCACAAGGTGTGCAATACTCAGAGACATGGCCAAGGTAAGAAAGGCTGAAAGGCGACCACCACTGAACAAGACACACAAGCTGAAACATCAAGACTGGGCCAAGAAATATCTCAAGACTGATTTTTCGAAGGTTTTATGGACTGATGAAATGAGAGTGAGTCTTGATGGGCCAGATGGATGGGCCCATGGCTGGATTGGTAAAGGGCAGAGAGCTCCAGTCCGACTCAGACGCCAGCAAGGTGGAGGTGGAGTACTGGTTTGGGCTGGTATCATCAAAGATGAGCTTGTGGGGCCTTTTCGGGTTGAGGATGGAGTCAAGCTCAACTCCCAGTCCTACTGCCAGTTTCTGAAAGACACCTTCTTCAAGCAGTGGTACAGGAAGAAGTCTGCATCCTTCAAGAAAAACATGATTTTCATGCAGGACAATGCTCCATCACACGCGTCCAAGTACTCCACAGCGTGGCTGGCAAGAAAGGGTATAAAAGAAGAAAAACTAATGACATGGCCTCCTTGTTCACCTGATCTGAACCCCATTGAGAACCTGTGGTCCATCATCAAATCTGAGATTTACAAGGAGGGAAAACAGTACACCTCTCTGAACAGTGTCTGGGAGGCTGTGGTTGCTGCTGCACGCAATGTTGATGGTGAACAGATCAAAACACTGACAGAATCCATGGATCAAATATGTGGCCACAGGATGAGAAAGGCGCTCATAGGGTAAATAGGTAAAGATGAAACAGCGTTCTTCAATTTAAGATGAGTAGGTGCTGCTCACCTGTTTAGGTTGCACCGATTGGGTGCAACCGTGATGAAGGTCCGCTGGATTAGCTAGGTGTCAGGTTGGAGCTGCCGCGTCCAAAGGAACCAAAGGGCGAGGGCCAAGAATCCATGGATGGCAGGCTTTTGAGTGTCCTTGCAAAGAAAGGTGGCTATATTGGTCACTGATTTGTTTTTGTTTTGTTTTTGAATGTCAGAAATGTATATTTGTGAATGTTGAGATGTTATATTGGTTTCACTGGTAAAAATAAATAATTGAAATGGGTATATATTTGTTTTTTGTTAAGTTGCCTAATAATGATGCACAGTAATAGTCACCTGCACACACAGATATCCCCCTAAAATAGCTAAAACTAAAAACAAACTAAAAACTACTTCCAAAAATATTCAGCTTTGATATTAATGAGTTTTTTGGGTTCATTGAGAACATGGTTGTTCAATAATAAAATTAATCCTCAAAAATACAACTTGCCTAATAATTCTGCACTCCCTGTATAAGATGCGGTCAGCACCACAGTGTGCTGTCTGCATCCGTATGTCCGTTCCATGACCCCGTAAAAAAGATAGAATGCAGACAAAAATAGGCATTTCTACACAGGAGAAAGACAATCCGATCCACAAAAGGCAGAACGCACAGGGCCAAAATCTGTGTTTTGCGGATCATGAGCCCTTAACTGTATTATACACAAATGTCATCCAAAGATACAGAAACACCCATAAAAATAATTTGGAAAACAAAAATGTAAAAAGATGGAGTCTAAATTACATACCTATTACTATATTTTCAACTATGGCACTTAGTCTGTTAAACATTTTTTTAGAAAGCAAGCTCATTGATCGTTTCAAAATTATTTCTTATGGTCACGTCAGGACACTAAGGCACATAATTTTAAAATAAATCTGAATATGTTTGGAAATTAAAGGATTTGTCCATAAAGGGAGGCTGCTGGAGGGTCATGTGACTAGGCAAATCATGTGCTTGTAATGTCTCTTCCATTCTGCACCTGTCAATGGCACTTGCACTATTGGGAATTTAGTGCAGGAGCAATGTGTGTCCATCATTGGCCATCTTATTGACAGGACCTCTATGCGGACAGCACAGAAGATTTGCCTAACTACCATAGAGGAAGACCATGGGACTGCTATGGTGCCCAAAGCAAGAGGGGGCCCAGTCTTAGTTGGGATTATCTCCTCTTCTACTAGAGGTGAAACCAAGGTCAGGACTCTACCCTCTAAAGGAACAACTTTTAGCAAATAAGGCAGTGGAAAAAAGGCTTTAGGCAGAAACTCTTCTGTTTTGTGTGGGGGGCCTGGTTTGATCCTTGCTATGGGGCCCTTACTTCTCTATGTATCCCGCTGCTTATGAGTAGAGATGAGCGAAAAATTTGATTTGGCCGATTCGCCTAATTTCGACAGGAAATTCAATTTGTTCCAAATTAATTTGTTACTAATTGCGATAAATTTTGTATACCCAGGTCACTCTGCCTAATCATATTCCACTTGGTGGCCCAATCTCAGAGTTAAAGGATAACTGTCACACTTAGACCCTAATTTCAATTTTCATATATGTAGTTACTAATAACATGATATTCCAGAATCAGTTACTATTAGACTGACTTACCCCATATTTAATAAGATTCAGCCCTTAGCAACCAGTCTGCATAAAACTGCAATTTCTCTATTCAGTTAAGATGGCCGCCACTGCCCTCACCCTGAGGCTAATCCCGCCTGCCCTCACTAGCCAGTAACAATAGCCCCCCAAAAGTGTCAGTAACCAGAGCCCTCCCCCCTAAAGGCTTAATCTCCTGCAGCACAAAGGGGTCCTCTTACCACATGTTGCTTTCATTTATACACTGAGCAGATGGCAGATCTCCCTTCCCTGGTCTGCGCTGCTCTAACTCTGCATTCTCCAGCTCTGCTGAGTGAGGGAGCGTCTGCCAAGCGCAGGGACAGGGAGAAGTGCACACAGCCCAGGCACTGTTATCAGCTGCAGTGGAGGACCTGGCTCTAATCATTTACTTACAGTCCCTGGCTGTCAGTAATGTGACCTTGCACGCAGCGTCCTCCGTCCTTCAACACATAGACGGACCATGCATAGCAACCTGATTTTAAGCACAGGTAAAAATAGGCAGTACAGGGAACAAAACTGTGGAATTAAGGGGTAATTGAATACACAGTGAAAAGTTGAAATAGGGCCACCAAGGAGATATTACTCACCACAATCCAATACTCCCCCCAAAAAAATGACAGTTATACTTTAAGGCTTAGAAGTTAAACTGGAGGGCGAGAGCAGGTAGAGTGTATTGCCATGTGCATAATGTTGTAGTCCTCCCACAGTCATAGTAAATCCGTTCTGTAGGCACTGTGTCATCAGTATTATAGGTGTAATTTCGCCGTCTACATCACTGTGCAGCGCACCAAGCTAATCCCTTCTATTAAACAAAAAAAAAAAGCATACAGCATAGTTGAGTAAAGCAAAAGAAAAGTGCATTCCCCTGCAGGAGCTGTGTCCAAATGGCTCCTGAACAAAATAAAGAAATAGAGGCAGCGGCAATAAAGCAGTGGAGAATTCTACTTATTTTTTTTTTATCCATGTTGTGGCAGTCCAAACACATTCTTTTTAATTCCTTCTGTTAGCTCTAGATTTACTATTCATTAGTATTACAGGTCAATGTTAGCATCAGATCAAATTTATCACCGTGGACTTAACCGTGCAGTGCCCCAAGATTCAAGTAGTGGCTCCATGACATAGTGGGGAGGGGGACAGCAGCAGTGACAGTGACAATAGTGGCTCCATGTCCCCCACTAGTCATAGCAGTAGAGCGTGACCGCAGAGGGCCCCACCGGTCAGACCTTTCTGAGGACGAGCAATGGCACAAGTAGGCAGTGACCAACCAACAACACAGCATGTCTCTGTAATAGTCCATTTTTACCTCCCTCTCAGAAGGTCTAAAAAATGCCCCCATTTTTGACCGGGCAGATGAACCACCTAGTTGTGTATAAAATTCCTGGTTGTTCATGTTTCCATACTTCTCCTTCTCTGCCAGTTCAGCCTCCTCAGGGCTCAGGTGGCTGTGAAATGTAGGTCCCCTCCAGGATGTAAAGGAGTGGAATGACATGATTAATCCTGTAGTTCTGCCGACTGACAAATAAAGTGGCCTCCTCAAAGGGCTTGATGAAACGGCACGTGTCACACAGTAGCTACCATTGGCTAACATAGAAGTTACACCAGGGAGTAGTCCTGTCCATCTACTGCATTAAGAAATCATTGCCGCCTTCCTCTGCTCTTACAGGCGGTCTAACATATGGAACGTGGAGTTCCAATGGGTGGAAACGTCGCGTAATCAGGCGATGTTGGGGAAGAACATTTTGCCTTTGCAGCTCAAGGAGGGTGTGTTTTGCACAGTAAAAGTGGCTGAATTTCATGCACAGTTTCCTGGACACTTTTAACAGCTCTTGCAGTTCAGTGGAAGACTTGAGGAACTGGATGACAATGAGATTGAAGACATGCGCCATGCAGGTCGCATGTGTCTGCTCTCCCTGATGCAGCACCAACAGGATGTTCTTCCTGTTATCAGTAACCATGGTTCCTATCTCCATTTGGTGAGGAGACAGGCAGTATGCCATTTGTTTATTGATGATGCAGTGCAGTTCCTCCCCGGTGTGGCTTTGTTAGCTCAGGCTGACAAGGTGCAGAACCGCGTGACAATGCCTAGCTTTGCATAGGTGATATGCTGGTGAACCACTGTGAACTGTGCCTATAGTGGAGGGTGAGGACATGGTGAAGAATGAGGAGACAGAGGAGGACATTGGCGCAGAAATCCCAGCACTAAAACGTGGAGGCGGCATTGCTATCACCTGGGCAAGTTGCTGGTGTACCTGGGCAGGAATGACATTTACCCAGTGGGCTGTGAACGACAAATGTTGTCCTTGACCATATTAACAACTCCATATGTCAGTGCCGGCATGAACTCTACCAGACACTGAGAGGCCCAAGGACTGGCCCACCTTCTGCTCAACATATCTGTACAGGGCTAGTACTGATTTTTCAGAAAAGTAATGTCGGTTGTGACTCTCTGCCTTGGGTGGGCACAAGCCATCAGTTCTCTGAAATGTGTAGAGTCAACTACATGGAAAGGGAGGGACTGTAATACCAGCAACTTGGCCAGGTGAACGTTCAGCTTCTGAACCGTTGGATGATGCACGCATACTGTTGTCTTTTTGTTGCAATCGCCTCAGTGATCGATTGCTGTCAAAACAAGTGACGAGGAGAATGAGGAGGAGCCTCAGGAGCAATAGACGACATTAAAGTCTATGGGAAGGAACAACAGCTTCCTTCTGCTGACGTTGTTGAGCTCTGACTGCTGAAAAATGGGTTCAGGCCGGAAGAAGATGAAGTGGTTGCTGCATCAGGCTGTAACACTAAATGAGTGGCACGTTTTCCCATGCCACTTTATGGCATGGCTCCATGTGTTGACGCAGGGCAATCGTGCCAACATTAGAATCCTGGCCGCGCTGCCGAGTATGGCATTTTCCTTTCACCACTCCGTGCTAACAGCCTGCTGCTGATTTTATGAACCCATGCACTTCTAGTGTGTCCCTCATAGGTACTCTCCTGAGTAGCAGACGGTGTACTCCTCCCCCGTTTGGCTGCAGATCTCCCACTGCTTCCACCCTGCTGTTTCACGGGCATGCTTCCACCCTGCTGTCTTACAGGCACGCTACCACCTTCTCTCCCCCGATGATGACAATGCCCCCTCTTCACTAGTGTTGAGTGTGAATATTCGAAAAGCACATTTTTATTGCGAATATCAGCACTTCGAGAGAATTCGGGAATATTTACAATATAGTGCTATATAATCGTAATGACGAATATTAGTTTTTTTTTTTTGTTTTGTTTTTAACACAGTACACATCAGGTGATCATCCCTCCCTTCTTCTAGCTTGTGGGCCAATGAGAAGGCTTTGTCACAGCTTAGCAACATCCCTAGCAACCAAAAGAAAAGTTGCCTACCCCATACTATATAAGAACCTCCCCAGCAGCCATTTTCTAAATGTTATTGTCGTTATGAAAGAGACAGCAGTGACATTGCTGTGCTCTGTGCTTTGTTGTATTACATTAGACAGTTAACTTAGATATATATAATTCAGATAGTTAGGGGGAGATAGTCAGTGTAGGTTAGATTGATCTATAGTGTTGCTGATCCAGTGCAGGGTGTTAGGCAGTGCAATAGGTTCTGCTGTCCATACATACATGCTACAATGTCACAAGCTGCACGTATTAATTGACGAAAATTCGTAAGCGCAAATATATTGGAGCACTCTATCTGCATATAAAGCTATTCTAATGTTCTGCCGTGCCAACCATTTTCTCTAGTCTCAGGAAACTTATACCAGCTTGAAAAATGTAGCATAAGTGATCCACGCCGGTATTTTGCGTGCATTACGCAAATAATACATTGCCGATTTTGATGAGCGGCAGTGGCAATGTTCGAATTTGCAAATTCGAATATTGCCCCTGCCGCTCATCACTACTCTTCACCAGGCTCCCTTGTGCAATCAGCTACAAGATCATCTACATCTGTTTGGTCATCACTTGTGTAGACCTCCCAAGTGTCCCTTTTTCAGAGGCACAGTCCCTACTTTTGACCCAAGTCCCTCTGTTCCTCTTTGCTCCTTAAATATTCCTCTTTTTGATCTAAGAGTATAGATTTGCATTATTACATTTACAATATTGATCCAGAAAGTATTTGTCTGGTTCCTCGCTGTATATTAGAGTACACCTTGAATATTATTTATTATTTGATGCAATTTGGATTTTAGAAATTTCTATATTCCAATAATCTTTGTGTACAGTCCGTGACAAAGGTCTTGTTGCTTCTCTATTTTGTAGAAACTCCTGCTATTAACCTGACTTTTAATTAATCAATTGGTGTTAGAAATAGCTCATATGAAAAGCTAAAGCCCTCCCAAATGATGTTTAATGCACTGAAATAAATTAGTTTCACTGAAAAAAGATTTATCATTTAATCAAGACAAAAAGGTCAAATTTTGGCAAGACAAAAGTTTTGTCGCCTATACAGAAATGTAACAACTTTACTGCAAATCCAAAAATATGTCCGCAAATTAATTGCCTCCCGACCGCTGTACGCACGGATGCGTCCGGGAGGCGGTTGATTTATTCCTCCTGGACGCATCCGTGCGTCATCTCGCGAGACGCGAGATTTCAGACTGAGCCGGCCCGCGCATCGCGGGCCGGCAAATGAACGAGAACAATTTCGTCACCAGCCTGCCAGGGAATGATCGTGGCTGGCAGGCTGGCAATTTTTAAAATGTCGAATCAGAAACCATAAAACACATCATATTAGTAAATATGATGTGTTAAATGGCTTCCCTGCTCCTCTGCTGGTCCTTTTGGTCGGTTGGTTCCAGCAGAGGAGCAGGCTTCACAGTGAGTACACCAAAACACTACACTTTAGCCCCAGATCACCCCCTGCACCCCAATTAACCCTTTGATCACCCCTTGATCGCCCCTGTCAATCACTAGTGAAAGGAAAAAAGTGATCAGTGTAAACTGTCACTTTTTTTTTTCACTGGTATTGACCGTTAGGTTTTAGGATAGTTTAGGCCCCTTGGTTAGGTAGTTTAGCGATCGGTTAGCGCCCAGCCCACCGCACCGCAGTCACTTATTCGCTGATTAGCGAATCGCTAATCAGCATTTGTACTTTTATAGTATCTGTAAGTGATCAAAACTGATCACAGTCAGATCTATAATAGTATTAGTGTCACCTTAGTTCGCCCTCCACCCAAAACGCAGTGTTTGCCCGATCAGGCCTGATCGGTCGCCCACACGTCCGTTCGCCCCGCAGCAGTGACAAATTTTTATTTATTTTTTGATCACTGCACATTCACTTCACAAGCGCTGCGGCGATAAAAAAATCAGTTTTGATATTTTTATCAACCGCAGCGGCCTCCGGTACTTCACTAGCCTCCCATTTGTAAGACAGGCTTGCTTTTTTTCTTGGGTAGTCTCAGGGAATATCCCTAAATTTAGTTGCCCAAATGTCAAACAGGGGGTATTCTTCTGAAGAGGCCTACAGGCTTCTGACCCAGTCGGATGAGGAATGGGAACCCTCATCTGATGAATCTAGCAGGTCAGAATATGAACCTGTAGAAATCAGTGGCAGTCTGACCCAAAGTTCGGATGAGGAGGTTGAGGTCCCTGATAGCACCAGGCGTACCTGGCCCCGTGTCGCTAGACCACAGGTTGCGCAGGATCCGCTTCAAGGGCAGCAGAGTGGGGCTGGCGCTGTCGGATTACGTGGTGAGGCATACACCAGCAGCTCAGCCCATCCTGGACCTAGTACCAGCACTGCCGTACAACATGGTGAAGTGGCGAGCACCAGAAGGGCAGTTGAAGCTGGTACGGTGGCACGTGCAGTAGTTACCCCGTCGCAGCCACCGCACAGACAGGCCCGTAGAGCCCCTAGAATCCCTGAGGTGCTGGCAAACCCTGATTGGCAGTCCCAGACTTCAGCTGCACCTGTAGTTCCCCCTTTCACCGCCCAGTCTGGAGTTCAGGTTGAGACAGCTCAGATCGGTTCGGCCCTGGGATTTTTTGACCTGTTCTTGACTGCGGAGCTCTTGGACTTAGTTGTGGCAGAAACAAATCGGTATGCCACACAATTTATAACCGGCAACCCGGGAAGCTTTTATGCCCAGCCTTTCCGGTGGAAACCTGTACAAGTTTCCGAAATTAAAATTTTTCTGGGCCTTCTCCTCAACATGGGTCTAACCAAAAAGCATGAATTGCGGTCATATTGGTCCACAAACCCAATTCATCACATGCTGCTATGTCCAGGACACGATTTGAGACCATCCTGCGTTTCCTGCACTTTAGCAACAACACCACCTCCCGTCCCAGAGGCCACCCAGCTTTTGACCAGCTCCACAAAATTCGGCCCCTCATAGACCACTTCAACCAGAAATTTGCAGATTTGTATACCCCAGAGCAAAACATCTGCGTAGACGAGTCCCTAATACATTTTACAGGGCGCCTTGGCTTCAAACAATACATCCCAAGCAAGCGCGCCCGGTATGGGGTCAAATTGTATAAGCTCTGTGAAAGGGCCACAGGCTATACCCACAAATTTTGTGTCTATGGAGGGAAAAGATCAGACCCTGGAGCCGGTCGGTTGCCCTGACTACCTGGGGAGCAGTGGGAAGACAGTCTGGGACTTGGTGTCACCCTTATTTGGCAAGGGGTACCATCTTTATGTGGACAATTTCTACACAAGTGTGGCCCTCTTCAGGCATTTGTTTCTAGAACAGATTGGCTGCTGTGGCACCGCGCGAACTAGTCACGCGGGCTTCCCCCAACGGCTCGTTACCACCCGTCTTGCAAGGGGGGAGAGGGCTGCCTTGTGTAACGAAGAACTGCTCGCGGTGAAATGGAGAGACAAGCGTGACGTTTACATGCTCTCCTCCATTCACGCAGACACGGCAATCCAAATTGAGCGAGCAACCCGTGTCATTGAAAAGCCCCTCTCAGTCCACGACTATAACCTTCACATGGGAGGGGTGGACTTCAATGACTAGATGTTGTCTCCGTATTTAGTGTCCCGCCGCACCAGACGCAGGTATAAGAAGGTGTCTGTATATTTAATTCAATTGGCTCTGTATAATAGTTTTGTTCTCTACAGTAAGGCTGGGAGAACACGATCCTTCCTCAAATTTCAGGAAGAGCTCATCGAGAACCTCCTGTACCCAGGAGGTTCCGTGGCCCCATCCACCAGTGTAGTTAGCCGTCTACACGTGCGACATTTCCCCAATGTCGTTGCCGGTACCTCAACCCAACCGTCACCCCGAAAAAGATGTCGTGTCTGTAGCAGGAGTGGAATAAGGCGTGACACCCGCTATTTCTGTCCTGACTGCCCTGACCACCCTGCCCTATGCTTAGGGGAGTGTTTCCGGAAGTACCACACACAGGTACACCTAGCATAGGGATCACATCTCACCAGGACAGGCACACAGGGCTATTAGGGCCCATTCACACAGAGCTGCTGCAAACCTCTCCTTTCACCTGGGACAAAGTGCATAACGCACTTCGCCACATCTTTGGGCGATTTGCGCTTTGCACATTGTCCCATGGGAAAGGAGAGGTTTGTCCTATAAAGGTAAAAAACAAAAACAAAAAAATCACCAGTAAGCAAAAAGGTTAATGTTCAGTTCAAAAAGTTAAAGTTTATATGTTCTGTTCAAAAGTTAATAAAATTATTGCGTTGCGGCCTGGTTTTTTCTTTTTTTTTTTTTTTTTTTTACCTTCCAGGTGGACCAACCGATCGACTAGCTGCAGCACTGATGTGCATTCTGACAGAAGCATTGCGTTGCTGTCAGATTACACACAAGTCGGTGTATGCAGCGCTGCAAGACGAGATTTCTCCTCTGCAGTAAAAGATACGTTTGCCGAGGCATATGAGCTGAGGAGGAGGCGGTGTTCCTATGCTTTGGCAAACACTTTGTATATAAAAAAATTATAAAAAATCCCGGCAATGATTTATTCATCCACATCGATTGATGTGAATGGAGAAATCTGGTTTGCCAGGGCATACGAGCTAAGTGGGTATGGATGTTCGGCGGAGCTCCTATGTCCTGGCAGACGCCTTTCCCCTCCTTTTTTTTTTTTTGCCAGAGATTTTTTCATCCACATTGATCGATGCGAATGAAGAAATCTGTGCCGTTCATTTTTTCTTTCAGCCCAGAGGCTGAACGGAAAAAAAAAATCTCATTACTTGTATGCTCAATATAAGGAGAATAGCAGAAACTCCTAATGCTGGCCATACATGTAATGATTGCGGAGACCCTCAAATGTCAGGGCAGTACAAACACCCCACAAATGACCCCATTTTGGAAAGAAGACACCCCAAGGTATTCGCTGAGGGGCATATTGAGTCCATGAAAGATTGAAATTTCTGTCCCAAGTTAGCGGAAAGTGAGACTTTGTGAGAAAAAGCAAAAAATAAAAAATCTATTTCCGCTAACTTATGCAAAAAAAAAAATAATTCTATGAACTCGCCAGGCCCCTCATTGAATTCCTTGGGGTGTCTTCTTTCCAAAGTGGGGTCACATGTGGGGTATTTATACTGCCCTGGCTTTTTAGGGGCCCTAAAGCGTGAGAAGAAGTCTGGGATCCAAATGTCTAAAAATGCCCTCCTAAAAGGAATTTGGGCACCTTTGCGCATCTAGGCTGCAAAAAAGTGTCACACATGTGGTATCGCCGTACTCAGGAAAAGTTGGGGAATGTGTTTTGGGGTGTCATTTTACATATACCCATGCTGGGTGAGATAAATATCTTGGTCAAATGCCAACTTTGTATAAAAAAATGGGAAAAGTTGTCTTTTGCCAAGATATTTCTCTCACCCAGCATGGGTATATGTAAAATGACACCCCAAAACACATTCCCCAACTTCTCCTGAGTACGGCGATACCAGATGTGTGACACTTTATTGCAGCCTAGGTGGGCAAAGGGGCACACATTCCAAAGAGCACCTTTCGGATTTCACCGGTCATTTTTTACAGATTTTGATTGCAAACTACTTCTCACGCATATGGGCCCCTAAAATGCCAGGGCAGTATAACTACCCCACAAGTGACCCCATTTTGGAAAGAAGACACCCCAAGGTATTTCATGATGGGCATAGTGAGTTTATGGAAGTTTTTATTTTTTGTCACAAGTTAGTGGAATATGAGACTTTGTAAGAAAAAAAAAAAATAATCATCATTTTCCGCTAACTTGTGACAAAAAATAAAAAGTTCTATGAACTCACTATGCCCATCAGCGAATACCTTAGGGTGTCTACTTTCCGAAATGGGGTCATTTGTGTTTTTTTTTTACTGTCTGGGCATTGTAGAACCTCAGAAAACCTGATAGGTGCTCAGAAACTTTTTTTTTTATCAAAGACATGTAGAACAATAAATTTAGTGAAAAATTTATATATGGATGTCGTTTTTTTTTTTGCAAAATTTTACAACTGAACGTGAAAAATGTCATTTATTTGCAAAAAAAAACGTTAAATTTCGATTAACAAAAAAAGTTAAAATGTCAGCAGCAATGAAATACCACCAAATGAAAGCTCTATTAGTGAGAAGAAAAGGAGGTAAAATTCATTTGGGTGGTAAGTTGCATGACCAAGCAATAAACGGTGAAAGTAGTGTAGTGCAGAAGTGTAAAAAGTGGCCTGGTCATTAAGGGGGTTTCAGCTAGTGGGGTTGAAGTGGTTAAGTAGTGGTGCTGTGAGATCCAAATAAAATTAAATATCTTGTATGACTTCAATGAGCTTGAAGGACAGCATCCATGCGGTTTGGCAAGGATTCATACAATTTATTGATGAAGTTATCAGGAATAGCAACGAAAACAGTCTTGCATGCCTCCCAGAGTTCATCAATATTCTTTGGTTTCGTCTTCCATGCTTCCTTTTTCATCCTACACCTCATATGCTCAATGATGTTCATGTCTGGTGACTGGGCTGGCCAATCCTGGAGCATCTTGATCTTCTTCGCCTTAAGGAACTTTGATGGAAGTATGCGATGGAGCACCATCCTGAATTTGGCCTTTTTTATGGTTGGGAATATAAGAGGTAGCTAAGATTTCTTGGTATTTTAGACTATTGATGTTGCCTTCCACCCTGCAGATCCCTCACACACCCCCATACTGGATGTAATCCCAGACCATGATTTTGCCTCCACCAAACTTCACTGTTTTCTAGGTAAATCTCGGCTCCATGCGGATTCCAGTAGGTCTCCTGCAATATTTGCCGCGACTCGTGTAATTCAACAGAAGATTCATCAGAAAAATCCACCTTCTGACACTTTTTCAGCGTCCATCCTTTTAGCAGGCTGTGGGCCTTGGCAAATGCCACATGGTTTTTCAATTGTCTTTTGTTTAGTGCTGGCTTATGGGCACTGATTCGACCATGGAGGACATTTTGAGACAGAATCTGACAAACTGTTCTGGTTGACACAGAGACTTTAGGTGACCAGTGGAAAATTGTCTGGCCTTGGATTTGAGAGCCAACAAACGGTCCTCTCGAGCAGTTGTCTTGCGGGGTCGGCCTGAACTGGCCTTGTCCAAAACGTCTCCAGTCTCTTCAAATCTTTTTTTTATCCTCTGAACTTGACGCTGAGACACATTGAAGGTGTCTGCCACATCAGCACTGGATCTGGTCTTCAGCCTCTTGATAATCAACACTTTAGTCTCCGGGTAAATCTTAGGCATGTTTGCAGAGGTCTAGTTGCAGTTGATGTGAAGGTCTAGTGTACTGGGGTTATTTTTATACACACCTGAGACCGAATTGATCCATTATTAGTCACAGGTGAAGCTCATATGACAAGGCGACAACACTTATGTCTTGGCAAAAATTTACTCAATGGGCTTTACCAAGCTGTGAATATTAGGATACTTTTTGTCCGTTTCGTTTAGCACTGAAACATTATTACAAAAGCTGTTGGGATTAAAATGACCCATTTCTTGTAACAAAATCTTGATTAGAAATATATTTTAGCAGCACTTCAGGTAAATTTGTACACAAGCTACAAGACTTTTGTCAGGGACAGTACAAGAGAACTGTTGAAGTGGAGGAAAAATTTATCTTTCACACAATAAACCATACCTGTCCCTCTTTTACAGTCCAAAAAGTTGGGAGGTATGCTTGTGTCACTCTCAACTGTCTCTTGCACACGTCCCTGACCTCTCGCAACATGTGCTCCCACCCGACTGTCATCATCGATAGTTGCATGCCTAGAGGAGACCGCAGCAGATCTCTCCTCCAAGTCTGTGCTGGGCTATAACTGCTGACTGTCCTCACAAAGCTGCTACTTGTGCTGACTACAGAAACATTTTTTGCCACTGCACATTCCTTTGGAGGGCCTAGGCAACTGTCTGTTGGCCATAGTGTACAGTAACCTTATCAGTAAAGTAACGGATTAACTATGAATGTTGCAGCAGTTGAACAATATGCACGCGGCGATTACACTCAAACTGCAGTCTCCCTGCTCCCTACAACCTCAAAAAACTCTCCCTATTATCCCACTGCACACACTCTATCGACTATTCTCTTTTAAACCGTTTTCATGCAACACTGTCCCTAGCGCATGAGTGCTTGCCACATCTCTCCCTATGCTCACCTCACAGTGAAATGGCGGAGACCGCGTGGGATGAGGTTGTTATTGGGCTATGACATCATAGAGGGCTGGCTAACAGTGGATTTGCTGACTACACAGCGTTATGGGTGATCTTGCGTTCCTGGGCTTCTTACTTTCCCTGTGTAACACATGCAGCCGCTATTTTAGAAAAAAATAAAAATATGTTACCATGAAGTGCGAGGAAATTCAGATTCGTGGCGAATCAAATTTTTTTAAATTTTCGGATCAAATTGCACTTCGGAAGCTTTGATTTGCTCAACACTACTTATTAAATATAGAAAACGGCACAGAATATCTAGTGATCTTATCAACACATTTGTCAACAGTAACCAGAAAGTGGCCAATCCATTTAAATAAAATTAATTGCAGCGCAAATAGATTAAAAAATTGTGTCATGGATGTAAAAAATAATAATAACACTGTAGAGATGAGTAAACCAGTCGAGATTCGTTTTGGGTCTGATTTAGTGATGAGCAGCAGGGGTCATATTCGAATTCGTGATATTTTGCAAATATTTTGTCGAATATTCGTCATATATTGGCAAATTCGTATCTTCGTTATTTTTTTTAATGCAAAAATCGGCATGGTAATGATTGCGTAATATACGAATATTGCGCGCTTAATACAGGCGTTGGTCAAACAATAATATATAGCACTTAAGAATATAGTGCTACTGTACTTACATATTAGTTTTTAGAATATTTGTCATTTTTTCCATCTGAACACATGATTCCTGCCTGCTTCTTGCTTGTGGGTCAATGAGTCATTGGGCCACAAGCAATTTAAGCAGGGAGGAATCATGACTTCAGATGGAAAAAAATTACGAATATTCTAAAAACCGAATATATCGCACTATATTCAATATAGTGCTATATATTCGTGTTTTAGAATATTTGTCATTTTTTTTCCATCTGACGTGATTCGGGCTGAACCTAAGTTGCTTCAAATGCCCTTAAAGTTGGTATATAACCCCCTTTGGCCTTCTAGAATTTTTATGAAAACGTCTCCTAGTTTTTTGGGTTTTTTTGTGATTTTTTTTTCCATCCCAAGCTCTGGCACGTAATGACAGCAATAGTAAATGATGTCTGAGTGACACAGATGTACATAGCGGTTAGAGATAAGCAAATTTTTTAAAAATTCTATTCGGACGGTTTGCCGAAATTTTTGAAAAAATTCAGTTTGATACGAATTCATTTGCCGTGAATCATGTTAAAAAACAGCAATTTTTGGGCTGCAGAGAGCCTTTAGAGTGGTGTAGAACACTGTGCCTTGCAGTAACATGCATAGGGAGTCTGCTGTGGTAGTGAAATAATACTGTGAGACAGTATGACATGCAGATGACAGAAGTCGCTCTTAGAATCACTGCACACTTCACTTATTTGGGCAGTCACGGGGACCAAACTGACCAAATAACTAAAGTATGAACTCAGCCTTACAGGTCGATGTTTGCGTCAAGAAGAAGCGCACTCCTTTTACACCCTCGTCAGCTGATTTCACATAGATGTCTACAGAACCTGTTCTATTAAATGCTTATACAAGTAGAACCCCCTGACAGAGTGGAGAGGGTTTCAGCAGTAAGTGTGTGTTGAAGTCACTGATTATTTTGTCCTTCCTCTGATCCGTCAGAACAATAACCCACAAAAAACTGATTCTGTCTGTGGAGTATCCACCTTCACTCGGTCAGCAATCCATCAGTATTGCTAATGCACAAAAAAAACAGGAGTGGATTCAAAACAGAGATGACACGTGAACGGAATATTTCTGTGTTTTGTACCCACTGCTGTTTTTGGCTACCAAATCATAAGCCAATTCTGATGGGACCATACAGGCCTTACAGCTGCTACACAGATAGGATACATTGTGCATCTCATTTTTCCTTCCTTTTGACAGATTAGAAGAAGGGTCAAATAAATGATGATGTCAACCAGGCCAAAAGGCAAAATAGTGGCCCAGTCATGAAGTAGGGAGGGTGGGAACAACATGAGAAGTCCACAGAGTGGCCCTATAACAGAATCTGGAGGTGGCAGCAGCATGAGGAGACCACAGAGTGGCCCAATGACAGAGTGTCACGGGAAGGTAGGTAAACAGGGAAATAACCAAACACAGGGAAAACAAACAGAACAAGAGACTAGGCCCAAAGGCTAGGAAGAAAAGGGTCACCTTCTAGCGATCCCTAAGGCTTTTCCTATACTGCTGTGCTCATGTGCATACCCTTATGGTGGATATGCACATGCCCTCGTGCCTAAATCTGAATACCCTGGGAGAACCCTGAGCAGTAGGAAAAGGGGGTGAGGCGACCTGCTTCTTCAAACAGTAAGAAGCAAGCGTCTCGCTAGAGGCCTAGATAAAATACACCAAGGGAAGAAACAGGGAGGACTTATCTGAGCTGAGCTGGAGCAGACAATCCACAACACATCCAAAGCGCACAGGAATGAACTATAACCCATACAGGCCACTGGGAGAAGAAGGAATAAATAGCCTCGCTAGCAATCAGCCCAGTACACCTGAGAGAAGGTGGATCCAGCTCAAACCCAAACCAAAACAAAGGGAAGAATCAGACATGTGCAACCAGCCTGGCAGATCTCTGCACATTCACAGGGCAAGGCGTGACAGTACCCCCCCTTCTACGGGTGACCTCCAGACCCCCACTTCTACGGATGACCTCCTCCTGGGCTTCCAACACCTACATCTCCAACTCGGGGTACAGAGCAGAAACCACAACACCGTCAGCCAAAATCAGAACGGGATCCTCCGAATCACTCCCCCCAGGAAAACTATGTGACAACGCATCTGCCTTGACGTTTTTACCCCCTGGGCGAAAGGTGACCACAAAATTGAACCTAGTAAAAAACAGTGACCACCTAGCCTGTCTAGGATTCAGGCGCTTAGCAGACTGCAGGTAAGCCAAATTCTTGCGGTTAGTATATACTGTAATAGGATGAGTAGCCCCTTCCAACCAGTGACCCCATTCTTCAAAGGCAAATTTAATGACCAGTAATTCTCTATCTCCTACATCATAATTTCTTTCAGCGGCAGAGAGTTTTTTGGAGAAGAAAAGCACACGGATGCCATTTGCTAGGGGATGGACCCTGCAACAGTACTGCTCCGACCCCCACTTCTGATGCATCAACCTCCATGATGAACGGTTGAGACACATCGGGTTGCATCAGAATGGGAGGAGACGCAAAACATTTCTTAATAGCAGAAAATGCCTGTAATGCCTCATCCGACCAGACAGAGAAGTTGGCGCCTTTTTTAGTCATATCTGTCAAAGGTTTTACAATGGTGGAATAGTTCAAGATTAATTTTCTGTAGTAATTGGTAAAACCCAAAAACCGCATCAGAGCTTTTTGATTCTCAGGCCGGTCCCATTCCAGTACCGCCCGACCTTTTCGGGGTCCATATGAAAACCAAAGTCAGAAAGCAGGTATCCTAAAAACTGTAGCTCCTGGACAGCAAATACACATTTTTCCAATTTTGCATATAATTTATTCTCCCAAAGGATCGACAACACCTGTCTCACGTGATCCTGATGGGTCTCCAAATCAGATGAGTAAATTAGTATGTCATCAAGATAAATAACAACAAACCTTCCCACTAACTGATGGAAAATATCATTGACAAATCGCTGAAAGACCGCCGGCGCATTAGTTAAACCAAAGGGCATGACAAGATTCTCAAAATGACCTTCGGGAGTATTGAAGGCTGTTTTCCACTCATCTCCTTCCTTTATTCTGATCAAATTAATAGGCTCCTCTTAAATCCAACTTGGAGAACACCTTGGCGCCGATAATTTGATAAAATAGATCAGAAATCAGAGGAAGGGGATACGGATCATGGACCGTAATAAGATTCAATTCCCGGAAATCCAAACACGGTCTAAGTGATCAGACGTTTTTTACGAAAAACAAGCCGGCGGCCATAGAGATGGCCTAATATGTCCCTTTGCCAAACTCTCAGCAATACGTATAATTCCGCATAGCCCCTCTTTCGGGTTGGGAAAGGTTGTATAGCCAAGATTTTGGCAGTTTAGCTCCAGGGATGAGATTGACCAGACAATCATATTCTCGATGGGGGGGGGGGCAGCTCCTGAGCTCCACCTTCTGACAATATCTCCGCAAAATCAGAGAGAAACTGAGGTAGGACCGTAGTTGACACCCCTGAGATAGAAGCACAGAGACAGTTGTCCGTACAAAATTCACTCCAGCTACTGATTTGTCTTGTTCGCCAGTCAATAGTAGGGTTGTGCTTTATCAACCATGGTAAACCTAGAACCATCGGAGCAGGCAAGCCCCTCATAACAAAACAAGAAATAGACTCAACATGTGAATCACCCATCCTTAACTTAATGTCATGAACAATATGAGTAAGACTCTTTTGTGAAAGAGGGGAAGAATCAATAGCAAACACTGGTACTACCCTTTCTAATGCGCTAGTTCTAAAACCAAAATTTTGGAGAAAATGAAAGTCAATAAGGTTTACCCCCGCACCACTGTCACTAAATACCTCAAAATCAAAATTTCCTGAGTCTAGCGCCACCATGGCAGGCGGAAACGGGTATTGCAGGGAGAATGCATATTAGCTTGGTCAGACTCCCCATTCACACTACCAAGAGTCAAGGAGGTTTTTTTCTTTCTCCTTATGTAACTACCTCCGTAGTTTTTCATTACCGTTTTGAGGTTTAACAAAAGGACACGCATAAACAAAATGACTTTCTTTACCACAGTACTAACATAGCTTATTCAGCTACCTAAAATCCCTATCACCTGAGCGAAAGGAAACCCGGCCCAACAGCATAGGCTCCTCTCCTGCCCCAGATTCAAAAGTCATATTACCCCAGGAACTAGGTGGGACTGATCCACTTACAGACGGGACCCCCCGCTCGAGAGGAGTCTTATATCTTTCTCTGAGATGTCTATCAAGCCACTGTTACGGCCATGGCTATGACCGTGACTCCTGAACCGCATGTGGTTGTCAGCGGTTTAGTTTGCTTGTCAATCACAGGTGAGGCCTGTGGTATCTGCCTTTCCTGTGGTTGCCGCTGGCAACAGTATGTATGTGGCAGCTTGCTATGCTGTGCATGCGGTTGTGTGTGATATCTGTGTATGTGTGCACTTGTGTTTATGTATTATGTGCACTTCCCCTTTAAGTGGTGTTCTCCCTTTCCTGTGGTGCTGGAAGGGTTAACTCCCTTCCCAGTGTGTGTGTGATGTCACTGGGTGTGTCCGACTGTGGGGTGTGGCTTTTTGGCCTATATAGCCTGGGTGTTTAGCATGGCTCAGTGGGTTGCTTCAGCCATGCTTGCTGGAGCAGCCTCCTGTGACCTCCATCTTCCTTGCCAGTGAGAGCAAACCCTGTAGTCATACTTGTGGTCATACTGTCACCGCTGAGGATGGGGGAAACCCTCAGCCGTGCGATGCCTGATGCTGTAGTGGCTACTTGGTCATGAGAACAGGATAGGGAGCAGGTCACCTCCTCACGCATCCCTAACCTGACCCTAACTCCTAACCTGCATGGGCCGACCTTGATGGTAGGAGGACCCATGCACAGGAACCTCAGAGCCCTGACTTACCCTCCGCAGGTCCCTGAGCTAGGAGCTGGGTAAGACGACCTACTCCTCCTAGGCACGGAGGAACAGGAGTCTCAATGGCCAAGCTGTTGGGAAAAGGGGGACATAAACAGCCTTACGGGAATGGCAGGCGAACACCAAGTTCCACCAACCTGCCACAGGCATGCTGACTGGATCCCTGAGCAGACAGGAATCCAGAACCGTGAGCTGCACCAAAACATAGGAAGGTCCCAACAGAACAACATACCACATCACACACATAAAGACATCAACAACACGACAATACTTTATGACCACAGGGGTGGCTCTCACTGGCAAGGAAGATGGAGGTCACAGGAGGCTGCTCCAGCAAGCATGGCTGAAGCAACCCACTGAGCCATGCTAAACATCCAGGCTATATAGGCCAAAAAGCCACACCCCACAGTCGGACACACCCAGTGACATCACACACACACTGGGAAGGGAGTTAACCCTTCCAGCACCACAGGAAAGGGAGAACACCACTTAAAGGGGAAGTGCACATAATACATAAACACAAGTGCACACATACACAGATATCACACACAACCGCATGCACAGCATAGCAAGCTGCCACATACATACTGTTGCCAGCGGCAACCACAGGAAAGGCAGATACCACAGGCCTCATCTGTGATTGACAAGCAAACTAAACCGCTGATAACCGCATGCGGTTCAGGAGTCACGGTCATAGCCATGGCCGTGACAGCCACACTGCCAAAGACATGGCCGTCTCCAATGAATCAGGATACTCATGAAAAGCAAGGGCATCTTTCAACCTCTCAGATAGCCCCTGACAAAACTGACTCCGGAGTGCAGGATCATTCCACCCCGAGTCAGTTGCCCATCTTCTAAATTCTGCACAATACGACTCCGCAGTACGTTCTCCCTGTAACAAATTGTGCAGCTTAGATTCAGCCATAGAGACGCGGTCTGGGTCATCATAAATCAAGCCCAAGGCTCTAAAAAATTCCTCCACCAACCGGAGGGATGGTGAACTGGTTGACAGAGAAAAAGCCCAGGACTGCGCGTCCCCTTTCAGCAGGGATATAATGATCCCCACTCTTTGATTCTCGTCACCAGATGACATTGGCCGGAGGCGAAAATACTTCCTGAACCGTATAAAGTCATCACCACCCCCTGAGAACCTATCAGGGAGAGCGACTGTAAAGGGGGAAATATTAATCACCAATATTATGCGAATATCGATAATTAATATTCATAAATAGGAGGAGCCGTCTAGTGATGACTCCACCTATTTATACCTTTATATAACAATTACAATACTTTCGCTATGCTTTACACTAATCACTAATGCTAGCTGCATGCGCCTTACTAACTCGCTACCGCTAACAAGTACACGCTACACAGATAGGTACAAGTAACACAGTATTTATTACTACAATACACTACGCACACAATACACTAACAATACAGCACTAAATATACGGTACTCAACTACACTACACGTTCCCAAATTCCACCCACAAACTAACTATACAATACACACATACAAGTATATTAACAATTACCCACCCGTCTGCACTGTCCTTACGGGGTTACAAGAGGGTTAAACACAAATTGTTTGCAGAGCAGCTGCACGCTCAGCAGAGCAGGGGTTAACCAGGGGAAATGCAGAGGTTAACCAGGGGAAATGCAGGGGTTAACCAGGGATACAGCAAGGGTCCAGGGACACAGCAGAGAAACCAGGGGTTATTGGTTTATTATCAGGGGTGTATCCAGGGGATTAGGATATCAGGGGTATAGGGGTTATCAGGGTTCAGTAGAGAGAGGAATCGTTGGTGGGATAGGGGATCAGGGGTTATAGTAGGGACTGGAATAAGGGGGTGATACTTAGTCCAGCCAGGGGGGTCGCTCCTGAGCGCCGATTGCGCTCTTCTTCAGAGGGGCCGGTCCGGGTCCTTCAGGAGGGGGAGTCCGGTCACCGCCTGAGCGCAGGGTGCGCTCTCCTCTCCAGGTCAGTGGGGGGGGGGTTCCAGCCTTGGGCGCCGATCGCGCTCTCTTAGGGGTCTCGTCCTGAGCGCAGGATGCGCTCTCCTAGCAGTTGGGGGGTCCGGTCGGGTGCTCTGAGCGCAGGACGCGCTCTCCTCTCTCTGGGGGGGGGGGGCAGCAGGGGTCCTCTGTATTAGCGCAGCGCAGCCCGGGTGGCTGCCTGCGCTCTCTTCTCTGTGGGGTCGGGGATCTTCTCCAGAGCGCAGGAGGCGCTCTGCTCAAGGTAGGGGTCCCGATCCTAACTCCCTTGAGTGCCGGTCCGCCGGATATTTAAACCCGGCCGCCCGCACTTCCGCGCCGCCCACCAGGGGGCGCGCGCGCGCCCCCATCATCCACGTGGGCCGGCGCAGTGATATGATGTCACTGCGCCGGCCAGCACATCGGGGACGCGCTGCAGACAGGCGGGAGATGCCTTTGATCTCCCGCCTGCTGCACCTAGCATTCCGGACAGTGCGATAGTAATCGCACTGTCGGAATGCGCATAATAGGAGGAGGGGAGGCTTCTCCCCTTCTTCTATCATGCGTAATTATCTCCAGCGGTGCTGGAGACAATTACAACACAGGGCTCAGATTCTGTTGAATCTGAGCTCTTTGTATCCATCAGGATGACCGGACCCTTGTCCAGTCATTCTGATGTAATTAGCCAGATTGCATCGGTGCGAATGCTTGGGGCACATTCACACCGATGCACCTGGTTTCAGGTGTAGGAGGGGGGGATATGCATATAATATACATGTGTATTGATGCTTGGGGCACATCCATACACATGTATACATAAATCACATCTATTCTAGAAGGGGACGCAGTCATACATACATATATATATATATATATATATATGGGGGCACAGATAAGGGGGCACAAGGCCCCTACCATATAAGGGGTCACAAGGCCCCTACCATATAAGGGGGCACAAGGCCCCTACCATATAAGGAGACACAAGGCCCCTACCATATAAGGGGACACAAGGCCCCTACCATATAATGGGACACAAGGCCCCTACCATATAAGGGGGCACAAGGCCCCTACATATATTATAAGGGGTCACATTTCCCACAGGGGCCACCATGAGCCCCTGGGGATCACCATGGGCAGACGTGCGCAGATGCTGGGCACATCTGCGCACATCATCCCATGGTGCGTTGGTTAATGTATGCATATATACCATACATGCCCGCACGTGTTTGCGGGCATGCATGGATATATATGCATACGTCTCAACCCTTCCTCAACAATCCCCCTGTTGTCGGACTATATAATACGACAATATATTGGGGGAACGGGTTGAGATATATTTGCCCCCCCCCCCCTCAACCCCATCCTAGGTGGAAGTTCAGGAAGAACTGTAGTGTACACTGTTCTTTAGGTACTTAGACATCCCTAATCCATTTTCCTCTGACCTGCCCTTCACCATAACCTACTCCTCCATCCACAGGATACACAGTCTTCTTCTTGACATCTTTAGGATACCACACACCCACAGTCTCTCGGTTAACTGGCCTTTCTTTATCAGTCTCTTGGTGTCGGCCACCCCCACTTTGGAGTGACCACACCCCCACAGTCTCTCGGTAATTCTGCCGATCTTCAGGTATGGCCCGTCTCCAAGGAATCTGGAGCGGGTTCACCCTCGCAGTCTTTAAATGGCCTTTCTTTCGCAGTCTTTTAGTGTCGGCCACCCCCACTTTGGAGTGGCCACACCCCCACAGTCTCTCGGTCGTTCTGCCGATCTTCAGGTATGGCCCGCCTCAAAGGCATCTGGAGCGGGTTCACCCTCACAGTCTCAGTCCCAACTTTCTTCTATCCAACGTCTGTTTCCATCTTGCGGTTCTCCCGTGGACAGATTAATAGGTCTTTACAAGGCAGGTCAGACTCTTAAGCGGCGATGTCACAGTACCTAAGTTCTACTGCGGAGAACACCTCCGCCACACTACACCTCCAGCCCTTCCCTTAAGAACCTCACCGTTCCAGGGTTCAAGGTGGCAAATGAATGATGCCTGTCCCTATTGTGACCTAACCTTATCCCCATTCACATAAAATACATGTCATATCCCTCCCAACACCAAATTCCATTATATGTGTGTACCCATAGAGACTCATGCAACCTGGCATATCTCTCTACACCTCCAAAGACACCGGTAGGTCGCAGACCCCTGTGGGAAACGACTATAGGATGCAAATGTGTACAGTCAAATATAGGCTGTCACACATTTGCACCTAGAGTGTCCATGGGTACACAATCAACCGACAAACAAAATCAATAAATACAATGTGCTATGGGGTTTCAGGGTAGTACAGGTTATACGTCCCGAACCCTCATAGAAAACAATGTGTGTCTATACAATAATATTTGGCTACAGGAACAATGTTTGGTTATGTCCTGAGCCTCCTCCTCCGGATAGTTCTGTAAAGTTCTGTCTGGTTCTGGTGTATTTTGGTCAATAAGTCCCTTGACTCTCCGACTGTAGATGACGAACACCAGAACCAGAAGAAGTTTCACTGGGTGAAACAAGTGATAATATGCTCTTCCACCCGAACGTCTCCAACTCTTCCTCCAGAGCCTTAAATAATGCTCCCGCTGGATTGTGGCACAGTCTTCCATCTCTAGAACACCTCTAGGCAGAGGTCGCTTGGTTGCCAAAATCCAGTGGGATCCTCTGGAGCCTCCCAAGAGTGTCAGGGGGAATAGCTGGCCTCTTCCGTGGCCTCTCCTGGGTTTTTCTTCCGCTCCATATAAAACCTATGGCAGAAGAAAATACCAGGCGCTCCCAGGGGAATATCTCCCCTAACAGTGCGATTAAGTGTAAAAATTCCCAGCCCCAATACCTTTGACCCATGGGTAGAGAAAGGTATTGGGCTGCACTTTATCTCACAGGACCCCTCTTTATCCCAACACTGGTGACTGAACACCCTACCTTCAGAGGAGCGCGTCCTCTGCTACACATCCCTCTGCACCAACAGATAAGGATGGCCACCCTACTAGGTTAGGATAACTGGAGTTCTGTGGACAAAGCTCCATCTTGTTATTGATGGCACCGCATCCCTGTCCACTCATGTGCACCCAGGCTGATTTCCCCCTGTGATCCCATCTTGTGGAGGCCCGCAGAACCAACGGCATAGGCATGCCCTGGCTCCCCAGGACCCCACAACACAAGAACACAGTCCACACTCTGCTGCCAAACACTCTGCGTCCAATCCCCATCAGAGCTGTGCTACCTGCTCGGACTAGAATTAAGTGCGCAGCACAACATTACACCAATATTGTCTGTCCGCCCCAGTCCCCAGCGCAACACAGCCCTACCGAAAACCTTGAGCACAACAGTGTTATCTGTATCGATCCGAGACCCTGGTTGCCCAGAATAATATCACATCATCCTTTGTGTGCTGCATGAAGAAGGTCCTTATGCCTTCTCCCGACCAGCAGGATTTCCCGTGTGATATTATCTGCTCGCGAACCTATACGTTCTCGATCCACAGTATAACACTGCTCCACTCCAAGGGGACACAGAATGAAACAAGACAGCAGACGGGACTTACAACACTACATAAATCAGCCTGGTGGAACACACTCATAGACAAGGACCACCATCAACACCAAGAAGAACGTTACAACAGACAACAAAAACACACAACATGGACATGTACAGGGAACAAACTGTGTAACAAATAGTACAGGGGGTGTCAAATGTTGCCTAGCCTAGCTTGGCCACTCTGGCCCTTCAGCAGCTGATGATGCTGCCGAGAGGTAACCCCTTTATGGCCAAACTGACTAGACCCCGCTGCACGATTTGTTACCTGAATCCCATCACTGGGCACATTGCAATTACTTGCACAAGGGCAATTCCTTGCAATGTGTCCTTTGTTCCCACACCTGAAGCACCTGATTGGGCTTACTGTCTTGTGTATTTTGCAGTGCTTCGCTATATGACCCAAGCCACCACACGCAAAACATTTGATGTTTGCCCGGCATGGCTTAGGTCCGTCCACACTGCAACCGCGCTCCCTGAATTGTTCCATCTTCAGGGAGGCACTCTTCACGATATTTCTTTTCCCCAAAGTCAGGGAAAAATCTCTGTTAGTCTGGACAGGCTTGGTCTGGTGATTTGGCCTGTCACAGACTACTCTCCCCCCTTTTTGAAAAGTTTTGGGATATTCCGACCCTGACTTTATGGGAAAAGAAAGGGCCGGCACCAACTTGGTGATGACCTGTTGCATGCCAGTCATTATCTGGGAGCTTACAGCAACCTGAGCCTTCAATTTGGCTACCGTCACATTAGTAGAGGCAGTCCGCTCCTTGAAGGCCTTGACCTCAGTATAAGACTGGGTCAACTTAGCCTCAATTTCCTCCTTCTGCTTCTGCAGCTCTACCAACTGTGACTGTATCCTAGCCACTAGTGTTGAGCGCGAATATTCGAATATCGAATTTTTTTTGCGAATATCGGCACTTCGCTAATTCGCGAATATTTCGAATATAGTGATATAAATTCGATATTTCGAATATTCGTTTTGGTTTGGTTTTTTTTATATTTTTTTTTTATATTTTTTTCTTTCCCACTTCCCTAAAGTTGTTCTTACCTGTCCTTTGGATTCCTGGCTTCCTGGCTGCTCCAGTCAGTGCCCGTTGCCGCTTCTGCCGACTTGCGTGCTCATGGAGCGTCCCCATCACCATGGGAACGTCTCCATATACTAGAATGTACTGTCGGATTTGAGAATTACGTTGAAATCGCAATTCGATTATTTCAAGTTATAATAATCGAATTTCGATTTTAACTTAAAAGCTACTCTCCTATTGAAATAGCAATGCGATTATTTCAAGTTATAATAATCGAATTTCGATTTTAACTTAGCACTGTTATATTCCATATTCGTTAATTCTAGCCTAATATGGAATATAGCAGTGCTAAGTTAAAATCGAAATTCGATTATTATAACTTGAATTAATCGAATTGCGATTTCAACTTGGACCTGGTTTACTATGGTTGGCTTGGTAGAATTAGCGAATATGACGAATATATTCGTTATATTCCACAAAACGAATATGGCGAATGTATTCGTTATATTCCACAAAACGAAGATAACGAAATATTCTCCATTTTCGTTTTAGCTACCTATTCATCAACTTCGCTAATTCTAGCAATCATATAGGAAAGTTTACTATAGAGACAGCTAAGTTTAATTCGCTATGCGATTATATGACTGCTTTTTAAAAAAAAAAAAAATGGAATAGTTATACCTGATAATTATTATAATTATTCTATTTATAAAAAAAAAGCAAAGTAATATAATCGCAGAGCGAATTAAACTTAGCTGTCTCTATAGTAAACTTTCCTATATGATTGCTAGAATTAGCGAAGTTGATGAATAGGTAGCTAAAACGAAGATGCAGAATACTTTGTTATCTTCGTTTTGTGGAATATGACGAATACATTCGTTATCTTCGTTTTGTGGAATATAACGAATATATTCGTCATATTCGCAAATTCTACCAAGCCATTGAAGCCAACCATAGTAAACCAGGTCCAAGTTGAAATCGCCATGCGATTAATATAACTCGAAGTAATCGCATGGCGATTTCAACTAGGTAATTACATTCCTCCGCTCTCACACTCCTTCATCCAGCATAGGGCTGCTTCCCCAGGCTGTCAATCCAAGTCACCTCCCCCTCCTAACCCTACTATCCACAGCAAAGACAAAGACTTATATACTACCGGCACATACTGCAGCGCAGTGTCCCGCTCCACGTCTCACTCTGCCGATTCGGCTGTGTGCAGAGCAGTAGTTATGATTGCGATATTATGTCCCAGCTGTATATTCAGATTGTTACACCAGGGTAGAGGGGGGGGGGGGGGGGGGGGAGAGCTTGGACATAATATCGCTATCATAACTACTGCTCTGCACGCAGCCAAATCGGCAGAGTGAGACAAAAATTTGCATAGAAAGATAGCCTAATCCCTAATTAAATAAATAAAAATACATACAGTACAAATATATATTACTGCATATGGTGTTACTTTACTTTATGAATAAAAATGAATAATTTATATACATGTATATGTGCGTGTATATAAATATATATTATAATTATTATTATTTATATTATAATATAACTTGTAATATATTTTTATATTTGTAAAAAATGCATTGCTAGTTATCAATAATATCAGTATTTACATTTCTATGCAGTCATGCATTGCGATTGGTAGTGGAACTATGTATATACACAATATACTGCTGCACGGATATAAATATAACATAAAAAAACTTCTGGGGACTTAAGCTTATATTAGCAAATGTATATCAAATGAACTTTACTGAGGCTCTGAATAAGGTTGCACCCCATCCCCCCTCCCCCTACAGGCAGTCTGTGAATGAGATCGCACGCTATCTCTCTACACACTGATACCCTGCCCTCCCATTCACTGAAAGCCCGTAGACAAAAGGGACTCCCTGTTTGGGGGAAGGGGGGTATTGTCTGCAGGCTGAAAGTGCAGGTTATTTTCTGGCTGGAGACCCTTTCACTGCGCTTCTGGTGGAGTACGTGTTTATTAACTAAAATCAGGACAATAGCTAAAATAATGACCAGCAATAAAAAATAGCAATACATATAAATAAGTGATAGATCCAGGAGCATACACAAACAAATAAATTAATATCCCATAAATACTGTAGGTCCTTCACTAACTGCCTGCTGTCTCTGTTATATGGCAAATTCCATTAAAAGATCGAAGCGCTGACATTGATAGTTGCTTACCAACTACTGCCACCTTGTCTATACTGCAACAAATTGCTGTGAACTTTGATATAGATATATTTATTCTCTATTCTCCTATTCTATGCTGCTACAATTATATTAGAATATGGAAGTGTCTTATTCCCCTCTGTGAATTGGAACACTATCTAACTCTGCTACATAAACTATGATATTTATGGGATATTAATTTATTTGTTTGTGTATGCTCCTGGATCTATCACTATTTTAAATGTATTGCTATTTTTTATTCATTGCTATATTTTATTGCTGGTCATTATTTTAGCTGCTATATTGATTTATTATATGTAAATATATTTTATATATTTATATTATATATACATTTACATATAGTATAATTAGTGTAATATTGTATAATTATTTTTTTAATACAGAGGTTATCTATATATGTCCATTATACTGTACAATACATTATATCTAAATCACCATACCTCATATGGATCATGGAATAAATAATTATACAATATTACACTAATTATACTATATGTAAATTTACACATAATATAAATACTGTATTAACATTCAGCCACTATAGGAACATAGTTAATAAATACACTGTATCCACTACTTCAGAGAAAAACAAATAAATAAAAATAAATATGGAAAACTCCATCAAGATACAAAACAATATACACTTGAAGGATAAAAAAAAACCAGATGAATGCAATAATATTGATTGTGTATCTGACATACTTGAAGCAAACTATCTTATTACTTGAAATTGGGACATTCTCTAATAACTTTCTTATCCCCTAAACACTGAAGGTATTTACATGCAAATCGCGATTCATATGCTAATGCCGCCCTTCATTAAGCTTGCAAGTACATACAAAAGGATCGACTAATGGTGTACATTGCAGTATTATACCTCAGTATCGCTGACTACACTGCCTGCGCCTGACTGGAAGCAAACTATCTTATTACTTGAAATTGTGACATTCTCTAATAACTTTCCTACCCCCCCACTCTCAGTATGGCTACAATAGGATCTAAGGCCCCTTTCACACGGGCGAGGAGGGGCTGGAAGGGTTAAAAATAGGGCTCATGGGGTTAAGAATAAATAAAAAATAATAAACTACTGTACAATGGACTAACTATACATTCATATATTTATGTACTGAATCACAATTATAATTCAGTACATCTAGAATATTAGACTATATATTTGCATATGCAGCTCTATAATATATCTGTATACACCGCTCCATTATGTCTTTAGATCTGTGATACAAGTGGATTAGATTTGGATAACACCTGGTGATACATTGTACCGGATTTTGTGCGGTCTACTGCATACAGATATATAATAGAGCGGTGTGTACAGATATATAACGAAGTGTTGTATACAGATATGTAATGGAGCAGTGAACAGTATACAGATATATAATGTAGTGGATACAGAGTGTATTTATTAGCTATGTTCCTATAGTGGCTGAATGTTATTACAGTATCGAAAAACAACATGTACAGTATGGATACATTTGTATTTAGCAAAGCCTTTTGAACATTTCCTCCTTGACGTTGCTGCTATATTGATTTATTATATATAAATATATTTTATATATTTATATTATATATAAATTTACATATAGTATAATTAGTGTAATATTGTATAATTATTTTTTAATACAGAGGTTATCTATCTTACTATCTATCTATATCTATATATGTCCATTATACTGTACAATACATTATATCTAAATCACCATACCTCATATGGATCATGGAATAAATAATTATACAATATTACACTAATTATACTATATGTAAATGTATATATAATATAAATATATAAAATATATTTACATATAATAAATCAATATAGCAGCTAAAATAATGACCAGCAATAAAATATAGCAATGAATAAAAAATAGCAATACATTTAAAATAGTGATAGATCCAGGAGCATACACAAACAAATAAATTAATATCCCATAAATATCATAGTTTATGTAGCAGAGTTAGATAGTGTTCCAATTCACAGAGGGGAATAAGACACTTCCATATTCTAATATAATTGTAGCAGCATAGAATAGGAGAATAGAGAATATATATATATATATATATATATCAAAGTTCACAGCAATTTGTTGCAGTATAGACAAGGTGTCAGTAGTTGGTAAGTAACTATCAATGTCAGCGCTTCAACCTTTTAATGGAATTTGCCATATAACAGAGACAACAGGCAGTTAGTGAAGGACCTACAGTATTTATGGGATATTAATTTATTTGTTTGTGTATGCTCCTGGATCTATCACTTATTTATATGTATTGCTATTTTTTATTGCTGGTCATTATTTTAGCTATTGTCCTGATTTTAGTTAATAAACACGTACTCCACCAGAAGCGCAGTGAAAGGGTCTCCAGCCAGAAAATAACCTGCACTTTCAGCCTGCAGACAATACCCCCCTTCCCCCAAACAGGGAGTTCCTTTTGTCTACGGGCTTTCAGTGAATGGGAGGGCAGGGCATCAATGTGTAGAAAGATAGCGTGCGATCTCATTCACAGACTGCCTGTAGGGGGAGGGGGGATGGGGTGCAACCTTATTCAGAGCCTCAGTAAAGTTCATTTGATATACATTTGCTAATATAAGCTTAAGTCCCCAGAAGTTTTTTATGTTATATTTATATCCAGTGCAGCAGTATATTGTGTATATACATAGTTCCACTACCAATCGCAATGCATGACTGCATAGAAATGTAAATACTGATATTATTGATAACTAGCAATGCATTTTTTACAAATATAAAAATATATTACAAGTTATATTATAATATAAATAATAATAATTATAATATATATTTATATACACGCACATATACATGTATATAAATTATTCATTTTTATTCATAAAGTAAAGTAACACCATATGCAGTAATATATATTTGTACTGTATGTATTTTTATTTATTTAATTAGGGATTAGGCTATCTTTCTATGCAAATTTTTGTCTCACTCTGCCGATTTGGCTGCGTGCAGAGCAGTAGTTATGATAGCGATATTATGTCCAAGCTCTCCCCCCCCCCCCCCCTCTACCCTGGTGTAACAATCTGAATATACAACTGGGACATAATATCGCAATCATAACTACTGCTCTGCACACAGCCGAATCGGCAGAGTGAGACGTGGAGCCGGACACTGCGCTGCAGTATGTGCCGGTAGTATATAAGTCTTTGTCTTTGCTGTGGATAGTAGGGTTAGGAGGGGGAGGTGACTTGGATTGACAGCCTGGGGAAGCAGCCCTATGCTGGATGAAGGAGTGTGAGAGCGGAGGAATGTAATTACCTAGTTGAAATCGCCATGCGATTACTTCGAGTTATATTAATCGCATGGCGATTTCAACTTGGACCTGGTTTACTATGGTTGGCTTCAATGGCTTGGTAGAATTAGCGAATATGACGAATATATTCGTTATATTCCACAAAACGAAGATAACGAATGTATTCGTCATATTCCACAAAACGAAGATAACGAAGTATTCTGCATCTTCGTTTTAGCTACCTATTCATCAACTTCGCTAATTCTAGCAATCATATAGGAAAGTTTACTATAGAGACAGCTAAGTTTAATTCGCTATGCGATTATATTACTTTGCTTTTTTTTATAAATAGAATGATTATAATAATTATCAGGTATAACTATTCCATTTTTTTTTTTTTTTAAAAGCAGTCATATAATCGCATAGCGAATTAAACTTAGCTGTCTCTATAGTAAACTTTCCTATATGATTGCTAGAATTAGCGAAGTTGATGAATAGGTAGCTAAAACGAAGATGGAGAATATTTCGTTATCTTCGTTTTGTGGAATATAACGAATACATTCGCCATATTCGTTTTGTGGAATATAATGAATATATTCGTCATATTCGCTAATTCTACCAAGCCAACCATAGTAAACCAGGTCCAAGTTGAAATCGCAATTCGATTAATTCAAGTTATAATAATCGAATTTCGATTTTAACTTAGCACTGCTATATTCCATATTAGGCTAGAATTAACGAATATGGAATATAACAGTGCTAAGTTAAAATCGAAATTCGATTATTATAACTTGAAATAATCGCATTGCTATTTCAATAGGAGAGTAGCCTTTAAGTTAAAATCGAAATTCGATTATTTAAATCGCATATTAATCGCGATAACAAGAATAATGACGAATATTCGATTTCGACGAATATAAAACGAATATTCTATCGAATATTCGCGAATTTCGACGAAATCGAATATGGCACCTGCCGCTCATCACTACTAGCCACCTGCGCATCTCGGTCAACGGTAGACTGCACATTCTCCGCCAGCTGTGTCCGTAATGCCGAAACCTGGTCCGAATTACTAGCACAGCACTGGCAGTGAACGGCCGGAGGAATTGTCTCCGTTGACTGAGACACCAGCGCCACTTCCTTTGGCTTACAGATGCTAGCCTCAAACGTATGAACGAGTTTGGCCAGCATCTGAAGCCGTTTGGTGGCCTTGTTTAACACCATCTGTTTGTTCACACAAAGCTTGTCATAACTACAAGCCTGTGCCAACAAATCGGACCACAGCATTTCTGCTGACTTGTATGTGGTGGGGAGGATGGGATTGAATGTGCTGTGTCTGCTCAAGTGTTGCAGTGTGGGGAAGTCCATACTCACCGTTTGATGAGCGTCCATCTTCTCCTTGGGGCCGTACCTCTTCGTCCTAGCAGCTGCTTGGAAGAAGTCCATTTTCCCGGATCACTTCTTCCCGACCAGCCTGACTTTGTACGCTGCTCCCACGAAGATGGATCTCCTCCAGTGACGTGTCCTCTTCTCCCTTGCAATCACTCGAGCGATGTAGTGACCGTGCAAAGCAAATAGCAAAATATTAATTCACAGATAGAACATAGACTCTCTGCTAAAGATTTTGATCTGCGTTTGGTGCTGTGAGGAAGAGTCGCGTTACCTGTCTGAATTATCAGGTCCTAGACGCTCAGACCGCTGACCACGTCTCACCTAGACGTTCAGACCGCTGACCACGTCTCTCTTGCCTGACAATTCACAGGACAACCGACCTCTAGCCTCAAAACCAAACACAGATTTCAAAATCTAAGCAGTGGGCCTGGCTCGCCAATGTAAAGGGGGAAATATTAATCACCAATATTATGCGAATATCGATAATTAATATTCATAAATAGGAGGAGCCGTCTAGTGATGACTCCACCTATTTATACCTTTATATAACAATTACAATACTTTCGCTATGCTTTACACTAATCACTAATGCTAGCTGCATGCGCCTTACTAACTCGCTACCGCTAACAAGTACACGCTACACAGATAGGTACAAGTAACACAGTATTTATTACTACAATACACTACGCACACAATACACTAACAATACAGCACTAAATATACAGTACTCAACTACACTACACGTTCCCAAATTCCACCCACAAACTAACTATACAATACACACATACAAGTATATTAACAATAACCCACCCGTCTGCACTGTCCCTACGGGGTTACAAGAGGGTTAAACACAAATTGTTTGCAGAGCAGCTGCACGCTCAGCAGAGCAGGGGTTAACCAGGGGAAATGCAGGGGTTAACCAGGGGAAATGCAGGGGTTAACCAGGGGAAATGCAGGGGTTAACCAGGGGAAATGCAGGGGTTAACCAGGGGAAATGCAGGGGTTAACCAGGGGAAATGCAGGGGTTAACCAGGGGAAATGCAGGGGTTAACCAAGGGAAATGCAGGGGTTAACCAGGGGAAATGCAGGGGTTAACCAAGGGAAATGCAGGGGTTAACCAGGGGAAATGCAGGGGTTAACCAAGGGAAATGCAGGGGTTAACCAGGGGAAATGCAGGGGTTAACCAGGGGAAATGCAGGGGTTATCCAGGGATACAGCAAGGGTCCAGGGACACAGCAGAGAAACCAGGGGTTATTGGTTTATTATCAGGGGTGTATCCAGGGGATTAGGATATCAGGGGTATAGGGGTTATCAGGGTTCAGTAGGGAGAGGAATCGTTGGTGGGATAGGGGATCAGGGGTTATAGTAGGGACTGGAATAAGGCGGTGATACTTAGTCCAGCCAGGGGGGTCGCTCCTGAGCGCCGATTGCGCTCTTCTTCAGAGGGGGCGGTCCGGGTCCTTCAGGAGGGGGGGTCCGGTCACCGCCTGAGCGCAGGGTGCGCTCTCCTCTCCAGGTCAGTGGGGGGGTTCCAGCCTTGGGCGCCGATCGCGCTCTCTTAGGGGTCTCGTCCTGAGCGCAGGATGCGCTCTCCTAGCAGTTGGGGGGTCCGGTCGGGCGCTCTGAGCGCAGGACGCGCTCTCCTCTCTCTGGGGGGGGGGCAGCAGGGGTCCTCTGTATTAGCGCAGCGCAGCCCGGGTGGCTGCCTGCACTCTCTTCTCTGTGGGGTCGGGGATCTTCTCCAGAGCGCAGGAGGCGCTCTGCTCAAGGTGGGGGTCCCGATCCTAACTCCCTTGAGTGCCGGTCCGTCGGATATTTAAAACCGGCCGCCCGCACTCCCGCGCCGCCCACCAGGGGGCGAGCGCGCACGCCCCCATCATCCACGTGGGCCGGCGCAGTGATATGATGTCACTGCGCCAGACAGCACATCGGGGACGCGCTGCAGACAGGCGGGAGATGCCTTTGATCTCCCGCCTGCTGCACCTAGCATTCCGGACAGTGCGATAGTAATTGCACTGTCGGAATGCGCATAATAGGAGGAGGGGAGGCTTCTCCCCTTCTTCTATCATGCGTAATTATCTCCAGCGGCGCTGGAGACAATTACAACAAAGGGCTCAGATTCTGTTGAATCTGAGCTCTTTGTATCCATCAGGATGACCGGACCCTTGTCCAGTCATTCTGATGTAATTAGCCAGATTGCATCAGTGCGAATGCTTGGGGCACATTCACACCGATGCACCTGGTTTCAGGTGTAGGAGGGGGGGATATGCATATAATATACATGTGTATTGATGCTTGGGGCACATCCATACACATGTATACATAAATCACATCTATTCTAGAAGGGGACGCAGTCATACATACATATATATATAGGAGGAGAAGTGGGGGTTGGAGCCACAAACGTAGGTGCTGGCGGAAACCCTGATGGAATTAGGGCCCGCAATCCTCGGTGTCGGTGGCACCTGTGCCATCCCAGGGTACGAGTCGCTCCTGGCCTCCACAATGTTCACCCAGTGTGCCGTCAGGTAAATTTAGCATCCCTAGCCGAATGCACTTGTCCATGTGTCCGTGATTAAGTGGACCTTCCCAGTAACTGCGTTGGTCAGGGCACGTGTGACGTTTGGTGTAAGGTGGGCACGGCACACCTTGAAAATAGTGGCGGCTGGGGACAGAGTACCGCGGGACGGCAGCCGACGTGAGGCTGCGGAAGGACTCAGGGTCCACAAGTCTAAGTGGCAACATTTCCAGGGCCAGTAATTTTGAAAGGTGCACATTTAGTGCTATGGCCTGTGGGTGGGTGGCTGGGTATTTGCGCTTGTGTTCAAATGCCTGGGGTACTGACATTTGGATGCTGCGCTGGGACAGGGAACTGGATGTGGTCGCTGATGGTGCTTGCGAAGGTCCAGGTGCAGGGCGGGAGGCATCCTCATCTGTGCCTTCGACAGGCGATTGGCCAGCAAGTACCATAGGGGAAGAGGAGGCAGTGCTGTGACCCGCAGACAGAGATAGTGGACCCAGGCGTTCGTCCCACGTTACGGTGCTTGGATGCCATGTGGTGGATCATGCTGGTGGTGGTGAGGTTGCTAGTGTTCACGCCCCGGCTCATTTTGGTGTGGCACAGGTTGCAAACTACTATTCTTTTGTCGTCCGCACTTTCCTCAAAAAAGCGCCATACTGCGTAACACCTATCCCTTGGCAAGGGATATTTACGCATGGGGGTGCTCAGTGGAAAAGTTGTGGGCCTATTTGATGTGGCCCGCCTTCTCCCTTTTGCCATCCCACTGCCTCTTCCAGCCTGTTGCGGTGCTGCAGATCCCTCCCCCTCTGTACTGCTGTCCTCGCTCGACTTGCCACCTTCCCAGGTTGGGTCAGTGACCTCATCGTCCACCACATCCTCTTCCACTTCCTCACTCTGATCATCCTTTTGATTTGTTGATCTAACCACAACCTCAGTGATTGACAACTGTGTCTCATCCTCTTCATCATCCTCTTGAGACAGTAATTGAGGTTGACTTATTGGCAACTGTGTCTCATCATCATCCACTTAACTAAACACTAATTGCCGTTCCCCACCATCATGTTCTTATGACTGTGGATGCTCAAGAGGTTGGGAATCAGGGCACAAGATCTCATGTCCCTCTTCAAGTGTGCTTGGCGAGAGGGCCAAATCAAGTAATGGCGATGAAAAGAGATCCTCAGAATTTCCGAGTCTGGGATCAATTGTTTGGCCAGACTCTCCATTGTGGGAGGAAGGAGGATCAGGGAGAGGATTCTGTTTGCCAGACCCTTGGCTACTGAGACTGGACTTGGTGGAAGACAGGGTGGTGCTTAACTGACTGAAAGCATTATCTGCTGCAATCCAACCGACCACCTGGTCGCACTGGTCTGACTTCAAGAGTGGTGTCCTGCACCGCCCTGCAAACTGGGACATGAAGCTAGGTATCGTGGATGAGTGTTTTTCTTGGGCTCTGGCGGCAGGCACAGATTCAATGCGCTCAGGGCCATGGCCTCTACGTGAACCATCAGCATCAGGGCCACTTCCCCGTCCCTTACTGCTCGACTTGCGCATATTAAGTATTATATGCACGCTTGACACACAAGATGTGGCACGGATGTCACAGTTCACAGCAAGCACGGTATATGGAAAAAGTATGTCAAAGTATGGAAAAATGAAAAAAGATTTCACTTATATTTCTCCAATCTCTTGCCCTGACACACAGAAGGTATTGGACAGATGTCACTAGTTACTGGAGACATCCTCTATAGAAAAAGTATTGAAAATGATGGAAAAATATAGTAATTTTTACTTAAATTTCTCTAATCTCTGGCCCTGACACACAGAAGGTATTGGTCAGATCTCACTAGTCACTGCGGACTACTCTATAGAAAAAGTATTGAAAATTAAGAAAAAATATAGTAATTTTCACTTATATTTCTCCAATCTCTGGCCCTGACACATAGAAGGTATTGGACAGATGTCACTAGTCACTGCAGAAACCCTCTTTAGAAAAAGTTTGAAAATTATGGAAAAAATATAGTAATTTTCACTTATATTTCTCCCATCTCTTGCCCTGACACACAGAAGGTTTTGGACAGATGTCACTAGTAGTGATGGACGAACATCTGATGGGATGGTCTGCTCCAACGCGCTCATATGTTCGCGAACCACAGGTTCGCGGCGGGTCCCATTCATTTTAATGGCATGCGAATATGACAAACCTCCAGGTCATATTTGCAGCCGCAAAATACTTAGTAAATGCGCACACATAGTCCCACAACATGGACACTGACATACCAGAAGTATTAAGCGAATCTGCGATCTACAAACATTATTTTTTCATCTGCAAAATTTCAGCAAAATATTAATCGCAAGAGCACATGCATTCTGAAGGCGTGGCCTACAGCAACTGGTTTTCACCGACTAGCAATTAAATGGATGCGATGGTTGGACAGAAGTTAAATTAATGGTATCTGAATCATGGTGGACATCCAATGTAATAGAGTCCACACATGAATTTAGGTAGCTAGTGAACAGCGGTATGGCCGCCACATCACCAGTGGCTGTATGCAGTGGTATGGCCGCTACATCAATGACCTGCTGATGGTTTGGTCTGGTAATGTGGCGGCTATACCGCTGTTCACTAGCTACCTAAATTCATGTGTGGACTCTATTACATTGGATGTCCACCATGATTCAGATACCATTAATTTTCTGGATCTGTGCCTGAGGGGGGATAATGATACATTAACAGTCTATACAAGTACCTATAGGAAAGATATGGCAGGTAATACCATACTCCTTGCATCCTCCTGTCATCCACCGCATGTTATCCAGAATATCCCGAAAAGTGAATTGATTAGGGCTAAGAGGAACTGTGCGAATTAAATCTCCTTTAATCTTGAGGCTAATAACATTATAAGGAGGCTTGCATGTAGGTCGTACTCTAAACAAATGACATCAAACCACTACCAAACGGTTTCTAAAATGGAGAGAAAAACACTTATTTTCCCTGAGAAAAAAAACATTAATAACAGATATGGGCAGAGTTATACTAAGAAGAATGCCATAACTTTTGTCACCCAATACAGTGAACAATATGATGCAATATGTAAAATAAAATAAAAACATCTACCTCTCCTGAGATATTATAATCAATGGTCAGGTATAGTGGGGGAGGGCATTATGTGCTCAGCATATTTAAGGAGCCTGGAGCTGTAAAGGCTACATGGATTAGCAGTGAAGGTAGTTATAAATGTGGTCATGGCAGATGCATCTGCTGTAGCCACATGCAGGTTACGAATCACTTTAAATCTACAGCAAATGATAAGGAATTTGCCATCAAGTGCTACCTTAATTGTAACACGAAAAATGCTATTTATTTGGTGACGTGTATTGATAAATGTCAGCTGCAATATGTGGGCTGCACCTCTAATCAGATAAAGGGGAGAGTTCGTAAACACATTTCTGATGTGCCCCACCATAAAAGCCGCAATGTGTCTGCGGTCAGTTTACACTTTATGGTTTTTCATGGTGGGGATACCTCAAAAATGAAAGTACAGGGCATTGAGAGAATAGCAGTTCCGATCAGAGGAGGGGATTTGAGAAGGAAGCTACTCAATAGAGAAGCATACTGGATGTTTCAGCTGGCCACACGTCACCCGCCAGTGGCGTCGCGCTGTGCCCCCCCAACTAAAATTCCCCCCAAGTGAGCTGCCGCAGTCGGGCACAGGGAGATGAGCGCTTCCATTGCGCTCATCTCCATAGTAATCTGCCTGTGCTGCGGCGGTGCAGGGGAGGGAGAGGTGTGTCCCTTCCCCTTCCTCTAATAGGCTGCAGGCACTGTGATGGGGGGCTTATTACTGGCACATGATGGGGAGTTTATTACAATACTGGAACATGATGGGGGGGCTTATTACTGGCACATGATGGGGGGCTTATTACTGGCACATGATGGGGGGGCTTATTACTGGCACATGATGGGGGGGCTTATTACTGGCACATGATGGGGGGGCTTATTACTGGCACATGATGGGGGCTTACTACAATACTGGCACATGATGGGGGGGCTTATTACTGGCACATGATGGGGGGCTCTTGTTACTGGAACATTGGGGGGGCTCTTATTACTGGCACGTGATGGGGGCTCTTATTACTGCATGTGATGGGGCTGGGCTCTTATTACTGGCACATTGGGAAGATCTTATTACTGGCACGTGATGGGGGCTCTTATTACTGCATGTGATGGGGCTGGGCTCTTATTACTGGCACATTGGGAAGATCTTATTACTGGCACGTGATGGGGGCTCTTATTACTGCATGTGATGGGGCTGGGCTCTTATTACTGGCACATTGGGAAGATCTTATTACTGGCATGTGATGGGGGATCTTGGTACTGGCACATTGGGGGGCTATTATTACTGGCACGTGATGGGGGCTCATGTTACTGGCATATGATGGGGGCACTTATTACTGGCACTTTATGGGGGGCACTTATTACTGGCACTTGATGGGGGAACTTATTATTGGCACGTTATTGGGGGCACTTATTACTGCCACTTTATTGAGGGCACTTATTACTGGCACATTATTGGTGGGCACTATAGGGGCATCTACTGAGGCCACAAAGAAGGGGTATTTTATATAGGGGGCTCTGTACAGTAGCATTTTATACTGGGACACATGGTGGGTACTATGGGGAAGGGGGGGAGGAGTACTATGGAGTCATCTATGGGGGGCACTAAGAAGGGGTATTTTATACTTGCAAATTATGGGGGACACTGAGGGCATCTACTAGGGCACGATATATGGGGCATTTTATACTGGTGCATTATGGGGGCACTAGGAGGAAGGGGGGAGAGAAGCACTATGGGGGCATTTACTGGGGGCACTATATAGGGGTATTTTATACTGGCACATTATGGGGGACATTAGCTCAACTGGGGGCATTACAAGGGGGGATTTTTTGCATTGTCACATTATAAGGAGAATTATTTCTACTGGGGGGGGGGGCATTATGGTGGGCTTTATTACTCCCCCATGGTATGACCCCCCTAGTAGCAGCACCAGCCTCTCCCTGCTCTGTGACCCCTCTGCCCCTTCTCCAAATCCTTATTATGAAATCTTTCTCATTAGGATAAAGCACAACATCAGCTCCGCCGAGCCCCCGGCCAAAGTGCTGAAGTGGCGTCCGAGATCCCCAAGGGCCAAGCCAAGTAATTGTAAGTTTTCATGTAAATATATCTTTATGTTATACATAATGTACAGTATACCTCTACACTGTGCCCCACAATGTACAGTATACCTCTACACTGTGCCCCACAATGTACAGTATACCTCTACACTGTGCCCCACAATGTACAGTATACCGCTACACTGTGCCCCACAATATACAGTATACCTCTACACTGTGCCACATAATGTACAGTATACCGCTACACTGTGCCACACAATGTACTGTATACCTCTACACTGTGCCACACAATGTACTGTATACCTCTACACTGTGCCACACAATATACAGTATACCTCTATACTGTGCCACACAATATACAGTATACCTCTACACTGTGCCACGCCATGTACTGTATACCTCTACACTGTGTAGTCTGTTATATAAGCACCCTTGTTCTGTGGCGGCGGACACAAAATAATCTGGAAGTACCCCTCCCGAGACCAGGCTCTGGATCCGCCACTAGAGCGCTCACAGGAGTGTACATTTTTTCTAAACTGTAATCCGTATGCTCTGACCTTCAGAAATCAGCACTCACTCGGTAACAACTAACAGGCAGTACCTGTAGGCTGTAGCCTGGCCCTGTTACCGAAGCTAGCTGAGTGGTGTAAGGTTAAGGTACTAGTAGAGATGAGCGGCCGCTGAATCCTGATTTAAAGTTAAAGTTACTGCAGGATATGGATTACAGTTTAGAAATGTCAAATGTACACTCCTGTGAGAGGCAGGGAGGGAGATCTGTGGATGACACATGGAGGGGGAAATGGGGATGATACTATCATGGGGTGGATCTGTGGATGACACATATAGCATAAGATGCTATATATGGTATGTGTCATCCACAGATCCCCCCCATAGCAGTGTCATCCACAGACCCCCCTCCCATTAAAAGTGTCATCCACAGGCAGCTAGGACATGTTCAAATCTGAGTGATTTTAATTATTTCTAAACCACAGACAGCAGGACTTTTCTTCCCTGTTGTGGTTTTAGGTAATGGGTAAAGTATCGCAGCATTTCTAAGTGTACTTGTGTAAATGTATCGTTGTTATAGCCTCCCCCCCTACTTTTGTCCTGGTCCCCAGTGTGCCCCCCCCAAAATTTGAAAGCTAGAGACGCCACTGTCACCCGCAAGGGTTAAATAAAAGACATGATCTTATATTGCAGTATTAGGATAGATGTTTCTATGTTGAGAGAATTTTCATTATCCAGCTATCAGTGAATAATAGCTTTTATTAATAGTAGTGAAGTGCACATAGTTTTATTCTACTATATAATATGTTTTGATAAGTGCTTTTTAAGTAAATTATTGCATGTGAATCTAATTGCACTGAGTATGCCAGAGCCATGCAATTTCCTGATTTCATGGTCAGGTGTGGGTGCGACATATAAAGTGCACTCTTTTTAGTAATGTTGTGTCATGAGGAAGGACCTTTATTGATTATGGTCTGAAACGCGTAACACAAGTTTACCTGTATTATAAAATATTTTAAAACCGCTTGAATAAACATTTATATCTTGATCATTGGAGCTGGACCCAAAAAGCTTTTTCTGAGGTTTAATTGATAGCGTATCCAGATGCTATGTCCGGGTTCAAGACAAGAATATACAGGTGAGAGCTGCCTACGTTTGTTTTAATCAAAGTCGTATGTACCCCAAAATGGTAGCAATAAAAACGTCACCTCGTCCCGCCAAAAACAAGCCCTCACACAAGACTATAGCCAGAAAATAAAAATAAAATACGGCTCTAAGAAAATGGCAACACAAAAACCTGATTTTTTTCTAAAAATGTTTTTATTGTGTAAAACGTAAAAAAAAAAGACATATTTGATATTGTTGCATCTGTAATGACCGGATCTATAAAAATATCACATGATCTACCCCATCAAGTGAACGGTGTAAAAATAAAATAGAAAAATGAAACCAAACAGCTTTTTTTGTGACATCACCTCCCAAAAATGAGATAAAAAGCAACCAGAAAGCCAAATGTACCCCAAAATGGTGCCAATAAAAACTACAGCTTGTCCCGCACAAAATAAGCCCTTACACAGCTCATTCAAGAAGAAATAAAAAAGTTCAAAAGTTTTCCAGAACACAGAAGGGGTGGCACTGTCTTTTTCACTCTCTTTAGGAACAAACAAGCCTCCAAGGTTGGGTCCTCTCTTCCATTCAAGGCGGTGCTTCTGCCTCTAAGTCTTTCAGAAACTGCAACACGAAAAAGAAACAACTAGGCAGCACTCACTGGAAAATGGATATTCTTTATTCCAAATGTCATAAAACATCACCGATATAGGCATGGGGCGGACAAACACTGCGCAGGCAAGTAGCTTGTGGCGACGGCCGTTTCGCGCCTCAGCACTTCCTTTAGGCCACTGACGTATTGACGTGATTACATCACCTTTATGCGCTGCTTCATCTGGGTGGAACTCATTTGAATCAGTCACAGAGGAGGTGGCAAGGTATATATAAACATACAAAATGTATACAATAAAACAAACCATAAAGATATACATATTTCTACAAAAATACTCCAAGATCATTTTTTATCATTTAATCCTAAAGTGCCCATAGCTCCGGAACGTATAATCCATCTTGCTTCTTTTCTTAGGAGTATTCGGTGTCTATCTACCCCTTGCGGCAGACCATGCACTAACTCAAACCCAGCAAACCTCAATACCTTACTATTACCATTCTGTTCAAGTCTCACATGTTCTATTAAACGGGAGCAGCCTTTTCCTGTAACAATGGAATTAATATGTTCCCTAAACCTTTCACCAAGGCTCCAAATAGTTTTGCCTATATAAAACCTGCCACATACACATAATATGAGGTACACTACATATTTTCTTTTTCAGGTTATCAAGGTATTCACTTTGTGATACAGGCCACCAAAAGCTAATAAATCCCATTGGGGATTGTACAGTATGAAAAATTGCAGCACCTACGATTTCCCGTGGGTACCCAATTTTTTAGACATATGTCTGGTTTTAATTCTACAAAACGGCTTCTAACTAGTTTTACTTCTCCTAAAGGCTACTAGTAGTTTGGATCCTTTGATCTCTTTTAAACTATTGTCTGTCCATTTACACTATGTCCCAATTTTCTTTCCAGTGGCAGGAGGGGTTCCAATCCAGTCTCTTTAGATGTGAAAAGTTTGTACACCCGTATCCCACAAGATGAAGGCTTTAAAGCAGTGATGGAAGTATTGAGTGGTACTTATAAAAGTGAAATCTGTGTGGATTTCGCAAAAGAGAAGCCTTATACTTAATTTTGAAGAATAATACCCTCAAATTTAGGGATAGGTGGTACAAACAGAAATTTGAAACGACCATGGGCATGCCAGTCGCATGTACGTTTGCGAATATATATCTTGCTAGGTTCAAAGACAAATATGTGTATTTGGTGGAGAACCCTTTTGTATCCTATATATGACTGTATTTAAGATTCATAGATGATGTATTTATTGTTTGGTCAGGCACGGAGCTTCTATTCTGAGAGTTTGCGGAATATCTCAATACCAAATTCCAATTTTGGAAGTTCTAAATTGGAATTTTTAGATGTTTTGGTGTTGGTGAAAGATGGTGAGTTGGTCACCGAGGAATATTGCAAGCCAAACGGTGACCAACTTATTCCTATATTTCTCTAGTTACCATCCTTATAGTTTTAAGAAAGTAGTCCCATATGGACAGTTTGTTAGATTAAGAAGGATTAACAAAACGGCAGAGCGTTTTAACAAAACAATCCTTAGATTTGAAGAGACGATTATTAGCTAGGGGGTATCCCATGGACTTATTGAATGAAGCTATGCAGAAAGCTGCATCCCCACATCGAAATGTGGTAACACCAAGGAACACAAATGCTAGAAACAGGGTAGATAATCAGAAACGTTTTGTTTTTCCTTTAAATATAGTCCAATGGTGGATCGGATCAGGAAAGTGATAAAATAAAATTGGGACATAGTGTAAATGGACAGACAATAGTTTAAAAGAGATCAAAGGATCCAAAGCACTGGTGGCCTTTAGGAGAAGTCATACTCTGAAAGATAAACTAGTTAGAAGCCGTTTTGTAGAATTAAAACCAGACATATGGCTAAAAAATTGGGTACCCACGGAAAATCGTAGGTGCTGCAATTATTCCTACTGTAAATACAATCCCCAATGGGATTTATTAGCTTTTGGTGGCCTGTATCACAAAGTGAATACCTTGATAACCTGTAAAAGCAAATATGTAGTGTACCTCATATTATGTGTATGTGGCAGGTTTTATATAGGCAAAACTATTTGGAGCATTGGTGAAAGGTTTAGGGAACATATTAATTCCATTGTTACAGGAAAAGGCTGCTCCCGTTTAATAGAACATGTGAGACTTGAACAGAATGGTAATAGTAAGGTATTGAGGTTTGCTGGGATTGAGTTAGTGCATGGTCTGCCGCAAGGGGGAGATAGACACTGAATACTCCTAAGAAAATAAGCAAAATGCATTATACGTTCCGGAGCCATGGGCCCTTTAGGACTGAATGATAAAAATGATCTTGGAGCATTTTTTTTAGAAATATGTATATCTTTATGGTTTGTTTTATTGTATACATTTTGTATGTTTATATGTACCTTGTCAACTCCTCTGTGACGGAATCAAATGGGTTCCGCCCAGATAAAGTGGCATATAAAGGTGACGTAATCACGTCAATACATCAGTGGCCTGAGGAGGCAATGAAGCGCGAAACGGCCATCGCCACGAGCTACTTGCCTGTGCTGTTTTTGTCCGCCCCATGCCTACATCGGTGATGTTTTATGACATTTGGAATAAAGAATATCTACTTTTCGTTGAGTGCTGCCTAGTTGTTTCTTTTTCATGTTGCACTTTTTGAAAAAATAAAAAAAATATTGCTCTTAACCCCTTAAGGACCAGGCTCATTTTCACCTTAAGGACCAGGCCATTTTTTGCAAATCTGACCAGTGTCACTTTAAGTGCTGATAACTTTAAAACGCTTTTACTTATACAGGCCATTCTGAGATTGTTTTTTCGTCACATATTGTACTTCATGACACTGGTAAAATAAAGTCAAAAAAATTAATTTTTTTGCATAATAAAATATCTAATTTACCAAAAATTTTGAAAAATTAGCAAATTTCAAAGTTTCAGTTTCTCTACTTCTGTAATACATAGTAATACCCCCAAAAATTGTGATGACTTAACATTCCCCATATGTCTACTTCATGTTTGAATTATTTTGGGAATAATATTTTATTTTTTGGGGATGTTACAAGGCTTAGAAGTTTAGAAGCAAATCTTGAAATTTTTCAGAAATTTACAAAAACCCAATTTTTAGGGACCACTACAGCTCTGAAGTCACTTTGCGAGGCTTACATAATAGAAACCGCCCAAAAATGACCCCATTCTATAAACTACACCCCTCAAGGTATTCAAAACTGATTTTACAAACTCCGTTAACCATTTAGGTGTTGCACAAGAGTTATTGGCAAATGGGGATGAAATTTGAGAATTTCATTTTTTTGCCTAATTTTCCATTTTAACCCATTTTTTCCACTAACAAAGCAAGGGTTAACAGCCAAACAAGACTGTATCTTTATTGCCCTGACTCTGCCGTTTACAGAAACACCCCATATGTGGCCGTAAACTACTGTACGGCCACACAGCGGGGCGTAGAGTGAAAGGTGCGCCGTATGGTTTTTGGAAGCCAGATTTTGCTGGACAGTTTTTTTGACACCATGTCCCATTTGAAGCCCCCCTGATGCACCCCTAGAGTAGAAACTCCATAAAAGTGACCCCATCTAAGAAACTACACCCCTCAAGGTATTCAAAACTGATTTTACAAACTTCGTTAACCCTTTAGGTGTTGCACAAGAGTTATTGGCAAATGGGGATGAAATTTGAGAATTTCATTTTTTTGCCTAATTTTCCATTTTAACCCATTTTTTCCACTAACAAAGCAAGGGTTAACAGCCAAACAAGACTGTATCTTTATTGCACTGACTCTGCCGTTTACAGAAACACCCCATATGTGGCCGTAAACTACTGTACGGCCACACAGCGGGGCGTAGAGTGAAAGGTGCGCCGTATGGTTTTTGGAAGCCAGATTTTGCTGGACAGTTTTTTTGACACCATGTCCCATTTGAAGCCCCCCTGATGCCCCCCTAGAGTAGAAACTCCATAAAAGTGACCCCATCTAAGAAACTACACCCCTCAAGGTATTCAAAACTGATTTTACAAACTTTGTTAACCCTTTAGGTGTTGCACAAGATTTAATGGAAAATAGAGATACAATTTCAAAATTTCACTTTTTTGGCAGATTTTCCATTTTAATATTTTTTCCAGTTACAAAGCAAGGGTTAACAGCCAAAAAAAACTCATTATTTATGGCCCTGATTCTGTAGTTTACAGCAACACCTCATATGCGGTTGTAGACCGCTGTACGGGCAAACGGCAGGGCGCAGAAGGAAAGGAATGCCACATGGTTTTTGGAAGGCAGATTTTGCTGGACTGGTTTTTTGACACCATGTCCCATTTGAAGCCCCCCTGATGCACCCCTAGAGTAGAAACTCCAAAAAAGTGACCCCATTTTAGAAACTACGGGATAGGGTGGCAGTATTGTTGGTACTAGTTCAGGGTAGATATGATTTTTGGTTGCTCTATATTACACTTTTTGTGCGGCAAGGTAACAAGAAATAGCTTTTTTGGCACGTTTTTTTTTTTGTTATTTACAACATTCATCTGACAGGTTAGATCACGTGGTAATTTTATAGAGCAGGTTGTCACGGACGCAGCGATACCTAATATGCATACAATTTTTTTTTATTTATGTAAGTTTTATACAATAACTTCATTTTTAAAACCAAAAAATTGTTTAGTGTCTCCATAGTCTGAGAGCCATAGTTTTTTTAGTTTTTGGGCGATTATCTTGAGTAGGGTCTAATTTTTTGCGGGATGAGATGACAGTTTGATTGGCACTATTTTGGGGTGCATATGACTTTTTGATCGCTTGCTATTACACTTTTTGTGACGTAAGATGGCAAAAAATAGCTTTTTTTACACCTTTTTTTTTTTTTTTTTACGGTGGTCACCTGAGGGGTTAGGTCATGTGATATTTATATAGAGCCGGTCGATACGGACGCGGCAATACCTAATATGCATACTTTATTTTTATTTATGTAGGTTTTACACAATGATTTTATTTTTGAAACAAAAAAAAAGATGTTTTAGTGTTTCCATAGTCTAAGAGCCATAGTTTTTTCAGTTTTTGGGCGATTATCTTGAGTAGGGTCTCATTTTTTGCGGGATGAGATGACGGTTTGATTGGTACTATTTTGGCGTACATGCGACTTTTTTTATCACTTTTATTACCTTTTTTGGGAAGTAAGGTGGGCAAAATTTCAATTTTCTCATAGTTTATTTTTATTTATTTTTTATGGCGTTCACTGTGCGGGGAAAGTAACATGACCGTTTTATAGATCAGGTCGTTACGGACGCGGCAATACCTAATATGTGTAGTTTATTTTATTTTTTTAATTTTTATTCAGTGATAAATGTTTTTTTTTTTTATCTTAACTTTTTTCACTTATTCTTTTTATTTTTTGACCCAGACCCACTTGGTTCTTGAAGATCCAGTGGGTCTGATGTCTGTAAAATACAGTACAGAACCTATATAGGTTTCTGTACTGTATTTTACTTACACTGAACAGATCTATGCTTTCAGCACAGATCTGTTCAGCACCATGGACAGCAGGACGCCTGAGCAGGCGTCCTGTTGCCATGGGAACCTTCCCCGTCTGCTCAGTTATGGTCAGAACTGCGCAGACGGGGAAGGGTAAGGACGGCGCTCTGGGGGGGGCTGTCTGGGGGCTCTCTCCCTCTCCCATCGGGGGGCTGCAAAGGCACAGCAGCCCCCCGATCGGAGAGGGAGGGAGCTCCCTCTTACTGTTAACCTTTTCCATACAGCGGTCCGTACGGACTGCTGTATGGAAAGGGTTAAACGGCTGACATCGCATCAACGATGTCAGCCGTTTATACCAGGGTGCCAGCAATGTGCTGGCACCCTGGTATACCCACTGTACACCAACGATTACGCAATAGGAGGCGGGCGGGGGATCGCGATCCCGCCTGCCGCACCGCCCGCCTCCCGCAACGCCCCCACCGCCTGCGACACCCCCCCTGCACCACCCGCCGCCATCAAATCATGCAGGGGTGCAGGGGGGGGGTGTACTATATTGATTTTAGGCACTCTAAAGTTTCTGATCCCCGCGGTCAGGGACCGCGGGGATCAGAAACTGCAAAAAGCGCAGCAAACCGCAGGTCTGAATTGACCTGCGGTTTGCTGCGATCGCCGACACGGGGGGGTCACATGACCCCCCCTGGCGTTTTAACAGGATGCCGGCTGGATGATTTCAGCCGGCATCCTGTTCAAATTAACCCCTGCGGCGCCGGAATGCCGATTTTAAAGTCAGGACGTACCGGTACGTCCTTGGTCCTTAAGGACTCGGGAAATAGGGCGTACCGGTACGTCCTATGTCCTTAAGGGGTTAAAAACCATGAAAAAAAATTCCAAGTTGGAAAATCCAGATGCAGATCCTTCCCTTCTGAGCCCTGGCGTATCCCTAAGTAACAGTTTTACTACCACAATTCGAGTGTTACTGTATTCAGGAGAAAATGGGTAGCAAATTGTGTGGGGATATTCTCCTGTTATCTTTTGTGAGAAAGAAAGTTTGGTCTTAAAGCACCATTTTCTTGTAAAAAACAAATTTAGTTTTTCATTTTTACACCCAAGTATTACAAATTCTATGAAACACCTGTTGAGTGAAGGTCTCGCTACACCCCTTAAAAATTCCTTGGGTGGTGTAGTTTACAAAATGTGGTCACTTTTTGGGGGTTTTCACTGTGGGATGCTTCAGGGTGTATTCAAATGCAACATCGTGCCTAAAGACCATTCCAGCAAAATCTGCCCTCCAAAAACCATATGGTGCTCCTTGCCTTCTGTGCCCTGCCGTGTGCCCATACAGCGGTACATATGGGGTGTTTCTGCAAACTACAGAATCAGGGTAATAAATATTGGGATTTTTTGTTGTTGTTAACCCTGGATGTGTTCCAGGAAAAATTTGATTTAAATGGAAAATCTGAAAAAAAATAATTTACATTTCACCTCTATTTTGCTTCAAAACCTGTGGAATACCTAAAGGGTTAACAACATTTCTAAAACCAGTCTTGATTAGTTTTAGGGGTGTCACTTCTAAAATGGGGTCAATTATGTAAGCCCCAGAAAAAGACTTTAGAACTAAACTGCTCCTTAAAAAAGTTGACTGAAAATGTTCTTTTCTAAAATTCTAAACCTTCTAACATCCTAAAAAAAAAAAATTACATTACCAAAATGATGCCAACTTCAGTACACTTATTAATTAACATTCACCATAAGTATATTATGAGGCATCACTACATGTCTTAAAAGCAGAGAGATTCAAATTTAGAAAACTGTGAATATTTTTAAATTTTCGTAAACTTTGGGATTTTTATTAATAAATAAATATAAAACGTATTGACTCAAAATTACCATTAACATGAAGTATAATATGTCACGAGAAAACAATCTCTGAATGGCTTGGATAATTAAAAGCGTTCCTAAGTTATTACCACATAAAGTGACACGTCAGATTTGCAAACTTAGGCCTGGTCAGGAAGGGAGCAAATGGTCTGGTCTGGAAAGGGGTTAAGTTCAACACATAAACTAGTTTTTGCCAAGTATACATATAGGGGGATATTTGTCAAACTGGAGTAAAGTAGAACTGGCTTAGGCTACTTTCACACTGGTGTTTTGGCTTTCCATTTGTGAGATGTGAGATCCGTTCAGGGCCCTCACAAGCGGTCCAAAAAGGATCAGTTTTGCCCTAATGCATTCTGAATGGAAAAGGATCCGCTCAGAATGCATCAGTTTGCCTCAGTTTGCCTCCGTTCCATCTCCATTCCGCTTTGGAGGCAGACACCAAAACGCCGCTTGACGAAACTGAGCAAAACTGATCCGTTCTGACACACAATGTAAATCAATGGGGACGGATCAGTTTTCACTGACACAATCTGGCACAATAGAAAACTGATCCGTCCTCCATTGACTTTCAATGGTGTTCAAGGCTATGTTAAAGATAATACAAACTGATACACTCTGAACAGATGCAGATGGTTGTATTATCTGAACGGGTCCATCTGTGCAGATCTGTGACGGATCCGCACCAAACGTGAGTGTGAATGTAGCCTTAGTTGCCCATAGCAACCAATCAAATTCCACCTTTCATTTTTCACAGCTGTCAGATTGTACAGAAACATCTACTGATCCTGAACTTTGATACTGAGTGGAGGGAGGTAGCCCAAATCGTGGGTGAGATGTATGGCCCGGAGAGCACCCACTTTGGGACAAAAAAATTAGCCCTAGTCTTTTTTATAACAGGCCGATCACTCGTACGGTTTGGCTTTCATGTAAGGGAAGTTTTAAATGTGGAAGCAAAAGATGCATTTGCTGTAATCACATGACGGTCTGCGAACACTAACATCGACTGCGAATGGCAGAAATCATGTGATTAGGCAATTCTTGAATTGTGATACGGAGTTTGCAATTTATGTTATTACATGTAGGGATTGCCAGTTACAATATGTGGGTTGCACCACGAAACAAATTAAAGTGAGGGTGTGCAAACATTTATCGGACATCCCTTGCCATAAAACTCGTAACGTGTCGGCAGCAAGCTTCCACTTTGCTACTGTACATAAAGGAGACACCACAGCGTTTTCGGCTCAGGGAATTCAAAGAGTGATCCGCCCAGTAAGAGGAGGAGACTATAGACAAAAGCTCCTAAGCCGAGAGGTTTACCGGATGTTTCAGCTGGGAACCTGTGCTCCTACAGGTCTAAATAAAAAGCATGACCTGATTTTACAATATAAGATAAATATTGTGTGATTTTATTTGGATATGCTTTTTAAAGGGTTTTTCACTTTAATGGATTTTTGTGTTCACTTGGTGTTCTCACCTCCCCTTTAAGTCATGCGATATTGCTAATTGGGATTGACGAGTACTACACCTGTATAAAGGGAGGGAGATAAGTTGTATTTTTGTATGTCATGAATAAGGACCAGGAAAGGAGGGTCCGAAATGCGTAGACGTGGAAACTGTGTGCTATTTGTTTATGGATTTTACTGCAATGAAAGCCGGAATTAGTACTTACGGGTAATTCTTCATTTTCCATGAGATCACCACGACGGCCATACAAGGAGATTGAACCCTGACCTCTGTAGGGGCAGGAAGCAGAGAAAGGTTTAAATACTCCCCTCCCACCACCAAACACCAGTGCTTCCAAAATACCAGAGTAAAGGGTGGTGGATGCACACGTGAAAAAATTAAATAAATAAACAGGAGAAGATATTTCATCATATCAACCCCCAGGTAATTAACAGGGAGGGAAATACGGGCCGTCGTGGTGATCTCATGGAAAATGAATTACCGGTAAGTACTAATTCCGGCTTTCCATATCATCACTACGACGGCCATACAAGGAGGTATATCAAATATGAATCTATGGGGGGGACACAGACTGAAGGACTTTTTGTCCGAAAGACAGTCTTTTTGAAAAGGTCCAATCTATAATGTTTGGCAAAAGTATGGATACTGGACCAAGTGGCTGCCTTACAGATCTCCTCAAGGGAGACACCCACTCTTTCTGCTTGAGAAGATGACATTGCCCTGGTAGAGTGGGCTCTGATATTATCAGGGCAGGAAAGATTCTGTAAGGAATAACAATAAGTGATAGTAGCTTTGATCCATCTGGCAATGGAGGACTTGGAAACTTTCTGACCCTTGTTTCTTCCTCCAAACTGGATAAAGAGGCAGTCTGACTTCCTAAAGTCTTTAGTGGACTCTAGGTAATCCAGTACTGCCCGTCTGACATCAAGTGAATGAAGGGTAGATTCCCAATCATTGGATGGGTTGTTAAACAAAGAAGAAAGAGTGATCTCCTGGTCCTTATAAAACTTTGAGACTACTTTTGGTAGAAAACACGGGTCTAGTTTTAGAACTATCCTGTCGTCCAGGACCTGTAGGTAAGGCTCTCTAATTGAAAGGGCCTGTAGTTCACTTATTCTTCTGGCTGAGGTGGTGGCAACCAGGAACGCAGTTTTGTAGGATTTTTGCTTCAAAGAGCAGTCACTCAGAGGTTCAAAAGGAGGATGTGATAGTCCCCTAAGGACGATGTCTAAATCCCAGGAAGGTACCTGAGACCTTAGAGTCAGACGTAGCCTCGTTACTGCCTTCATGAATCGCTTTATCCACCTATGGTTCACCAGTTCGGTGTCGTAAAAACAACTGAGGGTTGATACCTGTACCCTGAGTGTGGATGGTCTTAACCCCATGTCAAAGCCTTTTTGTAAAAAGTCCAGAATCATTTGGATGTTTGGAGCTGAGGTATTCGGTGAGGGCAAACCTGACCACGAGCAGAAACGTTTCCAAATCTTCAGGTAAATTGAAAAGGTGACTTTCTTTTTGGAAGCCTTTAGGGTTGAAATTACCGCATCCGATAGTCCCTGATGTTTTAGGATCTGGGTCTCAGGATCCAGGCTGCTAGGTTGAGGAAGTCCGGGTCCGGGTGTAGAATCGGACCCTGGTGAAGGATGTCTCGTCTCTTTGGCAAAATCCAAGGATCTTCGCTGGCAAGGTTCCACAAGTCTGGGAACCAGCTCCTCTTTGGCCAGTAGGGTGTCATTAGTATGACTGAAGTACTGTCCTGTATGATCTTCTGTACCACCCTCGGTATTAACGGAAGAGGAGGGAAAGCGTAATGGAGACCCCGGTTCCATCTAAAAGAGAAAGCGTCCAGAAATCTCGGGCTGTCTCTGGGATGTTGGGAACAAAAAACTGGCAATTTTGAGTTTACTCGAGTGGCAAAGAGATCTATTGTTGGTCTCCCCCACTTGTCCACCATCATCAGGAAGACTTCCTCGTTTAAGGACCATTCTGAGTGATCTATCCTTGCTCTGCTTAGGTAGTCTGCTTCCACATTTAGGGACCCTTTCAGGTGGACTGCAGACACTGACCGGACATTCGCTTCGGCCCAGGTGAATATCGTTGCAGACAAATCCAGCAGGCTGCTTGAACCCGTGCCTCCCTGATGGTTTAAATACCTTATCACTGTCGTATTGTCTGACAGGACTCTTACGTGATGGCCTTGAAGATGAAACTTTGCTTGCCTTAGAGTTTCCCAGACTGCCATCAATTCTCGAAGATTTGATGACTGGAGACTGAAAGATTCTGACCAGACTCCCTGGTAATAAACGTCTCCGACCTTCGCTCCCCAACCGTACTGGCTTGCATCCGTGGTGATCTGGGCATAGGGATTCTTTGACCACTGCACCCCCCTGGAGATAATGAGCCTGTTTTTCCACCAAAGAAGGGAGGTTTTTATCCTCTGAGGGAAGATCACCCTTTGGTTTAGGGAAGATTCCCTTCTGTCCCAAACCCTGAGGATCCACATCTGCAGGGTTCGAAAATGGATCGGACACCACTGAACGGACGGTATGCAGGATGTGAGGATCCCCAGGAGACTCATTGAGTCTCTGATGGAGCAGAAACTTTTTGAGTTGAAGATGGAGATTTTCTTTTGGATGTCCTGAATCTTGCTCTGAGGTAGACAGGTTATCTGTTTCTGGGAATCCAGAATAACCCCCAGGAACTGGATCTTTGTTGTTGGATCTAACTGTGATTTTTTTATGTTGATCAGCCAACCCAGACCCTCTAATAAATTTAGATCTCTCTGTAGAAGAAGAGCGGAACTGTTTGAGATCAGAAAATCGTCTAAGTGTGGAAAAACTGTCAGACCTTCCTTCCTTAGATAAGCCACTACCTCGATCATTAGTTTTGTAAAAACTCGAGGGGCTGATGATATGCCAAAGGGGAGAGAGGTGAATTGGTAATGGAGGATTCTGCCCAGATGGTCTCTGACCGCGAACCTTAAGAACCGTTGGGAGCTGGGATGTATCGGTACATGATAGTAGGCGTCGGTCAGATTGACCAAGCACATTACTGAATTGTTCTGGAGCAGAGGAACTATAGATCTTAGGGTCTCCATCCTGAACTTTTGATAGGTAATATACCTGTTCAGGCGCTTTAAGTTTATTATTGTGCGATAGGATCCCTCCTTATTCTTCACTAGGAAGAGGTTCGAATAGAAACCCTTTCCTTGTTTGGATCGTGGTACTTTCACCACTACCCCTTTTGCGAGTAGTTCCCGAATGCCCACGTGAATAGGATGATTGAAGTCTGGGATCGCAACCCTGGTGACTAAAAATCTCTTTGGGGGAGAATCCGAGAATTGTATTCTGTAACCCGACTCTACAATCCTCAGAGCCCAGGAGTTTGAGGATATCTCCTCCCAACGGGGAAAAAACATCCTCAATCTCCCCCCTACCCTGATGTAATTGGTTTCCATTTCCTTTTTGGGGGGCAGAAGCGGAAGTCCTACCTCTCCCCCCTTTGGGGTAACTAAAACGGCCCAACTTGCCCTTACCAGTGTACTGACTACTTTGGTTGGAAGGGGCACGAAAGGGATACTTCCTTTTATAGACTTTTTCCTCCGGAAAACCCTTCTTTTTATCGGAGGCCCTTTCTAGGATCTTTTCTAACTCTGGTCCGAAGACATACTCTCCAGAAAAGGGGATGCCACATAGTCTGGATTTTGACACTTTGTCCCCCGACCAGCATTTCACCCACAGGGCACGGCGAGCTGCATTGAACAGACCGGCATCCTTTGCTGAAAAACTTACCGACTCCGCAGAGGCGTCCGCCAAAAAATCTGTAGCAGATTTTAACAGGGGAATAGCACTCAAAACCTCATCTGTTGAGGGATTGCTGGAGGCCCTATTCTCTAACTCTGAGAGCCAGATGAACATAGATCTGGCAACTGATGTGGCTGCTATGTTCGACTTAAGCGTGAACATAGCCGCCTCCCAGGATCTTCTCAATAAGCCATCAGCCTTTCTATCCAGTGGATCTTTGAGCTGAGAGGCATCTTCAAATGGTAGGCTGTTTTTTTTATTGACCCTAGCTACCTGGGCATCAATTTTAGGGATGGTATTGAAGGTTTTAGCTTCTTCTTGATCAAAGAGAAGCCGGTTTTGGAAGGATCTGGCAACTCCTAGCCGTTTCTCTGGATCTGCCCATTCATCCAAAATCATCCCCTTGATATTATCGTTAATAGGGAAGACTCTGGATTTCTTTACCCTGAGACCTCCAAACATCTCATCCTGTACTGATGGAGTAGAAGGCACCTCCTCTACTCCCATAGTAGCTCTGACGGCTTTTAAAAGCTCAGGCATATCCTCAGAGGAGAAATAAAATTTCCTTCTGTTTTCTGAAAATTCTCGTTCAGAGAGCTTGTCTTCATCCTTTATATGTCTAGAGGAGGAAGCCGATCCCCCATAAACCTCAGAATCGGATGAAATATAATCTTCCGATTTGGGGCGTTTGGCGGGGGGCTCCGAAACAACAGGTTTCTCTGTTTGAAGAGAGGTAAAAGCCGCAAAGGAGGATTTAATCTCTTCCCGCATCATAGACTTAATCTCGTCCATGCGGGATGGCTGTTCCTCCCGGACAATCTTAGAAATGCAATCCCTGCACAACTTCTTAGGGTGGTCATCAGGTAGTCGATTAAGACAAGAAATACACTTTGATGACTTCTTGGGTTTTCTCAGAGAATCCTTAGCAGTCTGGAAAAAACAAGAAAAAAACCATCAATAATGTGCCCAGGTGAGAGAGGGAAAAAAAGAAACTCTCCCCCATGGGGAATTTACGGACGGCAGAGTAGCGGCCTCAGTATGCTCAGATGCAGACATCCTGAAGTACAGCCAGAGTAAGGTAAGTACTCACCGCAGGACGCTGCAGCATGAGGATCCATTTGAATTCTCCCTCCTCCCGAAGCCGAACCCCCCCCCCCCTGTCCGCGTCACTTCCGGAAACGTCACGGCTACCCGGATGTGATGAATTTGTATAGCGCCGTATGGCGCTGGGCGCACAATTGGCATGGTTTTAGTGAACCAGCGGGCGTTCTGTGCTCTGGGAGCAGGCCCCAGATCAACCGGAGGTGAGTCTCTCCCTTCCCCCTGTCCGGCGTTAGTACGAGACCGCGGGCTGACAGGGGGATCCCGCTAAAGCAGGTACGCGACTCCATCCACTTCGGGACCTTCATCTCCATGGCAGCTGCCTGCGGAGACCTTTCTCCGCCCCTGTCCTCTGTAGGGACAGGAAACACTGGTGTTTGGTGGTGGGAGGGGAGTATTTAAACCTTTCTCTGCTTCCTGCCCCTACAGAGGTCAGGGGTCAATCTCCTTGTATAGCCGTCGTGGTGATGATATGGAAATAAGGATAATTTTTATTGGAAGCTGGACCTTGCATCCCTTTTTTTGCAAGTTTTACCAGGTCGAGTCCAGACCCAGCCCATGCTTCCAACTGACATCACACAGGTGAGCGCTGCAGTTTGTGTTTGTTTTGAGACTGTGGTTATCCAGTTCTATAAATCAGTTTCTGTACACGTCCTCAGTCCATCTGTCACACTGTGACTCTCTAGCACAATAATATTTCCCAGATTCTTCAGGTTTCACTCCAGTGAGTTTAAGATAAACTTCTCCTTTATTTGTGTCTCTTGTCAGAGTTAGACGTCCCTGAAGAGACTGGGCATAATATTTTCTATCGTCATAGAGAATTCTCCCCAACCACTCCAGTCCTTTCCCTTCAGGTTGTCTGACCCAGTCTACACAATACATGTTAGTGCTGTCAGTGAGGGAGGCCCCGGTCACTTTACAGGTCATGTCCAGAGTCTCTGAAGGCTTCACAATACCAGGACCAGACTCCACCATAGAGATTTGTGAAGTGACACCTGCAAATAAATAGGGACTTATATAATAATTGCAATTATTACTAGAAGTTTTGTGGTTTTGGAAGGAAATGAGACTCACATTGTAGAGTTAATATAACACAGAGTGACCAAAGGAGACTCTTCATGTTTGGTCTGAGAAGATATAACTAGTCACTTCCAGGTCTGGTGCACAGTTCCTGATCAGTGGATGCTTCTACTCCTCTATTTATACAGAACGTATTTCCATACATTTACATACCCCCTGCTGGAGAGACCACAACCTTTATTACCTGGAGACCTTCATTCCCATATAACAGCTGGTGCTGAGCTACACTGAGCGCTGATTTACATATCACAGATTTTCAGTCTTTGAGTACAGCCACACATTCAGGTTTCTTGGTGTAGTTTTTGAATCATACACCAGGAGTGGATTAAACCGAAAAGAGAAGTAGCATCTGTCCTTAATAATTTTGTCTCCTTTTAAGATCCTCACCTGAATTTTATCTTCAAAAACCACATTAAAAGAACTGCATGTGTGACCATACCCTTAACCTTACCCATTATTTACTATTGGGGCTTTTTTCTGTACCATCCATCTTTAAGACTTCATGATTTATTTGGTGCCAAATTCAGCATCCACGGTCTTATCAGTGAATGTGGTTTATTGTTTGTGTTGACTCACTATTCTGCCATTTTTCTACTGTAGCAGAACGTCAGTGGTGTTTCTGGTGAATACTCAGACACTGTGTTTCAAAAGAGGTAAGGAATTTGCTAGACACAGTATCTCTATTGTCTGATTGCAAATGAGCATAGGCAAGTAAGGTGTTAATTTGCTGTTGGGGGAGGAGCCTTTGTGGGAGTGTGTGTATACAGGTCCTTCTCAAAAAATTAGCATATTGTGATAAAGTTCATTATTTTCTGTAATGTACTGATAAACATTAGACTTTCATATATTTTAGATTCATTACACACCAACTGAAGTAGTTCAAGCCTTTTATTGTTTTAATATTGATGATTTTGGCATACAGCTCATGAAAACCCAAATTTCCTATCTCAAAAAATTAGCATATTTCATCCGACCAATAAAAGAAAAGTGTTTTTAATACAAAAAAAGTCAACCTTCAAATAATTATGTTCAGTTATGCACTCAATACTTGGTCGGGAATCCTTTTGCAGAAATGACTGCTTCAATGCGGCGTGGCATGGAGGCAATCAGCCTGTGGCACTGCTGAGGTGTTATGGAGGCCCAGGATGCTTCGATAGCGGCCTTAAGCTCATCCAGAGTGTTGGGTCTTGAGTCTCTCAACTTTCTCTTCCCAATATCCCACAGATTCTCTATGGGGTTCAGGTCAGGAGAGTTGGCAGGCCAATTGAGCACAGTAATACCATGGTCAGTAAACCATTTACCAGTGGTTTTGGCACTGTGAGCAGGTGCCAGGTCGTGCTGAAAAATGAAATCTTCATCTCCATAAAGCTTTTCAGCAGATGGAAGCATGAAGTGCTCCAAAATCTCCTGATAGCTAGCTGCATTGACCCTGCCCTTGATAAAACACAGTGGACCAACACCAGCAGCTGATATGGCACCCCAGACCATCACTGACTGTGGGTACTTGACACTGGACTTCAGGCATTTTGGCATTTCCCTCTCCCCAGTCTTCCTCCAGACTCTGGCACCTTGATTTCCGAATGACATGCAAAATTTGCTTTCATCCGAAAAAAGTACTTTGGAACACTGAGCAACAGTCCAGTGCTGCTTCTCTGTAGCCCAGAGTCAGGCGCTTCTGCCGCTTTTTCTGGTTCAAAAGTGGCTTGACCTGGGGAATGCGGCACCTGTAGCCCATTTCCTGCACACGCCTGGACACGGTGGCTCTGGATGTTTCTACTCCAGACTCAGTCCACTGCTTCCGCAGGTCCCCCAAGGTCTGGAATCGGTCCTTCTCCACAATCTTCCTCAGGGTCCGGTCACCTCTTCTCGTTGTGCAGCGTTTTCTGCCACACTTTTTCCTTCCCACAGACTTCCCACTGAGGTGCCTTGATACAGCACTCTGGGAACAGCCTATTCGTTCAGAAATTTCTTTCTGTGTCTTACCCTCTTGCTTGAGAGTGTCAATGATGGCCTTCTGGACAGCAGTCAGGTTGGCAGTCTTACCCATGATTGCGGTTTTGAGTAATGAACCAGGCTGGGAGTATTTAAAAGCCTCAGGAATCTTTTGCAGGTGTTTAGAGTTAATTAGTTGATTCAGATGATTAGGTTAATAGCTCGTTTAGAGAACCTTTTCATGATATGCTAATTTTTGGAGATAGGAATTTTGGGTTTTCATGAGCTGTATGCCAAAATCATCAATATTAAAACAATAAAAGGCTTGAACTACTTCAGTTGTGTGTAATGAATCTAAAATATATGAAAGTCTAATGTTTATCAGTACATTACAGAAAATAATGAACTTTATCACAATATGCTAATTTTTTGAGAAGGACCTGTATATATCCACACAGTATTAGCTTGCTAATCATAGCTTGCTGCTAATTCAAGTGCTGCTTGTATAAGTGCATTGGAGATACTCAGGAGGTAATCTGGAGGTGGATACAATCTAAACAAGTAAGATTTGTTTGTTTAAAATCTTTCCCCTCTTTACAATGGCAGACCTGGTTCTGTGCAGGAATTGTTATGCTTTTATTTCAGGTTCCACTCTTCAGAAGTTTGGATACTGTCTGATCTGTAGACAGCTCTCCATAATGCAGCAGGAAATTACCTTTTTGAAATATGAGATTTTTAAATTAACCACTAAAACTCAGGCTGAGAACATTGCAATGCCACTGCCACAGAGGCCCCCTAGAAATGGAAGATGGGTTACTGTAGGTTCTGGTAGACTGAGAGTTGTGGATAGAAGGCATGTCCCACAGTCTGTGGCTCTCCATAATTCATTTGCAGCACTTTCAGAGTGCAAGAGCAACATGGAGGATGGCTCAAGCACAGTGGGTGAGAAATAATCATCTCCCATGCCTAAAGTATGTAAGACTGCAACCAAAGACAAAAAGGAGAAGGTGAGGATTGATAGTAAGCAGCTGTTGGTGGGCGATTCCATCATAAGAGGTGTGAAGTTTGAGGAGAATGGTGTTGCAAGATGTCTCCCTGGTGCCAGGGCCGTCTTTAATATTGATTGGACCCTGGGCAAAAATTTACTTGGGCCCCCTGGATCCCGCCTTCCCACACCTTAGCATGCAATCACGCCCTCCACCACAACACACACACAAAAAATCCACACATCTGGTAGAGTACAGTGAATGACTGTAAATACTTCCAATTCTGAAGACTCTAGCGGCTCAGGGTCAGCGCTCTGGGCAGCTGAGCTCAGGCTGGAAGTGGGCACCGCTCTGCAGGAAGGAGACCAGGGCTCGGCTCACCCTAGTGTTACAGTGCACCCCAGCACCCCACAGTATGCAATATAGCACCCTATAGTATACAGCACCACACAGTATGCAGTTTAGCACCCCACACTATACAGTACCCCACAGTATATAGTAGAGCAGTATAGCAGCCCACAGTATACAGCACCCCACGGTATACAACACCTCACTGTATACAGCACCCCAAACTCTACACGATACAGCCCCCATACTATACAGTACAGCAGTATAGCACTCCACACTATACTGCACCCACAGTATACAGCCCCCCACAGTATACAGTACAGCAGTATAGCCCCCCCACACTATACAGCCCCCCCACACAGTATACAGCCCACCACACAGTATACAGCCCGCCACACAGTATACAGCACCCCACTATACAGTAGTTTACAGTATATTAACATAACAGCCCCTGTCACCTTTTTCTGATGTAATCTTTACACAAAAAAAGCTCCACAGTTAACTTCTGCAACACTCAGTAGGACCTGTGATGACCTCATAGCCATGTGACCAGTAATTGCTAGGTTACTGGTCACATGGTAATGATGTCATTAAGGTCCTAGATCACAACTCATTAAGGTCCTAGAATCCCTAGATCATTAACACAGTACGATCATGATGCCTGTGTAGCCGACAGCCTGACACCCGGGGCAGTAGCTAGCAGGGCTCAAGAGGCAGCTGCCTTGTGCCCCCCAGAAGCAACTGGGCCCAGGGCAGCTGCCCCTTTTGCCCCTTGGTAAAGACGGCCCTGCCTGGTGCTACCGCTAGCAGGGATAGACGACGGATGCTAAATATTGTTAGGCAAGCAAAGCAGGAAAGGGAAGTGGATGTTATTCTCCATCTTGGGACAAACGATCTGGCTTGCAATGAGGTTTCAAAGGTGAAGGAAGCTTTTCACACACTTGGAAAGGATATACGGGAGGTTGCATCAACTGTTTCATTCTCTGCAGTTTTGCCTGTGCAGAACCTTCAGCATGACAGGAAGATGCGCATTAAGGAATTCAATGTATGGCTTGGTGAATGGTGTCTGAACCAAGGGTTTGGCTTTGTGTCTCATGTTAGCTCTTGTTGGAATGGAAAAGAACTGTACAAGAAAGATGGTTTGCATCTTTCCCTCAAGGGAACAAATGTCCTCGGTGAACAGTTCCAAGTATTTGCTAAGAAGCATTTAAACTAGGAAAGGGGGGCAAAAGAGTGATAATCCAGCAGTCCAACTGCCCCCCGGAACAATGCCAGAAGAGGCCAGTAGCACAAAGGTTAAGAAATGACAAGCTCAGAGTCTTGTCTACAAATGCTCGCAGTCTAGGGAATAAGATCAATAAACTTGAGGCTATAATGGCATCTGAGAATATAGATGTAGTGGCTGTTACTGAGACATGGTTCAATGGGAGTAATGACTGGGATATAACAATACCAGGGTTCTCTCTATATAGGAAAGACAGAGAAGGCAAGAAGGGGGGAGGGGTGGCCCTGTATGTGAAAGATAGCATAAAATCTAATTTGATACAAGTTAGCGAGAACAATTTGGAGTCAGTTTGGGTTACCTTGCAGCTTGATAATCATAAGGTAACTCGTGTAGGTGTGATATATAGACCACCTAGCCAAGTCAAAGAATTAGATGATCTACTAGTTGAGGAAATAGCTAAAATGACATTGAAGGGGGAAGTTATCATTATGGGAGACTTCAATCTTCCAGATGTAAACTGGAAAACCAAAATAGCTAGTTCTGCCAGGAGTACAGATATTCAAAATTCCCTACTGGGATTATCTCTACAGCAAGTAGTGGAGGAGCCAACCCGGAAGGAGGCCATTTTAGATTTAGTATTCACAAATGGGAATTTGGTATCTGATATTACTGTAGGGGAAAGCTTGGGATCTGGTGATCACCAGTCAATGTGGTTTACTATAAGTACAGTGACTGAGTCACACCACACAAAAACAAAAGTTTTAGATTTTAGAAAAACTGACTTTTCTAAAATTAGATTAGTGGTATACGAGTCCCTATCAGACTGGAACAGTTTCATTGGAGTCCAGGAGAAATGGGACTACTTAAAAGTGGCACTATTGAAGGCAACAGAAAATTGCATTAGGCTTGTCAGTAAAAGCAAAAAAAGGAAGAGACCACTGTGGTACTCAGCAGAAGTGGCCAAAATCATTAAAAACAAAAAGATAGCATTTAGGAATTATAAAAAAAAAAAAGAGGATGACAGACAAATTTATAAGATTAGGCAGAGAGAGGCCAAACAAGTTATAAGAGCTTCTAAAGCACAGGCAGAAGAGAAATTAGCTCAGTCAGAGAAAAAAGGCGATAAGGCATTCTTCAGATACATAAATGAAAAAGGAAACTAAAACAAGGAATTACCAAATTAAAAACTAAAGAAGGAAGGTATATGGAAGAAGATAAAGAACTAGCTGACTGCCTCAATGAATACTTCTGTTCAGTTTTTACAAAGGAGAAGGACCTCAGTTAGGAAAGAAGACTAATGAATCTTTTGACGCATGTGTCTTTACAGAGGAAGAGGTTCTAAGTCATTTGTCTAAAATTAATACCAATAAGTCACAGGGGCCTGATGGGATACACCCAAAGCTATTAAAAGAGCTCAGCGGTGAACTAGCAAAACCATTAACAGATTTATTTAACCAATAACTGGCAACAGGAGTCGTCCCAGAAGATTGGAAATTAGCAAATGTTGTGCCCATTCACAAGAAAGGTAGTAGGGAGGAATCGGGCAGCTATAGGCCAGTAAGCCTGACATCAATAGTGGGGAAATTAATGGAAAACATACTTAAGGAGAGGATTGTAGACCATCTAAAATCCCATGGATTGAAAGATGAAAAACAGCATGGGTTTACTTCAGGGAGATCATGTCAAACTAATCTTATAGATTTTTTTGATTGGGTGACTAAAATAATAGATGGAGGAGGTGCAGTAGACATCGCTTATCTAGACTTTAGTAAGGCTTTTGATACTGTCCCACATAGAAGGCTTATCAATAAAGTGCAGTCATTGGGCTTGGACTCCCATATTGTTGAATGGATTAGGCAGTGGCTGAGGGACAGGCAACAGAGGGTTGTAGTCAATGGAGTATATTCAGACCAAGGTCTTGTTACCAGTGGGGTACCTCAGGGATCTGTTCTGGGACCCATATTGTTTAATATCTTTATCAGCAAAATTGCAGAAGGCCTCAATGGTAAGGTGTGTCTTTTTGCTGATGATACAAAGATTTGTAACAGGGTTGATGTTCCTGGAGGAATACACCAAATGGAAAAGGACTTAGGAAAACTAGAGGAATGGTCAAAAATCTGGCAACTAAAATTTAATGTTGATAAGTGCAAGATAATGCACCTGGGACGTAAAAACCCAAGAGCAGAATATAAAATCAGTGAAACAGTCCTAACCTTAGTATCTGAGGAAAGGGATTTAGGGATCATTATTTCAGAAGACTTAAAGGTAGGCAGACAATGTCACAGAGCAGCAGGAAATGCTAGCAGAATGCTTGGGTGTATAGCAAGAGGAATTACCAGTAGAAAGAGGGAGATGCTCATGCCGCTCTACAGAGCACTAGTGAGACCTCATTTGGAGTATTGTGCTCAGTACTGGAGACCATATCTCCAGAAGGATGTTGATACTTTGGAGAGAGTTCAGAGAAGAGCTACTAAACTGATACATGGATTGCAGGATAAAACTTACCAGGAAAGATTAAAGGACCTTAACATGTACAGGGAGTGCAGAATTATTAGGCAAATGAGTATTTTGACCACATCATCCTCTTTATGCATGTTGTCTTACTCCAAGCTGTATAGGCTCGAAAGCCTACTACCAATTAAGCATATTAGGTGATGTGCATCTCTGTAATGAGAAGGGGTGTGGTCTAATGAAATCAACACCCTATATCAGGTGTGCATAATTATTAGGCAACTTCCTTTCCTTTGGCAAAATGGGTCAAAAGAAGGACTTGACAGGCTCAGAAAAGTCAAAAATAGTGAGATATCTTGCAGAGGGATGCAGCACTCTTAAAATTGCAAAGCTTCTGAAGCGTGATCATCGAACAATCAAGCGTTTCATTCAAAATAGTCAACAGGGTCGCAAGAAGCGTGTGGAAAAACCAAGGCGCAAAATAACTGCCCATGAACTACCAAGATGCCACTTGCCACCAGTTTGGCCATATTTCAGAGCTGCAACATCACTGGAGTGCCCAAAAGCACAAGGTGTGCAATACTCAGAGACATGGCCAAGGTAAGAAAGGCTGAAAGACGACCACCACTGAACAAGACATACAAGCTGAAACGTCAAGACTGGGCCAAGAAATATCTCAAGACTGATTTTTCGAAGGTTTTATGGACTGATGAAATGAGAGTGAGTCTTGATGGGCCAGATGGATGGGCCCGTGGCTGGATTGGTAAAGGGCAGAGAGCTCCAGTCCGACTCAGACGCCAGCAAGGTGGAGGTGGAGTACTGGTTTGGGCTGGTATCATCAAAGATGAGCTTGTGGGGCCTTTTCGGGTTGAGGATGGAGTCAAGTTCAACTCCCAGTCCTACTGCCAGTTTCTGGAAGACACCTTCTTCGGGCAGTGGTACAGGAAGAAGTCTGCATCCTTCAAGAAAAACATGATTTTCATGCAGGACAATGCTCCATCACACGCGTCCAAGTACTCCACAGCGTCGCTGGCAAGAAAGGGTATAAAAGAAGAAAAACTAATGACATGGCCTCCTTGTTCACCTGATCTGAACCCCATTGAGAACCTGTGGTCCATCATCAAATGTGAGATTTACAAGGAGGGAAAACAGTACACCTCTCTGAACAGTGTCTGGGAGGCTGTGGTTGCTGCTGCACGCAATGTTGATGGTGAACAGATCAAACAC